>NC_057388.1:19575521-20225785 GCF_019320065.1 Cervus canadensis
TTGTTAAAGAGATTGTCTTTTCTCCATTGTATATTCTTGCCTCCTTTGTCAAAGATAAGGTGTCCATAGGTGTGTGGATTTATCTCTGGGCTTTCTATTTTTTTTCCATTGATCTATATTTCTCTCTTTGTGCCATACCGTACTGTCTTGATACTGTAGCTTTGTAGTATAGTCTGAGGTCAGGCAGGTTGATTCCTCCAGTTCCATTCTTATTTCTCAATATTGCTTTGGCTATTTGAGGCTTTTTGTATTTCCATACAAATTGTGAAATTATTTGTTCTAGTTCTGTGAAAAATACCGTTGGGAGCTTGATAGGGATTGCATTGAATGTATAGATTGTTTGGGGTGGTATATTCATTTTCACTATATTGATTCTTCCAATCCATGAACATGGTATGTTTCTCCATCTTTGTGTCATTGATTTCTTTCATCAGTGTTTTGTAGCTTTCTATATATAGGTCTTTTGTTTCCTTAGGTAGCTTTATTCCTAAGTATTTTATTCTTTTTGTTGCAATGATGAATGGAATTGTTTCCCTAATTTCTCTTTCTTTTTTCTCCTTGTTAGTGTATAGGAATGCAAGGGGTTTCTGTGTGTTAATTTTATATCCTGCAACTTTAGTATATTCATTGATTAGCTCTAGTAATTTTCTGGTGGAGTCTTTAGGGTTTTCTATGTTATTTGCAAACATGTGAGAGTCTGTTAAGAGACTGGGTCTGTTAAGATTTTCTATTTCTTCCTGGTTCAGTTTTGGAAAGTTTTGCTTTTCTAAGAATTTGTCCAATTTCTTCCAAGTTGTCCATCATATTGGCATATAGTTGCTGATAGTAGTCTTTTATGTTCCTTTGTATTTCTGTGTTGTCTGTTGTGTTCTCTCCATTTTTTCTAATTTTGTTGATTTGATTCTTCTCCCTTTTTTTCTTGATGTGTCTGGCTAATGGTTTGTCTATTTTATTTATTTTCTCAAAGAACCAGCTTTTTGCTTTGTTGGTTTTTACTATGGTCTCCTTTGTTTCTTTTTCATTTATTTCTGCCCCAATTTTTATGATTTCTTTCCTTCTACTAACCCTGGGGTTCTTCGTTTCTTCTTTTTCTAGTTGCTTTAAATGTAGAATTAGGTGATTTATTTGATTTTTCTCCTGTTTCTTGAGATAGTCTTGTATTCCTATGAACCTTCCTCTTAGCACTGCTTTTACTGAATCCCATAGATTTTGGGTTGTTGTGTTTTCATTTTCATTCATTTCTATGCATATTTTGAATTCTTTTTTTGATTTCTTCTCTGACATGTTGGTTATTCAGAAGTGTGTTGTTTAGCCTCCATATGTAGGAGGCTCCGTATTTCTAATAGGTTTTCTTTTTTTTTTTTTTCCCTGTAGTTGACATCTAATCTTACCACATTGTGGTCAGAAAAGATGACTGGAATGACTTCAATTTTTTTGAATTTCCCAAGGCTAGATTTATGGCCCAGGATGTGATCTATTCTGGAGAAGGTTCTGTGTGCACTTGAGAAAAAGGTGAAATTCATTGTTTTGGGGTGAAATGTCCTGTAGATATCAATTAGGTCTAACTGGTCCACTGTATCATTTAAAGTTTGTGTTTCCTTGCTAATTTTCTGTTTAGTTGATCTATCCACAGGTGTGAGCAGGGTATTAAAGTCTCCCAATATTATTGTGTTACTGTTTATTTCCCCTTTCATACTCATTAGCATTTGCCTTACATATTGCAGTGCTTCTATGTTGGGTGCATATATATTTATAATCTTTAATTCTTCTTCTTGGATTGATCCTTTGACCATTATGTAGTGTCCTTCTTTGTCTCTTTTCATGGCCTTTATTTCAAAGTCTATTTTATCTGATATGAGTATTTCTACTCCTGCTTTCTTTTGATCTCCATTTGTGTGAAATACCTTTCTCCAACCCTTCACTTTCAGTCCGTATGTGTCCATTGTTTTCAGGTGCATATATATTTATAATCTTTAATTCTTCTTCTTGGATTGATCCTTTGACCATTATGTAGTGTCCTTCTTTGTCTCTTTTCATGGCCTTTATTTCAAAGTCTATTTTATCTGATATGAGTATTTCTACTCCTGCTTTCTTTTGATCTCCATTTGTGTGAAATACCTTTCTCCAACCCTTCACTTTCAGTCCGTATGTGTCCATTGTTTTCAGGTGGATTTCTTGTAGACAGCATATATAGGGGTCTTGTTTTTGTATCCATGCAGCCAGTCTTTGTCTTTTGGTTGGGGCATTCAACCCATTTACATTTAAGGTAATTATTATAAGTATGATCCCGTTGCCTTTTACTTTGTTGTTTTGGGTTCAAGTTTATAAACATTTTCTGTGTTTCCTGTCTAGAGAAGATCCTTTAGCATTTGTTGAAGAGCTAGTTTGGTGGTGCTGAATTCTCTGAGCTTTTGCTTGTCTGCAAAGCTTTTGATTTCTCCTTCATATTTGAATGAAATCCTTGCTGGATACAGTAATCTGGGTTGTAGGTTTTTCTCTTTAATCACTTTAAGTATGTCCTGCCATTCCCTTCTGGCCTGAAGAGTTTCTATTGAAAGATCAACTGTTATCCTTATGGGAGTCTCTTTGTATGTTATTTGTTGTTTTTCCCTTGCTGACTTTAATATTTGTCCTTTGTGTTTGATCTTTGTTAATTTAATTAAGATATATCTTGGGGTTTTTTGCCTTGGGTATATCCTCTTTGGGACTCTCTGGGTTTCTTGGACTTAGGTGACTATTTCCTTCCCCATTTTAGGGAAGTTTCAACTATTTATCCTCAAGTATTTTCTCATGGCCTTTCTTTTTGTCTTCTTCTGGGACTTCTATGATTCGAATGTTGGGGCATTTAACATTGTCCCAGAGATCTCTGAGGCTGTCCTCATTTCTTTTTTCCTCTCTGCTTCATTTATTTCCACTGTTCTATCTTCCATCTGACTTATCCTATCTTCTGCCTCAGTTGTTCTACTGTTGGTTCCCTCCAGAGTGCTTTTGATCTCAGTTATTGCATTATTCATTATTGATTGACTCTTTTTTATTTCTTCTAGGTCCTTGCTAAACTTTTCTTGCATCTATACAATCCTTGTTCCAGACTATTTATCTGTAACTCCATTTTGTTTTCAAGATTTTGGATCATTTTTACTATCATTATTCTGAATTCTTTTTCAGGTAGACTCCCTATCTCCTCCTCTTTTGTTTGGTTTGGTGGGTTTTTATCATGTTCCTTTACCTGCTGAGTATTTCTCTGCCTTTTCATCTTGTTTAGGTTGCTGTGTTTGGGGTGGCCTTTCTGTATGCTGAAAGTTTGTGGTTCCTCTTTATTGTGTAGGTTCTTCCCTGTGGATGGGGTTGGACTAGTAGCTTGTCAAGGTTTCCTGATTATGGAAGCTTGTGTTGGTGTTCTGGTAGGTGGAGCTGGATCTCTTCTCTCTGGAGTGCAATGAAGTGTCCAATAGTTAGTTTTGAGGTGTTTATGGGTTTGGTGTGACTTTTTGCCACCTGTATTTTAATTCTCAGGGTTATATTCCTGCATTGTTGGAGAATTAGCTTGGTATGTCTTGCTCTGGAACTTGTTGGCTCTTGGGTGGAGCTTGGTTCCAGTGTAGGTATGGAGGTTTTTGGATGCGCTCTTGTCAATTAATGTTCCCTAGAACATTAATGTTCTGGTGTCCTCAAGTTTTGTATTTAAGCCTTCTGCCTCTAGCTTTCAGTTTTATTCTTACAATAGCCTCAAGACTTCTCCAACCATGCAGCACCAATGATAAAACATCTAGGTCAATGGTGAAAAGATTCTCCACAGTGAGGGACACCCAGAGAGGTTCACAGAGTTACATGGAGAAGAGAAGAGGGAGGAGAGAGATAGAGGTGACCAGGAGGAGAAGAGGGGGAATCAAAAGGGAAGACAGCACTCTAGCCAGTAATCAATTCCCTATTTGCTCTCCACAGTCTGGAACACTCAGAGAGTTTCATGGAGTTATATAGAGAAGAGAAGAGGAAGGAAGGACATAGAGATGACCAGGAGGAGAAGAGGGGGAGTCAAAAGGAGAGAGACCAATCTATACAGTAATCAGTTCCCTAAGTGTTCTCCACAACCTGGAACACCCAAAGAGAGTCACAGAGTTAAGTAGAGACGAGAATGGTGAGGGAGGAGATTGAGGTGACCTGGGGGAGAAAAAGGAGAGTCAAAAGGGGAGAGAGCAATCAAGCCAGTAATCACACTCCTAGGTTAAAATGGGTACTGAGGATTGGATTCTTAAAGGTACAACATTGATAACCAATACCAAAAAGCAAAGATTAAAAATCTAGAGTAGAGGTTAGACTCTCAAAAATACAATATTAAAAAAACAAATAAAATCACAAAAATTATAAAAAATATATATTTGAAATTTGCCTTAAAAATAGGGTCTTTTTGGGGGGAAGTTAATAGAAGATTTTAAAAATGAAAATTAAAGGAGTAATAAAGAACTTAAAAAATTTAAAAAATGTTAATAGTAAAATATATCTAGGAATTTCTTTGGAGCTGTTGAGGGCAGTGTGGGTCAGTTCAGTTTCAGATAGTTCCTTGTTCCAGCTTATACTTCTTCTCAAGGTCTATAGGCCCCTTTCAATGTATTCAATGGTAACTACAGGGTTTTAATCTGTTGCACCCATCACTTCCAAAGTGGTTCCCTCTTTGTTTATTTTGGCTTCCCCTGTTTGCAAGTCTCTTCAGTGTTTAATTTCCGCCCTGACACAAGAGGGTGAAAGTGGTCACTTATTTAGGCTCACTTGTCCAGTTGTGCTGTGGGGAGGGAGGAACCCTGCAAGCAAACATCACTGGCGTGTGTGGGGAGCACGCACACTGTCTGGGCCACACTGGGTCTGCCCCCGCTCACGGCGTGTGTGCTTTCCCGGTCTACACTGCTCAGGCTCCAGGTTGCTCTGCAGGGGAGCTGTCTAAAGCAGGCCCTGGGTTTTGTGCACTTCCCAGGTCTAAGCCGCTCAGGTTCAGGTTCTCGGGTACTCCCCAAAGGCACAGACTCAGTTGGGCCTGCATTTTGTGCCCTTCCTGACCCAGGGATTAACTCTACATCTCCTGCTTTGGCAGGTAGATTCTTTACCATGAGTCACCAGGGAAGCCATAAGTGATCTAGTCACATTTATATTTCATTTGTAGATGAGGAAAAAAACAAAAACCAAAAACTCAGAAAATACATTCAATTTGGCAAATATTTTTGAGGTTTCTAAATTGTGTTGCTATTGTTATTACATGTAAGGATTGGTTACTGTATTAAGAATAAGAGCATGCCATCAGAGGATTAACATGATTGCTAGATACAGAGAGAAACCCAGAAAAATTTGGATATGTTGAAACTGTAAAGGACTTCATAAGCATTAATTAATTCATTCATTTTTACATGCAAGTACTCACATATGTGTGCACTTACACATTACAGATTTATGAAGTGTGTCAGTTTACAGTGCTTACACAAGTGGATAATAGTCAATATACTTACCTTTAGTGTCATGTTCAAGTAATGAGCATAGATATGTGGACAAACTGCCATAGAATATACCAAGTATAATGAAAGAACTGTGTATAAAATATACAAGTAGCCCAGAAGAGAAGTTTCAGGGGTGTTTTCACACCTGTGTGAAAAAACTGTTTTCAGGGGTAGGGAGTAGGGTATGGGGTTTCTCTTAGGTAATAATGGTTATGCTGAGTTTTGAAAATGAACGTGAATTTCCAGGTATTGTAGAAAGCTGGGTAGAAAGGTCATTCCAGGAAGAGACTATAGCACATGGAAAGGAAAAGAGCAGGATGTGTTTGCTGATCTATAGTCAGTTTGTTAGGGCAGAACCAAAAGTTGTTGGAGTGGTGGGAGATGTCTAGTTAGGTAAGAAATCACATAAAGCTGAACATTTCATCTCAAAGAGTTTGGAATCTTAAAGGGATTTTCTATAGGGGAGAAAAATTTATCACCCTCAAAGTATTTCTTTGGCATGTGGATTATTAATATTTCAAGCTGAAAAAAATCAAGGGCTAAGGGATTCAGGAGAAACTTTGCTCTTTCCCCTTAACTGCTTAAAAAATGTAGATGCAGACCTGGAACAGTTTCTCCCTCACCATAGGAAACTACAGTATGGACTAGGTGTGTAGACAGGGAGGAAGCTAGCAAGTCTGTTTGTTAAAATTCCTCTCTGTCCTATTGTCTCTGCTGACCCAGTAAACATTTGTTTACCAAAATTCCCATACTCATGTGAATTGCCTTCCTCCTCTTTGGCGTCCCA
Source organism: Cervus canadensis (assembly GCF_019320065.1). Classification (NCBI taxonomy): domain Eukaryota; kingdom Metazoa; phylum Chordata; class Mammalia; order Artiodactyla; family Cervidae; genus Cervus; species Cervus canadensis. The sequence goes on from NC_057388.1 coordinate 19,581,789, forward strand.
AATCACTACCCCTAATATCTGCTTTTGTCTTTAGCTGTCCCACTTTGTATTCAAAGTGAGAGTTTCTGTCATTTTGGTGAGTTACTCAGTTTTGCTGAGTCTCTCCCATGTATACATGTTATTAAACATTTGTTTGATTTTCTCTTATTAGTCTCTTTCATGTCAGTTTAATTCTGGACCAGCTGGAAGAACCAAGAAAGGTAGAAGAAAATTTCTTCCTCCTCAACAATGCAAAATAAGGGATCAGTAGAAATCAGCTCCAGGTGGGAGACATGACCAGATTATGCTATAGATTGGTAGCAGTATTGAGATATTTGGGATAGAGGGACGGTGAGGCCAGAGATAAAGAAATTAGTTAGAAGGTTGTTGCAATGGTCTCATTGGAAGATAAATAAGATCTTAAATAATGGAAATTTTATATGCAGTAGAGAGTTTTTTTTTTGTTTGTTTGTTTGTTTTTTTTTAGAGTCACTTAAGATTCGGATGTAGGAGATGAAAAGGAGGAAGCTAAGTCCTTGACTTCTGATTATGATTTTTTGAGTATATGATGTTGATGCTGGACAAAATGTAGTAAGAAAGAAAAAAAGAAAAAAAAAACACAAGTTTTGGTGGTAGGGAATAATGAGTATAATTTTACATGCGTTGAGTTTGGGGTACCCATAGGACATCAAAGAGAAGATACATTATTAAGTGCAGTTTGAAGATCAAAAGATAGCATCTGGTTTAGAAATTCAGATTTTGATATTTTTATTTCATAAGTTATTAAATCCAGAAAAACTGTTATTCAGTATTTGAGTTTCATCAATTCCATTCATGGGGTTCTTTGTATAATTGTTCTAGAAATTCTGAGGAACTCTCGTCCTATTTCTGCACAGTGGGAGAAACAAATGAAGTGAGGCACTCAGCATGATGATTTCATCAAGAAAGTATTAGCAGGATCTTAACAAAGCATGCATTAAAGTTTTTACTCTTTCTAGAATGGCTACCTACTCCAGTATTCTGGCCTAGAGAATTCCATGGACTGTATAGTCCATGGACTTGCACAGAGTTGGACACAACTGAGCAACTTTTACATACAGATCAGTTCCAAGTGTCTGGATATTGTCGGCCATGAAGATCCACTCATACCACACCTCTATATAGAGGAGAAAATCCTTTTTCTCAATTGATAGCTTCTCAGTTTTTTTTTTTTTTTCTTTCTTTCCCTTTCACGTTTTAAGTATTGAGAAATCCCTAGGAACAGACTTTTCTGAATTTAAGTTACAGGATCCAGTTGTTTTTCTCTCTAAAGAGCAAATGGATAATAAAGGAATTGTATCTTTTCTACTCCTATTTTCATGTAACCTTTTGCTTAAGTCTGCTAGGCAAAACACTAGGCAAATGTTTAAAGGGAGTCAAAGTTAATCTTTTCTTAACAAAAATATTTATTTATTTATCTTTTTATTTGTTTGGCTGTGCTGGGTCTTAGTTGTTGCATGTGGGACCTAGTTCCCTGATGAGGGATTGAACCAGGCTTCCTGCATTTGGAGTGCAGAATCTTAGCCACTGGAAGACCAGGGAAGTCCTCAAAGTCAGTCTTGACAAATAAAGCTCCAGCCTCTACCCCACCACTCCACACACACAGAGTTTCTTGGATCTGGGTTCAAAATTTTTAACAGTTTTTTTCTCTTCTTTTAAAATCTTTTGTCTGTTAGGGAATTCTAGCGACACAAGCAAACAATGGAGAGACACGCGATTGTACAAGTGTACCTCAGAGACATTGAGGGTTTGGCGGTAGGCCACGACAATCAGTGAATATCATGATAAAGTGAGTCACGTGAGTTTTTCATTTGTCAATGCATATAGAAGTTAAGTTCACAATATACTGCAGTCTGTTAAGTGTGCAATAGCATTGTGCCTAAAAAAACAATGTATATACCTTAATCGAAAATGCCTTATTGCTTAAAAGAAAGCTGATGATCACTGAGCCTTCGATAGTAATCTTTTTGCTGGTGGAGGGTCTCGCTTTGATGTTGATGGCTGCCTACGGGTCTAGGTGGTGGTTGCTAAAGGTTGGTGTGGCTGAGGCAAATTCTTAAAATAAGACAACAAGGAAGTTTGCCCCAGAATGAGTCAATTTCCTCAAACCCTCTCACCACTTTATTAAGTTTATGTACAATTCTAAATTCTTTGTTGTCATTTCAACAATCTTAGTATCTTCACCAGGAATACATTCCATCTCAAGAAAACACTTGCTTTGCTCATCCATAAGAAGCCACTCCTCATCTGTTTTAGTTTTATCATGAGGTTTTAGCAATCCAGTCACATCTTCTAGTTCTAGTTCTTTTGCTCTTTGTACCACAAAGCTACAATTACTTCCTGCACTGAAGTCTTGAACATCTCAAGTTCAATCCATCAGGGCTGGAATCAGTGTTTTGTAAATTCCTATTGATGTTGCTATTTTGACCTCTTCTCTTGACTCATTCATGTTCTTAATGGCATCTAGAATGGGGACTTCCAGAAAGTTTTCAATTGACTTTGCCCAAATCCACCAGAGGAATCACTATTTATGGCAGCTATAGTGTTCTGAAATGTATTTCTAAAAAAGTAGGTCTTGAAAGTCAAAATTATTCTTTGATCTCTGGGTTGCGAAATGGATGTTGTGTTAGCAGGTGTGAAAACAACATGAATCTTATACACATCTGCATGAGAGCTCTTGGGTGACAAGCTGCACTGTCAGTGAACAGTAATACTTTGAAAGAATTATTTTTTTTCTGGGTAGTGGATCTCAACAGTGGGCTTAAAATATTCAGTAAATTGTGTTATAAATAAATGTGCTGTCATCCAGATTTTGTTTTCATCCAAGCCTTCCATTCATAGATCATAGGCAGAGTAGATGTAGCATAATTTTTAAGGGCCCTGGGGTTTTCAGAAGCATTAAATTCAACTGCATTAGCCTCTAACGAGAGAGTCAGCCTGTTCTTTGAAGTTATAAAGCCAAGCATTGACTTCTACTCTCTAGCATAATAGTCCTAAATGGCATCTTCTTCCAATATAAGATTGTTTCATCTATATTGGAAATCTCTTACTGTGTAGCTACTTTCACTGAACTATCTTAACTAGATCTTCTAGATAACTTGCTGCAGTTTCTACAACAGCATTTGCTGCTTCACTTTATACTCCAGTGTTATGGAGAGGCTTCCTTCCTTAAAACTCAGAAGCAAACATCTGCTAGTGTCACATTTTTTTCTACAGTTTCCTTACCTCTCTTGGGCTTCTTAGAATTGAAGGAGAAGTAGGATCCTGCTCTGGATTTGGCTTTGGCTTAAGAGAATTTTGTAACTGGCTTGATTATCTATCCAGACTATTAAATTTTTCTCCATATGAGAAATAAGGCTGTTTCACTTGCTTATCATTCATGTGCTCACTGCACCAGCACTTTTAATTTCCTTCAAGAACTTTCTTTGCATTCACAACTTGGCTGATGGGTGCCAGAAGCCAGCTTTTGGTCTATTTTGGCTTTTAACATGCCTTCCCCACTAAATTTAAATACTTCTAGCTTTTGATTTAAAGTTAGAGACACGTGACTCTTCCTTTCACTTGAATACTTCGAGGTCATTGTAGGGTTATTAATTGACCTAATTTCAATATAGTTGTATCTCAAGGATTAGGGAGACCAGAGGAGAGGGATAGAGGTGGAGGAATACGTGGTTGATGAATAAGTCAGAACACATATGGTATGGTATTTATTGGTGAAGTTTGCCATTTTTTATGATTGTGGTTCGTGGCACATCCAGACAATTACAACTGTTACATCAAACATCACAGATCTCTACAATTAAAAATAATGAAAAAAAAACTGAAATATTGTGAGAATTTCCAGAATATGACACAGTCATGAAGTGAGCAAGTGCTATTGGAAACATGACACACGTAGTCTTGTTCCACTCAGGGTTGCCACAAAACTTCAATTATTAATAGCTAAGAAAGCAGTATCTGCAAAGTGCAATAAAGTAAAGCACAATAAAATGAGATATACCTGTACTCAATCTACATTATTCTACCTCTTTGATTTCTGTGGCGGTCAGGATTAGATTTCTCCATTCAAATGATTTAGAAACCACTTGCAACCAATATCCACAAATACCGAGACCACAGTTCCTTCCATCTCCATCACCACTTCTTCCTTCCATTTCAAACATCATTGGACATAGAGACTGCAATCCCATTTGGCATAAGACTGCTCTGTTGGTGCCAAAAGCAGCTCATTCCTCAAGCTCCTTTACTATTCCTCAACTTTCCCTAGATTCCTTTCACTTTTTGTAATAGTACAGTTTTTATTTTCATTTGCAAATTTTCAAAACATTTGCTTATGCTTCTCATGCACACACTGGTAATAGATTGGGTTTGTACATTTTGTGATGTGATCTCAGAAACCAGCTGTTCACCAGATTATTAAAAAAAGCAAAAAAAGAAAAACTTTTAGTCATATTTTCTGGAAACAATTGAAGCGCTCTCAGGATTTCTCTGGTAGTACTAGGCATCATTTTTGAAAACCATTAGTACCACATAGTATCTTGTAATATTACAAATGTGCTCTTCAGATCATTAGTATAAGCATCAACTCTGAAATTTTTATAGGTGAAATCTCAGATCCCAACCCAGGACCACTGAATCAGAATCTATTTTAATAAGATTCTTGGATTATGTGTATGCCCATTAAAGTTTGAGAAGCACTGCTGCTATGCCTTTTGCTGGTGGTGTTTATCACCCTTTCTACTGTTCTCTCCTCTCCTTTTGCTCTGAGCAAGTTCTTCCTTCTCTTTCCCACCTTTTAGTAACTGGAAGATGCTAGGAGGGAGTGTCTGTGATTGAACATCCAGATCTTTAATGGCTTCATTCAAACTAAGAAGCCTGTTTTCTTCACTCCTCTATAATATAGTCTTTAGTCTTGAATATGAGCCAACTTCTCTTTCCCAGCCATCTGCAAAGTGGTTACCTACAGAGCCCTCTGCTTCTTACCTTTCCTTGTTGCCTGCTGGAGCATTTCATGATTGTCCTTCACCTTGAGATTCTAAACAGTCTCAAATACTAGGTGTGAGAGATTTCCCTCTTATGTCTTGTTTTGTGCTTTTTAAATGCATCTTGAAGAAATTTTAGTAGCCTATATATATGTTTTGTAATTTTTCAGTTTCTTGGCTCAACTATCCCCTGGAATCTGAGGTGTAATATTCCACCCCAGCAGTGACCACAGATGACCAACAACTTACTAACCGAAGTGTTCTTGTCCTCTGAGACCAATGTCATCTTGAGTATCTAGTTTCTCTTATCACTTCTGGACTTGGGTAACAATATATTGTGGAAGAGTATGGACTTGTCTTCCACTGAATGCCAAATGGGCTGGATGATGTGGTCCAAAACTATGAGGGAATTAAATCCAACTGGGGGAAGTTTTGACCATTTGAAGACAGGAGATAAAAGGAAACTGGGTGGATAAATTAGTCTTCTCCCTTTAATGGAATTTTTCAAGGCACGATATCTCCATTCACCCTTTTTCGTAGATTTCTCACATAGATAGCCATGTGCACTTGATAGAATTCTCATGAAGTAGAACTCTGTGCATTCACCCAGTGCGTTGTTTCATTTCCTTATTCTCTGCTTTGTTTTCTTAGAATTCCACCTTCAGATAAATTACTGGTAGTTAATCCTTGCTTCAGGATCTGTTTTCTAGGAAACCAGAGAGGTTCTAGGAAGAAACCTCTTAGGATCAGCTAGGAGGAGGCCTGCTCATCTGTGTAAAACACATAAGGACCCCTTTCCTGGTGAGAGTGGTGGGACATCAAATTCTGGCATGCAATGACATCATAATTACATCAAACTTTAACTCGTGATTAATTGGGAAGAAGAGTAGTTAGAAGGAGAGACTTTAGACATCAAGTACCTGTGGCACTAGATTATTATGGGACAGTGATACTTTTAAGGATAATAAAGTAGGGTAACTACGTTGAATGACACAGGAGACTTCGAAAGGAAAATGATAGGTATAGTGCAGTTAGTTGTGAACATAGGAGTCATGTTCTAAAGCCAGAGGGCCTCTATGGCAGCTGTAAAAGAGATTTTTACTTCCTGCAGCTACAGGGCAGACTTGCTAAACTTCAGGCCTAGGATTTGATTATATACAGAAACAGGGACTAAATTCTTAGTCCCGACAGATCTTCTGTCAAAGACAGGGTTCTAATGGAGAAGGGGTAAAATTATGAAACATGGAGAGTGACATTTTGCTGGGCAAGTTTGAGAGTCTTGAACCCTAACTCAATCTCCCAGAACTTTCTGTCTGACCAAAAATGTTCTTTCCTTATGGCCAGAAGAAAACCTTTTTTGTAAGTTTATACTTCCTAAGATGGTGCCTGTTTTCCACAAGATACGTTACCACAGCCCTTCATTGCTCCTAGGTGTAGAACATAAAGTAAATCTTAGAACAGCCTGAACAGAGAAGTTATAAACTTTTTGCTAGTAAGAAATAACCTATACATCAAAGGAATTGCAGTACCATTTAATATGCACTGACAGGATCAGGGGGAACAATGTAGAAATGTATTTTGATTGTGTTAGCCTGGGGAAGGAGTGAATATAAGACTCCATGAGGAAGGATCTGTTGTTATAAGGGCATGTAGGATTTAATTTTTTAAAATTTATTTATTTTTAATTGAAGGATAATTGCTTTACAGTATTGTGTTGATTCCTCCCAAACATCAACATGATTGATTTGTTCTTAGTTGTTTTTCAGTTGCTTAGTCATGTCCAACTCCTTTTCAGCCCCATGGACTGTAGCCCTCCAGGTTCCTCTGTCTGTGGGATTTTCCAGGCAAGAATACTGGAGTGAGTTGCCATTCCCTCTCCAGAGGGATTTAATATTTTAGCAAGACCACCCGGAGCTGGGCATCTGGGCTCACATAATGTGCTAACTAGGCTTTTAATGTTCTGTTGTTCAGTAGCACATTCTGAGAACTATTTGAACTTTTGATAGTAATGGTCACAAGTAAGGGGATGAATGAGTTCTAGTTTTGAGAGTCAATCTATGGAAATTGCTCCAGGTAAAGATCTAGCTTGAGAAAGCTATTTAATAAACTGACCTTGATATACCTCTTAAGAAATTAGATTTTTAAAAATACCGCAGTTTTAGAGATAGGCTGGCAAAATAATTTTCATGTTTTGAATAACTTGCAATGAAACTTCATTTGACTGTCTATGTAAACATCATAGAGTCACATAAGGACTGCTCTAATAATTAGGGTGTCTACATTCTCTTTCTGGTCACACTATTAGTAAGTAGCTTTCCTAGCATCAAGTATATTTCCATTTTCTGGCTGCATCCCTACACAATCACCTCGAATTATACAAAAGGCAAGTGATCGGAGAGCATTGATTCTAATCTAAGATTACTAAAGTGGCCCTTGGTAAAGGTGGTTGGGTCACAGAACAAAAGTTAGAGTATCCTGTGTGTGCTTCTCTGCTTGTTGATTAGATATTTTTTCCTAACTGAGGTACCCAATAGGGTACCAAATTACAGTACTCAAAAGTCATCTATTTAAATAAACATAAAACCCAGTGTTTTCCCTGCCTGTCCCATCCTGGCCTTTCAGCCAAGTAATGTCTCACTCAACACAGTAGTAGTTAAGTGCTTTTGTGCTTGCTATTACTTAGTAGCTCGAGACAAAGTCAGACATTTCTCCCTAATTCTGAATGATTCCTTGACTGCTACTGTATATTGTTTTCCCCAAGATATTTTTATATCATGATTATGATTATAATCATGATTACGATTACTGTTATAATCATCCAAATCTAAACAGTCCAAATATATAGCATTATTTAACATGCATGGTCCTGTCATCCTAGTATATATGAACAAATTCAGAACCTTTTATCTTGAAAAAGCAGATGGAGTTCTTGATCCCATCCATTCCGTCAGGTTTTCAGACTGCTTAGGCAAATTTGCTTCATCCCTTCCAGCTTTCTTTAAACTCTGTAGATTAACAGACACTTTTAAGTAAATTACAGAAAAAAACACTTTATTAGATACGTAATAATTGCAATTTTTAACTGTCTACCATGTGCCAATCAATGTGCTGGGATTTTCCATATAGCCTCCTAACTGTCCATCCAGATGGACATTGTTATTTCCATATTACATAAAGCAAACTGGGACTCATTATGGTTAAAATTAACTTGGTAATGACATATAAGCCAGCAAATGTCAAAGCTTGAAGGAAATAGAGGTTTTTCTAGCTATCTAGCTTGAGTGTTGGCAGAGTAGAAGATTGTGTTCTCATCTTCTCCTGCGAGAACTTCAAAATTACAACTGGCTGTTGGACAGCCGTCAACAAGAGAATGTTGGATCCCATCAAAAAAGATACCCCATGTCCAAGGGCAAAGGAGAAGCCCCAGCAAGATGGTAGGAGGGACGAAATCATGTTTAGAATCAAACCCCATACCTGCCAGAATGCTCAGAGGCCTGAAACAAAGCCTTGTGCACACCAGGAGACCCCACAGAGACTGAATCAGGCCTGCCTTTGAGTGTTTGAGTGTCTCCTGTGAGGTCCGGGTCAGCAGTGGCCTGCTGCAGAGGCAGGCGCTCTGGGTGCAGCAGACCTGGATATAGCATAAGCCCTTTTGGAGGAGGTCACCATTAACCCCTGAAAGAGCCACCAGAACTTACACAGGACTGGGGAAACAGACTCTTGGAAGCCATAAACAAAACCCTATGTGAACCAGGACCCAAGAGAAAGGAGCAGTGACCCCACAAGAGACTGACCCAGACTTGCCTGTGAGAGTCCAGGAATCTCTGGTGGAGATGTGGATTGACAGTGGCCTGCTGCAGGATCACTGAGTGAAATAACAGGAAGGGTGCACAACCCAGCCCCTTCAACAGAAATTTGGATTAAAGAGGTACTGCGCATAGCCCTACCCATCAGAAAAAGACCCAGTTTCCCCCTCAGTCAGTCAATCTTATCAGGAAGCTTCCATAAGCCTCTTATCCTTATGGCTCAGAGGGCAGACAGAATGAAAACCATAATCACAGAAAACTAGTCAAACTGATCACATGACCACAGTCTTGTCTAACTCAATGAAACTATGAATCTTGCCATATAGGGCCACCCAAGATGGACGGGTCATGGTGGAGAGTTCTGACAAAATGCAGTCCACTGGAGAAGGGAATGGCAAACCACTTCAATATTCTTGCCTTGAGAACCCTGTGAAGAGTATGAAAAGGCAAAAAGTTAGGACACTGAAAGATGATCTCCCCAAGTCTGTAGGTGCCCAATATGCTACTGGAGATCAGTGGAGAAATAACTCCAGAAAGAGTGAAGAGACGGAGCCAAAGCAAAGGCAACACTCAGTTGTGGATGAGACTGGTGATGGAAGTAAAGTCCAATGCTGTAAAGAGCAATATTGCGTAGGGACCTGGAATGTTAGGTCCATGAGTCAAGGTAAATTGGAAGTGGTCAAACAAGAGATGGAAAGAGTGAACATCTACATTTTAGGAATCAGCGAACTAAAATGGACTGGGAAGGATGAATTTAACTCAGGTGACCATTATATCTACTACTGTGGGCAAGAATCCCTTAGAGGAATTGGAGTAGCCCTCATAGTCAACAAAAGAATCTGAAATGCAGTACTTGGATGCAATCTCAAAAATGACAGAATAATCTCGATTTCCAAGGCAAAACGTTCAATATCACAGCAATCCAAATCTATGCCCCAAACAATAATGCTGAAGAAGCTGAAGTTGAATGGTTCTATGAAGACCTACAAGACCTTCTAGAACTAACACCCAAAAAAGATATCCTTTTCATTATAGGGGACTGGAATGCAAAAGTAGGAAGTGAAGAAATGCCTGGAGTAACAGGAAAATTTGACCTTGGAGTACAAAATGAAGCAAGGCAAAGGCTAGCAAAGTTTTGCTAAGAGAACACACTGGTCATAGCAAACATCCTCTTCCAACAACACAAGAGAAGACCCTACACATGGACATCACCAGATAGTCAATACTGAAATAAGATTGATTATATTCTTTGCAGCCAAAGATGGAGAAGCTCTGTACAGTCAACAAAAGCAAGACTGGGAGCTGACTGTGGCTCAGATCATGAACTACTTATTGCCAAATTCAGATTTAAATTGAAGAAAGTAGGGAAAACCACTAGACCATTCAGGTATGACCGAAATCAAACCCCGTATGATTATACAGTGAAAGCTTCAGATAGATTCAAGGGATTAGATCTGATAGGGTGCATGAAGAATTATGGATGGAGGTTTGTATGCTTTCTGCCATAAGGTTACTGTTCAGAATATATATAGATTAGATTTGGAATATCAAGATAATATCTGAAACTAACTTGATAGTAAATGGCTAACACCTATCTAAATATTAGTAATGAAAAGAAACAAAGCTACACCCAAGTCTGGGAGCAAAATTCAGTGTTGAATATTTATCATCTTGTGAGGATCTGCCTGAGAAAATGTTAGATATACTGAACAATCTCAGTTTATAAGTCCTTGGTTTTAATTCAAATGAGAATATGCTAGAGTAGGACAAGTATGACAGCATTTTGTCATACTTTTAATTTCTGGCTTCTGTTTTGGGAAGAGCCCTGGTCTTCATATATTGAGTAGGATGATGTTAAACATTACCAAGGCAGCTTTATACTAGCTACATTATGACATTGCTGGGGAAAAGGCAGAGAACTCACTGAATAAATAAAAATGCAAGTTCTCACCCAGACATCATCTATCACTAGTTTTAGGCATGGCAGACTCACTATCTTGAGCAGTGAATAGAATATTATTTTTATAAACAGTTTACCACACTGTGAGGAAAAATATGATTGGAGGAAATGATACAATTTTAATAAAATTGCCAGCAAGGGAGGTATTTGCAGTTGCCAAACTCCTAGAAGCCTGTATTGTTTTTACTCTTTTCCACAATTAAAACGTTGTCTTATCAATTTGTATTTCCTGAACTCCTATTCAGGGACCACATTGTTTTAGGTAAGAAAAGCAGATACAAAGGAAATTTCTGGACTGATACCTGCGTTTAATATTCTTATTAATTTATAAGATTTCTGGAAGAAAAATGTCTTAAAGGTCAAGAATGTTTTAAGGCAGAGTTTCTTAAGCACACATAAAAATGACTGAGGACCCCCAACATTTTTAAAAATGTGGTCTATACCTATCAGTATTTACTGTATTAGAAATGAAAATTGAGGCACTAAATTTTTAAAACTTAAAATAGCAATAATAAACCAATTGAATATTAACATAAACAGTATATTTTGTGTTAGAAATGTTTCCTAAAACAAAAATAACTAATGGGAAGAGTTGCCTTGTTTGGCATTTTCACAAATCTCAATAGTGTCTGATTTATAAAAGACAGCTGGAATCTCATATCTATTTCTATTGTAATAGCACATCCTGAACCCCTGGAATATTTCACTCTACATCCATGAGAAAATGAATGGATAACAAAATAATATCTTAGTATTATTATGAAATAATTTTGAGCTAATAGATCCCCTGAAAGGATTTCAGGGACCCCCAGGGACTTCCCTAGTGGCTCAGATGGTAAAGAATCCGCCTGCAGTGCAGGAGACCTGGGTTTGATTCCTGGGTTGGGAAGATTCCCTGGAGAAGGGAACTGGCAACCCACTCCAGATTTTTGCCTGGAGCATTCCATGGACAGAGAAGCCTGGTGGGCTACAGTCCATGGGATCGCAAAGTCGGACATGACTGAGCTCACTCACAGAAGTCTCTGGACTGCATTTTGAGAACCCCTTTTCTAAGACTGAAAGTGGTAACTCAGTATTCTCCATTACTATAAAATTGGAAAATGCTTGCATTTGGGTGGGATGGCATTTATTTTAAAAATCTGTCCTTGTAATTGAGAGCTGCTCTTTAAAAATCTATATTAAACTATGATCCAGTTTCAGCAAAATGAATACAGTTTGAGGCATTATTCTGGTTTAAGTGAACTTCATGTTGCTACATATAGGAAGATTCATTGTTTATTTAATTATGTTTTCAGACCCTGGCAACAAAAGACACTCTTTCTCATTCTAATTTTTATGTTTTCCTGCACAGTACAGTTTCAAATTTAGAAAGTGGCAATGCTGGTGAATAAACTAACCATTCTCATTAAACTACTCTTTTATTTCACCATTTTATTGTATATATTTCTTTTTAACATAGGTTATCTGAAAAAGTTACCTTTTCAATTGGGTTACACTAGCCATCAGAAAGTGACTTACTTGATTCAAACACCACCTTAGGAGAGAATGAACCTAGCAGACACGATGACTTCTGTTACTGTAAGAATTACTGAAGAAATGTCAGCCAAGCGGTCTCAAGTTATGATCCCAAAGAATAAAAAGCATGAAGAAATGTATTTTGCTTCACAACAGAAAATGTCCCTTATGCTTTAATAGCGTTATCATTATAAAGATTGAGTTTATTTCTCTTATACCAACCAAAGATCTAATATTATAATTTTAATTGTGATTAACTTCATAGATTACAGGAGAATCAGAGTGCTTAGAAGTCTAATGGGTCACTTTATATTTTTACCTAAAATCTATTAATAAAGTGACAGATTGCATATCTTTGATTTCTCAGTTTCTCCCAAGTTTGTTGCCCACAATTTTTAGAATTTAAAATGATTAAAGGAAAATATGCCTCCACAACATTGGAAAAACCAAAAAACTGTTGATATTCAAGGAATGCAAAGACTCAAAAGAATAGGAAGTTTTTTCTCGCTATATTTCATTTTTCCTATTACCAACCTGATAAAATTATTCCATTTTGGGAAGCAGTGCATTTAGTTTCTGAAAGCTGGTTTTGCAACAGCTGGATAAAGAGCTGCTTATTTTGTGGGTGGTCTTTCTGTACAAAGTCCTGTATGTTACGACCAGTAACACAACAGTCCAGCAGGTAATAGAAAACTTCTGAATAGAAGGGGAGAAGATGGTTGTAGAACCGGAAGATAATCTGCATTTCATGTCAAGTACAAAGGCAGACCTCTTCAAGCACAGAGTTTAGATCTCAGGAACATCTGGTGTTTCATCTATGGCTTCATCAATGCATAGGTTGGATATCCTTTGTATTCTGTGTCTGATTTTTTTTTTTTATTGTGATAAATGGCTAGCTTAGCCACATAGAAAGATATCTCTTTTCCTCTTTTCTTTAAGGTGTAATTCATGGAACATTTAATAAATCTGGTTTCTATGTAGACTCACCATGCTGCCCAAAATAGGCAGTACTGAGAATGTCAGTTTTTGTTGGGATTTCGTAGCTCAGCTTCAAGAAACCAGAATATAATTCATCCTCTGGAATGTAGATGACAATTCAAAAATTGCAGCCACAGAACAGAGTATTTCCAATTGCACATGGATTGTTATAATGATGAAATCTTTGCACCCTAAAGAAAATAAAAGTTTCATAATTTACAATATACATCTCTGTAGGCACAGAAAGTCTTACATACTAATGTTTAAGAATCTGACAGAGGTCACCATACTGACATTAATCTATAGAATTTGAAAAATAGTCTAATTCTGCTGAATTCTGACCTTCCCAAAATGCTAGGCCTTCCCAGGTGGCACTTGTGGTAAAGAATCCACCTGCCAATGCAGGAGATGTGAGAGACATGGGTTCAATCCCTGGGTTGGGAAGATCCCCTGGAGGAGGGCATGGCAACCCACTCCAGTATTCTTGTCTGGAAAATTCCATGGACAGAGGAGCCTGGTGGATTACAGTCCATGGGGTCACAAAGACTCAGACAGGACTGAGGACTGAAGCAGCTTAGCATTATGCTAGCTGATTGGCAAAGTGGTTCAAAATAAAATTAAAGGAGTGATATAATTATACCTTAATCATTGTTTAATTTGAAAGTCCTGGTTAACAAAGCATTGCAAGTTGAATCATTGATCTTTGCCATTTTATTCTCAGACTTTTTCTTGCTAAACTGTAACTTCACGTGATTCAAATATTTTAGCATCTACTTTGATAATTGGGTTTCTTTCTAATTACCTGTTTGGGGGACACTTTTGTCCTTTGCTGTCATAAATTTTAATTTTTTAGCTTCTCTTATATATATATATATATATAAGTCCTTTAATACCTGACATATATATATATATGTATGGACTAGACTGATGAAAATGGATCAATTAGTAATAATTTACTAATTATAGTAATATTTTAATTTACATGAATTTTTTTTCCTCTGTGATTTCAATGATTGTTTTCAATGATATCTAGAATCATCAGTCCATGGTGACCTCTCTCTCTGTGAGGGCCCCAGCCTTCTCCAGCACACAGAGACTGTTAAAGTGTGGAATGCTTGGGATAATGGGAAGGCAGTCTAATCAATTTGCTATTGATAGAGCGAAAAGGAGAAGAGAGAGAGCTGTTTTTGAAGTTGTCTCTTTTGTGAGTCTGAGTCACCCACAGCTGTAGGGTTCCAGCCTATTTGTTTTAAGTTTTACAGAAGAGCAGGAACTCTATTTAATGTGGTGTTTGTTTGCTTCTGCCAATTTGAGAGATTCCTCCAGAGCAAAGACAAACCTCAGCGTGGCATTTTTAGCTCTAAGCCAAATGCTCAGACACCCACATGCCTTAAATGAGTTGGCAGACAAAGGAACACACCTATACATCTAGTTGCACAAGACGGTATTTATTATCCCAAATAAAATCAGTGTCTTCTTCATGTCCTCTCTCCCCCACCCATGGGAAAATAGTTAATTTACTAAATCTACATAATCTGTGTCTCCCCCCACCCACCTCTCTTTCTCTTTTTTTCCTTTTTTCTACCCAAGGTGAAATAATGTGCTCTAGGGCATCCAGAGTAATTTGTAGTGCAGTTGCTACCTTCTCATCTCCATGTTTCCCTCCCCACCCCCACTTTGTGTAGTTCGTGTCACTGGTAGCTGTAAAGACCCCAGAGAAATAGAGACTCTGTGAATTGAAAGGAAAACCTTGCCTGCTTCCAGTGTAAGGAGCATAGCAGGCAGCAACTTCAGCAGGGGTTCATTTCTCTTGCCCTCAGAAAGTAAGGAATGGGTTTTAGAACTCTATTTTCCCCTTTTAAAGGATTTAAAAGCTATTTATTGATTTTAGTTTTTTAAGTAATACAAAGGTTGCTACTAACATTAAAGTAATGAAAATGAAAGCAAGTGTTCACATCCTGAATATAGAGCCTTCAGGATTTACTAAAAGATTAAAAGTAGGAGTGAGGGAAAGAAAATCATCAAAGATGACTCAGAGGGTTTTTGTATTGAGCAACTGGAAATATGATGTGCCAATAATTAGACAAGGAAGACAGTGAGGAGTAGGGTTGAGGATGAATGTTAGGATCTCAGTGTTAGACATGCCAAGTTTGAAATATAAGAAATGTTGGGTAGCCAGTGGCAGTGGGACTTAAGAGAACAGTTAGGCAAAGAGAAATGCATTTTGGAAATCATTAGTATCTACTGGTCAGTTACTGCCGTGTAAGAAATAACCAGAGAATCTGAGTAGAGGAAGAGCAATAAAATTTTTATTTCTCACATGTCTGCAAGTTGACTCAGTATTGGTTCATCAAAGGTGAGTTTGTCTGGGTTTCTGCTTAAGCTAAGGGTCATGCTGGACTTCGTTCCTCACTTTGGGTTGGGTGTTGATCTTGGCCAAGTGTATTCATTCTGGGGCTCAAGCTTAAGCGGCAGCGGTTCTTATATTGATAACAGGGGCATACAAGGCTAGCCCCCACTGCTCAAGCCCATGTCTAATATCATCTCATCGGCTAAACTAAATCACAAGGCCAACCCCAAAGTCAGAAAGTGGGGAGTTTCATTCTATTTTCTTATGGAAGAAAGGACAAAGTCACATAGCAGAGGCTGTGGATATAGAGATAAGTTCACTTGATGACAAGAACTCTTGTCATTAAGAACTCTTAAATACATCATATTTAAAGCCACAAGCCTGGATGAGACCCACAGTGATGGCACCAGTTTACTCTCTCACCAGCCACATATGAGCATTTCTGTTTTCTTTGCTCTGGCTAACTTTGTATTATTGTTTTAAAACTGATTTGCCAGTGTGAAGGATGAAAAATAACACTTTCTTGTTTTAACTAAAATAATTGTACTTCTAAGCCAAGCTGAAAACATAAACATGCTTGGAGTGATTTTGAATTTTCCAGAAGGATCTTCTTTTAATGGCTCATTATGCCTTGTTCTAGTAACCAAGGAGAAGTTTCCCAGAAGATTTTGTTCTCTTTTATGTATTTAACCATCTATAATTACTAAAAGAAGATGAAAATGAATTCCAAACAAGTGTGGCTGGTATGGCTAATCTTAACATCTACAGTTAATCTTTCTGCAATCACTGTTAAATCATCAGAAGAGATCACTTGTTGGTGAAAACCAAAGGAAGCAATTATTTATTTATCATCTGTATATATAATTATATATACATTGTCATACATAAATTATGATTCTAAGAAAAAGCCTATTGAATTTTTGACTCACATGCAGTGTTCAAAATGTGATAAATTGTAAAGGTATCACAGCAAAGCATATCATGTTCCTCTTCAGATGACAGGCATCCTTTTTTAAAAGTCATTATTGTGAAAAAGGGACACTGGTGGCTGGCTGTGGCTAAAGACTCACATATGCCTGTTCCTTCTAAGCAAAGGGCATTATGCCCTATTTACAAGGCACACAATCTGTTCAAGCATTTTGAAATTCATTATGTGTGGGCTGCATATATTCTCAGTAAGTTGGAAACATCCATAAGATTTCTGAGGTATGGTAAAAATAGATGCTTTTAGTGACTGGGATAATTATCCTAGAAAAGGAATTCTAATACAGGAGCTCAAACATTGCTCACATGCAAATGGAACGTGAGTTCAGCAGTGATCTGAGAAAGAAGCATGTGGCCAGAGAGGGAGGTAAACTCCAAACAGAAGAGAAATCTTTCATTTTCAGCAGGTGCACTGGAGAATTATGTTTTTCTCCTGCACATGATGAAGAACATAATACAGATACTTTTAGTGTGAAAATAGAAAACCCATTAAGAAATAAAAGCACTTTGATTCCATTGCTTGAGACAAATATTGCTCTATTCATTCACAGTAGGTCTGTTCTCTCAGAATAAGGCTTTTGCATTACCTTGAATTTATTCAAAGAGGTATGTGTGATGAATGCTAATTACTTAAATCATAGTATTTGAAATTTTGCTTTTAATAACTGATACATTTATTATTTCATTGCTTCATGTGTCCTGTTTGAGTATCAAGCAAACCTGATCAATATGTACATATTGATTATGTATTATTTTTCTATTGTCTTCTTATAATCTGAGGTATAGATTCCCTTTTTCCTGCTGCTAAGTCGCTTCAGCCGTGTCCGACTCTGTGCGACCCCATAGACGGCAGCCCACCAGGCTCCCCCGTCCCTGGGATTCTCCAAGCAAGAACACTGGAGTGGGTTGCCATTTCCTTCTCCAACGCATGAAAGTGAAAAGTGAAAGTGAAGGCGCTCAGTCGTGTCCGACTCTTAGTGACCTCATGGACCGCAGCCCACCAGGCTCCTCCATCCACGGGATTTTCCAGGCAAGAGTACTGGGGTGGGGTGCCACTGTTGATGCCAAATACGCTTAGTGCTAAAAGTTTGTTATTAAAGGTAACTAAGCAGGTGTTGGGCCATTATTTGGTTTGGGGAGGTTAGCAGGGGGACATCAAACACAGCCGGAGTCAAAAGAGGTCTAATTCTTTCTCGAAGACACTTTCTCAAACCAAGTTAAAGTGAAAAGTCTTTTGTGCATATGAAACAAAAAAATGGAGAGTTTCAGTTAGCTTAGGTTGCGTTAATATAAACTAAAATAATTCAAATAAAAACTGTTTGCGGGCATGTTCTAACATCAGTTTTAGATATTATCTAATTGACTAAATTTGTCAATTCAGCAATATTTTTATTATATGGTTATACTATTATAAGTGTGAAATACATATAGGATAAATGGTTATAAACTTTGCTACTGGAGTTTGGTGGCAGGTTAAGAAGATGGTGAGAATGAATTATTTTTCTAGCACTCAGCTCTTGTATGTTGGGGCTTATATATGAGGGAAGAGAATAACAGCCAAAAATTTGTGGCTTTAAAATATATACTAATTCTCAAAGGTGTTCTAAGTTTGAAGATCAGGATTTCCATAAACATTTTAAATATTTGCAAATGTCTATTTTTGAAAGTCTAAGTAACAATTTAATCCTCAGTCTCCAAATACATAATTTGTATTAGAGATACACAAAATGATAGATGAAAAATATGCATGTAATGACCCAGGTAATAAATGTTTGTTTTTTCATGGCCTAAACAAAACATGTCTGTATAATGCATAAGTACAAGTGTGTATATATGAAAGAAAGAGAGAAACAACTATTTCTTGATAAATTTATGCTAGTGATTATTTGGAACAGTAAGGATACGATGACCAAAATTTTAAAATAAAAAAAGATCCTGCCTTGATGGCATACATACTCTCTTTCAAGGTTTTCTCTTTATGAAGATGCTGTACAATTAATGAATGTTTATTTCTGATTGGTGTGAAGCTCTGTTCATAGTTAAAATTCTTCCTTTTACATTAACCGTCATCGGAAACGTACGATTTTGGTTTGATACATCTTCAAATTTTAGTGAAGCTGTGACATTCACAGTATGTGCGTTTTCTGATAAGGCATGAAATAGAGAAATGACATTTTGATACGGTGAGTTAAGGCATTTAATTCATTTTTACCAGACTTCATTGACACATATATCCACTTAGCTTGAATAAACCCCAAGATTCAGCTTTACTGTTATAACTGCAACATACCAGTGAATGGTATCTCAAACAGGATTTCATTATCTAAGTGTTAAATGAAGTTTTTTTTTTTTTCTTTCTCTCCATTTGTTTCTGTTAGGGGATGGGGTAAAAAGTTCTCACAGCTGCCAGACAAAGAATGACTCTATTTAAAGAGTGGTTGGAAGCACAAATGTTGATTATCTGAATGAAAGAATTTAATTAAGTTTCCTAAAGAACAGGATACTACTGACATCACTGACTGGCAACATGAAGCAGGGAAATACAGTATTTAACATTACAATATTTTTCACTTAATGATGCCAGTATTAGATCTTGGCTGGTGTCCTGGAATACTCACAATGGCTTGGCAACGAATTAATTATTTTGTAATTGCAGATGTGGAGCTTTGGGGTGTGAAAATCTCTTTGCCCAGATGGTTTTGGGAAAAGAACCAAAGCAATCATTGTATTTCCTCTTCTATGTGCACTTCCTTGTTTATGAATTTGGTTGAAATTCTCGATGTCAAATGATCACAAGATGACAGACAATATTCAATAGACCTCCAAAAGTGATTCTTTACACAACAGACTAAGGAAAGAAAACCTATCTGGCTGGGGTCATACTCTATAAAAATAGCTTAAAATGTACATAAAGTATAAACAATTATTCATGTCTCTGAAGAAGATCATGTCTGTTAGTCCTTGATTATTAGTATTTTATCATGATGTTTAAGGTTATATGAACTTTCACTACAACTGAAAATTGTTACAATTGCCAATATAAATGGAAGGGTAGGTCATATTCTTATTCAACCACAAAATCTCACACCAGTGGATAAGCAGTATTAGGTCTTGGGTATCAAATGATGCCTAACAATATTATCATTAGTATATACCCTCTAAATGCTAGTCAGCTTAGCATTTAAATATGGCTGAATGTGAGAAAAATATGAGTTGCCTATGGTATTGAGAGTCAAGTTTTTTTGTAATGGACTTTGAAACCATAGCCAAACTGTACATTCATCTTTGTGTAGTTCAATGTGAATAGAGTTGTCTTATACTATTCTTACTAACCACATAAGGGAACATGCGATAGATTCAAGATGATACTCATTCCTACATATATATATGTATGTATGTGTATATATATATATAAATATAAAATGACTCTACCACTTATTTGTGTTATGATGTCAAAGTAAAATAACTTTTCTGAGTCTAAATTTCTTTGTATGATAAAAACAGATAATATTAAGCTGTACCTTAAAAAGTTGTTGAAAGATTTAAGTAGAAATGTAAATCACTGAGTAAATAAAAATTTCCAGAAAAAAATGTGCATTTTGTAAGTGCTATATAGTTTTATATACATCTCTGTTCATAAATGTATATATATACATTTCATATGTATACATAATATACATATGATAAGGTACATAAGATTAGGTACACATAGTTATATGGGCATAGGTACAATTTAAATATATACAGACATGAACGTGTATCCAAATATATTTTTTCGTATTTCCCATTTGTTGGGGAAGGTATGCATCAAATTAGTAGAATGTACACCAAGTATATAGATCTTTGTTTACTCACTCCAAAACAGTCCTCATGCAACATGCATAGCCATTTATCTAATATTGTTAATTAACTCAGCAAGAGCTTTGTTTGGAAATGCTTTGAAACAGTCCTTATTTTAATTTCTGTTCGTTCTGCTTTTAAATGGAACCAAATAGGAAAGCATGTATTTTGTGTTGACATTGTTTAATATACAGCATGCTACTTTTTTTTTTTTTTTGCATCTGGTTAAATAACATGGTCTCCTCTTAGCAATTAGTTTGATCAAATTGCCAATGTCCGTTGGATCATTGAAAAAGCAAGAGAGTTCCAGAAAAAAACACCTACTTCTGCTTTATTGACTACGCCAAAGCCTTTGACTGTGTAGAACACAACAAATTGGAAAATTCTTAAAGAGATGGGAATACCAGACCACCTGACATGCCTCCTGAGAAATCTGTATGCAGGTCAGGAAGCGACAGTTAGAGCTGGACATGGCACAACAGACTAGTTCCAAATCGGGAAAGGAGTACAAGGCTGTATATTGTCACCCTGCATATTTAACTTATATGCAGAGTACATCATGTGAAATGCCAGGCTGGATGAAACACAAGCTAAAATTTCAAGATGCCAGGAGAAATATCAATAACCTCAGATATGCAGTTGACACCACCCTTATGGCAGAAAGTGAAGGTGAACTAAAAAGCCTCCTGGTGCACTGGGAAGACCCAGAGGAATCGGGTGGAGAGGGAGGTGGGAGGGGGGATCGGGATGGGGAATACATGTAAATCTATGGCTGATTCATATCAATGTATGACAAAACCCACTGAAATGTTGTGAAGTAATTAGCCTCCAACTAATAAAACAAAACAAAACAAAACAAAACAAACAAGCAAAAAACAAAAAAAAAATAATAAAAAGCCTCCTGATGAAAGTGAAAGAGGAGAGTGAAAAAGTTGGCTTAAAACTCAACATTCAGAAAACTAAGATCATGGCATCTGGTCCCATCACTTCATGACAAATAGATGGGGGGGAAACAATGGAAACAGTGAGAGACTTAATTTGTGGGGCTCCCAAACCACGGCAGTTGGTGACTGCAGCCATGAAATTAAAGGACACTTGCTCCTTGGAAGAAAATCTGTGACCAACCTAAATAGCATATTAAAAAGCAGAGACATTAATTTGCCAACAAAGGCCTGTCTAGTTAAAACTATGGTTTTTCCAGTAGTCATGTATGGATGTGAGAGTTGGATTATAAAGAAAGCTGAGCCCGCAAGAATTGATGCTTTTGAACTGTGGTGTTATAGAAGACTCTTGAGAGTCCCTTGGACAGCAAGGAGATCCAACCAGTCCATTCTAAGGGAAATCAGCCCTGAATATTCATTGGAAGGACTGATGGGAAGCTGAAACTCCAATACTTTGGCCACCTGATGCGAAGAACTGACTCACTAGAAAAGATCCTGATGCTGGGCAAGATTGAAGGTGGGAGAAGGGGATGACAGATGATGAGCATCACTGACTCCGTCGTGATGGACACGAGTTTGAGTAAGCTCTGGGAGTTGGTGATGGACAGGGAAGCCCGGTGTGCTGCGATACATGGGGTCGCAAAGAGTTGGACATGACTGAGCGACTAAACTAAACTGAACTGTAACATAAACTTGATACAATACTGACATAAGAAAAATAAGAATACAGGATAAACAGTTGAACTTTTGTTAGGTGTATGGACTACATATCCCCTGATAATAAAATGTTGGCAGGAAAAAATTCATCCTTTCTTTGTTAGCCTCTTTTTTTTTTCTTTTATTTTTATTAGTTGGAGGCTAATTACTTTACAATATTGTAGTGGTTTTTGCCATACATTGTTAGCCTCTTTAAAACACTACCAAAGATTCATTGTTTTATCTTATTTCATCTGAGACATTCAAGTATATTTTGGTAGGAGCCCTGTAATGCTTTATATCATAGTATTTGAAAATGATATTGGATTTACTTACTATCTTCCAAAATGAAACTATAAGGTTAACTGCATCTGTCTCTAAAACTAGTTTTGGGAAGTATAAGATCAACATTCATTTCAATTATTGCTCAAATACCATAGTTATTAAAATGTGCTTCTGCTACTTGTGATGTTTATCTCCTGTATCCTTCGTAAGTTATTATCAAGAATTTATCTCCTCATGAACATACATTATATAACCTCACATTTGTACCAGAAAAACAAAACCATTGTCCCTTGTTTTCTTAATGACTGGATTCTTTATCAACTTAATGAATTGGGCCTGAATGAATATTCCATTGGGGATCTAGTAAATTGGAGTATTAAAAGACTGAAATTTGTGGATACATTTTGAGAAGCGTTTGTAAAAAAGACATCATTCTAAGTCAGAATTTATAAAATAAAATTTATGAATATTTTAAATATAGTTAATGTATGATTATAGCATTCAGGAAGAAAATCTACCTCTGTGTTAATACTAAAAATCTTTTGGTTTGCTTTTAAAATTGGCTATTGCTCTGAGTTTAACCTCAGGGATATTGCAAAACCAGTTTGAAAATAAAAGTGATGTAAAATAATACCATTCCTTGAAGCCAATGTAAGTTATGATTTGGGTATTTTCAGCTTTTCATTTGCTTATGCTTCCTGGAAATTTTTAAGACACTTCTGAAACAGTTTCATATTTGAAGTTCATTTTCTTTTTTTTAAAGAATGAGAAAGTTTCTTTATGTTCTGAACCAACAGTATAGTTCAGCTAATGCCTAACTTAGCTATATAAAGAATAAATGTTTTGTTTATTAATTTTTAATCATAATGGGAGTTCATCACAAAACTGAAGTATATCATGTAATCAGAGAAGGTTTAAGTTTTTGGCTTCTAATATCATTGTCTGTTCAGACTGTTATATAACGAGACCACTGGTGATTCCAAAATATTTCATTTTAAACATGGCTTCCCTAAGGCGTTGTGAAACAGTGATGAACTGGGATGTGTTCTAACACAGAATCTGCTGAGGCCAGCCTGAGGATGTCTTTGAACAATTCTTTCCTTTGTTTTTAATGTCTAGATCCACCAAATGACTTTGATTTTTGATCCCTACATGTGATGGATATTATCAGAAGTAATCCTGGGTTTGGAAACAGGACATGGAGCAAGGGAGCTATTTATCGGGGCTGCCAGGACATCTTGGGGAGATGCTATTACATCTGGTTGTGTTTAATGTTTTTGTTATTGATATGGAAGAGCTGTTTAAAAGTGCATTAAATTAATCTCATGGGAGGCAGTGTAGACTACAAAGGCATAGGAAAGACACAGTACGAACAGGATAACAGGAAGGAAAGTATGTTTTCCTTGGACTGTAATTCCCAGCCTGAGTTTTTTACTTGAAAAGAGAAACACAGGGACTCCCTCCACAACACTCCTCCGCTCCCAGCCACTAGAGCATAAGGCACTATTAATTCCAGTGGAAGCATTTGATGCTGGCTGTTTATACTAACTTAATTTACTCTGCACAATACCATTACGAGGAGGTAGTATTAGAGTCATATCAAGATGGGAAAGTGGAGGCAAGCAATTTGTCTAAATACATTTAGTATTAGTATTTAGTAGTATTTAGTATTAGTATTAGTGTTTAGTAGTAGAATCTAAACTTGAGCTCAAGATGTCAAATTCATGCCTGTTCTGCTTGCCTGAAGTGTGTTCCTTCCCCAGAACATAGAGTTTAGAGTAAGTGAATCTAGTTAGGCTTCACTGGTAGAAGAGACAAAAAGTATTTGGAAACTACTTCTTTCTGCTTTGTAAAATCATAATCAGAGCTCATTCGGACTATTACATTTCCTGAGTACTGGTATGTGGACAAAAAAAAATGTCACCTGCCATATCAGTAAACAAAGGATGTGGTAGCCATCCAGCCATCAGCCGCTTTAGCCATCCCTGATGGATCAGACTGCTTGTGTTTAAACAGCTCACCAACTTTCTGTAAGTTACATTGTTTCTCTAAGTTATGTAGCTTTTTGTCTGTAACTTGAGTGTAATTATCAAAAATAACCAATGTGATATGGTATGAATGAATGATATATGTTTCTTCATGTAAGTACTTTTGAACCAGTACCCAGAATAAGTCAGCTGGGATATAACATTGCTGACTATTATTAGCTGTTAGTGTATATTCCCAGTTGGTGCTAGTGGTAAAGAACCTGCCCACCGGTGCAGGAGACATAAGAGACATGTGTTCGATCCCTGGGCCAGTAAGATCCCCTGGAGGAAGAAATGGCAACCCTCTGCAGTATTCTTACCTGGAGAATTCCATGGACAGAGGAACGTGGTGGGCTCCAGTCCATAGGGTCACAAGGAGTCAGACATGACTGAAGCATGCATGCATGCATGTGTATTCCAAAATTTGTGAGATTGAAACTAAAAGCACATGAACTTGCGTTTGGCAACAGGATTGTTGCTATATTCCATACTAGACTTGGTAAACTGCATATGTATTATCTTTTACGAAACTTCTACCATGTGTGTTATTACTAACATATAATATCATCTTAATGTTCAGCAGCAACTGAACTCCTTTCTGCTAAAATAAAAGTACGCTTAGCAAAGTCATGATGCTTATCTCGAGCAGTCTCGACCTGCAGTAACTTGAAGCAAGATGTCCATTCCCAGCCAGAGATTGAGGTCAGGCAGCTGCAGTGAGAACACTGACTCCTGGCCACTAGACCACCGAGGACCAGTGACCAGTGACAAGATCCCAGCCCATCAGCTGTATAGAAATGAAGTTCCACATAGAGCCAGAAAGTAGTGATGTAAGTAAAATGTTTACTAGGAGGAAAAATAGTACAGTATATGTAGCTTGACATATGGGTGGGCTCAGAGATAGAGTTGCACCCTCGTAGTAGTTTGAATCGCTTCTATGGGTCATTTCTTCTGGGTTTCCTTTGGCCAGTCATCTTGTTTTGTCTGAGTCTGTGTTTGGTGTATCAGGGTCCTTCTCTCTGTGTGTGTGCATCTCTTAGCCAAGGTGGAATCTAGCCAAAAAGCCTATGGGTAGTTTCCATCACTTATTTTGGTGTAGTACTCCCTCCCGTTTTGACCTCCAAGGAGCTTTTCTGCAAATGTGTAATTGGAGAATTCCCCTTAACTTCAAGAATCAGAAGCGTATCTGGGCAGGGTCCAGCCCCCTCCATCCTCCTGCATTTATGTAGTTTTGGTCCACAGGGGAGAAACTCTTCAGCCTAAGTTCCATCTGTCTCCTGCCTCAGTACTATATTCAACATATCGTGGCAAAATACACATCCTGATGAGTGAACTAACTTCAAATTGATGTCTTTTGGGGACATTGGTATTTATTGGCCAAAAGATGTTGCCTTTGTTGTCAATGATTTTTGAGCTCTTCCTTGGGAATTTGCCAGTGGCATTTACAAATCTGTCTACAATGAGGCGGTAAATGAAAATCTTCATACTTTGAACAAGAATTCAATTTGAAAAAACAGATATTTGGAGCCAAGATTGGTGGATAAGGTGGTTGATCAAGCCTAGGTTTAATTATGCTGATGAGATTGATTTTTGTGAGTGACTCATAAATAGTTCTGAGAACAATTCCAGTATGTGGAGTTGTGGCAACAAGGTGGCTTAGATGGTAAAGAATCTGCTTGAGATATAGGAGAGCTGGGTTCAATCCCTGGGTCAGGAAGATCCCCTGGAAAAGGGAATGGCTACCCACTCCAGAATTCTTGCCTGGAGAATTCCACGGACAAAGGAGCCTGGCAGGGGAAGTCTACGGGGCTGCAAAGAGTTGGACACAACTAAATGACTAACACACAGGGAATGTGCCAGAGATTTTATATACTGACTCCTAACATATGCCCAGGATGTTTTTAGGGTCAAAACTCACTTTTTTTTTCATTGATAAATTAAGGGCTTCCCAGGTGACTCAGTCATAAAGAATCTCCAATGCAGGAGACCCGGGTTTGATCCATGGGTAGGGAAGATCCCCTGGAGAAGGAAATGGCAACCCACTCCAGTATTCTTGTCTGGGAAATCCCGTGGACAGAAGAGTCTGGTGTTTGTGCAGAGTTAGACATTACTGAGCGACTGAGCATGCATGCAAGAACTTTGAATTAGCAGTGGAAAATCAATATCCATTATGTATAACCATGTTACTGTCTTTGACAACTGGATTTTATCAATCAGAAAGGGACAGGAGCTAAGTGATTCTGCAAATACAGATGTCTGCTGAGAACAGGCTCAGAGTCCTTTCATTTATTCACAGGTTTAGAGCTGCCTTGCTAAAGGAACAACACTGGGGTGGGGTGGGGTGGGGGGATACTATGAAAAGAAAGGCGAGCATCATTCCAGAGAGGCTGGGAAAATTTTTGCATGATAAAAACCAGTTCCCTGGTGCGTGGACTGAACAATTGTAAGGGGGCTTTGAGGCCCACATTGCTGGAAGGTTTTTTAGATGTATCTTTCCTTAGCCAAGTGACACTCTTCTTAAGGACACATTGTCTCCTGGCTGCCTTCATGCTTGACTTGAACTCTTTCAGTCTCTAGACAATGAAGGCATGCATGCTGATTTACGCCACGTTCCCAAATGAATGTGCTCCAGTTTAATTATTCAAATATATAGCTACAGTTAAAAAATAGAAGGCAGGCTAAAAATAGCCCCAACTGTAAAGAAACATACTTGGAAATATCAAGCGGTATTTCATTCGATGGCCTTATTTTTGTTGTACAGCTCTGCCTTTCTTGACTCTGATTGTAATTACCCTTCTGGTGACCTTCTTCATTGTCATTCTGATAATAGTCACCGTTTTCATGGGAATTGGGTAAAAGAAGTCAGACTGTGCTGTAAGTGGAGCATTGCTGCAACCCTATTAATTTGCAGACGGATGAAGTGACGTCTGTGGGCCACCTGCTAAGAAGCATTTGAGAGACCAACCCCCCTCCGTTGCCTGGAGGGCCACTGTTGTCCCAGGCTCAGGCAGCAATTGTAAATGAGACTCCTCTGTGGCCGCCTTCTTTAAAGCCTGATCAAGTCTTTATATGATGCGCCATAGTTCTTTTTCCCTGGCCACTGCCATCAAAGTCTTCTTCAAAACCAGTGTCTCCACAGCCAAAATTAAGTTGGCTTTCTCTCTGCAGAAAATACATTTATTTCCATATAAAAAAGATCTTGGTTCCCTGCAGATGATTTAAAACCTATCTGTCAATCATTTATATATTTATATATATATATGTATGACATGTTGTTTGCCTTGATAAGAAATAAAGAATCTGGACTTCAGCTGTTTTAGATAAAATGCTTGACTGCATACATAGTTCTTCCTCCGTATAGGAAACTGAATGGAAGCAAAGAAAAAACTGACCCCATGCTTATTATTACTGCCTTCATTGGAGAGTTTTCTCCATCACTTGCTGTCAGTAGGGCACTTTTTATACACTGTACTTAGAATGTTGGTACACATTTGTGCTTTGGAGAGGCATTTGAAAAGATATTTGTGCTAGTAGGAATTTTATGTGAAATGAAAATGTTACCTAAATTAGGTAATAACCTTTGAAAAGCTTTATTTCTGAACAAAAACCAGAAAATTGAGCCAGTACCTGGAGGGGTGCTTATCACTTTTATAGCAGTGATGCCGCAGTTTGTTATTTGAGAGGTAGTCACAGTGGGGGCCGCAGCTGTTATAATTTATGAATGTTTGTTTTCCCTCTTGGATGGAGTCCATCATGTCAGGGAGAATGAATTTTGGCTAAACTGCCTTGGCTTGAAGGCAAGCCTTTTGGAATTATAAAGACAGCAAGGGCTTGGCAGCCCACCGCATGGATTTTGAATGCTGTTTCTGCCACTTGTATATTGAACAATCTTGGGCAAATTACAAATGCCTTAAAACTCATTTTCCTTAGAAAACAAACAACCCAATTCAAAAGCGGACAAAGGACTTAAATAGACACTTCTCCAAAGAAGATACACAAATGACCATTAAGAAAATGAAAAGATGTTCAACACCACTAGTCATTAGGGACAAGCAGATCAAACCCACAATGAGATACCATTTACACCCATTACTGTTAAAGGGATAAAAAAAAAGGAAATAACAAGTGTAGTAAGGATTACCCCTTCTGCATTGCTGGTGGGAATGTAAAGTGGTACAGGTATAGCACAAAAAACAGTTTGGCTCAAGAAGTTAAACATAAGAGTTACCATATGACCCACCAGTTCTACTTCTCGGTATATACAGGGAAGAATTAAGACAGGGGCTTAAATAGATTCTAGTGCAACAATGTTCATACCATTATTCACAGTAGCCAATAAGTAGAAACAACTTAAGGGTCCATCTCAGTTCAGTTCAGTTCAGTCGCTCAGTCGTGTCCGACTCTTTGCGACCCCATGAATCGCAGCACGCCAGGCCTCCCTGTCCATCACAAACTCCCGGAGTTTACCCAAACTCATGTCCATCGAGTCGGTGATGCCATCCAGCCATCTCATTCTCTGTCGTCCCCTTCTCCTCCTGCCCCCAATCTCTCCCAGTGTTCATCTACTGGTGGATGAATAAACAAAATGTGAAATGTACATACATTGGTATGATATTCAACCTTAAAAGCAATGAAATTCTGATACACACTACAGCCTTGAAAATAATGCTAAGTGTCCTAAGACATCAAAGAACAAACACTCTATGATTCCATTTATGTTAGCCGCCTAAAAAAGGCAAACTCATAGATAAGGAAAGTAGAACAGAGGTTCACAGGGGCTAGGAAAATGGAGAAAAGGGAAATTATTGCTTGAGTACAGACTTTCTTTTTGTGATTTTGAAACAGTTTTAAAAATGCATAGTGGTGGTAGTTGAAGAATATTGTAAACGTACTTAAAACCACTGAATCATACATTTAAAATTGTTGAATGGGAAACTTTACACATAGTTTACCACAATAACAATTCCCTCTGTTTCCTTGTCTGTAAATTAGAATTCACCTCTCATATGTATTTTATAATTAAATTACATAAAGAACAAAAATTATCTATTGCAGTGCCTAGGTGTGGTAGACAGCTATTAATTGATAAAGCATAATCAGTCCCCCAAACTTGGTTAAGGACCCTGGATGTTAGACCTGATCTGGGAAAGTGAGGAACCCTTGATTGATTGACACTGGATTTGTACTACTCCATTTGTGGGTTAGAGGATTAAAATAGGAACTGACCATTTATAAAGTTAAGTTTTCCTTCTTGCACACCTAAGAACTGGAGTAGGCACCACATCTACTACATGGGGATTGCAATTTGAAGTAACGATGTCAGATTGATGTATCTCATCTCTTGGTTTTAGTTCTTGGATGATATTATTTTCTAGAATGGTTCCACACTCAGAGGAGAAGAAATTAACCTGAAATACCACACTCTCCTTTCAAATGATCATGGTTTAGATGAAAATGGCTTCACTTCACCCCTGCTCTTGCATATAATAAGTCCTTTTATTTTCTTAATCTGTTTATCAGCTACTTTCTCATGATTAGACTGGGGTTATGAAATTTGGGAGGGGTTACCACAGAGGTGTGAAGTACCCTTCTCCTCACATCATTTTGAGGTACATGATATCCATAGGACTTATTAAAGATGATGTTCATCTTGATCACTTGGTTATAAGGCAATATCTGCCGGGATTATCTTTCATAAACTTCCTGTGCCTTCCCTTCCTTCATTAGATTCATTAGAAATGAGTTTCTAAGTTCAGTTAATGCTTAAGGGTAAGAGAATTAAGCTATGTCTCCTGGAGGGGGAAATACTAGCATTTAGAGATATGTTAAAGCCACATAGTAATTAATAATTTGAGAGCGGTACTTTGGGGCTATGCAAATATCCTATTTTCCTTAAAGTTTTGCTCACCAATTTTAGCATTCATTAGTGAGTTTTCCCTGCAGTGGTTATCACTGTGGTGTTTAATGGTAATATATTAAAACTTTTCTCATTCCTTCCTTCTATATTTATTACTTGGATTCTTCTTTGAGGAAGAATTTTCATTATTTTTTGACACCACTTTTTCTGCCTTATTGACTTCAGAACACCATTTCCCCGGTGCCCCTTACAACTCTGTGGCTTCATCCTTGCTGTTAGAACTGTTTTTTTCCCACTCCTGTTAGCTCTTGCTCCTACAGGAATCAGTCAAACATCCCTACTGTGTTCTGTGCTTTTAACCACTGCATTATGTAATATCCCGATGCACAACCTCATTTGAGGTATCCCTAATACCAGGGTGTTACAGTTTTATCCCTCTTAGAAAAATGCTGATGCTATGGGTTGATTGGGCTTCCCTTGTGACTCAGACAGTAAAGAATCTGCTGGCAATGCAGGAGACATGGGTTTGATCCTTGGGTCGGGAAGATCCCCTGGAGAAGGGAATGGCAACTCACTCCAGTGTTTTTGCCTGGGAAATCCTATGGACAGAGGAGCCTGACAGGCTACAGTCCATGGGGTCACACACAGAGTCAGACACAACTGAGCGACTAACACTTTCACTTTTTTCATGTGGGTTGAATTGTGCTTCCCTAAAAGATATGTTGAAGTCCTAACCTCTAGAACTTCAGAATGTGACCTTTCTTGGGAAATTGGGCCACTGCATGTGTAATTAGTTAAGAGGAGGTTACACAAGAGTGGGGGGGGGGCTGTATCCAATAGGGCTCATGTTTTTATAAAAAGAGGCTACAGAGATGCTGAAGGGGAGATGCTGTGTGGCATCTGAGGAAGAGGTTGGAGTAATGTAACTGCAGGCCAGGGAATGCTAAGGCTTGCCAGTAAACTGTCAGAAGCTACAAAGAGGAAGGAAGAATTTTCCTATAAGAAAATTCTTACAGGTTTCAGGGGTCACATGGCTCTGCTGACAGCTTCATTTTGGACATCTACTACCCAGAACTGTGAGGCAATATGTTGTTGTTGTTGTTTAGTCACTAAGTCATGTCCGACTCTTTGCAGCCCCAAGGACTGCAACACACCAGGCTTCCCTGTTCTTCACCATCTCCCAGAGCTTGCTCAGATTCAAGTCCTTTGAGTCGATAATGCTCTCTAACCACCACATCCCCTCCTGACCCCTTCTTCTTTTGCCTTCAATCTTTCCCAGAATCAGGACCTTCTCCAATGAGTCAGCTCTTCACATCAGGTGGCCAAAGTATCAGAGCTTCAGCTTCCATGAGAACCCATGAGACAATACATCTCTGCTGTTTTAAGCCATTCATTTGTGGTAGCTTGTTACAGTGGTCCTCAAAAACTGATACAGCCTGCAGGAAAGTTGGGACCAAAATGTGAAATAATAAGTTAAATTTTTCATAGATTCTTTTATCTTTAGAAACTTAGAGGAAGGCTTCGTTTTTGTTTTTTGGTGTAGATTTTTATTTTCAGAATCAGTTACTAAATTCAGAAGATCTGTAATGTAATCATGTGATCAGCTAGTGAGAACACATGCCATTCTAAGAGATGTAAGGACTCTAAACTTCTGGCAAAGAGAGTTTTCCTAATAGGGCTTTAAATTAAAGTTGAGATGAAAGGCACTTCCTGCTGACATCACTGTTAAGTAAAAAATTAACTAGAAAGCAAACCATCAGTATACTTTTGGAAACAAAGATCATTCCTAGAAGGTACTTGTTTCATTATTTACATTTATTTGAAATTAGAGAAACACACAAATAAAATCAGAGAGTGCTTGCTTTAAAAGATGGATTTAAATGTTTTATATTACTAGATCTAGTTGCTAATTATTAAGTATCTCTGTTACTAAATCTATTCTTTAATGTAACCAGCATTTGTTGAATAGGCACAGTAGAAGAAACTGGAAATATAAATATCAATTAAATGCTCTCTACTCTTCATTTAGTAATTAAAAAGAAATTTAAAAATGAGGAAACAAAATAAGAATAACAGCAAAGTCACTAATGTTTGCCATCACATGATTTTTGCAAATGGTTGACTTTCACCCTTTATTTTGACTAATTAAAAAAAACCTCCATATTTCAGGGAAACTCACCAAAGTTATTGTAAGCTGCATAAGGGAAACAATAGCAACAACAAAAATCTCACAAAGATTTTAATTAAATAATAGTTTTAGATCTATTTCAGATTGGAACATTATCATTGGAACATTTCAGATACTCATAGTATTAAAATACCTTATGAGTAATGGTATGAAAAGACACAGATAAGAAAGGTTTGAATTAATGCATAACTTATTCAGACTATCTAGGAAAACATAACAGGAAAGGGAATACACCCTTCTGGAGAAATATGAGGCAAGGAAGGGGGAGAAAGGATGATCAGGGTTTGGTGAAGCTGGGTGGGGTGTGGAGTGACAGTTACACTCTTGAACAGCCCAGGGAATAGAGAAGACAGTGAAGAACTAAGAGATGGAATAATGCAGAAATCTAGAGGAAGAATGTCTCTTCCAAGGCAAGTAGTAAATGAAAGTCCCTGAGATAGGAGCCTGCTTACTGTTTTAGAGGCATTCCAAAGAGGACAGTGCAGTGAAGAAGTCAGGGAGCTGGTGCTCAGCTGCTTGAGCAGGACTCTGGACCATCGTAAGGACTTCTGTTTTACTGGGGGACAGAAAACCACTGGAAATTTTAAGGATGAAAATGATGTGCCAGGGCTTCTGTGGTGTTCTAGTGGCTAATGGCTTTAGGACTTCCCTGGTGGCTTGGTGGATAAGAATCCACCTGCCAATACAAGGGACACAGATTTGATCCCTGGTCTGGGAAGATCTCCCATGCCGCAACCAAGCCCACGTGCCCTAGACGTTGTGCTCCACAGCAAGAGAGCCACCATGATGAGAAGCAATTAGAGAGTGGCCCCACTTACCAAAACTAGAGAAAGCCTGCGGGCCTCAACGAAGACCCAGAGCAGCCTAAATAAATAGATAGATAGATAAATCTTAGAAAGAAGAAAATGGTGTGCTAATCATAGAAACAATGATAGATGTACTGCTAGAAAGAGACTAGTTTTCTTTCTCTAGACGTTCAGTTCAGAGAGCGAAACCTGATGGGGAGAACTGAGTGTTAGCTGTACCTCTATGTGAGTGACTTTGTTTTCTTTCTTCATTACGTTTAGAACCTTTCAGGAAATATTTTTTTTTTTTTTGCCACTAAATCACAGAGCTGGGCTCAGCTTCCCCAAGACTATGTTTAAACTTGATTATAAGACAGCTACTAGATATGATGGTTGTAATAACATCCTATCACAGTTAAACATAAAAGCTGATGATAATTACCATTCCCTCTTGGCATATACTGTATCATTTTCTGCAAAACATGTTTTTGTTGCTTGGTGATTTCGGAAACAGAATGTATTGAATTTTGGATGTAATCATCAAGATGTTATTTTTGGATAGTTTTAAATATTATGTTCTCCGTGATTGGTAAAGGAACCATGACTTAATTTCCATATATCAATAAATATAACCTAGAAAATACTTTCCAGAAACCCTGCTACACTTTATTGTGTTATTATTGTGTTAATTTCTGTCTTGTAGTGAGAAAAAAATAAACAGTCCGAGCAACCAGTAGTGATCTAAATATAAAACAAGTTATTAAGCCTAATGATCTTCTGTTAACTTTTCCAAATATGTAGCTTTAACTATTATATCATCTTATACAGTCAAAAAGAACAGTTGCCTTTCGGGTGTGTATAAATGCATGTAAAGGTGACTGATGGAACTCAGCATGGAATAGGTTACTCCTACAGACTATGAGGTAAAGCATCTCCAAACTCATAAAGATCCCACACTTTTTTGCCACACCTCAAGTTAGCTTTTCTTTGCCCAAACACATAGGAAAGCAAAGGTAACCAGAAGATGTGCGTGCATGCTGGCTCATCTCAGTCATCTCCAATTCTTTGGGACCCCATGGACTGTATCCCACCAGGCTCCTCTGCTCATGGGATTCTCTAGGCAAGAATACTGGAGTGGATTGCCATGCCCTCCTCCAGGGGATCTTTCTGACCCAGGGACTGAACCTGCATCTCTATGTCCTCTGCATTGGGAGACAGATTCTTTACCACTGGCACCATCTGGGAAGCTCCAACCAGAAGATACTGCTACTGCTACTGCTAAGTCACTTCAGTCGGGTCCGACTCTGTGCGACCCCGTCCCTGGGATTCTCCAGGCAAGAACACTGGAGTGGGTTGCCATTTCCTTCTCCAATGCATAAAAGTGAAAAGTGAAAGTGAAGTCACTCAGTCATGTCTGACTCTTCACGACCCCATGGACTGCAGCATACCAGGCTCCTCCGTCCACAGGATTTTCCAGGCAAGAGTACTGGAGTGGGGTGCCATTGCCTTCTCCGAACCAGAAGATAAGGAGTTACCAAATAGCAAGCACAACGGTCCGTCTAGTCAAAGCTATGGTTCTTCCAGTAGTCATGTATGGATGTGAGAGTTGGACTATAAAGATAGCTGAGTGAGTGCTGAAAAAC
Source organism: Cervus canadensis (assembly GCF_019320065.1). NCBI lineage: Eukaryota > Metazoa > Chordata > Mammalia > Artiodactyla > Cervidae > Cervus > Cervus canadensis. The sequence goes on from NC_057388.1 coordinate 19,616,644, forward strand.
TGATGCTTTTGAATTGTGGTGTTGGAGAAGACTCTTGAGAGTCCCTTGGACAGCAAAGAGATCCAACCAGTCCATCCTAAAGAAAATCAGTCCTGAATATTCATTGGAAGGACTGATGCTGAAGTTGAAACTCCAATACTTGGGCCACCTGATGCAAAGAACTGACTCATTTGAAAAGAGGGTGGCTCAGAGATTAAAGTGTCTGCCTGTAGTGCGGGAGACCCAAGTTTGATCCCTGGGTCGGGAAGATCCTCTGGAGAAGGAAATAGCAACCCACTCCAGTATTCTTACCTGGAGAATCCCATGGATGGAGGAGCCTGGTAGGCTACAGTCCACGGGGTCGTAAAGAGTTGGACACGACTGAGCGACTTCACTTTTCACTTTCACTTTGATGTTGGGAAAGATTGAAGGTGGGAGGTGAAGGGGACGACAGAGGATGAGATGGCAGGATGGCATCACCAACTCAATGGACATGAGTTTGAGTAAACTCCAGGAGTTGGTGGTGGACAGGGAGGCCTGGCGTGCTGTGGTCCATGAGGTCACAAAGAGTCGGACACGACTGAGCAACTGAACTGAACTGAACTTAGCTTCTTAGCCATTTGGTGCATCACAGGCAAACAATTAGAACTCTAAAATATATAGAGTTTAGGATACAAATAGAAAATATACCCCTATCTGATCCTCAGCTTTCACACATGGCAGACATCACTAAACTACTGATTTCCCTCATAATTGAAAATAGCCTCAAAATCTTTCTTAAAAAAATGGGGAGAGGAAAAAACACTTCCATTAGCCACTCTTTATTTCAAGGGACTCTTAGAATTAAAATATCTTGTTATTTTTGACTTAGTGCAAGGCTTCTCAACATTCACAGTTTATGCTATGAACCAGGTAACTCTTTGTTGTGGGTGCCTGCCCTGTACATTGTAGGATGCTTAATAGCATAATCAGCTTCTAGCCATTAGAAGCCAGTAGCAACTACTTCTCCCATCCCTACCCCCAAGTCGTGACCATTAGTAAGTCTCCAGACAACATCGTCCTGAGTTGACAACCATTGTCATAGAGAGAGTTGTACCTGATATTAAGAGAAAGCATAGAACAATGTTCCTCAGCTTTCTAAAAAGCTATTTTAGTTTTCCTAATTTCATATCCAGGCATCATCTGTCTCATAGTTTCTGCTTAGGAGTCCCCTGATAAAATATTTTAAACAGATATTCAAATATTAAAATATCATATAAAATTATATTTATATAAATATATAAAATATTAAAAATAATTACCACTTTGACATAGGTCTTAGGCTGAGGACAACTTATTTAATGTGTGGATCTTTGGATGGGTGATGATATAAAACTTGACATAGATTCACATATTTCATCTGGATTTATATATGTAATGTATCTTATTCATTTATATATATGTATATACACATACACTTTTATGATTTATTTATATATGTAAAAGGTATAAACATAAATATATGCAGGTAATATGCTCTCTTTGTCAACTGACTTGATTCTGTAGCTCTCAAATACAGTTGCTAACTAAATCTGAAGATTTATGAAAGAAAATTGAATGGATGGCAAGATTATTTGAAAATCTTAACAATATTCTGAAGGCTAATAAAGAAAGAAGACATTGAAATCTCTACAGATAATGTTCTCTTTTCTTTTGCTATTTTTTGCCCTATTTAGGATCTTCTGTTGCTTTCAGAAAACTAATGTCTAGTAAAGAGACCGTGAAAACAGAAGTTAAATAGAATGCGTATTTGTTCTGCTTTTAATACCACACTGTTGTCCCACATGTAAAGCTTCTTATGCAGTCAATGAGAATTCTGTGCCAAGCAAAGAGTTATAATAATTGGAGGGAAATTAACATCAAATTGAAATTTACTGTTGTGGTTTTATTTTGGTAACCATGGTGATGGAAGACCAAAATAGCACATTATATTCCTAAAAAGAATTTTGGGGAAATTTTTTGAAATGCTTGATAAGTATAATAGCATTATTATAGCATTATAGCCAATATTTTGTTGCTAAATGTTTTGGACTTTGACTCACTGGGTATTTACTTACTTTTTTAAATCTTTCTCTTTCCAAAACTATTTCAAGGCAGTAGCCTTAAAATAAGGCAAAATATTTTCAGTTAATTAAAGAATTCAGTTAATTAAAGAAAAATGTAGAAAATAAAAATAAGTATTACAGCAAGGGAAGAAAATATATATTAATATTGCACAAGTATATGGAATTAAACCAATTTTTTTCTTAGCTTCTTCATAATCAGGGTATATAAGCACATAAAAATATTATTTAACTTGAAATTATACAGGTCATTAAGAAGAATAATATTCTGGAAATAAACATGAATTTATCTTATTAAAAGAAGTTATTCTCCCACAGGAAGACTTACTAGAAAAATAAAAATAAGCTCATTGACATCTCAACTTTTTCCCCTGCAATCTAGTTAAAATGTTAATTCAGAGGCATTTTTTTTGTGTGTGTGTTATTTAGTGACACATTTGTGTTACAAAAGTATTTGTTATGCATTTTGGTAATTGTCTTTTGCCTAATGTGCTGTACTTAGTCACTTAGTTGTGTCCTATCTTGGTTTGAAGGATAAGGTGTGTGTGATTTTTTTTTAACAACCTCCTCAAAACTTCTGCAGAGAGAGGAATACTGAAAAGTAAATATAAAATATGAATTTAATCAATCCTAAGGTGAAATTGGTTGACTAAACTGCTCTTTAGGGACAAGAGGTCAACGATAGCCCAGATGGGAATGGAACTTTTAAAAAGTAATGATTATTCCAATGCATTGTCTATTTTTTAAATAGAAAATAGAGACTGGAAACTTTGTCAGTCTCTATTAACATTATGGCAGAAATGCTATAATCACCTTCTCGGTGACTCTTCTCCCTTCCAGCACATTCAACATGTTATCTTCAGATTCTCATTCTGGGCAAAAACAAAAAAGAAAAATAATGACTCTCACTTTCTATTTTATCTAATAGATAATTAAGCTCATTTCCTAAAACTAGCAATATTTGAAAGAGTAAGGTACCATTTTTACCATAGAAAGTAAAATTTTGTAAACATTAATTTTTTAGTAAAGAAGACATAAAATAATGCAAATTAAATAATGCAGACTCCTTCAAACTGTGAAATAATTTTGTTTTTATAATAATATTATGTAATTGAGTTTTTTTCACTGAGAAGTTGCTTTAAATGGTATCTTACCTGTATATGTGAAACATTAGTATACAATGGAGAAAAAGAAAATATGTTTAAATAGTTAAAACATTATTGACTCTCTGGTTTGTTTGCTTGCTTTAGTGAGAATTTTTTCCCAAATCCAAGGATAGTTTTAGAATGAATGATTAATATCTAAGTAAAGGCATCAGCAAGCTAATAAGTTGAAATTTTTCGGTTTGCATTAGATATAAAGATAATTAGAGAAAATAACCAACCCCAGGAAAACTTAATGGACTTTGAAAAATAGTTTAAGTTCTTAAATAATTAAATTGAGTCATGAGAACACTTATCATTTTGAAGTAAACAAGACCAATATACATTTGCTGGGTTCTAAAAATCATCCTTCATTACTAATAAAAGTACTTTATATAATCAAAACCTGTATCACAATAGAATAATATCATATAAAATGATTTTTCTTTCCTATAAAAATGATATTATTGATCAAAATATATGGATAGACATATTATAACTTATTAAATAATCCTCCTCAGATTTCTCTGATGTTGCCATTGGAATTTTTGTACTGCAGGTCTTCTTAAATGTGTCTGTTCAGAACACTAAACATACTTGAAGTCAGATCACCAGTTAACAGGAACATCTAGGTTTAGGAAAAAGTACTTATTTGAACTTAACAAATTGCATGTGAAAAACTTTTGTCTTAGAGATCTTTTAGTTCTGTTTCCTTATGGTGGCTTAGGTCTCAAATAGGCAGGTATACATTAGATTCTTCACTGTCTGATCTGACAGATGGTAAAGAGTTCACCTACAATGCAGGAGATCTGGGTTCAATTCCTGAGTCAGGAAGATCCCCTGGAGAAGGGATAGGCTACCCACTCCAGTATTCTTGGGCTTTGCTGGTGGTTCATACAATAAAGAATCTGCCTGCAATGTGGGAGACCTGGGTTTGATGCCAGGGTTGGGAAGATCCCCTGGAGAAGGGAATGTCTACTCACTCCAGTATTCTTGCCTGAAGAATTCCATGGACAGAGGAGCCTGGTGGGCTACGATCCATAGAGTTGCAAAGAGTTGGACATGACTGAGTGACTAACACTTACATGTTAGATACCTTAGGATTTGTAACAGAATTTCAAGTCAGTGTTTTTGTTTGCCTGTTACTGTTTATTTGTTTTTCACATTTCTTCCTAATGAGAAAATGTTAAATTTCACGGTACTAGTATTTGGGACTGATATCATGAAGTTATATGGTCTCTGTATTCCTTCTCTTGCAGCTGTGGCATGGAGGTAATAGAACCTATAAAAACCTAACCTTGATTAAAAGAAAGGTTTACCCACCTACTTATATGAAATGGAATTAGCTTTTTACTCTTAACCTTGACAGTGTCTTACTTCTTTCTGCTACAGGCTATCTCCATGATATAAAAGCGTACTGATATTGTAGAAGTAGAACCATATTTTTTTCAGATTACTCCTTTACAGCTCTTTTATATGACTCAATTTCAGAACAAAAAGGCGGGATTAGAAAGTAGTGATTCTCTGTTTTGGTGTATGGCAAAACCGAGCTTATTATCATATGCTGAGCTCATTACCCAAGAGATAGTACCCTCCTTCTGTGTTTAGCTGTCTCCTCTCCTTTTGATATCAATACTTTGGAAAGTAGGACTCCCAGTCAATGTCTATTACTGCTGCCTGCTTTGACGGCTTTCCTTGTTTGTTTTTTCAAACTATAACTAGAAGGACATATCAGTATTATAACAAGTCCGATGGAGTAGGTATTTTCTAGGGTTGTGAACAAAGGTTTGACATATATGAAAAATAATGCCATGGGGTAATCTCCAACTTATTATGCTGAACTCCCACGAGCTGTTCTTCCTCTTCACTGTGGCTTCAGGTTCCCCTATTCATTTTGCTTATGCCTGTTGCTTACTGAGGGTGTCTCTTTCCCCACTTCATGATCGGTATTCATGATCGCAGGTACCACTTTATACTGTACCTCTATCCCAAGTCAGCCATAGAACTAAGTTGTCAGTCTATGGTTAAAAATATTATAAATAGCTGTGAATGTTAAACCTTATCTGGTATTCTCTGCCTTATGATGTATGCGTGCTAAGTCACTTCAGTCGTGTCTGACTCTTTGCTAGCCTGCCAGGCTCCTCTGTCCAAGGGATGTGTGTGTTATTTACTCAGTCATGTCCAAGGGATAGGAGCAATTAAATATCACCACTCAGCTCGTCTGATCCCTAGGATAATACCTAATTTTAGGTAAGAGACAATTGAGAAGCTTGAAACCCATCCCCTGGGACTCACTGACCTACTTCCCACACAACTGTCTGATCAAAGCTCTCTGGATTTTTCCTCTGTGGCTGAATGTCTGTCTTGATAACCTTTCAAACTCCACATTCCTTCTGGGTCAGGTTATTACCTTGCTTGTCCAGCTCCCCTTCTAGCCTTTGCTTTTGAGTAGAGTTCTGACTGGCATTCGAAGGTCTTACTTCCCCTGCCACTATGTCCTCTGAGAATCTATTTCTTGTTACTGGAGTCCCTACTGTCATGATGTACCTATCTCTACACGTAAATGCTTGCACGAAATTCTGTTTTCTATTTGTCACTGGTTGGTAGGTCTAGTTTCAGGTCAGGGCCATATTTCTTCCTCCTTGCCTTTTCCAGACTGTCTGCTAAAGTGTAGTGGACCGGGGCTGGCTGGTTTCCAAGGCCTGGCTGAGTTCACCTTGGGCTTCCCAGGAGGCTCAGTGATGAAGAATCCACCAGCCAATGCAGGAGATGCAAGAGATGTGGGTTCGATCCCTGGGCTGGGAAGACTCCCTGGAGTAGGCAGTGGCAAACCACTCCAGTATTCTTGCCTGGAAAATTCCATGGACAGAGGAGCCTGGCTGGCTACAGTCCATGGGGCCCCAAAGAGCGACTGAGGGCTGAGCACAGAAGTTCACCTCACCGCCCTTAATCATGTCTGTGTCTGGGTTCTCTGTGCAGTTGGCCCGGAAAGGGGACCGTGTACTGGAAAGGGCTCTATGTGTTTTTCAGTTCTGTCCACAAAGAGGAAATATCTTTTTCCAGGAAATTTTCTTTTTCCATGCTTTCCTCTCTGATGAGGTACAATTTTCTATTTTTTCCCACTGAGCAGGGAAGGCTGGCAACAGCCCTAAGCTGCTCTGTTTTGCTAAGTGAGCTGCTGACTGTTGTTTCAGCAGCTTTCTCAGATTTGTTACTATCTCAGCAATAATTTTCCCTGAAGTGTAAGTGAAGTGTATTATTTTTTACTTCTATTATCTGTGTTGATTTTTCTTGGTGGTGGGAAAAAACCCGAAGCATAGAAATGCTCAGTCTTGCTGCATGTCACTTCCCTTCCAGCTTATTAGCTATAAAAACTCACACAAAACCTGAATGGAAGTGTGGGATCATTTTCGTTGCTGTTGTTGTTGTGAAGAGAGATTGGGGTTAAATAAGAAAACCTTCTGTTAAAAGTAACATATAGGGTAAGGGAAAGGAAGCATTGGGGCTTTCCAGGTGGTGCAGTGGTGAAGAATCTGCCTGCCAACGCAGAGACGCAAGAGGTGTGGGCTCGATCCTTGGATGGGGAAGATCCCTTGGAGGAGGAAATGGCAACCTACTCCAGTACTCTTGCCTGGGAAATTCCATGGAGAGAGGAGGCTCATGGGCTACAGTCCATGGGGTTGCAAAGAGATAGATATGACTGAGCAACTGCTAAAAATGAAACATTAGGCCAGTTTTTGAAAACATGAAAAACAAAACAAAGAAACCCAATACTGGAAAACTTAGGAAGCTGATTGGCATTACAAATGGTAGAAATTTATATTATAATGAAGTTCCTTCATCCTGGCCCCATAGAAATCTCAGTCCCATGCGTCCTACCTTCTCCTGAATGCTTCTTCACTGAAAAGCTCTATCCTGGAGATTGAGGATATTCAGCAAAATTTTGGGGTTTAGAGGCATTCCTAATAACATTGCTCCTCATCAAGGTCCAACTCTTCCAACTTACAAAATAGAGTGTCTCATATTACTCCAATACTCTGTAAAACCTAAGGACACCCCTGGCTTAAGTTAATGTGAAATTTCACATTTACATTAAAAAGAAATTTTTATTTTGATGTTGCAATTGCAATCTTCTGTAGTTATCTAATTTACTTGTATAATTTTATCTCTCTAACAGAAATTCAGGATGCAGGGAGGAGAGACATAGTTTTGTTCTCCACTGTATCTTCAATGGTAAATGTATGTGGGAAGCAGGAAATGCATTAAAAATCAGAGAATTAGGAAATAGGAAAATAGATGCTTTCATCTTGCTATAAAGATGAGAAGGCTACTCTTTGAGTAGTTTTCTGTAGCAGAATTGTTTTTAACCTGTGATTTATGGGACTCATGATACTCTCTTCATATGCATATATAATGCTTTGAAACATTATGGACTAATTGATATTTGCAGGTTCATCTGGGAACTAAAAATTGTGCATAGTATTGTACATGATCATTGATCCCATGGTAATATCTATAGTGATTTTCAGATGCATGAATTACAATCTTTGGAGTGCAGCCTGTTTCATAATTGGAGTACAGACAATGTCTAGTTGGAAAATCATAAACCAGAGATTTAAAATTAGTTGTGAAGATCTCGGAAGGTCTGTGAAGTAAGTGGGAGGTATGGTTGGGGTGCTTGAATAGCAAAAGGGGGTCCTGAGATGGAAAAGGAAGAAAAGAGTGTGGATGTGAATAACTCTAAAGTTAAAAATAATGAAATTCTCTGAGTTATCATTTATTACACATTTAATGTGATGGCAGGTTTATAATTTTGTGTTTTTATATACATTAAATCAGATAATATTGATATTCTACTCACTGTTATGCAAATTACCATTCTTGGTAGCTATTATATTATTTACATTGCATTTATTTGAATAAAGTTTTTCTCATTTGTTATTGAAGCAATATATACAATTTATATAGATATATATATGTGTAACATGTAGTTATATACACAAGTGTGAGAATGTCTTTTTGTGTATATATATTAATGTATATATACACACCTATGTATAACTATATTATAGTTTTAAAAAAGACATTTGAAGATAATAGTTTTATAATTAATGTGTATTTTTCTTATGCTGTAAAGAGGAAACACATGAGATTCATTCCAGTCTTTGGACTTTGCATTTATTTATAAAATGTAAGTCTATATTTTTCAGCCACTTAGTGGTATATCCCTGGTGGCTCAAATGGTAAAGAATCTACCTGTAATGCAGGAAACTCGGGTTTGATCCCAGGGCTGGGAAGACCCCCTGGAGGAGGCCATGGCAACTCACTCCAGTATTCTTGCCTGGAGAATCCCATGGACAGAGGAGCCTGGCAGGCTACAGTCCAGGGTTGCAAAGAGTCGGACACGACTGAGTGACTAACACTTTCACTATCAGTGGTATATCAGGGAGCAAATCAATGAGCGTCTAAAAATGAAAAACCAAACAAAGTGAAAGAACTTCAAATAAATGGTGTTGTACTCATGCAATTTAAACAATTACAGGGTAAATATGACTTTTATGTATAGGCCCTCGGTTTATATCCCACAAGGGCTTTTGCAGACATGGCAGGCAAGCATATAGCAAAAATTCATGTTATGTTTGCTTCAGTTTGGTTTCTGACTGAAGAGAATGAACACAGCCTGTGTCTTAAGGCAAAGTTTTTGTTCTAGGCTTAATCCTACTGTTACTTATATCCTTTAGGCTTCCTTTTATTTTTTTTCAGCTTTACTGAAGTATAATTGATAAATAAAAATTGTATATATTTAAGATATACAATTTCATGTTTTGATATATGTAGACATTGTCAAAGGATCACCACTGTCAAGCTAATTTACATACTTATCCCCATACATACCTTTTTCTGTCTTTATTTCATGATCAAAACTCTTAAGATATATCTGCTTAGAAAATGTCAAGTATACAAGACAATATTGTTAATGACAGTCACCAGGCTGCACAGTAGATCTCCAGAGTTTATTCATTTTGTGTGATAGAAGCTGTGTCCCCTTTACCTAGATTTCCCCAGCCTGCCCCAAGCTGTAATGAAGGTATCATCTCACACTTGTTAGAATAGCTATTATCAAAAAGATAAAAGATAACAGGCGATGGCTAGGCTGTGGAGAAAAGGAAACCTTGTACCCTCTTGGTGGGAATAAAAACTGATATAGTTACAATGGAAAACAATATTGAGGCCCCTCAAAAAGTTAAAAATAGAACTACTGTGTGATCCAACCATCTTGTGCATGCATGCATGCTAAATCACTTCAGTTGTGTCTGACTGTTTGTGATGCTATGGACTATAGCCCACCAGACTCCTCTGTCCATGGGATTTTCCAAGCAAGTATACTGGTTGCCCACCCCCAGGGCATCTTCCCAGCCCAGGAAATGAATATGTTTTTCCGACACCACCTACATTGGCAGGCAGGCTCTTTACCACTGGTACCACCTGTGAAGTCCTCAGCCATCTGACTACTAGGTATGTAGCCAAAGGGAATGAAATTGGAATTTCAATGAGAAACTTCTATTCCCATATTTATTGTAGCTTTGTTTACAATAGCCAAGACATGGAAACAGCCTAGTTGCCTGTTGATAGATAAATACATATATATTTTCTTTATTATGCATATGAATATATGTGTTTGTGTATGTATGTATATATATATATATATAATCCATATATGTATGCATATATATTTATATATGGGTTAATCCAGAAAGAAGAAGAAGAGGAGAGTAGCAGAGGACAAAGGGTATAGAAATTGGAAAAAATGAGTTTTGTGTAAATGCTCATTGTGTAAAATGGAGTATTTACCCACTGTGCTCTGCTGTGCTTAGCCTCTCAGTCATGTCTCTTTTTGATCCCATGGACTGTAGCCCTCCAGGCTCCTCTGTCCATGGGAATTCTTCAGCAAGAATACTGGAGTGGGTAGCCTACCCTTTCTCCAGGGGATCTTCCTGATCCAGCAATCAAGCCAGGGTCCCCTGCACTGCAGGTGGATTCTTTACCAGCTGAGCTACCAGGGAAGCCCCATTTACCCACTACCTCTTTCTGAATGTGGGGGAATCCTATTCATTCTCAGTTATGCTGTTGATTGAAATGAGAAACAGTTTAATAATTTCTCTGAGATTTACTTATAGAACAGGAAGGAAATATCAAATACTGGTATTTCTCATCTTCCCTTAGCAAACTTCAACTTTCTGTGGAATCCTTTGATTTTTTATTGAGTAGATTGTGATTAAAAACAAAGCAAGGCATCTCTGATTTTTGCCTTGCAGCTGTTTGGGCCCTTTAAGGGTGAGCTCAGCTGGAGGGGCTCAAGGTCACATTATCTGGGCAGTGGAAAAAGCCTGCTCACCTTCTGCCAGAGTATATTTAGCATCCTAAGGAGATGTGTGATGTGTTTAAGGTTGACAAGCCTTGTTTTATGGTTCTAATCATCAGCTTTATCATAATACAGCCTTGGGAGCCTTATTTGGATAATCTCTCACACTTCCATATATTTTGTATTCTTATTTCCTTTTTTTTTTTGACCAACCATGTTACCAGGGTTTAGAAGGTAACTTTCTCAAGCTTCATTACTTTTGCCAAGAGAAAAGAGAAGTTTAACTAATAACCTTTCTCATCTTTAATCATAGTATATAAAGTTTCTTTCTTTCTTTTTTTCTCTTGGTAGAGGAAAGGACACTTTTTCTGTGTTCCTTTCTGTGTTTTTCAGTGTATCTGTGTTTTTAAGTGTATCAAGTACACTTAGATAAAGAAAAAATTCTGTCAGCAAAAATGCCACCAGTGTTTTGGAAAAAGGAAACAAGGAAGAATGAGGTAGCTAATTGCACATCATTTTTTAAAAAAACTTTTGTATTATGGCATTTCCCTAGTATTATCTTTTTCCCACTCCAGATGCATACATGTAATTGGATGATACTTACACTTTTCAGTGTCTCCCTATGATCAGTAACAGCAAAACTTAGCAAAAGAGCAAAAATTAAACATAGCTCTGGCCACTCCTACTGTATGGAATCAACTGCCCTGTCATCTACTTTTCAACACGTCATTATTTTCTAGTGCAAAGTGAATTATTTCAGTGCAAGTAACTCAATGAGTCAACACATACTCATCAACTGCAAGAAATACATTAACACTTTTTTTTTTTTAAATCACCTTTTGAATCTGTTGTTTTTATGAATGCCCTATCAGTGCTTATTTATTTGATTTGTTTATTCTAAGCATCTGATAAACGATTCCTTGTGTACAGTGTCTTATATTAGTGAGAATCTGTTGCCTGCTTAGGAGAAAACCACAGTTAGAAACTCAAGGGTAAATGGTTTGTTGTAATGATGCAAAAGCTACAGCAGTAAGATAATTGAGGTTTTATGAGATCCACTAAACAAGACCTCATGTTTTATGAGATCCATTGGAACAAGACCTCATGAGAGAGCTGGAACCTAAGTACCAACTGGGAATGCAATTACTCATGATTTTGAGGCCTCTTCGAGATGTTAGTATCAAGAGGTTTGTGGACATTTAGCTGTGGTTAATGTCCTCATGTCTGTTCTTCCAGTCACTCTGGGTCTTGTGAGCAAAGAAGTGGGTATCTTATCCTCCTTTCTGAATGGTTTTTGTGTAACTCATAGCTAATGTCTGTTAATAAGGATCCATCAAAGCTCCAGTCTTGAGGCCTTGCTCTGCCAATCTGGTAAGTTCAGTTTGCACTGATTCTTTATATTTTACACCTCAGAGTCAGACCACAGAGAGAGAATTTGATTGATCTGGCCTCTTATCATTGGGCTTGACATAAAGTAGACCAAACCACCCCAAAGTCTTTTCCCAGTCATCTCTGGTCTTGCAGGGTAAGAGTAGGTTTGTAAGTTATACATGAGTTGCCTTAAGGTTCCTTGTTTGCAAAGACATGATGTGAAGAAGTTTCTGTTAGAAAGAGCTCCAGGTAGATAGGGTCTTATGATGATTCTGGTATCTCCTCAACTCTTGGGCTTTCTTCTTATACACTTTATTGAAACTACTCTTGTCAAGGTTATCAACAATCTCCAGTTTGCCAAAGAAAGAGATCACTTTTCATCACTCCTCATATTTGGTCTTTCAGCAACAGACAATTAGTAGACCATTTCATTCTTACTGAATTTTTTTTTAATCCTTCTTTCAAGAACTTCACATTCTCCTGAGTTTCTTGCTACCAACTAACTCCTTTAGCTCAATTGCTTTACTTAGTATTCCTCCCCCACATAACCTCTAATTCTGAGACCTCGGGCTTAGTCTTGAACACTATACTTTTCTCAATTGCACACTCTCTAAAAAATCTTTTATAAATGTCTGGCTTTAAACACTGTCTATACTTTAGTGACTCACAGGTGTATACCTCTAGTTGTAAATCTTCCCTCAATATCAAATGCCTACTTGACATATTCACTCAGATTTAAATAGGACTCAAAGTAAATAGATCAAAACTGCAATCTTGATATTACCCCCAAAACCTGTTCCTACTTGATTCTGTTCTGCTCAGATACCCAAGCCCCAAACAAGCAAAAATTGAAAAAAAGAAAAAAGAAAAAAAAAAATCTTGATTCTTCTCACATTCCACATGCAATCAATCCATTAAGGACTGTCAGCTCTACCTCCAAAACAATTGTGTTTCTCTTGAGCTTCACTATTCTCTCCTTGCCCAAGAAATTGTCATTAGTCACTTAATATGTAATAGATTTTTAAATAATTAGTCTCCCCCCCACCCCTGACCACAATCCGTTCTCGGCAGTCAGAGTAATAATTTAAAAATGAGAATCAAACCATATCACTCTCCTGCTTAAAATCCTCCAGTGACTTTCACCTACACTTTAGGGGAAAAAAATCGGACCCTTAACATTTCCACAAGGACTTGTATTATTCCTCTTCTGGTTATGTTTCTTATTCCCTATCTATTCTACTACATTTTTTTCTTCCTTTACTTCCCTTTTCTGCTTTTCATTTATAACAAGCTTATTTGTGATCCAAAAGCCTTTGCCTTTCTTAACAATTATATTTTCCCTCATATTTTCAACTAGTTGGCTCTTTTTTCCCATCAGGTCCATCTCAAGGGTCACCTCCTAAGAAAACCTTTCAGAAAATTCAAATAAAATTTAGCCACATCTGGGATTGTCTCTCTTTTCTGTTATACTGGCATCATATCTGTATGGAAATAAATTCTATAGTAAGGAACTATGCTTAATTTTTTTTTATTGTTAATCCCTGTAATTCTCCTTGTCAATTTTAGGGCAGGACCAAAGAGAATGTAGATAAAAAGCTTAATAATGTGATTGACTGCATGAAGAGACACCCTGAGTCTGGTTAGTACTGCTGAAACCCTATGGGTGAGAAATGTGGAATTAATTTGAAGATGTTAGCAATGTATTTATTACCACTCCTGTTACTACTCTTACTTAGAAGAAGAAGACATCTTTTCTGGTGGGAGTTGGGAAAAAAAATGATCTGATGGAGTTTTTCGTTAAAGAGAAAGTTTAAATGTCATTTTTAAATCACTTCATTTAGAGCACTAAAGAGTCACATTACTTTGCACATCTATATGATCCATCTTCATTGTGGATTTGAGTAGCACCTTTGAATTGTGTTGTCTGGTCTGGGGCTTGTACTTGGGTACAAGGTGACGTGACACAACGTATACCAGCTCTTGAACATAATGGCTGGTAGGTCCTAAGTTGAGGGGTAGCCTGGGAAGAATACTGTTTGTAGTAATGTGTCCTCAGCTGACTCTGGGACTGCTGGTAAATATCCACTTTGAAATTGTCCTCTTTACTTTTTCCATCAGTGTCCCTGAGCTTTCTGTAAATCTTTGCTAAAGCATTGCCTGGATTTAGCTGGCCTTTTGAGAATCAGTGTAGGAGAAGGAATGTGAAAGGCCAGCAAATAGTTTAATGAAACCAGTTATCAGATGATAAATGATTCTGTTTTGCCATCATTAGTGTCCACTTGTAGGGCTTCCCTGATAACTCAGCTAGTAAAGAATCCACCTGCAATGTGGGAGACCTGGGTTTGATCCCTGGGTTGGGAAGATCCCCTGGAGAAGGGAAAGGCTACCCACTCCAGTATTTTGGCCTGGAGAATTCCATGGAATGTATAGCCCATGGGGTCTCAAAGAGTCAGACACAACTGAGCAACTTTCACTTCACTTCAGTGTCCACTTGTAGAGCACATAGGCATATTCATATGCTAGACAAGTGACCATTTTGAACAAGATTTCTTGAGGGTGAAAAAAAAAACACTTCCTGGTGGACTAATGTAATTCATTTTTCAAGAATTCCCCAAAATTATTTGAGGAGGAACTTCCAGGGTTTCAGCTCTGTCGGGGCAGTCTCTCTCTCACTGGTCCCAGCACCCATCCAATAGGACAGCTGATGACCCCAGCCCCTTGGCTTCAGTTATACCCACTCCCACCCTTGTCCCTAAGGGTGTTAGCAACTTTCTGCAGTTTGTGTTCTCTAGGCTGCCTCAGTCTCCTGAGGTTTTCTTTTCAGGTCTTCTAGCAGCTTTATTTTTCCTTGTTAAGTTCTTTTTATGAGATAACCTGGATTGTCTAGACGTTGCCCACTCCCTCCATGAACCCTAAGTAATGAACATCCTTTGCAGAAAGACTGATGACCAAGCTATGTTTTATGTTTTGAAAAACTGATTCTAATCAGCACTTAAAAACTTAGTTGGGTAATTGTAATTGGAGTAAACAATATACCCCAAATATAGAAAATAAAATGGAATACTGAAGCTTAAAGGGTAAATTCATTCATATTGTTTTTCTTTTTATATATTAAATATACATCTCTTTAGTTCAGTGTTTCCCAAACTTAAAAAAAAATCCTAATCTTGTATCCTTGAATATGGAAAGTTATGCTGAGTATATTTGATGTAGTATTAGCTTATTAAAAAATGTGAGCACTATTAAGTTTGAAAAATTCCATGAGATTTGAGATTTTGATGATACAGTTGCTTAAATTAATTTTTCTTTATTTTTTTGGGTATAATTGACATTAAACATTGTGTAAATTTGAGGTATACAATGTGTTGGTTTTACACATTTATATATTGCCATATGGTTAACACCAGTAACTTTAACTAACATCTTTACCACATCAGATACTTATTTCTTTTTTGTGGTGAGAACATTCAGGATCTAGTCTCATAGCAGTTTTGAAGCATATACAACATTGTTTGTGAGGAACTTCTTTGAACCAAAAACTTCCACATGGCTCTTGCCTTGTTAGTGCATGCAAGTTTCCACGTGTAATAGCAGCTCAACTCTTTAATGTTTAGTAGTAGCTGTGACCTTGTTCTGGGACTTGCTTAAACAGACACTATTGGCTATGGTTAGTAAGCTAATTTTGGGGAAGAGCCAACTAATGCCTCCTTTAAAAAAACACAAATATCATTTTATTCATTCAGATATTTCAGTAAGTAACATATCTCTTAGGAATTAATGAGGTACTTGGAAGGTCTCTTAATAACATGTCAAATAAATTTATTAAAGTTAGGAAACTATAGAAATGTGAAGAGAAAACATGAAAGATTGGTTAGAAGAATGAAGATAAGTTCCCCTTTCTCCTTCCTCAGGGGAACATCTTCTTTTTTTTTTTGAGAATTAAAATAAAATAAGTTTTAAAAAAATTTGACAGTTTTCCCATAGTTTAGCAACATGTAAAAATATGCAATCAACAGAATACATATATATATAAATAAATATGTAATAGGTAGTTATTTCAAAATAGAGTTCAGTATCAGAAATATCTATATTTACTCTCACTTATGATGTTTAATGATTCTCATATTTCAGCTGTTAGAATCATGGAAGCAATTTCTCACTGAGAAAAGGCTTTTAAAAGAAATTTGTGGATGAAAGGAAAGAATTTATAATAGAGGCTCAAAGACAGATTTTTATATTTGGATTAGAAGAACTTATTCCTTTTCATTTTCAGTGTATCTCATTCTTATCAATCCTCATAGGACCAAAGAAGAAAACATCAGGTATGTTTAAAAAAGGGAAAAAAAAACAATTGAGTCTGTTTAGTCTTCACTGAGGTCCACCGAGGGAACGGTTATTTCATGGGACAGAATGATGGGGACTGCTTTGCAGGGTGGGTGTCCCCGGGTTGGCAGGGAGAACTCTGGAGAGCAGAACCTCAAGACGGGAGAGAAAGTTGATTCCTCTTCTGTCTTTTCTTTAGGAATAAAAGGGGGTAAATTAGTTTATCCAGTAACGAAGCCTAACCTCCTCATTATAAACCCAGAAGTTGAGAGGCCCTTTCTTGGACTACCTTTTTAGGTAAACCCAGTTGAAAAAACTCCTCATCTTCTTATTCCTAACTTACCTGTAACTGAGAGTTCACTCCATCATGCCAGATGCGGAGACACTGGGTGGTCATGTAAGTGAATAAAAATTTGCATTTTGGAGGCACATAGACTAAAGTTGACATGCTATTAATGTCTCTGTCTGTACTCAATGTCTACAAAGTGCTTACATTTTCAGAAGTTCAGTTTCATCATGTGAAAATACCCATATCTTGAAATATAGTTTGGATTTTGAATTAAGAAATTTTACTCTCTAGAGAGTGCATAATATCTAAAGATTCTGTTAGTGATAATTGACTTTATTTCACACTGAGTCTATAAACCTAATGTCCCAGCTTGCAACCCAGGTTGCTCCAGTCTCATTATTAAAAGCCAGAAAAAAATTATCTCCTTTGTTGGTTGCTGTATTAATACAGTGAATTTTTTGAGGCCCAAATGTGAAGTTGAATGTAAATGTGTTTTGAAAGTACTAGAATGTCATATTTTGTTGTTGTTGCTTAGTCGCTAAGTCGCGTCCAACTCTTTGTGACCCCCATGGACTGTAGACGGCCAAGCTCCTCTGTCCATGGGATTGTCTGGGCAAGAATACTGGAGTAGGTTGCCATTTCCTGCTCCAGGGGATCTTGCCAACCCAGGGACTGAACTTGTGTCTCCTGTGTCCCCTGCATTGGCAGGCAGATTCTTTACCACTGAACCACCAGGGAAGCCCCCAAATTTCATATGAACAAATCTCAAAATGGCTTTCATGGAATTGTCATCAACAAGGTTTATAGCTATTTCTTAAAAGAAGATTTTGTGATTAGATCAGCCAGAAACAAAACTTAGGATATTTAAAAATTTTGTCTATGATTTCTGAAAACTTAGGGTGAGTAGAACATGTAGCATTTTCTTTTCTTTTTTCTTTTTTTTTTTTAAACTAGGAAGGTTGGTTTTTATGAGATTTCTCATGACTCCTCTCCAGAGGAGAAGAAACTAAAGTAAAATGTGTTTATAATTATAGTGAAAGTAAGCTAAGATGCACATTTTTTTTCCCCACAGGGTCTCAATTTTGTCTTTCTCCTGCTAGAAGCATTCTGAGCTATTAAGTAGAGCACTGTACAAAACAGACTTTACTGGAAAGACTCTGATATTTATTTAAACAGTTTAAAAAAGAATATAGGAATGCTCTTAATGTCTCTGTTAAGAGAGAATAAAAAGGACATATTGATTCAACTTTGTAAAGTTCTGATGGAATTAGATTTCATTGCATTACCCCCTAGATAAGAATGGCCCTGTTGATTATGGGGGGCGGGGGGAGAGGCAAATGGTAATTAAAACCTAGTTCTAACCAACAAGGACATTTTCTCAAGCAGATCATTCGTCTCGTTAGCATGGCAAAGTGTTACATTTTTATTGCTTTGGAATAATTTATCCTAAATATATTTACTTACAGCCCACTGAGTGTAGGACTTCAGATAGTTTACATTTGTAGTCATGTGAACCTAATCATCTGTATTCCTATTGGAGTGGTGAAGAAAATTGCATCACTATATAATTTTAAAAATTCCTCTCCAGACACCCATTGCGTTTCTAGGAAAGTCAGGAACAGAATTTGATTCTTAATTCCACATATCATATTTTATCCATTAAATCAGTGTGTTGGATTTGACAGTTTATATTTGTATGTGACTCCAGAGAGCTATAGAAATATCACTGAGTTCTTTAAATGCATTTTGATAATCACAGTTCTGTATATTGGTGGTACCAGTGCCTCTGGGGCTCTTTTTGATATTTTAGACTAGAAATGCAGTAAAGCAAGATACCCTTGAGGTGTTTAAAAAAAAAACAACGAAAAACAGGGACCTCGGTCAATTCAGAGTTAAATCCTATTGAATTCATGCAGATCAACACAATGGTCCATCTGGTACTATTTTTTTCACACAATCCCTTCAGTGAAAGGTCTTTCTCATCCTGAGATTGATAGTTTACTGTAATAATAATTCATTCTATTACAATGGTTATGTTATTCTTTGCACACACATGTGTTATTCTTTACATTCATCACAATATGGGCATGAAATAATAGCCTGGGAAGAAGGAAACCATCAAAACTATAGTTAATATGCTATAGTATACATATCTGCATTAAATCCTAATCTTGTCAGTATCATAAACTGAGCCTTGAATCAAATCCAAAACTCTTAAAGTCTTCCCCTTTTAGTTTCATTTGATGTCTGAGTCATCATATAGTTAAACAGCTGTGACACTCTTGGCTCTAGTATATTTCCTTAAATTTGTATAGAAACTTGTGAGTCTCTTTATTTTGAAGAGGTAGAATTTAGTTGAGATGATGCTCTGGTTGTACTTTGTGGCAACTGTCAAAACAGGAGAGCAGAGTAACAAGTAAAGGCTGATGCCTTCCAGTATCTGCATCAATTTATCCACCTGCAACAGAGAAGCAAGGGGAAAGGCAGCCAGTTAGGAGAAGGATCTGCGAATGCCCTAAGAACAACAAACATTCATAAATGTGGAGAAACTGAAGCTGATATCTTGTTATTTTCATATCAATGTATGAAATGCAAAAAAACAAGAGTCTTTGAAAAAAAATTAATGAGAATTTGTGTTGGAAAAGTTTCTGTTATCCTGAATATCCAATGAATGCTTATTTACCTCACCCTCACTCTTGGGTACCAAGGTAATAATTTGTGATAGTTACTTTTATCCATGAGATTAGTGGAATTAATCATTGGATGTTATTATTTGGATTCATATATTTTGGTTGAAAAACACTTCTAGAGATTCTTTGAGACCTAAATGAAATAACCAAACCAATGTATGGTTTTATTTAATTAGTTTGCTTATATTAAAACAGTAGTTTCCATCTTGAGGGTAGGTTTTTCCAGTGGTCATGTATGGATGTGAGAGTTGGACCGTGAAGAAAGCTGAGTGCTGAAAAATTGATGATTTTGAACTGTGGTGTTGGAGAAGACTCTTGAGAGTCCCTTGGACTGCAAGGAGATCCAACCAGTCCATCCTAAAGGAGATCTGTCCTGGGTGTTCATTGGAAGGACTGATGTTGAAGCTGAAACTCCAATACTTTGGCCACCTCATGCGAAGAGTTGACTCATTGGAAAAGACCTTGATGTTGGGAGGGATTGGGGGCAGGAGGAGAAGGGGATGACAGAGGATGAGATGGCTGAATGGCATCACTGACTTGATGGACATGAGTTTGAGTAAACTCTGGGAGTTGATGATGGACAGGGAGGCCTGGTGTGCTGCGATTCATGGGGTCGCAAAGAGTCGAACACAACTGAGCGACTGAACTGAACTGAACTGAACTGAACTGTGAACATATACACTATTGGTTAAGCTTCTCCATTAAAAAAAATTATGTTATAATTATTTAAGACTGAAATTGTTTCTTTATGCTCTTTTTGTTATCACCAAATTTCCAATTCTTTTCCTTATAAAATGTTGAGTTTAGGATTTCATGGATTATCTTTTAAAAACATGTAAAAAAATTGTGTGTTTGGTTAGAAACCTATGAAGTCTCTTTTTTGCCTTTAGAAAAACCCCTGGCAGCTTCATTTCTCTTCATCATCTGATCCCTAATTAAATGGTTTCTTCCCACATCATTTATACCTGCTTCTCTCTTAGACAACAGACACATCCTATAAACTACTCATACTAAAATGAGTAATTCTTAGACTGTGCTTTTAGACTGCTCTTTCACATCTCTGTCTTCATTTCTTAGCAGTTTCTATTTCCTCAGCCAAGAATACTCTTTCCTAAAAGTTTTATCTATCAACATGACTCTAATTTTTCAAAATTTTCAATATCCAGTTAAAATGCTTTTTGAAACCTTGGCCAATTTCTCAAGTTAAAATTAACTACACCTTTATCTTATTCTAAAAAAAGAAAAAAAGCTTTATGAAGGGAAAGGATAATTTATTGTGATAGAATATTTGCAAAACTATTGAGAGTCACTTGGAGTTCATAGAAATTTTATCAAAAATAATCATGAATAGATAGGATTCATAATTAAAATCTACCTTTAGTTTGTGTTTTTATGGAGACAGAAACTAATATTATTAAGTGACTCACAGGTTAAAGTACATTGCAGGTGTTTTACTTTCATTAATACAGGCAATGGGGTCCCAAAGAATCAGACACAACTGAGCAACTAACATTTTCACTTTCACCTTCTTCATTATAAAATATTTATCCTCATAAACAGTATCAAGAGGTAAATGTCTACCTTTTAGACAAGAATATTGAAGACCTGAGGATTTTTTTTTCTTATCAGTATTTTAAAAAGATGATAAGCAATGTGCCATATTACATTCTCTGTGTATTAATTGGTTATATTCTTGGTATTATAGATCCATGTTTAAAAACCAACCAAGTATTTCTTTAAATTCAGTTCAGTTCAGTTGCTCAGTCATATCCAACTCTTTGCAACCCCATGAACTGCAGCACGCCAGGCTTCCCTGTCCATCATCAACTCCCAGAGCTTGCTCAAACTCATGTCCATTGAGTCAGTGATGCCATCCAACCATCTCATCCTCTGTTGTCCCCTTCTCCTCCTGCCTTCAATCTTTCCCAGCATCAGGGTCTTTTCAGATGAGTCAGTTCTCTGCATCAGGTGGCCAAAGTATTGGAGTTTTAGCTTCAGCATCAGTCCTTCTAATATTCAGGACTGATTTCCTTTAGGATGGACTGGTTGGGTCTCCTTACAGTCCAAGGGACTCTCAAGAGTCTTCTCCAACACCACAGTTCAAAAGCATCAATTCTTTGACACTCAGCTTTCTTTATAGTCCAACTCTCACATCCATACGTAACTACTGGGTAAACCATAGCTTTGAGTAGACAGCCCCTTGTTGGCAAAGTAATGTCTCTGCTTTTTAATATGCTGTCTAGGTTGGTCACAACTTTTCTTCCAAGGAGCAACTGCCTTTAAATTTCATGGCTGCAGTCACCATCTGCAGTGGTTTTGGAGCCCAAGAAAATAAAATCTGTCACTGTTGCCATTGTTTTCCCATCTATTTGCCAAGAAGTGATGGGACCAAAATGCCATGATCTTAGTTTTTTGAATGTCAAGTTTTAAGCCAACTTTTTCACTCTCCTCTTTCACTTTCATCAAGAGGCTCTTTAGTTCCTCTTCATTTTCTGCCATAAGGGTGGTGTAATCTGCATATCTGAGGTTATTGATATTTCTCCTGGCAATCTTGATTCCAGCTTGTGTTTCATCCAGCCTGGCATTTTGCATGAGGTACTCTGCATATAAGTTAAGGAAGCTGAGTCACAATATACAGCCTTGTACTCTTTTCCCTATTTGGAACCAGTCCATTATTCCATGTCCAGTTCTAACTATTGCTTCTTGACCTGCATACAGATTTCTCAAGAGGCAGGTCAGGTGGTCTGGTATTCCCATCTCTTGAAGAATTTTCCAAGTTTGTTGTGATCCACACAGTCAAAGGCTTTAGAGCCATTAATGAAATAGAAGTAGATATTTTTCTGGAATTCTCTTACTTTTTCTGTGATCCGGCAGATGTTGGCAATTTGATCTCTGGTTCCTCTGCCTTTTCTAAAACTAGCTTGAACATCTGGAAGTTCTCAGTTTATATGCTGTTGAAGCCTCGCTTGGAGAATTTTGAGCATTACCTTACTAGTGTGTGAGATGAGTGCAATTGTGTGGTAGTTTGAGCATTCTTTGGGATTGCCTTTCTTTGGGATTGGAATGAAAACTGACCTTTTCCAGTCCTGTGGCCACTGCTGAGTTTTCCAAATTTGCTGGCATATTGAGTGCAGCACTTTCACAGCATCATCTTTTAGGATTTCAAGTAGCTCAGCTGAAATTCTATCACTTTGCTTTGTTCATAATGATGCTTCCTAAGGCCCACTTGACTTTGCACTCCTGGATGTCTGGCTCTAGGTGAGTGATCACACCATTGTGTTTCTCTGGATCATTAATATCTTTTTTGTATAGTTCTGTGTACTCTTGCCACCTCTTCTTAATACTTTCTATTTATTCCTTAAATTACTGGAGATGATAGTGGTTTACTAAATGTTGATATCAGAGTCAGAATTCAAAGCAATTTTTTTTGATGCTAAAATCCATATTGTTTTGAGAAAACCATTCTCTCTGTGGTGAACTGAGTCATAACAATTCTCCATGGTTAATGAACTCTTTGTTTACTTCAGTCATCAATTTTCTCAAAATTCACTTTTATCATCCTCTTCTCCAGTTTTGAAGTTGTTTAATCCACCATTATAACTTTGAGTTTAATTTAGATATTTTATTGTTTTCATATATGAACATTTCCATAATTATATAACTTATTTCCCTAACTTCTATTTCTTGTTCTCTCTCATACTTTGCTATTATATGTGAACAGCTATTCTTTTTGTTCATTTTCTGCTTTCCTTCACATAGCTAACAAAATACTGATTACCTGTGAATTGTCTTACCAAACACATAACTAAGGATTTCAAATAAATTCAAATAAGACTTCTATCCTTGAAAATGTCATGATCAAAGTAGAAGACATGCATACGAGCAAATTGTTTTTTTGTTCTGATTAGTGCTTAGCAATGATCAGTTATTCAGAGATCGCTATAGCAAGGAACTCAGTGAAGTTTACTTCATTTGGTCAACACTCAAAGGCAGAGAAGGGAGGGCAGAACCATTAAAAAAAGCTTAAGGTACAACCCTCTCCAGTATTCCTGCCTGGAATATTCCATGGACAGAGAAGCCTGGTGGGCTACAGTCCTCGGGGTTGCAGAGTTGGACACAACTGAGCAACTAGGCACATACCTTGATTAGAGGTTTTTGACATTAGAAACTTGGAAACAGATTAACTAGAAGTGGTTATCCTTTGTTAGTAGTGAGGGTAACATATTTGGCTTTCTCTAGTTCATGCTAAGATAAAAATGAAGCAAAAATTTGGGAAGTTGACAGTTATTGATAAAGTCCTAACCACTTTGAGCTAATTGCTACGGAGGTTGTGGTTTAGCTAAACAAGACTGGTTATTTCAGATTGTGAGCTAGAGTTCTATTTTTCTATAGGGTCCTGTAATGTTCATTTGTATATTTAGTCTTTGTTATATTTAAAGACTTACAAAATGACTGGTCTGTTGAACATTTTAACCCAGGGAATATGTATGAGAGCAAGGGCCACATTTTATAACAATGGAAATGTGATGTCTGTGTCTCCAGAATTCACTGTCTTACTCTGCCACCATTAGTGGGATTGTGTAATAATCCAACAGGTGATATGCAGTACTCTGTCTACAACACCTAAAATATACAGGTGTGATAACCAAGGAGCAGAATTAGGGTTGGTTCTTCTTACTATCTTGCCAGTGACCCAAAAGCAGAGTTTGTGTTTCCCATCCTTGCAAACTCAATCTTATCCAGGTTAAAGGTTTGGTTTCTTTGACTCTTAGAAAAGTAAACTTAGTGGGTAAAATCTTTCTCCATTTTCCTTCTGGATGAACAGTCTTGAAATGCAATTTATGTTTGCTAGAGAGAGTTGTCTGGGAGATGGAACAGTTAGTGGCCCTAAGTATGCATGTTCATGTTGGTTCTTAATCGCTTCTGTCTCACATCCCTTGTCTTTCAATGTAGATTCATTTGACTTTCTTCCCTAATAAAGAGGTAACACCTACCTCTTTGCTTTAGGCTCTGCATTCTGTGGAACCCAGACTATGAGAGCAGGGTCCCAAGAATAATCCCTAGGCTTCTACTTTGTGAAGTGTAATTCACTGATTGAAATAATTGCACAAAGTTTAGGTATAGGACCAAATGGTCATTTGTTTGGTAGGACTTGATTAATTTAGATGTAAAAAATACTAAAGAGGAATTTGGATATATGTGCATAAATCTCAGAAAAGGACAAAATTGGCTAGAAAATAAGATAGGGGTCATCAGTTAGAAGCTATGGTTAGAATGAATTGTCTAGGAAGAGAACGTATAATAAGATAAACAGATCTATGAGCAACCCTAGGAAATAGGACATGTATTACTTGAAAGGAACAAATTAAATTGTGTGACAGAAGAGAAGCAGCTGATGAGGAACGAAACAAAGTGAGGGATTATGGAAGGCAGGAAGGGAAAGTGGTTAGAATTTGAGGTGATTGCCAACAACACTGAATGCCATTGCAGACTCAAGTACAATAAAGACCAAAAACCATCTATGAGATGTACAATCATGAAGGTTTTTGATGATACTGGAGGAGCAGTGGGGTAGAAGCTTATCTGGAGGTAAAGGGTACTGAAGGCAGAAGATGTATTATTGTTGTTCACTCACTAAACTGTGTCAGACTCTTTGCAACTCTACGGACTGCAGCTTGCCAGACTCCTTTGCTGTCCACTATACCCCGTGTTTGCTCAAATTCATGTCCACTGAGTTGGTGATACTGTCGAACCATCTGATCCTCTGTGCCCTCTTCTCTTCCTGCCTTCAATCTTTCCCAGCATCAGGGTCTTTTCCAAAGGGTCAGTTCTTTGCATCAGGTGGCCAAGGTATTGGAGCTTCCGCAACAGTCCTCCCAATGAACATTCAGGGTTGGTTTCCTTTAAGATTGACTGATTTGATCTCCTTGCTGTCCACAGGGCTCTTAAGAGTCTTCTCCTGCACCACAGTTAGAAAGCACCAATTCTTCAGCACTCTGTCCATGGAGTCGCAAAAGGAGACATAATAGGCATTAAGAAATGGCACAGAAGAAAGAAAAAGCATCGAATGTTTGAAACTTCTTGAAGTTTGGTGTTATTAAAATATATAAATAAGGTAGAATGAAGGATGCTACCCATGGACACCAGCTTTGTCTAAGAAGACACTTTGCATTATTATGGAACTTTCATAAAGTGGGGTGTGGAAAGAGATTTGTTTTTTTTATAACCTAGAAAACATTTAGTGTAGTAGTTTTATAATAGCTTAAATTAAATAAGAAAGTAAATTTGTTTAAGGAAATAATTTAAATGTATATGGAAATGTGTGTTTGTGTGCATGCATGCATTTTACGAGAGAAAAGCAGGCATTTATCCAATTTTAAAAGAGGTCCGAAACCCCCAAAAGATAAAGAGCCACTTACGTAGAGTATGTTCCAGAATCTCTTTTGGCAAAAGATTCATTGCTTTCAGATATTTTAAAATTACTGAACAAAAATACAAGACTATAATTATAATTTCAAGTATGTTCATGTAAATCTGAAGTGTTAGAAATCATGCAGATTCTGATAGGGGCTAGATAATTCCAAGCAGCAGGCAGAATATAATTGTAGGTGTGAATGCCAAGAACTGAGAGAAGCAAGAACAAATGAGGGATCTAAACAGGAAATTAATTTAAAGGAATCAATGTGCTTGAAATAGCAGGTTAGAGCAATTTGTAGAGGAGTAGTAAAGCATCAATCTAGTGAGTGATTAATTATATTTGAAAACTAAAAATCTATATATCAGTAAAAAGCAGGGTCTTTCCTTAGGCTGGAATGATCTATATCTTCCTCAACCTGTTGCTTGTGGTAAATGTAAGAAGTAGCAAGAATATGATCATTTGAGAGTTTATCATAATAAGAAATGCAACAAACTTCCCAAAATCAAAGACCCCTTTTCTATGCTAACTCAGATTTGCAAATATAATTAAATTTAAGATCTACCAACTTTTACCTATATCTTCCTCTTTTATTCCATTTGAAATAGATGCTTCATATAGCTCCAAAGAGTAATCATCAGGAGACTATTCATGACTAGGAAATTCATAGACAGTAGGGTTCTATATTTGATCAAGGACTTTTTTGTTTTGTCATTTTCTTTCACATCTTTAGCTCAGTTGAACCAGATTATAGTTTCTAGAATAGGAGTTTGAATGAAATGAAAGATGCAGGCTTAGCTTTAAATCTGTTGCTTATCTCTTCTTAGTTCTCTATCAGTTCTATTCTAAGTGTGTTTAGCTTAGTGACCAAATCCTTTTCAGTTCAGTGGCTCAGTCGTGTCCGACTCTTTGTGACCCCATGAATCACAGCACGCCAGGCCTCTCTGTCCAACTCCCGGAGTTCACTCAAACTCATGTCCATCAAGTCGGTGATGCCATCCAGCCATCTCATCCTCTGTCGTCCCCTTCTCCTCCTGCCCCCAATCCCTCCCAGCACCAGGGCCTTTTCCAGTGAGTCAACTCTTTGCATCAGGTGGCCAAGTATTGGAGTTTCAGCTTCAGCATCAGTCCTTCCAATGAACATCCAGGACTGATCTCCTTTAGGATGGACTGGTTGGATCTCCTTGCAGTCCAAGGGACTCTCAAGAGTCTTCTCCAGCACCACAGTTCAAAAGCATCAATTCTTTGACGCTCGGCTTTCTTCACAGTCCAACTCTCACATCCATACATGACCACTGGAAAAACCATAGCCTTGACTAGATGGACCTTTGTTGGCAAAGTAATGTCCTTACTTTTTAATATGCTATGTAAGTTGGTCATAACTTTCCTTCCAAGGAGTAAGAATGTTTTAATTTCATGGCTGCAATCATCATCTGCAGTGATTTTGGAGCCCCCAAAAGTAAAGTCTGACACTGTTTCCCCATCTGTCTGCCATGAAGTGATGGGACCAGATGCCACAATTTTAGTTTTCTGAATGTTCAGTTTTAAGCTATCGTTTTCACTCTTTCTCTTTCACTTTCATCAAGAGGCTTTTTAGTTCCTCTTCACTTTCTGCCATAAGGGTGGTGTCATCTGCATATCTGAGGTTATTGATATTTCTCCCGGCAATCTTGATTCCAGCTTGTGCTTCTTCTAGCCCAGCGTTTCTCATGATGTACTCTGCATAAAAGTTAAATAAACAGGGTGACAATATACAGCCTTGATGTACTCCTTTTCCTATTTGGAACCAGTCTGTTGGTCCATATCCAGTTCTAACTGTTGCTTCATGACCTGCATATAGGTTTCTCAAGAGGTGGGTCAGGTGGTCTGGTATTCCCATCTCCATCAGAATTTTCCACAGTTTATTGTGATACACACAGTCAAAGGCTTTGGCATAGTCAATAAAGCAGAAATAGATGTTTTACTGGAACTCTCTTGCTTTTTCCATGATCCAGCGGATATTGGCAATTTGATCTCTGGTTCCTCTGTCTTTTCTAAAACCAGCTTGAACATCTGGAAGTTCACAGTTCACGTATTGCTGAAGCCTGGCTTGAAGAATTTTGAGCGTTACTTTACTAGCGTGTGAGATGAGTGCAATTGTGTGGTAATTTGAGCATTCTTTGGGATTGCCTTTCTTTGGGATTGGAATGAAAACTGACCTTTTCCAGTCCTGTGGCCACTGCTGAGTTTTCCCAACTTACTGGCATATTGAGTGCAGCACTTTCACAGCATTATCTTTCAGAATTTGAGATAGCTCAACTGGAATTCCATCAACTCCACTAGCTTTGTTAGTAGTGATGCTTCCTAAGGCCCACTTGACTTCACATTCCAGGATGTCTGGCTCTAGCTGAGTGATCACACCATCATGATTATCTGGGTCACGAAGATCTGTTTTGTATAGTTGTTCTGTATATTCTTGCCACCTCTTCTTAATATCTTATGCTTCTGTTAGGTCCATACCATTTCTGTCCTTTATTGAGCTCATCTTTTCATGAAATGTCCCCTTTGTATCTCTAATTTTCTTGAAGAGATCTCTAGTCTTTCCCATTCTATTGTTTTCCTCTATTTCTTTGCATTGATCGCTGATAAAGGCTTTCTTCTCTCTCCTGGCTATTCTTTGGAATTCTGCATTCAAATGGGAATATCTTTCCTTTTCTCCTTTGCTTTTCACTTCACTTCTTTTCACAGCTATTTGTAAGGCCTCCTCAGACAGCCATTTTGCTTTTTTGCATTTCTTTTCCATGGAGATGGTCTTGATCCCTGTCTCCTGTACAATGTCACAAACCTCCGTCCATAGTTCATCAGGCACTCTGTCTATCAGATCTAGTCCCTTAAATCTATTTCTCACTTCCACTGTATAATCATAAGGGATTTGATTTAGGTCATACCTGAATGGTCTAGTGGTTTTCCCTACTTTCTTCAATTTAAGTCTGAACTTGGCAATAAGGAGTTTATTATCTGAGCCACAGTCAGCTCCTGGTCTTGTTTTTGCTGACTGTATAGAGCTTCTCCATCTTTGGCTGCAAAGAATATAATCAATCTGATTTCAGTGATGACTATCTGGTGATGTCCACGTGTAGAGTCTTCTCTTGTGTTGTTGGAAGAGAGTGTTTGCTATGACCAGTGCGTTCTCTTGGCAAACCTCTATTAGCCTTTGCCCTGCTTCATTCCGTACTCCAAGGCCAAATTTGCCTGTTACTCCAGGTGTTTCTTGACTTCCTACTTTTGCATTCCAGTCCCCTTAATGAAAAGCCTTTTCAGTGCTGTCTAATTCTTGCCCTCTTTTATTTAATTCTCTGGGCTACTCTGCATTCCTTCCACTGTTGAGGTTGGAGATTGCCTTTTAGCCTTTGAACACTCAATTGTGCCTCTAATATGAGTTTCTGGGAAGAAGTGACTTCCGTGGTTTTAGCCATCATCCCGTGCTTACAGTATGCCTAAAATGACACCCTTCGTTATAAGATCTCATTTTCTTTTCAAGTTTTTTCCTTCAGTCACCTCCGATTCAACCTCATTTGTTGGTTCCTTTGCTGCCTACTTTAATATGTTAGTCCTAAAATCATAATTTTCTCCCACTTTTTGTTTCCTATTATTTCATGTTATAATCCACTTGCTAATCCTAAAAATTAATTCTCTCCTATTCCTTCGTCTCTCTCTTGTTTTCTGCTAGTATCTGTTACATTTATACAACATCTCTCTTTATGCAGCCTCCCTAAGAATTCAAATTTAATGCCTTCAAGAATTAAAAGAATATCTTACCTCTTTGTTATTCCCTCATGTTTTTTGAAACAGAGTTTTAAAAGTCACAGTGGCTCAATAAATGCAGCAGCTTTCAGTCATTAATAACCCATCCTCTTTTTCCAAATCTACAACTGAATTTTGATTGATAAGATTTGAGTTTGACTTCAGGGAATACTTAGTGGGATTTAATAATTGTGCAGAAACAATACTAATTTCTAATCTAAATGATCTCTCTTCCTGTTATATTGTTAAGCTGAATTATTGGTTGGGAATTCTTGTAGGCAGAGATGCAATAATTTCACCAGCAGTTGGAAAGGATGTTTTTAGGAAGTAAATAGCTAGAATGGGGCCTGAGAAGGAAGCAGCTATTATGAATTAAACAAATAGGTACATGCTCATGTGTCATATATTATTTGAAAGAAGTGTATGTACAATACTGTTGAGTTGTTTAGTCGCTAAGTCATGTCTGACTCTTTTGCAACCCCATGGCTCTAGGCATGCTACAGCCCACCAGGCTCCTCTGTCCATGGAATTTTCCAGGTAAGAAAACTGGAGTGAGTTGCCATTTCCTTCCCCAGGGGATCTTCTCCACTCAGGGATCAAATTCGAATCTTCTCTATTGCAGGCAGTTTCTTTACCACTGAGCCACCAGGAAAGCCCATATGTGTAATATATTAGATGTTAATAGAAAGAGTTACCCGTGTAGAAGATATTGGCTTTATTTTGGAAAGGAGAGACGGGGGGGGGTGGGGCGGGAGGGAGGGAGGGAGGGGGGGAAGGAGGGGAGGTGGAAGGGTGGGAGAGAGAATACTAGATGTGAAGAAAATTAAGCCACTGACTCTGTATTTACCAAAACCTGTAAGCTGAGAGATTTTACCTCAAAATAAAAGTGTTAGCATCAGAGGCATGCTGTATTTTCTGTCACACTTTAAAAATATTCATAATAAATATATGTCTGATAAGAGTTCTTAGAAATTAATTTATAGGCTATGATGTAATTTTTATTATATATAAAAGTTTGTGTTTAATAGAAATGACATTTTAAAATATGTTCCAACAACATATTTCATACACCACGACTAACAAGTGGGCTTCATCCCAGGAAAGCAAGGATTTTTTAATATCCACAAATCAATCAATGTAATACACCACATTAACAAATTGAAAGATAAAAACCATATGATTATCTCAATAGATGCAGAGAAAACCTTTGACAAAATTCAACAAATATTTTCCATTAAAGGTGTACTTGAAATCCTTTATCTGGAACTGTTCAAACATAATTAATCATCTCTTTAGAAACCTCTAGCAAGTAATATCCTCAGATATTTAAAATTCTGTGACACAGAGAAGCTAATTAACTATTTTAGAGTTTAAAAAAATCTGGGAATATTCCCTACTAAAATCCGTTATATGTAATTATTTATAAACTTTTATAGTGTATCAAATTGCCTGTTTTCTTTCCACAGAGGGTATTTTGAATGAACCTTGAAAATTCCAACATGGGCTCAAAACATTCTTACCTCTCTAATGAAATATGTTTTTAAAAAAATGATCAAGAGGCCAATAAAAGACCAAGGCCATGGTCCCTTAAAGTGCCAACTTCCATCAATGTGCTCTTGCCTAGGGGATAGCTCCATGCATTGACTGAGGGGGATTAAATTTAGACCATATGCAAATCCTCTGCCTGAAACACTTTTTATATGCCTGTCTCTGTGGTCTATTTTGGGAAATAACTTTCTTTAGTTTCCCTAATAAGGTAAAAGAAAGTCTTCATGAGAGTGAGGTCTAGGAGGTTTGCCTCTTGTATTAGTTTAAATCAATCCAAGGCATGAGAAGTTCATTATAAAAGGGACAACACGTCTGTTTGATGTATGGGGAGTCTGAGTTAGTCCTGCATGATATTGTCAATGATAAACCTGGAAAACACACTGTTATTGTCTGCCTCAAGCCTGGAAAGGCACCCTTCTAGGTCTGGGGACTAACGTATTTGGAAGATTGAATTACAGCAGAGAGCATAATAGCTAAATGTAATTTGGACCTTCGTTTATATAAGAAATAGTCTGGTGAAACCCTTTATCTCTCTCTCTCTCTCTTCCTCATATATACACACACTCGTTCTCTCCTCTGATCTAGAAATTTCCATTACAAAGCCTTTAAATAATCAATGTGTAGTCTAACTCAGAGGGTGAAGCATGCTCAATTCTGGGAGATCTTAAAGCAGAAACATACCAAGTGAGCTTGTGGATTATTTTACTCAACATTCCCCAAAAGCATGAATACAGGAAAAATATTTTCAGCCTTTAGTTAAAATGTTTATGTCAATACAGCATTAAATTTAAGGGTTGGTGCATTACCCAGAGGTGTTTTGTGGTAACAAAACATTTCAGTGTGATCTTTGTGGTACTTTTGTAGTGAACTGTGGTCCCTCTCCCCATTTCTTCTTTCCCCTTTTCTGTAGGACGTTCTGCATCTCAGACAGAATGCATCTTAGTGGTGTGTAGGTCAGCTAGACTGGTGAGAAAAACCACAGTGAAACTGGGCTCGAGTAGGAAGTTTTGCAATTTGAAGGCCATTCTTTTTCATCTCATTTTCTCTTTTACTCATTTATCAGCCCTGTGTTGATGAAGCAGTTCCAGTACTCTCCTGAGTCCTATATTTGGTAGACTTGGCATTGAACACTTATGAGGAAATGGGTGTGGATGTCTCATTTGATGCCTGGTTAAAAACGGAGCTCTACAGCTGATGGGCCAGGAATACACATGCGCTGAGTTGCAGCACAAAGTTCCAAGTGTGCTTGTGAAGGTCCTCACTCTCCCAGCAAACAAATGGAAAATGCCATGAATGTTTGAGAGAAGTGCAAAAAAAAAAGGAAATCAGTTTATATTTCAGTGCCTTTGGCAGTTTTTCTTGCCCTTTGAACAAGAAACCCTGCATTTTCATGTGGCACTGGGAACACAGCTTGTGTCACAAACCGTGGGCATGGCTGTCATTTCAAGCATGGTTATACATTTAATATCTTTTGTTATATATTAGGTAATCATAGTAACTGACCAGATTTACCAAAATCTTATTTAAGACTTTTGTATCCTCCTGATTCAGTCCAGAGTAGAAACAAGAACCAAAGGGTATAGAGGAGGAAGATGTAATCAAGATGGAGAAAGAAGTGATAAACACTGGCTTGACACAAAGTGGGGGATGGCAGTGGCCGGCCCACCATGTGGTGGACCTCTTTGGCTCGTATTGGACAGACAAGGATACATGAGGGTGAAGAAGTGAAGTGAAAGTCACTCATTCGTGTCTGACTCTTTGTGACCCCATGGACTATACACTTCATGGAATTCTCTAGGCCAGGATACTGGAGTGGGTAGCCTTTCCTTTCTCCAGGGGATCTTCCCAATCCAAGGATCCAGCCCAGGTCTCCCGCATTGCAGGCGGTTTCTTTACCAACTGAGCTATTAGGAAAGCCCTAAGAACCAGTGGCCAAATCTGCAGTCAGATCCACAGTGGAATATTGTGGACATGTTTTGTTTGTCTGGGGACATATTACCCTGCCTTCCATATATTAATATATTCCTTGGGAAATTGTCCACCACAGGGATAAGAGCATGAGGGTTGTATGAGGGAGGTAACTGGTATCAAGAGTAATTTGTATAAATATGAGGAGTATTTAGAGAAGAGTATATAATAACCTTAGTGAAAAGTCTGGGATGGAAAAAGAAATAGTCTTTCCTTTTGACTGTTAACTTTTGAATTGTTTTAGGTCATCATTTGGGGGTGGACTTCATATCCAGTGGGGTAAACATTATAGAAGTGAGACACCATCCGAAGGTTGGGTTACACTGGTGAGGCTGGTAGACTATAGCATTATAACATATCTTTCCTTATCCTTGTGTGTGTGTGTGTGTGTGTGTGTGTGTAGCAGTGATTGGAATAGGTGTCTTGAAAGGGAAGAAATTGTGATAGGTTCATTACAGTGTTGCCCAACACAAATTTCATTCCAATCCCAAAAAAGGAAAATGCCAAGGAATGTTCAAACTCCCAATTATTGCACTCATCTTACATGCTAGCAAAATGATGCTCAAAATTCTCCAAACCAGGCTTCAACAGTGTGTAAACTGAGAACTTGCAGATGTCAAGCTGGATGTAGAAAACGCAGAGGAACCAGAGATCAAATTGCCAAAGTCTGTTGGATCATCAAAAAAGCAAGAGAGTTCCAGAAAAACATCTGCTTTACCGACTACACCAAAGCCTTTGACTGTGTGGATCACAAAAAACTGTGGAAAATTCTTCAAGAGATGGGAATACCAGACCACCTGACTTGCCTCCAGAGAAATGTATATGCAGGTCAAGAAGCAACAGTTAGAACTAGACATGGAACAATAGTCTGGTTCCAAATTGGGAAATGAATATGTCAAGGTTGTATATTGTCACCCTGTTTATTTAACTTATATGCAGTGTACATCATGAGAAACGCTGGGCTGGATGAAGCACAAGCTGGAATCAAGATTGCCGGGAGAAATATCAATAACCTCAGATATGCAGATGATACCACCCTTATGGCAGAAAGCAAGAAGTACTAAATAGCTTCTTGATGAAAGTGAAAGAGGAGAGTGAAAAGTTAGCTTAAAACTCAACATTTAAAAAGCTAAGATCATGGCATCTGGTCCCATCACTTCATGGCAAATAGATGGGGAAACAATGGAAATTGTGACAGACTATTTTGGAGGGTTCCAAAATCACTGCAGATGGTGACTGCAGCCATGAAATTAAAGGATGCTTGCTCCCTGGAAGAAAAGCTATAACCAGCCTAGACAGCATATTTAAAAGCAGAGACATTACTTTGCCAACAGAAGTCCGTCTACTCAAGGCTATGGTTTTTCCAGGAGTCATGTATGGATATGAGAGTTGGGCTATAAAGAAAGCTGAGTGCCAAGGAACTGATGCTTTTGAACTGTGGTGTTGGAGAAGACTCTTGAGAGTCCCTTGGACTGTAAGGAGATCCAACCAGTTCATCCTAAAGGAAATCAGTCCTGAATATTCATTGGAAGGACTTATGCTGAAGTTGAAACTCCAATACTTTGGCCACCTGATGCAAAGACCTGACTTATTTGAAAAGACCCTGATGCTGGGAAAGATTGAAGGCAGGAGGAGAAGGGGACAACAGAGGATGAAATGATTTGATGGCATCACTGACTCGATGAACACAGTGAGCTCCTGGAGTTGTTGATGGACAGGGAAGCCTGGAGTGCTGCAGTCCATGGGGTTCCTAAGAGTTGGACACAACTGAGCGCCTGAACTGAACTGGCTGAACACAAATGCAAAGAAATTGGTTTTGAAACTTCATAAAAGCAAAAGCAGTCAGTTCCACTTTATGGAATGTGGATGTACCCTGAGCTTCTTGGCTCTCTGCCTTCCCATATTAATTGCCTGAGGAAATCTTTCTCCACCACTGACTCTTTGTGACCCCATGGACTATACACTTCATGGAATTCTCTAGGCCAGGATACTGGAGTGGGTAGCCTTTCCTTTCTCCAGGGGATCTTCCCAACCAAGGATCCAGCCCAGGTCTCCCGCATTGCAGGCGGTTTCTTTACCAACTGAGCTATTAGGAAAGAGGACATACTGGTATCTTTATATGAGGGAGGTAAAATATGAGGAGTATTTAAGAGTATATAATAACCTTAGTGAAAAGTCTGGGATGGAAAAAGAAATAGTCTTTCCTTTTGACTGTTAACTTTTGAATTGTTTTAGGTCATCATTTGGGGGTGGACTTCATATCCAGTGGGGTAAACATTATAGAAGTGAGACACCATCCGAAGGTTGGGTTACACTGGTGAGGCTGGTAGACTATAGCATTATAACATATCTTTCCTTATCCTTGTGTGTGTGTGTGTGTGTGTGTGTGTGTGTAGCAGTGATTGGAATAGGTGTCTTGAAAGGGAAGAAATTGTGATAGGTTCATTACAGTGTTGCCCAACACAAATTTCATTCCAATCCCAAAAAAGGAAAATGCCAAGGAATGTTCAAACTCCCAATTATTGCACTCATCTTACATGCTAGCAAAGTGATGCTCAAAATTCTCCAAACCAGGCTTCAACAGTGTGTAAACTGAGAACTTGCAGATGTCAAGCTGGATGTAGAAAACGCAGAGGAACCAGAGATCAAATTGCCAAAGTCTGTTGGATCATCAAAAAAGCAAGAGAGTTCCAGAAAAACATCTGCTTTACCGACTACACCAAAGCCTTTGACTGTGTGGATCACAAAAAACTGTGGAAAATTCTTCAAGAGATGGGAATACCAGACCACCTGACTTGCCTCCAGAGAAATGTATATGCAGGTCAAGAAGCAACAGTTAGAACTAGACATGGAACAATAGTCTGGTTCCAAATTGGGAAATGAATATGTCAAGGTTGTATATTGTCACCCTGTTTATTTAACTTATATGCAGTGTACATCATGAGAAACGCTGGGCTGGATGAAGCACAAGCTGGAATCAAGATTGCTGGGAGAAATATCAATAACCTCAGATATGCAGATGATACCACCCTTATGGCAGAAAGCAAGAAGTACTAAATAGCTTCTTGATGAAAGTGAAAGAGGAGAGTGAAAAGTTAGCTTAAAACTCAACATTTAAAAAGCTAAGATCATGGCATCTGGTCCCATCACTTCATGGCAAATAGATGGGGAAACAATGGAAATTGTGACAGACTATTTTGGAGGGTTCCAAAATCACTGCAGATGGTGACTGCAGCCATGAAATTAAAGGATGCTTGCTCCCTGGAAGAAAAGCTATAACCAGCCTAGACAGCATATTTAAAAGCAGAGACATTACTTTGCCAACAGAAGTCCGTCTACTCAAGGCTATGGTTTTTCCAGGAGTCATGTATGGATATGAGAGTTGGGCTATAAAGAAAGCTGAGTGCCAAGGAACTGATGCTTTTGAACTGTGGTGTTGGAGAAGACTCTTGAGAGTCCCTTGGACTGTAAGGAGATCCAACCAGTTCATCCTAAAGGAAATCAGTCCTGAATATTCATTGGAAGGACTTATGCTGAAGTTGAAACTCCAATACTTTGGCCACCTGATGCAAAGACCTGACTTATTTGAAAAGACCCTGATGCTGGGAAAGATTGAAGGCAGGAGGAGAAGGGGACAACAGAGGATGAAATGATTTGATGGCATCACTGACTCGATGAACACAGTGAGCTCCTGGAGTTGTTGATGGATAGGGAAGCCTGGAGTGCTGCAGTCCATGGGGTTCCTAAGAGTTGGACACAACTGAGCGCCTGAACTGAACTGGCTGAACACAAATGCAAAGAAATTGGTTTTGAAACTTCATAAAAGCTTTATGTGTCCCAAGCATTTGAGAGTGTTGTTATTTTAGAAGAGGAGACCCTGAGCTTCTTGGCTCTCTCCCTGGCCTGCTTGCATGGTGAGTTTATCTTTCTCCATCTCTCTGTCACATGAGAGACTTGAATTAGGACATTTTTATTTAACCAGTACTTTAATGCTTTTGCTTATATTTTGAATCAAATTCTCCCTTTTAATGCTTTATTTTTGAATGACCAATATTTCTGTACCTAATTAGATTTGGGATATTTTTTGGATTTGACGATTCTACAGATAATAAAACTTCAAAAATATTCAGTTCAATTCAGTTCAGTCGCTCTGTTGAATTTAAATAGATATGCAAAAATTCCATGTTGTTAACTCCAAGTAACATGAGAGATATCAAATTAGATTTCAATTACTGATAAGGAGGACAATTTTTTAAAGTGTAAAGTTTTACTTAATTCATTTAAAATGCTAATAAAGAAGTGTGTTTGTCTTCTTTTAGCTAAGATAAAATGGGACCACTATATATATCATGAAAATGAAAGTCGCTCGGTCGTGTCTGACTCTTTGTGACCCCATGGACTATACATTCTATGGAATTTTCCAGACCAGAATACTGGAGTGGGTAGCCTTCCCCTTCTCCAGGGGATTTTCCAACCTAGGGATCAAACCCAGGTCTCCCTCATTGCAGGTGGATTCTTTACCAGCTGAGCCACAAGGGAAGCCCAAATATATATCATACATATATTAATATATATATATATGTAATGTATATATCATGTATGGTATTATAAGGT
Organism: Cervus canadensis; assembly: GCF_019320065.1. Lineage (NCBI taxonomy): Eukaryota > Metazoa > Chordata > Mammalia > Artiodactyla > Cervidae > Cervus > Cervus canadensis. The sequence continues at coordinate 19,654,231 of NC_057388.1, forward strand.
TTAAGCTATGTTGAAAGATATATTTAAAAAATAATGTTATTTGTTTATTTTTGGATGTGCTGAGTGTTCCTTGCAGTACATGGGCTTTTCTCTGTTTGTGATGAGCAGGCTTCTCATTGCCATTGCCTCTCTTACTGTGGAGCGTGGGCTCTGGGGTGCATGGCCTTCAGTATTTGCAGCACGTGGGCCCAGTGGTTGTGATCCCCATGCTCTGGAACACACGCTCAATAGTTGTGGGGCAGGAGCTTTAGTTGCTCTGCAGCATGTGGGATCTTTCCCCACAAGGGATCAGACTCGTGTCTTCATTGGCAGGTGCATTCTTTATCACTGAGCCACCAGGAGAGCCTAAAAGCTACACTTTTTATATTTTTGGCTTTTAAATCACTGTGTGTCTTGGGCAGGACCAATGTTTCATGCTGTTAGATTAGGTACCTCCAGTTCCGAGATATTTCTTAACCCTGTATTTAGGCTTATAATACTTAATAGTGGGAAAATAAGAATAGCTTTCATTTTGTGATTTTTTTTAAAGCTTCAGCAATGTGTATAGGAAAAGTACATGCTGCTTGAATTAATGTTCTGAGTATACAACTGACAGATTTCTATGGGGGAAGCATGAAGGAACTGGACAGACAGAATTTTGACCCAAAAGGGAAGAAATGGTAGAGGAAGACAGTAAAGGTAACTAAAGACAAACTGCCTGCTTCATAATTTCCCCTTCTGACTCCTAAATTCAGGAAGTCAGGTGACAAGTCTTTAATAGAATATTCATTCTCATCCTTTTGAGACAAAATATTATAATCCACCAGGGGCCCCCTTAATCACTACCTGATAGACTTTATGAAGCAAATCCTCTAATCTCTCTCAAAAGGACTAGAAGCAATAAAATAGCTCACCAAGTCTACTTTGAGATTAGTGGTCTTTTGTTTTTTAATTAAAAATGTCTTCTGGAATGAGATTATATGAACCTCCTTCTCAATTAAAATGTTCCTATATTACTTGATTAGGTAATGAATGACTTTAATATCCCCCAAAGCATGCATACATCAGAAGCATAGGCTGCTTATGAGCGTCTGACTTTTTGGTTTAATAACATGAGTCCCGGAACATGTCTGATAGTGATTCATGTCTCTGAGGAGTTAAACAAAGTCGATTCAATGAAGTCTTGGACCTATTCTTATTTTTACTGTGTAGATCTGAGGTTCTTACTTTATGGTCTATGAAAACCAGTAAATACATTGGAAATGTGTAATATTTGGACTGCATACACATTTGCTTTTGGAGACTGAATAGATTTCATCAGCCACTTACAGGGATTCGTAACTAAAACTTTCAGATCTATTACAGCAGGGTTTCACAATCTAGTACTATTGATATTTTGAGCCTATAAAATGTTTTATGTCAGTAGCAACTTTCCTTTGCATGTTAGCAATCAACAATATCTTCAGACATGCCCAAATGTTCCCCCAGAGACAAAGTCATCCCAGGCTGAGAACCACTGCTGCAAGGAGATCAAACCAGTCAATCCTAAAGGAAATCAACCCCAAATATACATTGGAAGGACTGATGCTAAAACTCCAATACTTTGGCCACCTGATGTGAAGAGCCAACTCAGTGAAAAAGACCCTGATGCTGGGAAAATTGAAGGCAACAGGAGAAGGGGGTGGCAGAGGATGAGGTGGTTAGATAGCATCACTGACTCAATGGCCATGAATCTGAGTGAAGTCCAGGAGATAGTGGAGGACAGAGGAGCCTGGGGTGTTGCAGTCCATGGGGTCTCAAAGAGTTGTTTTTAGCAACTGAAAAACAACAGCAACACACTGCATTATAGGTTGTTCATGGAGGGTTTTTTGATTTGTTTGTTTTTGATTAGCCTATAAAATTTGATTCAATTCTTCATCAGTTGATATATATAATTCCAGCAGGCAGCTCTGTTAATCTCTAAAGTAAGCATAGTTAAGAAACAACCTTCTCTTGTCTACTGCTTTAGAGTAGAAGGCAAACACAGTCATTATGGACTACCTAGCTGAGCCCTGCATTATGAAGCCCTCTCTTCTGAGATAAAAGACTGGGATTTTGGTCTTAGTCCCACCATTTTTAACTGCTAGACCTTGAGAATGTCCTGGCTGAGTGTTAGTGTCCTCATCTATGACAGATTATTAGTATTAACTAAATCTATCCTTGTAGGTCTGCAGTCCATGGGATCACAGAGTCGTACTTGACTTAGCAACTGAACAACACCACCAATAAAAATTCTTTTAGAGTGCTTGAGTCAAAAATATGATTGTGGACATGAACATGCTCTGCATGCTGTAGAGTGCGGTTGAAATGGCATCATCCAGAAGCCATAGAGAGTAGCAGAGAAGGTGAATTGTGTTAGTCTTCAAAAGCTCTAGTGAAGGGAACCCCAAGTAGAGTGTATCCAGTTCTTGATGTCTCAGAATGAGCCACCTACTGCCAAGTACACTCATTTTATCTCTTCCTGTTGAACTTGACCTTTGTGTATGTTCTGTGATACTTAAATATATTAATATGCTATCATAAATATATAGTTTATAAATGAGACAAGTCACATATTGGCAGTGTATGCTCAAAACTATTTTAATAGAGCTTGGAACAGAAACTTTTGGGAACGTGTATTCTGGTAAACAGTTCTCTGGAGAACAGTGTGGATTGAGGGAGGGAATTTTTTCCTTGAATTGACTACAGATGATGATATTAGCTGCTAAGTGGCTGAAGTAGACGTTCTCAGACTGGCTGATCAAGATCTCTTGCAGAAGTTTCCTTAAAATCGTGCTAAACACAGTCCTAGATTTGCTCAATTAGAATTTCTGGGATTGGAATGCAACCTCCATGGATGATTCTGACATGCAAACCTGCTGAGAACTAACTTAAACTCTTAGCAGTTAATAAAGTAGCTATTAATTAATGTCTTTACAAGTTCAGCAATTACAGGCCAGGATATATAAGAGGATTTCCAGGGAAGAGGAAGGAAGTGCAGGTAGAAAAGTAGAAAGAGAATCTTAAATATCTTGCAGGGTTTTTCTTGGACAAACCATGACCTAGGTAGTTTGTCTTTATATATAACTCTAACCTCTGTGATGTAAAATAGTGTTACTTTTGTACCTGTGCTGTGGATTTCCAAATATTGGATAATTGAAAAGGGCTGTGACTTACAGTTTCTATCTCATTACTCTTGGTAGTGTTTTATCTTTACTGAGAAGGATCATTTCCTAGGTACTGCCCAGATTTTATGGTGTGTCACAGTTCCTCTGGCATAAAAATCAATGTTTAATGAAAGGAAAAATAGATTATTAAGCTTGGAGACCCAGAGGAAACAGGCTATCCTTCAGTATTTGCAAAGAACTGATCAAAAACATCTCTTGAAAAGAGCTCTCTCTCTCTTCTATCTCTTTTCCTTCATCTCATTTATGAAATAGACACTGTATCTCCTTATGAGCTTCACAAGACTTATGTAATTTTATAGATATGAAACCTGCTGTCACGTAGACTCCTGCCCCTGAGTAGAGGTGAAAAGCATCACCTTTGATACAAGAACCAGATCATTTGATAATAATGGATGAAGATACATTCTGGGTGATGGCAATTCAATGACAGAATTTTCATATACCTGGCAGAATCACTAAAAACTGTAGGTCAGTGGTGTCCTGTATATTTGTGGTATTTTACAGATGAAAACACTTGGTCTTATGATACATATTTGCTGCAGCATTTAAGAATATTTTATCTACTGAAATAAGAGAAGTAAGAAAGGGAGATGGGTGCTATACGCTATAGAAGCAAGTATTCATAGCTTGTGAGATATGTTGACAGTGATGAACAGTACAGGTATAAGACAAGAGGGGATGGAAGATGATATGGGTTGAGCTGTGCCACTAGCCTCTTAATTTGTTGGAGTTTTGCAGAGAAACAGTCTTAGAAGAATATCAGAGAAAGAGAGGGACAGGGAGATTGATCGAGTTAGTATGAGGAATTAGCTCTCATAGTGTCGGAGGCTGGAAACTCCCATGGTCTGCTGTCTGTCTGCTGGAGAGGCAGGAAGGCTGGTGGTTTGAGTTCCAGTCTAAGTCTGAAGCTCTGAGAACTGGGAATGCTGATGGTATAGCCCAAGGGCAGGACAACAAATTGTCTCAGCTCAAACAGTAAGACAGAGGGAGAGGGTGAGAGAGAGAGAGAGAGAGAGAGAGAGAGAGGAGGGAGGAGGGAGGATCTGTTAAACTTTTCTAGTGGGGCACTCAAGGGATTGGATGATGCCCACTTACGCTGGGGAGGGCCATCTGCTGCACTCAGTTCACCGAAGCAAATGCTGATCTCTTCCGGGAACACCCTCCCTCACAAACACACTTAGAAATACTGTTTTCCCAAATATCCAGGCATCCCATGGCTGAATCAAATTGACACATAAAATTAATCATCACACCCTCTCAAATTAATATGTTGGAGTCCTAACCCCATTGCCTAGAATGAGACCTTTCTTGGAAATAGGATTGCTGGATTTGTATTAATTCAGATGAGTTCATACTGGAGTAGAGTAGGCCTGTCCATCATCTGATGTGACTGGTGTCTTCATTAAAGGGAACACTGAGACACAGACATGCACATATGGAGAATACCATGAGAAGATGAAGGCAGAGATCAGGGTGATGCAGAAGCAAAGGAATGCCAAAAATTGCCAGAAAACCACTAGAACTGGGACATAAACATGGAGACTTGATCTTCTAGCCTCCAAGACATGAGACATGAAATTTCTATTGTGTAAGCTACACAGTTTTGGTACCTCGTTTCTGCTTTCCTACCATGAATACAGAAGGGCTTAGATACAAAACAGCCATGAATCATTCAAGACAAGAGGACATGGTGAAAGATTCAGGAATTTCCGGTACCCTATCCTATGTGTGTTAACTTCCCCTCTCTCTTTCCCCTTGCTTGTTGCTATGTTTGAAGACTGATTCAATAAGCTGTGTGAATCAAGTGTGTTCATTCGTTCTGCAAGCTTTTCTGTTCTGGATGAGTTTGCCTGGCCATCTACCCAAAGGCCTGCCATCACATCAACATAATTTCCCAGATTGATGAACCCTTTAGTATTTTCCATGACCACTATGGCTGTTACTCATGTTTAGTTCCAGGTTGTGATTTTATTTTAGGAAATATTAATAATAATGTGTCTGAAAGCATTGATTTGCTACCATGAAGTCTGATTTTCTAAGAAAACGTTTTACGTGATGACGATTATGTGTTTACAGTTTTAACTCCACGTTAGATTTTTATGCTTACTAAGACATTTAAAAAATCTTAAAATACAGTCATGGAGAAGTCTGAAAGTCCATAGACATGTTTTGTGAGGAATATTGTGTATCTGTTTACTTGAGATGATATGTTTCAGAGATGCTTCTGATTGAATTCATTTTCTTTTTTTTTTTAATTCATTTTCAAGGCCTGTCTGATATTGTTCACCTTCTCTATTTGTAGACTCATCATCCATTATACCTGTCAATCTTCTCTAGGAATTTTTCAGTGTATGTTTGTTTCTTCTCTTCTATGTTTAACTGCTCACAAAAGCCAGGAAGGGGTATCATTTTGGGGTTTGCTTACTCTTTGTAATTGGGCTTCTCTTGAGTCAGGGGTCAAATTAACTCATAGGTTTGATCCTAGTAATTTACCTTTTTACTCTTTCTTCTATAAGTAGATATTTACCATTCAAGCATGCTTTTTCAGTCAAAGATAATGGAAGCTAACAGCCTGACTGCTGATGAAACTGAGCATAATTAAATGGTTTAGAGTAAAGTCCACCCTTTTCTTGGAGAAGGAAATGGCAACCCACTCCAGTATTCTTGCCTGGAAAATTCCATGGACAGAGGAGCCTGGTGGGCTACAGTCCATGGGGTCGCAAAGAGTCGGACATGACTGGGTGACTTTCATTTCACTCACCACCCTTTTCTGGGAGTGAAAAGGCCTAACGTTACACAAACACAGCAGTGACTGATTCAGCTCCAAAAGAGTCTGCATTGGGACAGGGCTGTTCATCTCATGAATTTGTAGTTTAGTCACTTACAGAAAGTAATTTTGCAAGTCATCCAGCAGCATGTTACTTGAGCACTGAAGCCTGAGAGTCAAACTTTGGAATTCTGACTTTAGCCATAAATGCCTCTGTGACCTTAGACTAATTACTTAAGCCCATGGGCCCCATTCCGCTCATCTGTGAAATAAGGGTCACAAGACCACTTACCTTACAGAGACGTGATAAAGATTAAATAATGGGTAGAAAACTCTTAGCATGATATCTGCAGGTTTAAGGGGCTTGTGTAACATGCTATCTGTTGTTGATTTTTACTTTCTAATATTTAGTTCAATTTAGCCCTTTATTTATTTCTCTTATTATTTGTTATTTATTTTTTAAATTGATATTTATTTCTCTTTTTCTGTGAGGAACTTAGATTAGAAAGATGTCAAATGCTGGCCCTTCAATAAAAGTTCTTAGAATCTGGTTAAGGAAAAAACACCTTATTTCACCATACTATGATAAAGGCATTCTGTGGGTACACTGTGCAATGTGGAGAATCAGGAAAGATCTCCTGGGTAATCCTGAAAGCTAACTGTTAGAGTTAGAAGGAAATAGCTTGAGCAGAGACAAAGAGCCATGTGCCACCATGTTGTGTGCATGTAACAAAAAACTGCTGCATTCCCGAGTGTAAGAAACCAGATGGAGAGAATAGGAAGTGAATTGAGGAGAGCACTCTCCTGGTGATGCTCTTCTTAGGAGTTTGGCTTTTAAGCTTTGAATGATAGAGACTCAGTCAAGTATTTAAGCAGGGTTGTGCCATGGTCCTCCTCTCTGGGTGATATGGAGAGGATGGTTTAAAGGAAGCCAAAGCCAGGGTGAAAGAAAAAGTGAAAGTGAAGTCATTCAGTCGTGTCTGACTCTTTGTGACCCCATGGACTGTAGCCTGCCAGGCTCCTCCATCCATGGGATTTTCCTGGCAAGAGTACTGGAGTGGATTGCCGTTTCCTTCTTCAGGGGATCTTCCCAACCCAGTGATCAAACCCAGGTCTCCTATATTGCAGGCAGACTCGTTACCATCTGAGTCACCAGGGGTATTGACCATTTGCATTGAGGCAACCACAACAGAGGTGAGAAGGTAGTAGGTGTGAAAAACATTTAAGAGGTAAAGCAAGTGGGCAAGATGACTGGCTGGAAGGTGGGATGAGGAACAAAAGGTTTCAGATGAATTCAGATTTCTGGCTTGATTAACAGGGTGGATGGCGCTGCTGTTTACTATGGCTGGGAACTCTGGAGCAGAGTGAGGAGGAGATGGAGATGGGGGTGGGGAACGTTGATGACTTGTTGACTTTGGCACCTTTTCTTGTGAGACATCCAGGAGAATATAAGGATGTGCAAATGAGAGTAGGTGACTTAAACCAACAAAAAGGAGGAACTGCATGTACCGTAGTACATACATGTAGGTACATATGTCAGTTTCCTAGTCCCGAAGAAGAAATCATACTTGAATCTATGCTGCTGCCACGGCTTAGTCACTTCACACTATTTAAAGCTTACAGCAGGTGAAAATATTGAGTCTTATAGTGAAGAGGCCTAGCATTTATTGATAATTGTGTTTATGCTAGTGCTAATCCTGATAGTTTTATATGTTTACTGTTTTAGCTAATAGATACACTTACCATAACTATTCTTTTCATCTATTATTCTCTTCTTTTTTCTTCCTACTGAACTTTTATTTTTAATGAAGGATAATTGCTTTACAGTATTGTGTTGGTTTCTGCCAAGCATCATTTCTTAGTTATTCTTCATTTTGTTTACAGATTTCTCATTTTTATTTTCTTAGGTGAAAAACCATAAATTTCATCTAAATATTTAAAATAATAAATTTAGTTAAACTCAACATGTATTTATGAGGTACTTATACCCTGTTGAATACTGAAAGGAATGGTATAAAAGCAAAATATAAACAATTTGTGTCTTTACAAGACACTAATATATTTTAAATTATTGCCTTCAATTACATTAAAATTTTCTTTCCCTTCCATTTTCTGCCTATGTTTATTAAAAAGTCAATCTAGCTAATCTAAAAAGTTCTAGTAGCCTGTTACTGGCTGATTGTGTTGTAAGAAACTTGGAAAGTAGAGAGCGCAGGATTTAATGTTTCTCTTTTCTCCTTCTTCTGGATCTAGATTCCTGGTATTTGGGTTAAGAAGTAAGGACTGGAGAGTCAGAGGTTATCCTGTATCAGTGCATTTCTGTTCTTGCTCTTGGCCCCACTCTGCTTTGATCTTGGTCTGCTTGGCTTTATCTCCATCTGCATCTGTTAGAATGTGTCAGGGTGACCCTAGAAAGCAGTGCATGTTTCTCTCCAGTGGGGCTTAGTTTTACCTTCGAGCCCTCTATGGAACAGGTGTGTCTTCTTTTAGCCTTCATATATTCTCTGGGAGTATATTTTCATTCAATATTTTGGATAATATATTGTTATCCAAAAACGTCATCCCCTTTTTCTAACTTCCATGATCATTCACACAGTACCAAGTGAACTGTACCCTCTAAATAGAAGCTGTGGGTTGCCCCCATTTTATTCCCAGGTTGTTATACCATGATTTCTTTGCCTATTGGTATTGACTACTGTCTCCAGGAATTTACAGATATATGTCAACCAGTCTTATGCTCACATTAAAACTCAAGCTATAAAGAACATATGACAAGGGCCTCCAACAATTCTCTGTTCTTTGCTCCCACTGACAGTAGAATGATGGCATACAAAATTTGCATCTCTTGGAACAACCAGCTGGGAGAAGTAACACGGTCTTCTCCGCAGTCTCACTAATCTTTTCAAGTGCATCCTCAGAACTTGCTCTCAATTTGCCTTTGGAAAAGGAAGCAGGACCTTAAATGTGGCACCTGACTGAGGGGTTAGTTCCCTTGTCTCACTTCCAAAACCATGCAACTTCCTTGCTCTTTTCTTCTGTACTAATAGGAAGAGGGTGGTTGACTTCAGTAGTACCAGTTCAGCTACCTCTCCAAGAGACCTTGGAAGATGTCTGGCTCCTTTGTTGATGGCTTTCTTTAGAATGAGGATATTTGCTTTAGAATGTGTACTTATATATCCTAAGCCTTGAGCCTTAGCCACAATTCCAGGATAACAGGAAACATTCCATTCAACTCCCTGTTACCAAATTTAACACGAAAACAAACTTAGTATGATTTGAGGAAAGACCTGTTTAAGGAACTTCAGCCAGAAGACATATCTTGAGCACTGCAAAAGATGATCCTTTCTGAGGAAACCATATCCCCTTTATAAGAAGTTAGATGTTCTTAGGGAATTTAGTTAATGACACAAGAATAGGAAAGACATTCTTGGGAATAGCAGAAAATCAGGGAAACTTGTGGAAAGATGAATAGCCTAGGAATTGGTCTACTAATCTTGGTTCATTACTCAATTGCCGTGTGAACCAGTCACTTTAGTTCTTTGACCTTTGCGGTTTTTCTCTGGAAAGGGAGGAAGATCTTAAGATAATCTTAAAATGCTGTAAATTCTAGGACTCAGATTTATGATTTTAATAACTTTCCAAGTGGAATATGGAGGGTAAGTGTGGGCTCTTCTAAATTTGGCCTCTGAATAGTCATGTGAGGCAGTTCTTTTGATCTGAACTGGATTTTATTGTAGTGATTTGGCTAAAGTTCAAAATTAAATTATTCCAGGCCAAATTTTATCAATTTCTATAGGACACAGAAATATTAAGTAAACAGTCACTTTCAGTACCATTAAAGAACTGAAACAGCATTAAGGGATGGCTAATCTACACATAAGGGTAGGCCAGGCACTAAGAGAATTTGACTTAATTAGTAAGCAGCAAGCAGTAACAGAAATTGTTGCAGAAAGTCCTGAAATTGTGAGAATTAATATATTGGAGGAGTACCAATTTTTATATCCACAATTACATCCACACACACAAAGATATCTACATCTATACATCTCTATAATGTCATTTATATCTATTCTGAATCTGAGTTCCTAGTCTTTTAAAGTAACTGATTGTATAGTCCTTGCCATCTTTCTTACAAAAACAAAATATACGTACGCCCTTATCAATATAGTATATAACATATCACCTGATATGGAGATGAACCTGAAATACATGTAGGAAAGGAGACTTCTATTGTATGTCAATAAAATATTTTGGCAGCAATTATTAAAAAAAAATTACAGACTTGTGGAAGAAATACATATGTCAGTCTAATGTCAAAGAAAAACACTGGCTAGTAAGCACTACTTGTATTACACTATATTTATATGCATTTCTATATATATTTTGTATATATATACACAAACATATCTATTTGTGTATATAAACATAAAGACTAGTAAATAAGTTTTCCCCAATCAAACTGGAAACTTTTTTTAAGGTTAACAGTGGTTGGTAATAATAAAAGAGAAGCAGACATCTTAAGATATTGCTAAAACAAGCATGTGTTTTAATATTTCAGGAAAAAATTGGCAATAAGTAATAAGAACCATAAACATGGCTTTTTATTTTGACCCAGCAATTCTCCTTCTAAAACATCATCTTAACACACTAGTCTTGGAATGAACACATACTTAACAGCTGTTTACTGCAATATTTTTTGTAAGATAAATAATTGAAAAATGTAGAAATTAAGTATAGTTACTTACATAATTGTATAGGTACTACAAGTATTAAGTTATAGAATATTTACACGAGTTAGTCACAATATTTTATCTTGCTATTTATTTTGAACAGTAGATACTGTTCATAGTTACTTTCCTAACGACTGAAAGCAGTAAAAATGTAACTGCAGTAATACAGCATTTTTCCCTTCTTTAAAATTTTTACACATTGTCATTAAAGAAATCTTAGGAAATCAATGTACATCATAAAGAAAATAAGAATCAACTAAAATCTTACTACTAATCTACAATGACTGTCATAATTTTTGTCTATATTCTACTGCTTTCTTTGCAAATATATTAATTTTCTATTTTTACATTCTTCTTAACACAAGGTAGAGACATGTTTAAAGTTTTGTAACTTTTTCTTCAATTAAAAAATATTGTGACTAACTTGTAAATATTCTCTAACAAAATAATTGTTGCACCTATAAGATTATGTGAATAGATTTATTTATATAGTGATTAACAGTTTCAAAGGGACTCATAGTGATTAGTTTTTATATTTATTTATTTTTTGACTGCGCTATACAGCATAAGGGATGTTGGTTCCCCCATCAAGGATCAAACCCATGCTTCCTGCAGTGGACCACCAGGGGATTCCCAGTGATGATTTTATTTATTTATTCTTCACAATATGTGCTCTAGGAAAATGTAATAGTCCTTGATGTATAAATGAGCAAAGGGTGCCTGGCTTATTTAAATGATTTGACCAGTTATGAAACCAAGTGTCAGAGGTGGGCCTTCAAATGTCCTTCTAATGTCACATCCATTGCGCTGTCTCAGCTGCCTTGTTGACGGTATTTAGTATAGAACACAGGGCATGCTCATTTTCTGGGGCATCTTTATATATAATTATGTCAACAGCAAAGACATTGAGTTAATTGATGTCCTTTTGAATGACTTGTCAGGCAGAAGAAAAATAGCTTTCTACTTTCAATGTTGTTTTGAACTGCTATGAAAATTTATAGTTTTAAATTTTTGATAGTTTTATCTCTTCAGCTTCTAGGTTGGAAGCAAATAAGGGCAGAAATCGTCCTTCTACATATGCTATCAGGTCTTCAGCAACTTACAGACTTTTTCTATTCTTGCTTATGACTATATCATGGCATTGTTGTTGTGAGGCTGCACCATGACAGGCAGCCTAGATTAGGAGTAGGCCTGGTTTTCCAGGGTGACATGATTATCAGGCCACCTGGAGCCAGCCAATCAATATGCACCCAGTAAGGAAAAGGGAACCTGTCAGGGGAAAGCTGAAAAGCCCGCGAAGGTTTGAGCCATAAGATTACTTTGCAAACATGTAACCAATCCGCTTAAGCCAGCTACCAACTGCTTATGCACACCTTATAAATTGGGTAACAGATCGGGCTCAGCGCTCTCTGACCCCGTACCACTGTGTTGGACGCACGGCGGGAGCCCTGACTCGAGTCAGCAATAAACTTCCCTTTTTTTGCGAGTTGCATTGTCTTGGAAGCCTTCTCTCTTCCCGCTCAGGGATTCGGACATTGGGCATAACAGTTGTTTAGTAGCTAAGTCATGTCTGCCTCTTTGGTGACCCCTTGGACTGTAGCCTGACAGGCTCCTCTTGTCCATTGGGTTTCCCAGGCCATAATACTTGAATGAGTTGTCATTTCCTTCTCCAATATCCTGGCATATTAATAGTAATGTCATAGGTTGTAAAATGCCTAAAGTGCAAACAGATATGGCTGTTGTCCTTATGTTGATGAGTGCTTCTTAAGTGGGTTCCAGGTTATTATGTGTGCTTTTTAAAAAAGCATGTGTTAGGAGTTTAGAGCATTTGCTATTTCTAAAAAGATTTCATTTGAAAAATAAGCTCTGGAACCACTGACCATCTAACAGATGCCTCTGTCTAAACAGTGGTGTTTTTGCAACTTGGAGAGTTAGGTCCAGGCTGTGGTGACATCATCAACATGATGAATGTCAACTGAGACACCTCTTAGGACAGAGTGCAGGTTCCAAAGTGAAACACATTTCTCTGAGTGTTTATTTCTGCAAGTGAGAAATTGTGAAATTTCTCAAAGAAATTTAAATTATTTGGTAATACACACACTGTAATGGTGAGAAGAAACTTCTCTTAATAGGCACTGATTTTTGAAACTGTTAAAACTTCCACTCCAGATATAAATGAAAAAAATGTACATATATGTAATATGTGTATGTGTATGTTTAACAATTACATTGTAATATTTTCTTTTTTTTTTGAGAAGTGGAGAACAATAAAATATATCTTTGCTTCAATGTCATGCAAGACAGTTTTAACAAGCACATAATTTAAGAACAATAAACTCTTTCATACTTCCCTATCTCTTTAATGATTCCCAGTGTGCCTAACCCTAGCCATTCATTCTCCTTTTATGTTCTACCTTATTCTCAGAAAAAAAGAGGCCAGCTCAGAGACAGCTTTCTGATGTTATAAGAAGAGATCCTGACTTGCATTCCAGTTTGCTCTTCATGCTAAGAAACATCTCTGTTTTTCTCTCTTTGACTTTCAATCAAAACATTTTTCTGTGCCCTCATGTATGTTCTACCTTTCAGAGAGTTGAAGGATGTAAAACATCTTTAATAAGAAGGAAGTATTTGTCATTCCATTCACTCATACATGCAATGTGACAGAGATTTACTGAGCAATTTCAGTCACCAAGTATTGTTCTCCTTCTAGAGACTGATCTGTTTGAAAAAAAAAAGAGAGAGACCCAAATATCTATTCTTTGGAAATTCAAATTTGGAGGCAGAAAACAAACAAAAAAAATTTGGTAAAATATATAAGATTACATCAACACCAAGAAAAATAAATCAGAGGAAAGAAATTTAAATAGTGAGAGTTTACCTCTAATGTAGGATAGCTTGAGAAGGTCTCCATAAAAATGTCAAATTTCGATCAAGGTTTAAAGGAAATATGAGTGTAAACCACAGGATAACTAAAGAAAAGTAATGAAAACAACTTTATTCATTTCATAGATGTTTATTGATGCTGAGCAAATGTGAGAAATATAGTAAACTACCTAGACTACATCCTGTCCTCCCTGAGCTTGAAGTTTAGATTTTAATATTTTAGAAATGTCTCATCTATCACATTTCATGATTGATTTGGGCAGCTTATAGTTAATAGTCTTTTTCAGATTTAGAACTGCCTGAAAAGAATATTTAGAGAGAACTAAAATTAGAATGAAATGAATAAGGGTTTAACTATTTTAACTGAAGATTATGCTTTAAAACCAATGCCTAAATATTTTAATGATGGCAAAAAAGCCAAAAAAACAAAAAATCAGTAATAAAATGGTGATTGAGATCAGCAGCTCTGGTTACTGGTACCAGTTCCACCTGTAGCCAGGTGTGCTATGAAAATAGTTCATTTTAGGAGACTGGATTAGTTGTTCTTATGATCTATTTTTAAAAAAGAAGAACTCTGGGAGCATGTGATTTTAGAATGAAGAGCATAGAATGAAAAGCATTCACCTTTTGTTTGTAGAAATACTCTTTATTGAGGCATGCATGCTAAGTTGCTCCAGTCATGTCCAACTCTTTGTGACCCTGTAGACTGTAGCCCACCAGGCTCTTCTGTCCTTGGGATTCTCCAGGCAAGAATACTGGAGCGGATTGCCATGCCCTCCTCCAGGGAATCTTCCCAACTCAGGGACTGAGTTATGTTATTGAGACATATTTGGCATGTTACTTTCAGGTGTACCATGTGGTGATTCAATGTTTTCATATATTGAGAAATGATTACCACACTAAGTCTAGTTAACATCTATCACCATGCACAGTTACATGTTTTTTTTCTTGTGATGAGAACTTTTAAGGTTTAATTTCTTAGCAATTTCCAAATAGCCAACACAGTGTTAATAATGATAGCCACCATGCTGTACATTGCATCCCCATGACTTATTTATTTTATAACTCTCAGGTTATGGGACTTCTCTGGAGGCTCAGATGGTAAAGAATCTGCCTGCAACAGGAGACCTGGGTTCAATCCCTGGGTGGGGAAGATCCCCTGGAGAAGGGAATGACTACCCACTCCAGTATCCTCGCCTGGGAAATCCCATGGACAGAAGAGCCTGGTGGGCTACAGGTCATGGGGTCGTGAAAGAGTAAGGCACAAATGAGCAATTAAACAACAACACACTTGGTTCTATGATACAAGTTCAATCAGAGTCAATTGTAATGCAGAGATGAATATTACACCTCCTAGAACCATTACCATACTTTCATTTTGTCAAGACTTCCTTCTGCTTTAAAAGCATTATGGCCTTCAACAAGTGAATTAAAAAACAAAAAGGATTTTCAGGAAGTATGCAACTTTTCTCACTGTTGACCTCTGAATTTGCTCCGTGTGGTGGTAGAGACTAGGGCCGGCAGTGACTGGAGACTGACCAGGAAGCACCTGGTGGAGCGGAGCTCAGTGAAAGGAGGAACTCAGGGAGCTTAGTATTAACTCTTTGAACACTTTTCAACTTGGCAAGAAATCTTTAAACACCTTCCCTTTGCTCTTGATTTTGAAATGCAACTTTATCTTTTGCAAGGCCAATTTTTATACACTCCGTGGACAGTAAATAAAATGTATTATTCTATTAGTCTCGAAGGAAGGGAATAATATCAAGTTGAAATGACTCTTTCTAAGGTCACACAATCAAAGGCAAAGCTTGTATTTTTTGTTTTGTTTCCATTTGGGACAAGCTTTATTTTCCACAGGGAATAGAAGAGTCAACAAAATAGACACCCCGCTTCCTCTGTCAGAAGCAAGTCACTCAGTAGTTGCTTGACCCTGCTCGAAACTTCATCTGACTGGTTTCCTAGACCCCATTTTCCCTCAGTTCACTCCTCTATTTCTCTGTTGGTTCCTCAAGTCTCCAATCATTTCCTGTTTGTTTGTTTTTGTTTTAAAATTTATTTTTAATTGGAGGATAATTGCTTTACAATATTGTGCTGGTTTCTGCCGTGTATCAACATGAATCAGCCATTGGTATACTTACGTCCCCTCCCACCTCCCACCGCATCCCACCTTGGAGGCTGTCACAGAGCCCCAGGTGTGAGCTCCCTGCATCATAGAGCAAATTCCCACCGGCTGTCTAGTTTTGCATATGGTAATGTGTATGTTTCAACGCTCCTCTCTCAACTCGTCCCACCCTCTCTCTCCCTCCGTGAGTCCACAAGTCTGTTCTTTATGTCAGCGGCTTCCCCGGTGGCTCAGACAGTAAAGCATCTGCCTGCAATGCAGGAGACCCGGGTTCGATCCCTGGGTTGGGAAGATCCCCTGGAGAAGGAAATGGCAACCCACTGCACTGTTCTTGCCTGGAAAATTCCATGGATTGAGGAGCCTAGTAGGCTACACTCCATGCGGTCACAAAGAGTCAGACATGACTGAGTGATTTCACTTTCCTTTTCCTTTAAACATTGGTATCTCTGCAATCTATAGACTATTTTTCTAGCCTCTCAACACAAACTTCCTGACTTATGACTCTTTTCTGAAATCTTTAAAAGTCATTAATACATTAGAAACACCAAGTCCTGACTTTTCTCCTAAACTTCAGACTTAGATGTCTAGCTAAAAATTTCCATGTAAATGTCCAAGAGACATCTTCAACTTAACGGGATCAAAACCAAATTCCTGATGTTAACCCCAGCACTAGATCCTGCCACAGTCCTCCCATCCCTGTTTCAGTAAATCAATATTCTAACACTTGCCCTTGGGGAAAAAATTAAAATAATTCCTGATTCTCTTTATTTTACAAGTTACTTCCAGTCAGCAATTCCTATCAGCTCTAATGCTGAAATATATCCAGATTCTTATGGCCTCTCTTCAGTTGTCTCCATCACCAAGTCACCCTCATCATCTCTCCTAGAGGGTTATTGAAACAAGGTGGAATTTGTATTTGAATCCATTACCTCCTGACTTTCATCCAGGGCTCATTTTAAGCAACAAGAAAAGGTTAAGTGGAAAAATCATTTGGACTCAATACATGGGACTCTGCTGGAAAGGTAGGCACAGGGAAAGTCTAAAACATATTTTAACTGCATAACAAATTTTTATGCCTTTAAACAAAGACTTCTTGGAGATTTAAGAGGAGTTGCCTTTTAACAAGATAAGCACATTTTTAGAAAGAAAGCCACTTAGTTTAATCCATGATACATATAAGTGATGCTGTGTATAAGTGGTATCCAAAATCAGAACACACAGTGGGTTTCTCAGGACCTCATATACCCGAGTTCATCTGAAGTAGACTTGTTGGGGAAACGAGACTTAGGAAAACAAAGACTACATTAGGGATGGAGGAAATCCTCAGCTCGCTGAACATCAAGTGAGAGGGGATTCCAGGCAGCTGAAGCATTTGGGGAATTGAGCTGCCTGGGATTAGGGGCATTAAAACCCCCTGCTTTCCATCACCTCCTCTCCCACCAAGCACATAAAATTTAACACTGAAGATGTCTGTAACAGCTGTGAAAGTGTCTAACCATTAGAAGAGAAAGTAGAAAAATAGGCATCTTTGCTTGTTATTTTACTTCCTGGTTGCCAATACGTTCTTTTAAAAGGAAGTTTTCTTTTTTAAAAAAAACCAAAAAACCTCATGAATATTCCAATGTATAAACTCTATAGACATAAGATACTTTAGGAATTAAAGGCTTTCATATAGCTATGGCTATATTTCTGTGACAAATATTTCTCCATATGGAATTTTAAATTGTTTAATAACTCCATCACTCCCCTTAGCCTCGTTATCCTGAGTGAAGTGGAAAGGTGTCTGAGAAGGTATCTATTTCTGCCCAACTTCTATATACCAGATGAGATAACATAATTGGAGGGGTGGGTGGGGAAAATGTAGGCCACAGTTGGTGTAAAGTGCAAGGGATGTGGCTGCAGATGTTATGTGGATCAAATGAAATACTTGAAATACTTGACATCCATTAGTATACTTTCTACTTGTCAGATTTTTTTTTTCCTTTTATGCAAGTCATATAAATGTATATAGTCATTTTAAAACTTGGCAGTAGCAGTAAGCAGGAAAACATATATCTTGCTTTGATTCCTTTGTTGTTGTTGTTTTTTTTGCAGTTGTGTCTGAGACTGTGACCCTTTGAAGATAGTAACATCTTAAAGGGATTTCCGAAGGGATAATGGAAGATAACTATTATTTATGGTATCTGTCCTCTGCGCCATTCTCTGTATCAGACTCTTTCTCTCATCATAATTTAATATTCAAACAATTGTATGAGTGAAATCTTAGAACGCTCATTTCATAGTGGAGAAAACAGAGGGTGTGAGACTCAGGTCTTTCAGACAGAAAGTGACAGATGACACACTCTTCCCGGACACAACACTGCTCCGTAAGGAGTAAGATCAGGGCTGTCTTAGAAAGCAGGAAAATGTCAAGCTTCCATTTTCCATCTTGCTCTTCAGGGGCAGTCTCAAGGATTTTTCCTGTGATAATTTTCAAAGACAAGTTCCCAGGACTGAAAAAGGTGTATCAGATTAGTGACTGAGAATGAAGAAGGTTTTCCCTGTTGCATGGATGCACATATTACACGCGTATGTGCATGTATGTGTGTGTGTGTGTATTAATATATGTATATAATATGTGTAAAACCACAGTGTTTTTCTTTTCATGTAATCTGTGGCACTCATATTCTCTCTCTATTGGTTCAAGAGTGCAGTAGAAGCATGAGTCAGTGGATTTAGGTCCATCAACCCTGTAAGACTCTAAATTGTTTTGTGCTTTCCCTCTGTCTTCTTTTCCCAGGCACTTCAATCATGTAAGTGGTCAGACGATGTGTAGTCTTTCTTCCACCAGTTTTTAATTTATCATTTATTTTTGTAGATATCATCCACTCCAGATGAGCTGCCAATTCTTTTAGGAGTTGTTAGTGGAAACAGTTATACATTGCTGTCTTGTATCTTGGGAAGATCCCCTGGAGGAGGGCAAGGCAATCCACTTCAGTCATGTTGCCTGGAGAATCCCATAGACAGAGGAACCTAGCAGGCTACACTCCATAGCGTCGCAAAGAGTTGGACAGGACTGAAGCGACTTCACGCACACGCATCTGTGCAATCAGCTGTAATGTCCACTAGAGTGTTTGTCTGCTGAGAGTCTCTAGGAAGGGTGACCACAGGAGATGGGGTGTGTGTGATTCTCTCCAAGGGTCAACAACCCTGCTTTCCAGCACTCTCTAGTGGCACACTGAGGTAGGCCCCAAGGCGTGAATTTTGGTAATTTTGTGGGTGAAATATCTGAAAACAAAATTAAGACAAAAAATCTGAAATCTCCTGATGTCTGGTCTGACCTGGGTAGCGGCATCTTTGCACTTCTCATTTAGGAAATAAATGGCAGGTTGCTGGTGAAGCCTAAGAATGTCAGAAATTTCCAAATCACATTCATCGCTGAGCTTTAGAGCATGCAGGAGCTTCCCAGGTGGAGCTAGTGGTAAAGAACCCGCCTGCCAATGCAGGAGAGGAAGGCGTAAGAGATGCGAGTTTGATTCCTAAGTGGGGAAGATCCCCTGGAGGAGGGCATAGCAACCCCTTCCAGTATCCTTGCCTGAGGAATCCCATGGACAGAGGAGCCTGGCGGGCTATAGTCCATGGGGTCAGATTCAGACACAACTGAACTGACTTAGCATGAACATTCAAGAAGAGAAAATATATCTGTGTATTTCTCAGGAATTTGTATTATATGTATTTATCTTTAGTCTGCTATATGTTTCCCCAGCATTATTTGGGAGGGTATTCAGTCTGTAAGTCATGTCCAACTCTTTCAGTCCCCATGGACTGCAGCACGCCAGGCTCTCCTGTCCTTCCCTATCTCCCAGAGTTTGCTCAAATTCATGTCCACTGAGTGGGTGATGTTATCTAACCATCTCATCTTCTGCTGCCCGCTTCTCCTCCTGCCCTCAATCTTTCCCAGCATCAGGGTCTTTTCCAGTGAGTTTTCTCTTCCCATCAGGTGGCCAAAGTATAGGAGCTTCAGCTTCAGCATCAGTCCTTCTAATGAATATTCAGGGTTGATTTCCTTTGTTACATTTTTGAATGAGTTTAAGCCAGCTTTTCACTCCTCTCTTTCACCCTCAACTAAAGAGGCTCTTTAGTTGTTCTTCATTTTCTGCCATTTTAGTGGTATCATCTGTGTGTCTGAGGTTGTTGGTATTTCTCCTGACAATCTTGATTCCTGCTTGTGATTCATCCAGTCCAGCATTTTGCATGATGTACTCTGCATCTAAGTTCAATAAGCAGGGTGAGTATATACCTTATCATGCTCATTTCCCAATTTTGAACCAGTCTGTGGTTCCAAGTTCTAACTGTTGCTTCTTGATCTGCATACAGCTTTTTCAAGAGACAGATAAAGTGGTCTGGTATTCCCATCTCTTTAAGAATATTCCACAGTTTGTTATGATCCACACAGTCAAAGTCGCATAGTCAATATAGTAGAAGTAGATGTTTTTCTGGAATTCTCTTGCTTTTTCTATGATCCAGTGAATGCTGGCAATTTGATCTCTGGTTCCTCTGCCTTTTCTAAACTCAGCTTGTACATCTGGTTCACATACTGCTGAAGCCTAGCTTGAAGGATTTTGAGCATAATAACCTTACTAGGATGCAAAATGATTGTAATTGTACAGTAGTTTGAACATTCTTTGGCATTGCCCTTCTTTGTGATTGGAATGAAAACTGACCTTTTCCAGTCCTGTGGCCACTGCTGAGTTTTCCAAATTTGCTGATTGAGTGCAGCACTTCAATAGCATCATCTGTTAGAATTTTAAATAGCTCAGCTGGACTTCCGGCATGGGATTATGTTGGCCAATAAAGGGAATAATCATTAAAAACAAAACAAGGCAAAGAAAACTTGGTTTATTGGAACTTCATTTTCCTAAATCTTGGATAGACATCAAGTTTTCTGAATTGAAGATTTTATTCTTTTCTGTGCATTTAGACTTAATCAAATATGGAAATGTGAAAATGAAGAACCTTGTTTTAAATAGCAGCACATATTTGAAATATTTCCTAATGTGATAGGGAATTAAATCTTCTTTGCATAAACTTGAGCGCGAAGTGGAAACCAACTGATTCTTTGAAGACAAAGAAAAAAGAAAAATGAGCTATTTAACCCTTTTGCTGCATACTGTGGTCCTTGGAACAGGGAATGCATTTAATGGGAAATCAGGAGAAATTAACTGTTATTTTTACATTGCTGTTAATATTAAATAAGTGTTAATCTTTTTTTTTAAAACAGAATATTAGAAAAGAAATCACCTTCTGAATGGTGTGGGTTATATTTATCATTACAGATTAGCAGTAGTGAACATATTGAGTGTTCAAATAGGTTTTTCTGTTGTGGCATGCTGGCCCTTTATTATAATATTCTATCTCCTTAAGATATAATATTGTAGTAATGTATATTCATACTTAACATTTGTTGTAGCCTGACACAGAAAAATCACAAATATCATCAAATTATTATTTCAATGAGTATTATGAGTTCATAGACCTTATAAGGATTTCTTTCCTGTTTCATACATCTAGGCTCTTCCTTAATAATAATGATTCAGTAAGAGTCAGTTCTAGGTATCTATTGTTTTGTACCTTACATTCCACTGTTGAACTTTCACTATTGAATCCATTACCCTTCCCAAGACATTTTCTGCCAAATGATTTTCTTGGTAAGATAAAAAAAAGTATGCTGAGAACTAATAGTGTGTTATACAAAAAGAAATAGAAAGAATTTCTTAAGTTTAAAAATCTTGGTATTTTCAAAATCCTAGCAACTTATGACCAAATTATATGCTTTTTTCATGTAAAATATGTATTTTAAAATTATCTTTTAATATGCATTTTGGATATATTTATATATTAACATAGCAGGCATTTTCTGGGAGTTGGTGATGGACAGGGAAGCCTGGCTTGCTGCAGCCCATGGGGTCGCAAAGAGTCGGACACAACTGAGCTACTGAACTGACCGATAGATGCTGGTGTGAATAAATAGATTTCTGCATTTAAAGAGTTTGAAATATAGTTGGACTTGTAGGGTTAGGCTAAACAGATAAAATAACTGATGCAATGAGGTAATTAAGTCCTATATTAAAGATAAATATAAAATGTTGTATTCATTTCTAGGGTTGCCGTTAACAAATTACTGCAAACTGAGTGGCTTTGTCTCTGCCCTAAATTCAGTATGATTTCATCTCAATATCTTTAATTATATCTACAAAGACCCTATTTCCCAATAAGGTCACATTCTGAGATTGTGTGGACATGAATTTGAAGGAGACATGTCAACCCACTATATTGGCTGTGAGTAGATACAAGAAGAGCTTCTTAGTTTGGCCTGATTTGGATGGGGATGGAATTTTCAGGAAATTTCTCGAGGCAAAGGATGCTTAAGTTTAATTGGAAAAGGTGATATTAAAGAGATGAAGAGTAATCAGATTTTCTGTGGAGGGTTTCATTTGCTACTCTGAAGGGTATATATTTCATCCAGTATCTTGGTCTTTTTCCGTGTATGTGTGTGTGTATGTGTGTGTGAGTAAGTGAGAGAGAGAGAGAGAGCTCCAACACAGTTATAAGAAGTGAGGCTTTCCCATTAGAAACAGCAGCTGTCTCTGGATATAATTCTTGAAAAGGGAGGCTACACTTTAGAATTTTAGAAGGATTCTGATAAAATTCTTTCCCTTTTCTTTCCCATAGATAGAATACTGATAAGGAAATACTGAAAAGATTTAGACAGAGAATGTATATGTATATAATTTTGTATTGTACTTTGCTATAGTAGTAGTATTACATGTAAATAATGCAATACTCACATATATAGTGTGATATATGAATATATAACCCTGGTTTAGGATGAAATTAGATTGCAAAGTGGCAACTAGAGACAGAGAAACCAGTTTGCAGAACGTTAAATTAGTAATACTAATGGTTATAAGTTTCTGAGGATGGCAGTAATGATGGAAATGTAAAGCTGTTGTAGATTGAGTACCTATGCAGGAGGTAGGATTAGTAAGATTTTACAAAAACATTTGAAGTTAAACTGTTAGTGATGATTCTCAGGTTTCTTGTCTGTATAAATGCGATAAGAATAAAGTAAGAAAGGGAATAAGGAAGAAATGTGGTTTAGAGAGGTTCATTTAGATGGTGGTATTGGATGTACACAGTTTTCTTAGTCTGTATTAGTGGGATATCGAAGTAGAAATGTCTGGTGGTCTGTTGAATATAAAATTTTAAGGCAAAATGGAGAAATAAAATATGAAATGAACAGCATATGTATGGTCATTGAAGCTAATTAAGTTTACTAGCAGATTATGTGGATCAAGAAGTCAAAAACAGAGTCCATGTGATATGAATACATGAGGACATTTTTGTTTTTAAAAAGGAAATTCTGCAAGAGACTGAACAGCAGCCAAGAGGCAGTAAAAAATCTAAGGGAATTAATATCCTCAAGTCAAGAAAGAAAGGAATTTTGAGATCCTGAAAGAAGAAAAGAGTGACAGTGTTTATTGTCATTATATGTTTTATTATATCTGGAATTATAAATCTGTGTTAAGAAAAGTGAATTTTGTAAATGTGGTGGTGAAAGTGATAGTACAGGAGGTTAAACAGTTATGAGAAGCAGAGAAGTCTGTGTAAATCTCAACATACATAAGCATTCTTAGTGTATATGTGCATGTGTGTGTGTATGTAATATATATGTAGGCCAATCTTGAACACATTTGGTACTCCATCAATTCAGTTGTGATTCTAAAAGAAGCATTTGTATTCTAAGGGCCTGTAATTGAGGAGTTAATAAGCTACTAAGAATTTAAGTTATCAGATTTGAATCCACTCAAAGCTCCTTTTCAATTGCAATTGATTTGATTTATACTTAATTTGTTGTAAAACCTTATTACAGTGTATATAAAATATGCTTCAGTGAATTTTCACATGAATCACTGTAAGCCATCAGAGAGGGACATGTTCACACTATTTTCATTCATCTGTTACTGAAAAAGAAGGAAAGAGATTCTAAAGTTGGCCCTGTGGAATACCAAGTAAATAGTAGATTTAAGGCTGGTACTGATATCTCTGAGATTATAAATTTTATTAAACCACTACCACTCCCATCACTACTGTATTACTGTCCTTTTTTGTTGCTCTCTAAAGAACAGGTTGTTCAGGATCCTCTATGATTTATGTTAGTTTATCTCATCAATGAAGTCTGCATAATTCTATGCCCACTCTAGTTCAACTGAACAATACTTTGTGCAAACAACATTTTTTAATCCTACAAACTTAATAATTTAATATTCAAGCTTCCAATTTATGATTTTTAGAAGCCATCAGTTATCTGTGACTTGCAACGTGTAGCCATTTCTAATCACTCTTCACAAGTTATCCGAAAGGGTCCTTCTAGAATGATAGAGCAGGTGTGATGATAAATTGAGAGCTTGCTTTATATTATCCTGTGCAGTTTGCCACATCCGTGCTCCAGGTACCTCAAATACTTCAGACTTTTAGTCATATTTATAGGTTGTCTGATTCCCTTTTGATTGGCTTCAAGGCCTTGGAGAAGAATTGTGCATGAGGGTGGTGACAGACAGAACAGATGGGACAAAACCAGCTATGCACATTAATTTGTGTGGGTCACCCTAAGAGAGAGCAGTGAACAAGCAGACACTTTTAGCTGCTTGTTAGGTAGCAAGCAGGACTGGTAAGTATAGGAGATTCCCTTCCTAAGTTATTCATTGGAATAGATTATCAGTATTTTTCAAAATATTATGGAGATAGATTGCTTTTATTACAGTGACCAAAATTATCCATGAAGATGTTTTATCATGAGAAAAACTCTGGTGTTCATAACTTCATATACAAATAATCACTTCAAACAATTTATTTTCATTAATAATTTTTGCTTGTGATAGCTAGGTAATGATATTACCACATCTCTTTCACTCTCAGCTGAAGTCAGAATTCCTAGATCAGGTGAGATGCCTCAAGCATTTCTCATACAGACTGATGTTTCTTAAATAACTACTCTTTAATTAAATACAGATTTTTAAATGCTACTTTATTTTACTTATTTTACCTAATACTATAAAGTACTTATTATAATAGCAAGTTTTGAACAGCCAGGATAGAAAATAATAATGCCACCATCCTACTATAATCATTATACATATTTTGGATTCTTTACCAATCTTTTTTTATTATAAAAATATGTCCAAAATGACTTATGAATCTAATTACCTTTTCTTTGTTACATTCTATTTACAAAAAAGCTGAAATAACTAATATTTTCTTAGCATGTAGTAGCCCTGATACATTTGCTTATCACAAACTATGATAAAGGTCCTACATGCATATACACAGTACACACACACGTCACTTGACCCACTGGACTTGACTACCTCTGTTCAGATTCTGGCATTGCCATTTTTCAATGACCTTGAGTCACTTATCTAAGTTCTTTGAGCTTCAGTCTTAAAGTCTCTTAAATTAGTAAACTCTCTCAGTATTTGACAGAAGTAGATGAGGATATAAGACAAGGATATAGAACCTTGGGACACCATTATCAACTAACTTTATCTAATTAATGTGTTTCTAGAACATATCACCAACAGAATACATATTTCTTCAAAGTCTCACTGAGTGTGTACTGAGATATTTTTTGATACTAGACAAGTCTTAATACACTTAAGAGAATATCAGTCATATAAAGTATCTTCTCTGACTATAATAGAATTAAATAAAAATTGATAGCATGATATCTGGAAAGTCTTCAAATATTTATAAGCTAATAACAAACTTCTAAATAACTCGTGGATCAAAGAGAAAAATCAAAAGAGAAATTAGGAAGTATGGTAGATGGAATGAAATGAAAAACTAACATGAAAAATGTCAACTGTAAGGGCTTATACTACAATATGTTAAAAATTAGCAATTGTATAGTTTTAATGTATCAAATGGTATAGTTAATTTTATTGTCAATTATACCTTTATAGAGCTAATACAAATTACTAAATGAAAAAGCACATTAGGAAAATTCTCTGATTTCTTGATTTCTATGGATAATTTGAATAATTTATGAGAAAAATGCTGAAATAATTATTCTAATTTCCATCTTGTTCCAAAACACAATGCCGAAAATTGATATCTGTACCTCAGTTTTATGAGTTTGTCTAGAATATATTTTGCTATTAGAGACTTACATGAACATCTCTGAAAAGTATTATAATCTTTGCTGAGAATAATAAAACATATGTTCCAACTCAAAGTAGCATTAATACATCACATCTGGTGCTGCTGCTGCTGCTAAGTCGCTTCAGTCATGTCCGCCTCTGTGAGACCCCATAGACGGCAGCCCACCAGGCTCCCCCATCCCTGGGATTTTCCAGGCAAGAACACTGGAGTGGGTTGCCATTTCCTTCTCCAATGCATGAAAGTGAAAAGTGAAAGTGAAGTCTCTCAGTTGTGTCCGACTCTTCGCGACCCCATGGACTGCAGCCCACCAGGCTCCTCCGTCCATGGGATTCTCCAGGCAAGAGTACTGGAGTGGGTTGCCATTGCCTTCTCATTTGGTGCTGGAGGATATAAATTCAAATTGCTGAGATATTAGGACACTCAGTTCCTTGATTTAAAAACAATTACATATTCACTTGGGAGTTCCCTGGGAGTCTAGTGATTAGGGCTTAGCTCTTTCACTGCCATGGCCCTGGTCAGGGAGCTAATAATCGGAATCTTAATAATCAAAATGATACCTTCCTAGGTATGTACTATCCTTTTTAGAAATATCTTCTTCTCCTTTACTTTATATGTTCTATTCCTCAATTTACAAAAACCATTTACTTTTGAGAATGAGGTAAAAGGGTGTGGTATAATAGAGAAGTCCTGAATTAGGAGCCTGCCAATGAAACTGTAATGTTGAGAAGTTATTTAATACAAGTGTCTGGCTTTCTTTAAAAAAAAAAAAAAGTATTTATTTATTTTCATTGGAGGATAATTGGCCTTCCTTCATAGCTCAGTCAGTAAATCATCTACCTGCAATTCAGGAGACCTGGGTTTGATTGCTGGGTTGGGAAGATCCCCTGGAGAAGGAAATCACACCCCACTCCAGTATTCTTGCCTGGAGAATCCCATGGACAGAGGAGCCTGGCGGGCTACAGTCCATGGGGTTGCAAGAGTCGGACACGACTTAGCAACTAAAACCAACCGATTACTTAACAATTTTGTGATGAGTTTTGCCCTATGTCAACATGAATTGGCCACAGGTATACAGGTGTCCCCCCACTCCTGAACCCCCCTCCCATCTCCCTCCCCACCCTACCCCTCTGAGTTGTCCCAGAGCACTGAATTTTGGTGTCCTGCTTCATGCACTGAACTTGCACTGGCCATCTATTTTACATATGGTAGTATACATGTTTCATTGCTAGTCTCTCAAATCTCACCTATAATACTAGAGGGGTGAAACTTCTTGAAAAGACCATGAATGTTCAAGTGCAAATATCCAAATTATAAGTTGTTGTATTCTTAAATCCTAAAATGAACCTAGACTCGGTGTGTGTGTATATGAATGTATTTGTGCACATACATTCTTATTTTAGTTTTACCATAAGGATCAAGACTAAAGTAGACTCCACAGGCCACCTATCAATAATGAACTTAGAGCTTAAATGAAATAAAGATCACAGTAAACATTTTCTGCCTTGATTTAGTGCTGAAAAATTTATATTTTATAGAATCCATTCTATATGGAAAAATCAGTGTTCAACATTGTTCTGTATTCAGTATCAAAGTTGAATAATCTTTTTCTTAGGAAAACAGGTAACTCCTTACATGTCTTAAGTGATTTTAAATCTTTAGTACATTGTAAAACTATTAAGAGATTATAGAATGCCAGAGTATATGCTTTCATTTTTAAAATAATATTTCCTATATATTTTCCTTTATGAAAAAAGAATCTTGTCTTGAAAGTAAACTACTTTTCATCGCTGAAGGATAATCTGAAGGCTTGTTCGTCTTTAAAGAGCTGAACCCATCAGAAAGCACTCAACTCACAGCATGGAAAAGCATCAGCCTGCTGTGACCTGGATCAAAAATAATAGCATTTGAATAAGTACCTCAGATTCGTTCAAAATAACTCCTCCAACAAAAACAGTTCTGGAAATGACAAGAAGCAATTTTCTTTCTATTGAGCCTTAGTTTGAGGGGTATTAGCCCTGGATGTATGGAAGATGTTGTTTATGGTCTTTTATTTCCATCTCTTAAATTTCTAGTGTGTGGAGAATTACTAATTTAATTTTACTTTTCAAAGCAATCTTTAATTAATACACAGTTGTTTTGATGCTTTAGAAATTGAAAACTCACACTGTGTTCATATTGATATGGCTTCTTTCCTTTGGAAATATTATGAACCTGTCTTCAGTGGCACTCACACAAGCATCATTATTTCAAGCCTCTTAATTAAGGTATTGAGACATTAAAATTAATTTCTGTTCTTCATATCTAGAAAGGGTTCTTATAAGGCAGAATATTTCAAGAGCTCAGAGCTTATTTTCCAAGGGGCTAGCCAAGGGCCAGGCATGAATATATGGAGTTTGAACAACCTTGGTCTATCAAGGACCGTTTCCTGCATACACACAGTACCAAACTTTATGTGTCTCATTTCTTTCACTTCAACATTATGGTTATGAGATTCACTACAAGTATCTCCTGTTGTTGTAAAGTATTCACTACAAATATTTCCTGTGTGCTCACTGTTCTAGCCTGCCACTGCATGAGTATATTACAATTCATTGATCTATTCTCATCCTAGTGATGCTCCCTAAGGCCCACCTGACTTTGCATTCCAGGATGTCTGACTCTAGGTGAGTGATCCCACTATCTTGGTTATTTGGGTCATTAAGACCTTTTCTTTGAACTGTTCTTCTGTGTATTCCTGCCACCTCTTCTTAATCTCTTCTGCTTGTTAGGTCCATTCCGTTTCTGTCCTTTATGTGCCCATCTTTGCATGAAATATTCCCTGAGTATCTAATTTTCTTGATGAGATCTCTAGCCTTTCCCATTCTATTGTTTTCCTCTATTTCTTTGCATTGTTCACTTAAGGCTTTCTTATCTCTCCTTACTACTCTTTGGAAATCTGCACTCAGATGATTAAATCTTTCCTTTTCTTTTTTGCCTTTTGCTTCTTTTCTTTTCTCAGCTATTTGTAAGGCTTCCTCAGATAACCATTTTGCCTTGTTGAATTTTATTTTCTTGGGGATGGTTTTGGTTATGCCGCCTGTAAAATGTAAACCTCTGCCATAGTACTTCAGTCACTCTGTCTATCAGATATAATCCCTTGAATCTGTCACTTCCACTATATAATCATAAGGGATTTGATTTATGTCACACAAGAAGGGCCTAGTGGTTTTCCCTACTTTCTTCAATTTAAGTTTGAATTTTGCAATAAGGAATTTATGATTTGAGCCACAGTCAGCTCCCTGTCTTGTTTTTGCTGTCTGTATAGAGCTTCTCCATCTTTGGCTACAAAGAATGTAATCAACCTGATTTCAGTATTGACCATTTAGTGGTATCTAATAGTAGAGTTGTCTCTTGTGTTACTAAGAACAAAGCTAGAGGAGGTGATAGAATTCCAGCTGAGCTATTTCAAATCCTAAAAGATGATGCCATTAAGGTGCTGATTCAATATGTCTGTTTTTAGAAAAAACAGCAGTGGCTGTTTGGAAAACTCAGCAGTGGCTACAGGACTGGAATAAGATCAGTTTTCATCCGAATCCCAAAGAAGAGCGATGCCAAAGAATGTTCAGACTACCACACAATTGTGTTAATTTCACATGCTAGCAAGGTAATGCTCAAAAATCCTTCAAGCTAGGCTTAAGCAGTACGTGAACTGAGAACTTCTAGATAGCCAAGCTGGGTTTAGAAAAGGCAGGGAAAACAGAGATCAAATTGCCAAAATCTGTTGGAACATAGAAAAAGCAAGAGAATTTCAGAAAAACATCTACTTCTGTTTTAGGACTATGCTAAAGCCTTTGACTGTGTGGATCACAAAAAACTGTGGAAAATTCTTAAAGAGATGAGAATACCAGACCACCTAACCTGCCTCTTGAGAAACTTGTGTGCAGGTCAGGAAGCAACAGTTAGAATGGACATGGAACACACGACTGGTTCCAAATAGGAAAAGGAGTACGTCAAGGCTGTATATTGTCACCCTGCTTATTTAACTTATATGCAGAGTACATCATGAGAAACACCGGGCTGGATGAAGCACAAGCTGGAATCAAGGTTGCCAGGAGAAATATTAATAACCTCAGATATACAGATGACACCACCCTTATGGCAGAAAGTGAAGAAGAACTAAAGAGCCTCTTGATGAAAGTGAAAGAGGAGAGTGAAAAAGCTGGCTTAAAACTCAACAGTCAAAAAACTAAGATCATGGCATCCAGTCCCATCACTTCATGGCATCCACGGGGTAGCAAAGCGACACGAATGAGTGGCTGAACATCAAAAACAAATTATCATCCTAATGAGTATTTTGGCTAATTTCTGAATTTTATTATTAAGCATACTGCTACAAAGTGTTAATGTTTTGGTGATCATACATATATATCAGTGAGACGTATACCTAAGAATGAAATTGCTGGATTATAGCATATATTGTGAAATATATTGATATATATTGTTGTTGTTCAGTCACTCAGTCATGTCTGACTCTTTGCCACCCCATGGACAGCCGCATTCCAGGCTTCCCTGTCCTTCAAAATCTCCTAGAACTTGCTCAAACTCATGTCTGTTGAGTGATGATGCCATTCAACCATCTCATCCTCTGTCTTCCCCTTCTCCTCCTATCTTCTGAGTTGGCTCTTCACATCAGGTGACCCAGTTTTGAAGCTTTAGCATCAGTCCTTCCAATGAATATTCAGAGTTTATTTTCTTTAGGATTGACTGGTTTGATCTCCTTGAAGTCCAAGGGAGTCTCAAGAGTCTTCTCCAGCAACAGTTCAAAAGCATAGATTGTTTTGTGTTCAGCTTTCTTTATTGTCTAATTCACATGTCTATACATGACTACTGGAAAAAACCATAGCTTTAACTATACAGACCTTTGTTGACAAAGTGTGGTCTCTGCTTTTTAATACACTCTCTAGGTTTGTCATAACTTTTCTTCCAAGGAGTAAGCATCTTTTAATTTCATGGCTGCAGTCACTGTCTGTGGTGATTTTGGAACCCAAGAAAATAAAATCTGTTGCTGTTACCACTTTTTTACCTTCTATTTGCCATGAAATGATGGGGCTGAATGCCATGGCCTTACTTTTTTGAATGTTGAATTTTAAGCCAGGTTTTCTACTCTCCTCTTTCACCCTCATGAAGAGGCTCTTTAGTTCCTCCTTACTTTCTGCCTTTAGAGTGGTATCATCTACATATCTGTGGTTTTTGATACTTCTGGCAAACTTGATTCCAGCTTGTGCTTCATCCAGCCTGGCATTTCACATGATGTACTCTGCATATAAATTAAACTTGCTGGGTGACAATATACAGCTTTGACCTACTCCTTTCCCAATTTGGAACCAGTCAGTTGTTCCACATCTGGTTCTAACTGTTGCTTCTTGACCTGCATACAGATTTTTCAGGAGACAGATAAAGTGATCTGGTATCACCATCTCTCTAAGAACTTTTCACTATTTGTTGTGATCATACAGTCAAAGGCTTTCCTTTAGTCAATAAAGCAGAAGTAAATTTTTTTTTTCTGTAATTCTGTTGCTTTCATCAAGATCCAATGAATGTTGACAATTTGATCTCTAATTCTTCTGCCGTTCCTAAACCCAGTTTGTACAATTGAAAATTCTTGGTTAACATACTGCTGTAATCTAGTGAAGGATTTAGAGCATTACCTTGCTAGCGTATGAGATGAGTGCAATTATATAGTAGTTTGAATATTCTTTGGCATTGCCTTTCTTTGAGATTGGAATGAAGACTGATTCTTTCCAGTCTTGTAGCCATTGCTGAGTTTTCCAAATTTGCTGACCTATTGAGTGCAGAATGCAGAACTTTGACAGCATTATATTTTATGATTTTAAGTAGCTCACTTGGAATTCCATCACTTCCACTAGCTTTGCTTATAGTAATACCTCCTAAGGCCCATTTGATTTCACCGTCTGGGACATCTGGCTCTAGGTGAGTGACTACATAATCTTGGTTATCCAGGTCATTAAGACCTTTTGTATATTTCTGTGTATCCTTGCCACTTTTTCTTAATTTCTTCTGCTTCTGTGAAGTCCTTACCATTTCTGTCCTTTATTGTGCCTATCCTTGCATGAAATATTCCCTTGTTATCTCCAGTTTTCTTGAAGAGATCTCTAGTCTTTCCCATTCTGTTGTTTTCCTCTCTTTCCATTATTTACTTAAGAAGGCTTTCTTATCTCTTCTTACATGTATTAGTGAAGTGAAAGTCGCTCAGTTGTGTCCCACTCCTTTGTCCAGGAAATTCTCCAGGCAAGAACACTAGAGTGGGTTGCCATTTCTTTCTCCATTTGCATGTATTAAGCCTATATAAATGTTTCAAAAGCATTTTACAAATTTGCTGTATTGTTTTACATTTGCATAAAAATTAGATGAGCCTTGGGTTTTCCATATCCTTGTTAACATCTCGTGTTAATTAATCTTTCACTTTAGGAATACTGGTGAGTGTATAATAGTATCTCGTTGTGGTTTTAGTCTGTGTTTTATAATCAAGTTAGCAATTTTTTCATAGCTTACTGTCCATTTGGGTATTATCTTTCATGAAATGTTTGTTCAGCCTTTTGCACTCAGTTCAGTTCAGTTCAGCTTAGTCACTCAGTCATGGCTGACTCTTTGCAACCCCATGGGCTGCAGCATGCTAGGCCTCCCTTTCCATTACCAACTCCCAGAGTTTACTCAAACTCATGTCCATTGAGTTGGTGATGCCATCCAACCATCTCAGCCTCTGTCTTCCCCTTCTCCTCCTGCCTTAAATCTTTCCTAGCATCAGGATCTTTTCCAATGAGTCAGTCCTTCCCATCAGGTGGCTGGGTATTGGAGTTTCAGCTTCGGCATCAGTCCTTCCAATGAATATTCAGGACTGATTTCCTTTAGGAGGGACTGGTTGGATCTCTTTGCAGTCCAAGGGACGCTCAAGAGTCTTCTCCAACACCACAGTTCAAAAGCATCAATTCTTTGGCACTCAGCTTTCTTTATAGTCCAACTCTCACATCCATACATGACTACTGGAAAAACCATACCTTTGTGTAGATGGCCCTTTGATGGCAAAGTACTGTCTCTGCTTTTTAATATGCTGCCTAGATTGGTCATAATGTTTCTTCCAGGGAGCAAGCGTCTTTTAATTTCATTGCTGCAATGATTTTGGAGCCCCCCAAAATGAAGTCTGTCACTGTTTCCATTGTTTCCCCATCTATTTGCTATGAAGTGTTGGGACCAGATGTCATGATCTTAGTTTTCTGAATGTTGAGCTTTAAGCCAACTTTCACTCTCCTCTTTCACTTTCACCAAGAGACTCTAGTTCTTCTTCACTTTCTGCCCTAAGGATGATGCCATCTGCATATCTAAGGTTATTGATATTTCTTCCAGAAATCTTGATTCCAGTTTGGGCTTCATCCAGCCCAGCGTTTCTCATGATGTACTCTGCATATAAGTTAAATAAGCAGGGTGACAATATACAGCCTCGACATACTCCTTTTCCTATTTGGAACCAGTCTGTTGTTCCATGTCCAGTTCTAATTGTTGCTTCCTGACTGCATACAGATATCTCAGAAGGCAGGTCATGTGGTCTTGTATTCCTATCTCCTTAAGAATTATCCACAGTTTGTTGTGATCCACATGGTCAAAGGCTTTGGTATTGTCAATAAAACAGAAGTAGATGTTTTTCTGGAACTCTCTTGCTTTTTCAATGATCCACCGGATGTTGGCAATTTGATTTCTGGTTCCTCTGCCTTTTCTAAATCCACCTTGAACATCTGGAAGTTCGTGGTTTGCATACTGTTGAAGCCTGGCTTGGAGAATTTTGAGCATTACTTTGCCAGGATGTGAGATGAGTGCAATTGTGTGGTAGTTTGAGCATTTTTTGGCATTGCCTTTCTTTGGGATTGGAATGAAAACTGACCATTTCCAGTCCTGTGGCCACTGCTGAGTTTTCCAAATTTGTTGGCATAGTGAGTGAAGGATTTTCACAGCATCATCTTTTAGGATTTCAAATAGGTCAACTGGAATTCTATTACCTCCACTAGCTTAGTTTGTAGTGATGCTTCTTAAGGCCCACTTGACTTCACATTCCAGGATGTCTGGCTTTAGTGTGATGGTGTGTTCTGAGTGATCACACCATTGTGGTTATCTGGGTTGTGAATATCTTTTTTGTATAATTCTTTTGTGTATTCTTGCCATCTCTTTTTAGTATTTTCTGCTTGTTAGGTCCATACCGTTTCTGTGCTTTATTATGCCCATCTTTGCATGAAATGTTCCCTTGGTATCTCTAATTTTCTTGAAGAGATCTCTAGTCTTTCCCATTCTATTGTTTTCCTCTATTTCTTTGCACTGACCACCGAGGAAGGCTTTCTTATTTCTCCTTGCTATTTTTTGGAACTCTGCATTCAAATAGGTATATATCTTTCCTTTTCTCCTTTGCCTTTTACTTCTCTTCTTTTCCCAGCTATTTGTAAGGCCTCGTCAGACAACCATTTTGAATTTAGCCTTTCTTTTTCTGGGGGATGGTCTTGATCCCTGCCTCCTGTACAACCTCCATCCATAGTTCTTCAGGCACTCTGTCTATCAGATATAATCCCTTGAGTCTATTTCTCACTTCCACTGAATAATTGTAAGGGATTTGATTTAGGTCATACCTGAATGGTCTAGTGGTTTTCCCTACTTTCTTCAACTTAAGTCTGAATTTGGCAATAAGGAGTTCATGATTTGAGCCAAAATCAGCTCCCAGTCTTGTTTTTGCTGACTGAACAGAGCTTCTCCATCTTTGGCTGCAAAGAATATAATGAATCTGATTTCAGTATTGACCATCTGGTGATGTCCATGTGTAGAGTCTCCTCTTGTGGTGTTGGAAGAGGGTGTTTGCTATGACCAGTGCATTCTCTGGCAAAACTCAATTAGCCTTTGCTCTGCTTCATTCTGCACTCAAGGCCAAATTTGCCTGTTACTCCAGGTGTTTCTTGACTTCCTCCTTTTGTATTCCAGTCCCCTATTGCCGTATTTTCTATTAATTTATTTTTCTTTTGGTTGTGACTTTTAGAGCATTAAAACATTATGAATTTTTTAAAGTAGTTATATATGTTACAAATACCTCCCCAAATAGGGTTTTCTGTCTCTCTGAATGATATTGTTTAATAAAAAAATGTAAGTTTAATATAATCTGACCAGCGAAATATGTCTATCATTAACATTTTTTATCTAGTTGGAGAGATTTTTGTGTATTCAAGGTAACAAGAATATTTCTTCATATTTTCATCTAAAAGTTTTGCCATTTTACATTTTGTATTTAAATTTTCAGTCCATT
This sequence comes from Cervus canadensis, assembly GCF_019320065.1. NCBI lineage: Eukaryota > Metazoa > Chordata > Mammalia > Artiodactyla > Cervidae > Cervus > Cervus canadensis. The sequence continues at coordinate 19,689,449 of NC_057388.1, forward strand.
TTGGAGGTGATTTTGTGTTTCATGGGAGGTAGGACTTAGGTTCATATTTTTTCTACATGAATTGGTTTTTGAATCAGCATCTTTATTTTAAATATTAGATTTCCATAATGGAGTGTAGTCACTGTTATGTCAGGTGAATGAATGAATATGTGTGATCTGATTCTGGACTTTCTGTCTTCTTCCATTGGTGAGTTTGTTGATTCTTGATTTAATGCCTCATTGCTTTATTTATATACCTTTATAGTTAGTCTTCATATCTTTTATGCTTACTCTCTAGTTTTATCCTTTGGATTTTAATTGTATTGCATTAGAAATTTATATACATATTATATATATATATTAATTTGGGGTGAATTGGCAGCTATATTATAACAAATTTTTGCTTTTATTTCTATGAATATGATTCTCTAAATCTTACTTTTCTCTCTGAATTTCTAATCCATTAGAATTGAATTATTTATCTCTTGCTACATTATCAGCCTATCATTAAGCAATTGAAAGTGAAATAAATAATCAGAATTCATTGCAATTTTGTATGATGCTATAGAGATTCATTAGAAGGATATTTTAAATAGGAAAAGTTGTATAGTAAGCAATTTTAAGAAGGTGAAAAATTTGTAAAGGTTAATTTTATGAATATTGGTTCAAAATATAATTTTCCAAAAATAAAATACAATTTACTAAAACATATGTCTCTTTATGTTTTGATGTTTCAATAATGAGAATGGCAGGAAAATAATACTTATGACCTTTCCATGTTCTGATGGAAATATGAAGACTTAAAATCCCTTCTTTGAAATGCAACTTCAACAACTTTAATAAAAAATGCATAAAAGCAAACTATTATTATACAAACTAATTGATACTGTACTTGTTATTAGGTTGGTGCAAATGTAATTGAGGTTTTGGACCATGAATTTTAAATCATTATAATTAGACTCAAACACATCTTTATTAATCAAGATAGAAACAATTACAATCAATACATTTTTGCCAATGAGGAATACGTTTGTTTATTCCTATGGCATAAAAATCCATGATCAGAAAAAAAAAAATCCATCATCAGGATTTGACAAACTTTTGGAAAGCATTTTCTGTCTCAGGCTGGTTGTGGAAGCATTTCCTCTGCAAAAAGTTGTCAAGATACTTGAAGTAGTAGTTGGTTGGCAAGAGGTCAGAGGAATATGGCAGATGAGGCAAAACCTTGTAGCCCAATTCTTTCAGCTTTTGAAGTCTTGGTCGTGTGACATGTGATTGGGCATTGCCATGGAGAATTGGGCCCTCTCTGTCGATCAACTGCAGGCCTGCGGTTTTCAGTGCGTCTGATTTGTGAGCATACTTCTCAGATGAAATCACTTTGCTGGGATTCAGAAAGCTGTTGTGGATCATACCAGCAGCAGACCACCAAACTGACCCATGACCTTTTTTGGTGCAAGTTTAGCTTTGGGAAGTGCTTTGGAACTTCCTGGAGCAGCCACTGAACTAGCTGTTGCCGGTCCACTGCTTGTCGCATGTCATAACTGAGAGATGGTTTGTTGTTGCATAGAATAAGAAAAGACAACCCTTCAAAACGATTTTTTTTTTGATTTGTGGTCAGAGGCATCCACTTATAGCTTTTTCACCTTTCCAATTTGCTTCAAATGCTGAACGACTATAGAATGGTCAACACTGAGTTCTTTGGCTTCTCGTGTAGTTGGAAGAGAATCAGCTTTGATGATCCTCTCAGTTGGTGGTTGTCAGCTTCTGATGGCCAACTTCTAATGGCCAACCACTATGCTTCTCATCTTCAAGGCTTTTGTGTCCTTTGCAAAAATTTTTGAACCACCACTGCACTGTACATTTGTTAGCAGTCCCTGGGCCCCATGTGTTGTTGATGTTTTGAATTGTCTCAGCTGCTTCATGACCCATATTGAACTGAAATAAGAAAATCACTCAAATTTGCTTTTTGTCTAACATTATTTCTATAGTCTAAAATAAATATAAAATAAATAGCAAGTAATAAGTCATTAACAAAAATCATAAAGTGAGAAATGCACATTAAAATGATGTGTAACATAACCACATGTATTTAAGAATGTATTCCAGTGTCAAATGGCAAGTTTAACAAAGCAAAAACCACAATTATATTTGTACTAACCTAAGTAAGCTTGCTGGAGAAGGCAATGGCAACCCACTCCAGTACCCTTGCCTGGAAAATCCCATGGACGGAGGAGCCTGGTAGGCTGCCGTCCATGGGGCCGCCACGAATCAGACACGACTGAGCGACTTCACTTTCATTTTTCACTTTCACGCATTGGAGAAGGAAATGGCAACCCACTCCAGTGTTCTTGCCTGGAGGTCCCAGGGACGGAGGAGCCTGGTGGGCTGCCGTCTATGGTGTCGCAGAGTCGGACACAACTGAAGCGACTAAGCAGCAGCAGTAGCAGCAAGTAACTTTGGTTTAAGAAAGTCATAATTGGGATAAATGATGTTTTATCTTTAGGTCACCTATTTATTATATAATGATTTTCTAGTAATTTCTGTCCAGGTGAAATGTTGACTGTGAGTGACATGGACAGATCAGTCATAAAGAAAATGAGCAAAAAAAGAAACCAGTGTCAAAGCATCCTTATTAAACCAGTTTTTTATCACTAAAGAATACTTTCCCAAATAAATAACTTTTAAGCTTTATTATGCAAAACAAATGGGCTTCCCTGGTGGCTCAGCTATAAAGAATCAGCCTGCAATGCAAGAGATGCAGGAGACACAGGACTGATCCCTGAGTCGGGAAGATCTCCTGGAAGATGGCATGGCAACCCACCCTAGTACTCTTGCCTGGAAAATCCCATGGATAGAGGAACCTGGCAGGATACAGTCCATGGGGTCTCAAAGAGTCAGACATGACAAGTAACTGAGCATGCATGCACATGCAAAGCAAGTTTGTTAAGAAACGTTTTGAAACTTCTGTTTCCTAGAATGTGGCTTAAATGATTGCAGACTGTCAAAATGAATGGGTGTAAAAATTGAAAACATAAATGTCAAACTGCTAAAAACATAGTGTTTTGGTTGTTTAAAGTAGCTGTTCTTTTAGCCTAAAAGTTTATTCTGAAAATATAGCAAAAAAAAAATATCATTTACTAGTGATATTAGTCATTAATTAATCATGAAGTAATATAACAACTGGACTTTCCAGGTGGAGCTAGTGGTAAAGAATCTGCCTGCCAATGCTAGAGATGAAGAAGAGGGTTAGATCCCTGGGTCAGGAAGATCTCCTGGAGGAGGGCATGGCAGCTCACTTCAATATTCTTGCCTGAAAAATTCCATGGACAGAGAAGCTTGGCAGGCAACAGTCCATAGGGTCACAAAGAGTTGGACATGACTTAGCAACTAAACAAAAACAATGTATTAATCCAAAATATATAATGAATTTTCAAATCTAAATGAAAGCAAGAATAATTTTAAAAACTGGGTAAGAAACATGATAATTGACTAAGGAATAAAATCGTGACTGTGAAAGTCACTCAGTTGTATCTGACTCTTTGTGACCCCATGGACTATACAGTCCATGAAATTCTCCAGGCCAGAATACTGGACTGGGCAGCCTTTCTCTTCTCCAGGGGATCTTGACAACCCAGGGATTGAATCCTGGTCTCCTGCAATGCAGGCAGATTTACCAGCTGAATCACAAGGGAAGCCCAAGGAATAAAAAGGTAGTGATGTATTGGTCAACAAATATGAGGACAACAAAATTTCAAACTTGATATTACCTGAAGAAATAAATATTTAAGCAGGGTGATACAATTTTCATTTAGCCTTACTGTATATTGTGGGTTCATTTGTTTTTACAATAATATAGTGAGAGTGTGAATGAAATAACATGTACTACTAGTGGAGAACAAAGCTAGTGGAGGTGATGGAATTCCAGTTGAGCTATTTCAAATCCTAAAAGATGATGCTGTGAAAGTGCTGCACTCAATATGCCAGGAAATTTGGAAAACTCAGCAGTGACCACAGGACTGGAAATGGTCAGTTTTCATTCCAATTCCAAAGAAAGGCAATGCCAAAGAATACTCAAGCTACCACACAATTGCACTCATCTCACACCCTAGCAAAGTAATGCTCAAAAGTCTCCAAGTCAGGCTTCAACAGTATGTGAACCATGAACTTCCAGATGTTCAAGCTGGTTTTAGAAAAAGGCAGAGGAACTAGAGATAAAATTGCCAGCATCTGCTGGATCATTGAAAAAGCAAGAGAGTTCCAGAAAAACATCTATTTCTGCTTTATTGACTATGCCAAAGCCTTTGACTGTGTGGATCACAATAAACTGTGGAAAATTCTTCAAGAGATGGGAACACCAGACCACCTGACCTGCCTCTTGAGAAACCTGTATGCAGGTCAGGAAGTGACAGTTAGAACTGGACGTGGAACAACAGACTGGTTCCAAATAGGAAAAGGAGTACATCAAGGCGGTATATTGTCACCCTGCTTATTTAACTTATATGTAGAGGACATCATGAGAAATGCTGGGCTGGAAGAAGCACAAGCTGGAATCAAGATTGCTGGGAGAAATATCAATAACCTCAGATATGCAGATGACACCACCCTTATGGCAGAAAGTGAAGAAGAACTAAAGAGCCTCTTGATGAAAGTGAAAGAGGAGAATGAAAAAGTTGGCTTGAATCTCAACATTCAGAAAACTAAGATCATGGCATCTGGTCCCATCACTTCATGGCAAATAGATGGCGAAACAGTGGAAACAGTGGCTGACTTTATTTTTCTGGGCTTCAAAATCACTGTAGACAGTGACTGCAGCCATGAAATTAAAAGATGCTTACTCCTTGGAAGGAAAGTTATGACCAACCTAGACAGCATATTAAAAAGCAGAGACATCACTTTGTCAACAAAGGTCCATCTGGTCAAGGCTATGGTTTTTGCAGTAGTCATGTATGGATGTGAGAGCTGGACTATAAAGAAAGCTGAGCGCCAAAGAATTGATGCTTTTGAACTATGGTGTTGGAGAAGACTCTTGAGAGTCCCTTGGACTGTAAGGAGATCCAGCCAGTTCATCTTAATGGAGATCAGTCCTGGGTGTTCATTGGAAGGACTGATGTTGAAGCTTAAACTCCAATACTTTGGCCACCTGATCTGAAGAGCTGACTCATTTGAAAAGACCCTGATGCTGGGAAAGATTGAGGGCAGGAGGCGAAGAGGACAACAGAGATGAGATTGTTGGATGGTATCACCAACTCAATGGACTTCAGTTTGGGTAAACTCAGGGAGTTGGTGATGGACAGGGAGGCCTGGCGTGCTGCAGTTCATGGGGTCGCAAAGAGTCAGACACAACTGAGCGACTGAACTGAACTAGTGGAGATATAATTTTGTCTTACAAACCATCAAAATGTACACAGCCAGCAATTCTTCACATAGAAAAAAATTGTCTTAAAGGAAGATTTAGAGACAGATATACAGGTATTTGGGCTTCCCTCATAACTCAGTTGGTAAAGAATCTGCCTGCAATGCAGGAGACCTGGGTTCATTTCCTGGGTCAGGAAGATCACCTGGAGAAGAGAATGGCAACTCACTCCAGTATTCTTGCCTGGAGAATCCCATGGGCAGAGGAGCCTGGTGGGCTCCAGTCCACGGGGTCGCAAGAGTCAGACACGACTTAGCGACTAAACCACCACCACCATACAGATATTTACACGGAAATAATATTTTACAGCTTTGTTTATGAAGAAAAATATAGAAACTAAAGTGTGATAGTGGAAGACCAATTAATTTTAAAAATTAGCATATCTACCTAATAAAATATACACTGTGTAACCATTTAAATGATGTAGAATTATTATAAATTTAGGAAAATGTCCTTGTGATATTTTAAATAAAATGATTATGTATTTGTATATAACACAAACATATATATGCAAAAATATCTAAATACCCACAAACATATATATATATGTATATATATGAGTCAGACACGACTGAGTGACTGAACTGAACTGAACTGAGATGTATATATATATATATGTATATATACTTCATTACATACACACACACACGTCTTCCTATGAATTTCTAATTATTTCCTAAAAATAAACTTCTAGAGTTACAATTTTTACATCATATCATAGGTAAGTTTTAAAACATATTGGTATTTATTGAAAAATTATCCTGTAGAAAATTTTATCATTTGACACATCAATTGATAGACATGATTTTTAAAAATATATAATATTGATCCTGGGGTCATCTATGAACAGATTAGAGATCATGTCAATTTTTTTTGTTTTATTCTTTCTGCACTGTAAATCTCTTTTGCCAAGGCCTTGGGAGACAGAGGAATTCCTTGGCTCAGGAACCCTTTGTCAGGCTGGGTATAGACAGAGTATGCCCCACGTGTGGACTCTGATCAGGTCCTAAGCACACCTGTGCAGCTCTTTGGTCACAGATGTAGATACCAGTCCTCTCAGTTTGGCTCCATAGTTAACAATAACAATGCATAGCTCCCTTTCAGATTTAGATTTAGAAGGCAGAGAACCCCACCCATTGTCATGGTTATCATCCTTTTATATTTTGGCAGTGCTGTAAAAAGGAATCTTAAGACATCCCCTCCTTGATTCCTAAATATTTACAAATGATCATTTATTAGAATTTACATATAATAAAGAAGGTTGAAAACTGAAGAATTGATGCTTTCAAATTATGGGGCTGGAAAAGAGACTCTTGAGAGTCCCTGGACTGTACGCAAATCAAACCCGTCAATCTTAAAGGAAATCAACCCTGAATGTTCACTGGAAGGGCTTTTGCTGAAGCTGAAGCTCCAATATTTTGATCACCTGATGCAAAGAGCTGACACTTGAAAAACACCCTGATGCTGGGAAAGCTTGAAGGCAGGAGGGGAAGGGGCTGCTGAGGATGAGATGGTTAGTTAGTATCACTGACTCAACAGGACATGAATTTGAGCAAATTCTGGGAGATAGTGAAGGATAGAGGAGCTTGGCATGCTGCAGTCCATGGGGTCACAAATAGCTGGACACAACTTAGTGTTTGAATAACAACAATATATAATTCAATCACTATAAATGCAGTGCGTTGTTTGGCGCTTTTACTGTTTGAAGTATCTACTCTGTTAGCCTGAGAGTTCATTACAAAAATGTGAAATGTAGTATCATTTATTGTTTCAGAAGCACTTAGTTGGCTAAACTGAACAGAAAGTAGTGTGGAATATACAGGGCAAAGCTCATGGTCCTGAAACTTACATACACACAGAATCTTGATAAATAGAGATAAAAACTATTTTAAAAATGATAGATGCTTGCACACTTTCATACCCTTGAAAAATTGGAATGTTGTGACATTATGTTATGGGACCCCATATAAACCTGATACTGAAAGTGTGTTTCCATCTGTTTATGCTTGCTCTTTTTCAAGAAGCTGAATATTTTGCTGTGACACTTGCTGTATTAGAATGAATATGACTAGGAATGGGAAAGCTGAGTTTAAGTGAATTTGGAGGGGTTTTAAAATAGGAGAGGGCCATGTCAGTCATAATTAATAATGGGGAAAAATAAAATGTTTTTATGAAACTTAACATTTTGTATTTTATTATGGTATAGCCAGTTAGCCATATTGTGATGGTTTCAGGTGGGCAGCAAAGGGGCTCGGGCTGTACACATACATGTGTTCATCCTCCCCAATCTCATCTCCAGGTTGCCACATAACTTTGAGTAGTCTATGCTATACAGTAGGTCCTTGTTGGTTATCCATTTCAAATATAGCAGAGTTGCATGTTGATCTCACACTCCCTAACTATATCTTCTCCCCAGGCCTCCTCACTTGCAACCACAGGTTCGTTCTCCAAGTCTGTGAGGCTGTTTCTGTTTCATAAATAAGCCATTTGTATAATTTCTTCTTTGATTCCACATATAAGGGATGTCATCCAAAATTTCTCTTTCTGTGTCTGGCTTACTTCAGTAAGTGTGACAATCTCTTGGTCCATTCGTGCATGCGTGCGTGCTAAGTCACTTCAGCTGTGTTTGACTCTTTGTGGCCTCATGTTGCAGATGGCATTGTTAATTCTTTTTAAAGCCTGAGTAATATTCCTTTGCATATATGTACCACATCTTCTTTGTCCATCCCTTTGTTGATGGAAATTTAGGTTGCTCCCATGTCCTTGCTATTGTGCCTAGTGCTTTTTTGAGAATGGTTTTGTTGAGTGATTTTAGGGTAAACATGTATCCTACAAATAACCTCAAAGTGTTAATAGCGTGGAGAAAATTGAGAAGAACATGAAAATTTACAAATGAAGAGAAATGGTAACCAAAATAGAGGGAGGCAGCACATAAAATTATGTTTAATGACAAGAACTTGTTTGATTTTTATGATGTAATCGATACACAGAAAAGATCAGTTTCTGATTTAAATTCTAAATATTCAGCTTGTTCTGGAAAGATACATATGAGGCCTACAGGGAAACTGTGGGTGTCCAGGGAGTCAGAGCCCAGGGGGAATGAATAAGGAATTGGGCAGATGGATAAACATTCATGGTTGAATTTCCCTCTGCTTGAATTACATTGCCAAGGTCAGAAAGGGGCTCAGGTCTTTAGGAAGCAGCAGCTGTACATTGTGTGCCCAGATCTCAATGACTAAATCAAAGAAAAATGCTAGGACTAGTCATAAAATATGAGCATTTGATTATTGTCATCTGAGGAGAAGGCATGCATACTAGAAAGCTGGGAGATAGTGAGAAAAAATCTGGCTACAAGTGTGAATGTTTCTGCGTTAAAATCCCTATCATCTTGGACAAACTCTCAACATCTCTGAAATCCAGCACCCTAATTTCTTCTCAGGTAATTTATGAGAACAAGGACTAAATTAATTGAAGGAGACCATTTGCTCTCATCCTCTCTTGGTTTTGGTTTATTGGTGTTATTTATTTGCTAAGTTGTGTCTGACTCTCTGTGACCCTATGGGCTGTTGCCCGCCAGGTTCCTCTGTCTATGGGATTTCCCAGGCAAAAGTACTGGAGTGGGTTACCATTTCCTGCTCCAGGGGATCTTCTTGACTCAGGGATCAGACCACATCTCCTACATTGGAGGCAGATTCTTTGCCATTGAGCCACCAGGGAAGCCCTAGTGTTGGTTGCATGAGTGCTCTGTCGCTTCAGTTGTGTCCAACTCCTTGGGACCCCATGGACCATAGCCCTGCAGGCTCCTCTGTACATGGAGTTTTCCAGGCAAGAATACTGGAGTTGGTTGCCATTTCCTCCTCCGGAGGATCTTCTCAACCCAGGAATTGAACATGCATCTCCTGTGTCTCCTGCATTGCAGGCAGATTCTTTACTACTGAGCCACTGGGGAAGCCTCTCATTCATTATTAGTTATCATCATAAATACTACATTAGCATCCGCAAAGCTGACCATTCAAGAAGGTATTAGAGCATGCACTATCAATGGAGATGGCCCATCTGAAATTAAGCTATTAAAAATTCATTCATATTTGAATCACCATATGATATCTCGAGGAACTATGAAAAGTTGTGATGATTCCAAAGGGATTTGACATTAGATTCTCACAATGAGAATTTATTACCTATTTTTACACAATAGTCAGCTGTTAGGTCCTCAGCATTACCTTGAAAAAATTCTATCAGTGAAAAAAAATCCTAATATATATCTGTACTCAATATTATTCTTCCAAATTATCAATTGTATGAAGAAAGGAAAAAAATTAATGCCTAAAAAGTGAAAAGTAACAAAGGAAGCCATGTTACCAATGATCACCCTCTTCCTGACTCTTAGATTTCCATTTTCCTTATGTCTGAAACATAAAAATATAATTATTTTATTACCGTATTAATATATAGTCTATACATCAAAACATCAGGAGTTAGTCTCTTCCTAGAATCCCAGCAACCACAGGCAATATGGAAGAATAGAGTGGACACTTGGGACCCATTGTTCCCAAGAACTTCTGGAGTCCGATATTTCCAAATAGAAGGATGCATAATATTTTCCCAATAAAATGCAGCAGAAAATAGTTGTCTATGTATAACCTTTGAGGGCTCATCATTATTTTTACTTATAAAATTATATTACATATGATATATGTATATTTATATATATATACTATACATACTATATACTATATATATGTATAGTGTATAGATCATACATGTATAGCCTATATGCTATATGTATGTATAGTGTATAGATCACTATAGCACACCATGCATCGTGTCAAGCCTTTCCAAATCCTCGCAGCAACCCGGTGAAGTGGATGATATTATTATTGTTCTTATTTTGAAGTTGAGAAAACTGAAGTACAGAGAGGCTGAGTAATTCACCCTTGATGGTTCCTTAGTGGTGGTGGTAAGATGTTCACCCAGGCGCTGAGTTCCAGATTGCACCAAGGTGCTCACCAGAATGTTCCCCTGTGATGTAAACACTATGAAAGTCTTTTACAAGCTATTGTCACACATGCGCTCCCACTGCCTGCTGATATGCAAAGTCTTGTACAAAGCCTTATTGTATTAGAGATACTATGCCGTCAGCCACTCACTGAAGGAGTGCTTCTCCCCATGAATCTGACTAATGCCTCAGCCAAGTTGCATGTTATTTATTATGGGTCAGTGAACCATCAGGTGCTTGTGAAATGCTCACATCTGAGGGGGAGGGGTTCTTTGTGGTTCTTAAGAGTCTTCTGTGTAAAAAATCGTTAATTTACAGCTAGTTAGAATAACTATATTTTGGTGAAAGCAAGCTATTTTACCTGAATAATTTTTTTTAAGTTGAAAATATCAAATAGTGAAATTTCTCAGCATTTTATAGGTTTTTCCCCCTTTTCTTGATGAACTATAAATGAAGATAAATAGTTTTATGGCTATCCATTTTGTTTTTCTAACCATACTTATGGACTGTGACAAGCCCCTAGAACTGTGTGGACAGTGAAACTCTTGGTGTGGACAGAAAACCACATTGCCTTTTCTCTTTCTGTTTATTTTTCTCTCAGGTCCCTGGAGACCTAAGTGAAGTGAAAGTCGGTCAGTTGTGTCCGACTCTTTGAGACCCAGGCCAGAATTCTCCAGGCCAGAATACTGGAGTGGGTAGCCTTTCCCTTCTCCAGGGTATCTTCCCAGCCCAGGGATTGAACCCAGGTCTCCGGCATTGCAGGCAGATTCTTTACCAGCTGAGCCACAAGGGAAGCCCTAAAGGGTGGAATTTAAGGATTTCTCTCTTTGGAATGTGCTGTTCACTATTATAGGCTTCCTTGACAGTTCAGTGGTAAAGAACCCACCTGGCAATGCAGAAGATGTGGGTTTGATCCCCGGGTCGGGAAGGTCCCGACCAGAGATCAAGGAAGGAAATGGCAACCTATTCTTGGCTGGGAAATCCCATGGTTAGAGGAGCCTGGTTGGCTGTAGTCATGGGGTCTCAAAAGAGTTGGACACGATTTAGTGACTAAACAACAACATTCACTATTATACCTTGATTGGGGTTAGGGTGGGGCTCATGGGAAAAGAAAATAATGTACAGGCTACTTAGGGCTTTCTCTCTTGTGAGTATCAGAGGAGAAGGATGAGTGGGAGGGATCCAAGGTAACCATTAACACCCCCCTCCCCACACACAGAGAGCAAAGGAGAGTGTATTGTGATTTAAGACAAAACTCTTTCCAGGAATAAGTAAGTTGTGGCCAGAATCTTCTCTATGGCCTTAATTCAGTGTACTGCAATAAGTATTCATTGAACTCTCACTGGCTATTTGTTAATGCAATGATTTTTCAATATTCTTCTTGATGGTGCGATGACTTAAGCTTAAATCAGGGTTGATAATTTAGAAATGTGTATTTCCAGCAAAGGACCACAATTTAAAGTTATCTAGTGTGGAAAATCTTTGTGGACAAATATTGTTCTTGTTCTCTTAGAATTTTCAGGTCTTTTTTTTTTTTCTCCTTCATCGAAACTGTCCTCTTATTTTCTCTTCTTTATATTGTATTATTTTCTGCTTCTTACATTCTTTCTCAACATTTAGAATAAGGTAATAAAGTTAAAAATATTATTCACTAGAATTTTATTTGTTTAGAAAATACATTGTTAAATGTGCTTGGAGTGGGGAATAAGAGTGAACAATCATGCTCAAGAGTGAAAATATACTGTATCAATAATCCCAGAGAGACTAGGAGTGGAATTTGTTCTGAAGAGGTGTAGCTGGGGGAGCAGAGAGAAGATGGATGGGAGAAAGCCAGTCACAGGGCAGGTGCCTCTTCAGTCTTGTATGTGTGGGTGTATGCATGTGTGTGTATTAATGTGTGGGTGTATGAAACAATGAAGGGACTGAATTTTTATTAGAGTAGATAGAGGGTGAATCAAAGAAAGCATTTATGGATACAGAACCTCAGACGTAAGATTATGACCTTTCAGGGGATATGGAGTAGAAACTGGGCAAAAAAATCAAATCATATTTGCCCTCATTTGCAAGGTCCTTGACTACATGTGAACATCTGTCTTGTTTAAAATTTGTTATGTGGTAGCCTGCAGGCCTTTTCAATATTACTGTTGTTCTTTCATCACCAACATCATTAAAGGATTTAAAGAAGGCAAGTGAACTGGAGGGATGTGTGATTTTGAGAGCTTGCACGGGTGGTGGCCTGGAGTGGGAACTAGACCCAGAGCCACTGTTAGTAGGCAGACAAGTGCGAGACAGAGGGGGACTCTACAGGAGTTGATTATAGGGTCATCAGTATTCAGTTGATGGTGGAAACCACTGACATGGGTCAGTTTGTGCACTTAGTAAGTGTGTATAAGCAACGTGTGTGTTTACACAGGAGATGTGAAGAGGCAACACGAAAGAGGGATAAGAGCTCTGGGTAGCAGGAGCAAAGTCGCTAACATGTTTTGTATGTAAGAGATTCTTTGATTAAAAAATGAAATTATGTTAACTTCGAAAGAAAGTTAATTTGCTAATTTCTCCCAGAGAACTGGAAGACCAGCTTCCTTCAAAGTGCCAGTAATACCTTCTTATAAATACATACAGTTTCTGAAGTTAACAGTGAATTATTTTCAGTTAGATTTGCATTGAAAAAGGTCTGTAGTTCTCAGTAAGAGTTGGAAAAACAATCCTTTCTTAACTATGTTAGAGTTAAAGGTCTCTAGAATAGTTAAAAAGTATTCTCATCAATAAAAAGGACAAACGTTGTCATTCATATTTATGAAAAATTAAATATTTTTCACAAAACCCTATAAAATATTAATATGTTGCAATATAAATTATTTGAATTTTTCCCCTTAAGTTTTACATTCAACAGAATTTTAATTGCAAGAAATTAACTTTGAACAGGGTTAGGAAATACGTGAGAGAAGATAAAGTTTGTCTGATTTTGACCAAGTTTCTTAGCAGTTTTCATAATCAAACGTTATGTACCATGTACAAATAATGTTATAAAGAGTTTCAATATATATTAAAATATAGTGCAGTCCATTACATAGTGTGAGGTGGCCTTTTCTGCCTCTGAGTTTTGCTGTATTAACTTTTAATAACCATTCTAGTAGAAATAGCATGAAGAAAAATAAGCAAATGAGTAGATCAAATACATGTAAATTACATTAACTTTAACAGAAAAGAATGACTATTCTGAGTTGGTGATTGCTAGTTATTCTATTTTATATCCACTCCATTCTGTATTTTCAACCACTCCTTTTTTCCCTCTCCTCTGTCTCCAGGGGCGTAATGTGACTAGAAATCATTTGTAATGACTTCTCAGCCCTCTTTGCCAAAGGATGCTGGTAGTTCTAAGGACCCATCTTCTATGTAACTGACATGGTGTTCTGATCACTGGGCTTCACAAATTACTCTCAGTTGCTTTGGTCAGAAAAGGGAAAGTTCTTGACAGTGTTGATTACTGAAGAGTTACGACATGGAAAAGATATAAACACTGCTCTTGCTTGGTATAACATTTGCTTTCAAATATAAGCCATAAACCAAATATGGTTCCTGGCTGCATTCAGAATGGAACATGTTTTGAAAACACCTATTTGGCAGGTTTCAACAAAATATGTGCCAAAAAGTCTAGCCTTGTAAACAGCTATGGTTTCAGAGACATTTTGTACTTCTATGAGGTATAATCACTCAATAATCACTAAGCTTTTGTTTTGAATAAAGCTTCCCTTTCTTGAAGTAAAGAACATTATGCCAGTTTGTATTTGACAATGTACACTCTAAGTTGCTTCAGTAGTGTCTGACTCTATGCGACCCCATGGATTGTATGTAGCCTGCCAGGCTTCTCTGTCCATGGGGATTCTCCAGGCAAGAATCCTGGAGTGGGTTGCCATTTCCTTCTCCAGGGTCTTCCTGATTCAGGAATCAAACCCTTGTCTCTTTAGTCTCCTACACTGGCAGGCGGGTTCTTTACCACTAGTACCACCTGGGAAGGCCCAACTTGAGAATGTAATTTTTTCAAAATCTTTATTAAAGCAATTAAACATAACGTTTTGGTTTTTATAATTTTCTTTCAGAGACATTCTTGTTTGTCTCAAGAGCTCTTCTTGAAATGCACATGATAGACACTATTTTGAGTTATGAGTTGTTCTACACCAAACTGTAATTGCTTATAGATTCCTTCTCATGCTTTATGACTGATATTTTGCTTTAAATATGTTTATCCATTGACAGATAACTCATGAAAAAATAATAAGGCACATGCGTGAATAATATGAATTTTCTAATTGGTCTTCATATGGCTCCATGATTTGATCAACTCAGATAATAAACATTACAAGATAAAATTAATGTTTATAAGACTATATACTTTCAGTGAGGTTTGGAATCATGTACCTACTGTTTTATGAGCATAATTCTAATTTTTTTTAGAGAGAGAGGTGATATGAGACTATTAAGAATAAAATGTCTTCATTGAGGGCCTAAACAAGTGATGAGGACTTCATTGGAGGTATCCTCAGTCTTGGTATCTCCAGAGGTTTTTTTGTTTGTTTTATAAATTTTTAATATTTACTTATTTTTAGTTGAAGGATAATTGCTCTACAGTATTGTGTTGGTTTCTGCCAAACATCAACATGAATCAACCATAGGTATACATATGTCCCCTCCCTCTTGAACCTTCCTCCCAGAGGCAATTGATGCATTGTACTTATGGATTCATGTTATCAGATAGGCAAACGAATTGTTGAAACACTTGAAAGTGATGAAGCCATGAGTCTGGATGTTCTTGCTTCATGTAGGCCTAGTTGGGAACTCCTAAAGGATTTTAAAGACAGTGTTACACTATTATTCCAGCATTTACTAATGTAGCCAAGGAAGTTTTAAAAAGGTATCAAAATTATGTCCACTGAGTAATGTGACATTATGCTATAATCAAGAATAATAATGTACTAAATGTTATTTAAATGGCACTAGTGGTGAAGAACCCGTTTGCCAGTTCAGGAGATGTAAGAGATGTGAGTTCAATTCCTGGGTTGGGAAGATCCCCTGGAGAAGGGCGTGGTAACTGACTCCAGTATTCTTGCCTGGAGAATCCCATGGACAGAGGAGCCTGGAGGGCTACAGTCTACAGGGTCGCAGAGTCGGACACAACTGAAGCGACTTAGCATGCAGTGAGCCCATATTACATGTTAGGCATTTTACCAAGTGACTCACACAACTGAATCTGTACAAATTATAAATACCATGGGTTTAAAATCCCAGAAAGCTTAATAACTTATCTAAGGGTTGAAACTAGCAAAGATCTGAATCAAGTATTTGAATCAAGTTTTATTTGATTTCACAGTTTCTAGCACTTCTATGTATGCAACTACTTCTCCCAGGAAGTCATGTAGAATATCATGTCTTACTATAAGTGCCACATAAAACCCCAAAGCCCAGCTTAATAAAGCCAGGCTGTGTACCAAAGTGCAGTAAGGAAGTGAGACATTGCTTGCTTGCTTGCTAAGTCACTTCAGTCCTGTGTGGCTCTTTGCAACCCCATGGACTGCAGCCTACCAGATTCCTCTGTCCATGGGATTCTCCAGGCACAAATACTGGAGTGGGTTGTCATGCTCTTCTCCAAGGAACTGTGACATAGAGCTAATCAATTACATCTCCATATACATCGGGAGGTGGCACTAGTGGTAAAGAACCCACCTGCCAATGAAGGGGATGTAAGAGATGCAGGTTCAATCCCTGGGTCAGGAAGATCCACTGGAGAAGGAAATGGCAACCCACTCCAGTGTTCTTGCCTGGAGAATCCCATGGAGAGAGGAGCCTGACAGGCTACAGTCCATGGATTGGCGCAGAGTCAGACACGACTGAACAACTTAACACGCATATGTCTGGAAACTGCCCTCAGGCTCATATACCTGGATAATGTATTGTTCACAAGTCAGAAGAATCAAAATAGTACTTACAGAAGAATGTGTGCCCTTTGAGAAGGTAATGGAATCTTTGGCACCAATATGACATTAGTACCCAGAGGAGTGAAAACAAATAATAACATTTAGAATGGTGATCAGAGAAGGCAATGGCACCCCACTCCAGTACTCTTGCCTGGAGAATCCCATGGATGGAGGAGCCTGGTGGGCTACAGTCCATGGGGTCGCTAAGAGTTGGACATGACTGAGTGACTTCACTTTCAGTTTTCAGTTTCATGCTTTGGAGAAGGAAATGGCAACCCACTCCAGTATTCTTGCCTGGAGAATCCCAGGGACGGGGGAGCCTGGTGGGCTGCCGTCTATGGGGTCGCACAGAGTCGGACACGACTGACGTGACTTAGCAGCAGCAGTAGCAGCAGAATGGTGATACTCCTCTAAATACATCAATTCCTATGAATCGTGAACTGTAAATTAAGGCAGTTATAGCAGGAGTAACTAAGAGTTATCCCATGCTTTTGGCATCGTTAACCCTCTCTGATAACCTGCTCAAAATTCACAATGATTGATACTGAATAATTTAAATAGCAGATTAAATAGTCAGGGGAGCCTTTCCTGTCACAAGGAACCACAACTATTTTTGAATTTTAAAATATTGTGTAATTGATTTTATTTTAGACAAATTATTTGAAAGTGCCTCAAAAGTATGTATGTATTCTTATCACCCATTCATAACTACTTCATAACTAATAGCTAATTAAAAATGTAATTTGTTTTTATAAAAACTTTCCATTCAGCTTTATACTTAGAAATTGATTATTGGTGGTCTTTGAAATAAACCTCCATTGCCTTAAAAATTCAAGATTAAGATAACCTTCTAGTATATAAGATAGCTATAACATAATGTAAACACAGACACTCAACATATATAGCTAAGGTAAGTTACTATTGATAGCATTTTATAACTTTAATTACTGAGAAAGTCACATAATTTTTGTTTAATTGATTTCATTATTATTTAAATTCAGTCTTTTGACTTCATAAAATTTTATCATTTTTGCTATAAAATTCTATATTAATAAATATTATAATTTTAAATAATTATTGGCAAGCTTTGAGTATTTCACATTAAACTAAAAGGCTAGTAATTATAAGTTCTTCAGTAGAGTAACCTTGGAATCAATAAAAGAAAAACATTTATAATTTGATTTTATTCCAAACCCTGTTTTCTTCTAGAAATATAGTGCTTCCTCTGCTGTCTTGATTAATATTCAAACTACTTAAAAGACCAGTCTTAGGCCATAATGTACACTTATACTTAACAATATAATCTAATTTTATGAATCCACTTAAATGCCAGAAAGTGTAATCACATATGGATTGGTTTGTTTATTTTAGATCCCATTGTTATCAATGTAAATGTCTCACATACTTACATGATCATATATTAATATAATAAATCATGGATCTTTCTGAGTCTCTAAAAATTGATTTAACTGACTTGGTTTTACTTTTTAAAGTTATTGTTGAAACTTCTGTTCCTATTATAAGTTCTTACAAAGCTCAGGATTCAGTGATCAAGGATGGGGAAAATGTGGAACACACCCATGAGCATCTAAGGTAAAATCAAGTATAAGCCCTTCTAGGAAGCTCAGACAGTAAAGAATCTGCATGCAATGTGGGAGATCTGGGTTTGATCCCTGGGTTACGAAGATCCCTTGGAGAAGGGAATGGCTACCCACTCCAGTATTCTTGCCTGGAGAATTCCACGGACAGAGGAGCCTGGTGGGCTGCAGTCTATGGGGTCGCAAAGAGCCAGACATGACTGAGTGATTAACACTTCTACTTCTCTCACTTTTATAAGATCTTCTAGGGTAACATCTCGTATGAGGAGAAATGCCCATTTCTCTCTCAAGTGAGCTCCCCCAGTACTTTTTATATAAATAACACAAACTACATGAGTACTGCCTCCTCCTCCCCCTCCTCCTCCTTTTTTTTTTTTTTTTAAGATTTAGGATTCCAGTGTAGCAGCAGCTTTTATTGCAGACACTTTAATTGAATGCCTCAGAGTAAAATGAAATGAACAAAAACAGTATTAAATTATGGATTTAATCATTTGGCCAAGAATTTTTCCCAGTTTCTTTTCTAATTATATTTCAAGCTGATTGATATAAAAATTAAGTGTACTACCTTTAAGACTAGGTATACCATATGATCGAAGAAACTCTGAATAGAATGTGTATGGAGTTAACTTTGGCCAGGTCACTTCTCCTAAGCTTCAGAAAGGAGTCCCACTGGGGCTGGCATAGTTTAATAACAGCTCACAATAAATCCCCATTCCCAAGTGGGCAAGGGCCAGAGTGCTGCCTTCTTGGAAAGGCTATAATCCAAAGGAAATCAACTCTGAATGTTCATTGGAAAAATGGATGCTGAAGTTAAAGCTCCAATTCTTTGGCCACCTGATGCAAAGAGCTGACTCATTGGAAAAGACCCTGATGATGGGAAAGATTGAGGGCATGAGGAGAAGGGGTCAACAGAGGATGAGATGATTGGATGGCATCACCGACTCAGTGGCCATGAATTTGAGCAAACTCAGGGAGATAGTGAAGGACAGGGAAGCCTGGCGTGCTGCAATTAAGGGAGTCACAAAAAGTTGGATGACTTAGTAACTGAATAACAACAAGAACCGTTGCAAGGTTTATGCTTTTAATCACACAGTAAGAGAGGATTTATCAAACAAGATCTTAAATGGCTAGCTTTTACTTTAATAGATTTGATATGAATACTAAGAAGTGACTTTGGAGATACTTGATAACTTTTAGATCAGTATTTTTCACACTTCATCAAGCATGAGTCATCTTGAGGGTCAGGATAAAGCTCACATTGCTGGCTGTCCCTCAAGATGTTCTGATTCCTTGAGACTGAGGGGAAACCCCAGAATTTGTCTTTCTAACAAGAACCCAGATGGGCCACAGACTACATTTTCAGTAGCAATTTTTGAGTGATAGTTAATTTGCATTTTGTCATGTGTAAATTAAAGATATCATAAAAGGAAGTAAAATGTCCAAGATAAGCACTGACTATCAAATTTGTATAGATATCATCAAACCCATATATTCACTCTCTTTCTTCCTCACATACACTTTGGAAATGTTAAAGATTTTCAATAAGTTAATGAAACCCTTAACTTGTGTTTGAAATAAGATTTTTCCTCAATATTTTAAGTTTTCTTCTCTTTAACAGCCATGCCCCATCTGGAAATACTATTCTAAAATATCCCATTCTAAAACAACATCAATGACAAAATGCATTTTTATGTGGGATCCCAGACCAGTCTGGGTAAATGTTCCTTTGAACTACTAAGTAAATTCTCTTTGTATGATGACAAGTATTCCATAAAAATGAAGTTTACATGAATCCACCCACATATTTAAACTTTTTCCCCTGTAACAGCTGATACTTTGGGACACAGATACTGAAAACTGAACAATATAATGATATTTAGAGTAGAAAGAAGCCAAAAGACAATCAAAAGTATATTGATATAGAAACTGTTACTTTAAAATGTTTCAGTATGAGCAATGGGTCAGTTGAGATTTCACTTCTGTGGGTTGTCTCATCAGCAAATCCACTTCTTACTCTGTTAGTAGTATTTCAGAATGGCTACCCTCCTGAAATACATAATGGAAGCACTTTTGTGCTCTGTGCTTTTGACAACATTTGAAGCTTTTGCTAACGGGCGCAGTGAGTTAATACATTGAGTATACTGAATTATTAGCGTGATAGCTCTCACTGGTGAAATTAAAGACATTTAATATATGATGGACTAAAATATAAAAATCTAGCAAGGTCAGTAGCTGGCACTTTTAGGATGGTATCCCTTAGGGATCTTGAAATAAGAACTTGGTTTCTGGAGGGTTTCTTACTAACAGATCCCAAGGGTCTTAGAATCCTGTCTCAGGAAGATTGTTGGACTGTGTTGGACTAACTGTCAAGACTTTTGGACTATCTTGGTCTGTCTCAAGATAGTAGAATTCATGGAGTTTACAGATCAGACTATATAAACTGTTTAGGGCTTGCCTGATAAATGCTTTGTATACAAATATTGTGAGTCTTGCTTTCATTATATCCTGGGAACAAAATTGTACGTGGTTATTTAATCCCACCCCACAATCTATTTGGCAGCTATTACTATGGACAGAAGCAGTGGCCCAGACAGTAAAGAATCTGCTTGGAATGCAGGAGACCTGGATTTGATCCCAGGGTCAAGAAGATCCCCTGGAGAGGGAAATGGCAACCCACTCCAGTATTCTTGCCTGGAGAATTCCATGGACAAAGGAGCCTGGTGGGCTACAGTCCATGAGATCCCAAAGAGTGGAACAGGACTAAGTGAGTAACATTTTCACTTTCACTTTCATTATGAACAGAAAGAACATTAGCATTGTGCTTGACCAAACTAGTTCAGATCAAATTGTAATATTCAGAGCAATTGTTCAGTTTGCAACAGGTATAAATATCCACTAGTGATTTCTTCTTGAGAAAAGCCCAGTGGTCTGGTAGTGTATTCATTTTAAGAGTTTGAGGTTAGCTTTTATTTTTCTGACCTCTGTGGAATTTGTCTGCGTCAAGCTGAGTATGACAACCGGATCTGACTTTCCCAGACTTGTTTTTCCTGGTTATCGTTGTACTTCGAATATTCTCTAAGTTGGCAATGATTAGAATATACAGGCTCATCAACTGTATTTCATAGATGTCAATAAAAAACTATCAGGAACCATTCTGATGCTTCAGACAAAGGGGAATAAATACAAGGTATTTGTTATAAAAGTATTGAAGGAACCAACAGGAAGATCCTGTGCTATCTTAAAATTAACAAGTTGATAGTGCCTTTGGTCTGTAGGCTACCAACCTGTTGTTCTGAATCACTGGTACCTGAGTAACCAGACCCTAGAGAAGCCTGACCCAATGCTTCTCCCTTCCTCCTATCTTTCTATCTCCCGCCATTGACTCCTACTGGGAGGAAGCAAGAGAAAGACAACTAGGAAAGGAGTCAGAGAAATGTAATTTTCAGGATTAAAAAAATTATAGAGCATAATACAGAAGAGCAGATGGGAGGCTAAGAAATATCATCCATCCATCACTCTTGTTGATTAAAATTAGACCTGGAGTAGCATTTCCAATCAGCATCATTCTCTGCCTTCTCATAACTGTCTTCATCTGAACTCACGTATGCTGTTTATTATCTATTCCACTTATAATGTATTACCTTTGTGAACAGTGACATTTAGTGTAAGTAACATATTTAAATTTATGAGCTAATTCACATGAACTTCTGCTAAAAATATGAAATATTGTGTTTAAGAAAAACAACAGCTTTTCCTTTAGTGCTTATCATATTAATATTGGTAATATTGTATTGGTAATACTGGTATATGTGAGTAACTGCTATAAAAGAATGTTCCTGTGAATGCCTCACTATAATGATGACAGTGTGGGCAGCACTATTGTAGAAGTCGGATGGTGGTCAGCAGGTGTATTCCAAAGGACACAATTTTGAAATTTAAATACCAACTTCTCAAGATCTAATTTGTAAAAAAAAAAAAAGTTATCTGAACTTAAATATGTTAAAAAATAAATATTAAAGTATTTTTAGACTGTCAAAGTAACAGTGACATCTATAGACATTAAATAAATATATTTTTATTTATTTAATTCTTTTCATTAAATGTTACTAGTGGCACAACACTGCTTTAATCACAAATGATTCCTGACACAAACAGAATACCCTCTACAGGACAAGCAGTATAGAAGGCTCCTTACACACAGTGTGTTATTAAGTCAACATGTGTACTGTGTATTGCAAATTGAGTGTTACCCTATTTAATACCTAAGTTTAAATAACTCCTCTACTCATACAAATATCGAAATTGATATTCAGAACCTCGTTCATCTAACTTCAAGTCTGTCTTCTTGCCACTGTACCGTGTCAGATGAGAGGTCAATTGCTGATTCTTAACCAAGTAATTCACAATAATCTTTATCTTTGTATTCATCTTCTTTCTCTTATCATCATTTAGTCACGCAGTCATTTCAGACTCTCTTGACCCCATGGACTGTACCCTGCCAGGCTGTTCTGTCCATGGGATTCTCTAGGCAAGAATACTGGAATGGGTTGCCATTTCCTACTCCCGGGGATCTTCCTCCTGTGCTGTATTTTAACCAGTGCTATCTTGGGCTTCTTCACATCTCTTTTTAGCACTTACCTCAATGTCCTTTAGTATGTAATGATACATGGCACGAGTGAATAAATGATTTCCTCAGTTCCTCAGAGAAACAGCTTTCTAAAGCGACTTCTTTGTTCATATCATTTTAATTTTATAATTAACAAGAGTTAATATTTTGGAGTTGGTGATGGACAGGGAGGCCTGGCGTGCTGCGATTTGTGGGGTCGCAAAGAGTTGGACACGACTGAGCAACTGAACTGAACTGACTGAATATTTTGGAAGCTGAGGTAAGGTTTCACTGTCCAAAGTTTCAAAAGCTGAGAAAAGATATAAGCATGGTTTCTCGCAAGCTCTACACAGCAGAAATTGCATTTCTTTGCTCCTCTTTTGCGGTTTTTTCTTCCTCATGGTGTGGGGACTCTCGGCTGCTGTCACTAGTTGCTAGGGTTATGTGTGAATACACTGGAGTCAAGGGGACTGTGTCCCACCTACACAGAGGCAGTCACAGATATTAGTGATGACTTAGAGGTGAGCTACTATAGCCATCATGTCTTTGTTTTATATTTTGGTGTTTTATTGAGTTGTGTTTTTTAGTTTAATTTTTTCATCAAATGCCTTTGGCAAATTTTTAAAACAAAATTTCTTCTAAAATGTGTGAAAAGAAATCAACAGAGATTCAAAATCACTGGACTTAATAGCATTAGCTATTAGTTTATAGTCATAAGCTACTAGTAGTTATAACTAGTAGTTATAAGTTATAAGTAACTATAACTATAGTTATAACTAGTAGTTATAAGCTACTAGCTTATAGTTAGGGTTGTGTGCTCAGTCAGGAAGTTGGGTCTGACTCTTGGTGACCCCATAGACTGTGGCCCTCCAGGCCCCTCTGTCCATGGGATTTTCAAGGCAAGGCTATTGGAGTGGGTTGCCATTTTCTCTTACAGAAGATTTCCTGGCCTAGGAATCAAACTTGCGTCTCCTGCACTGGCAGTTCAGTTCAGTCTCTCAGTCATGTCCGACTATTTGCAGCCCCATGGACTGCAGCACGCCAGGCTTCCCTGTTCATCACCAACACCTGGAGCTTGCTCAAACTCATGTCCATTGAGCTGGTGATAGCATCCAACCATCTCATCCTCTGTTGTCCCCTTCTCCTCCTGCCTTCAATCCTTCCCAGTGTCAGGGTCTTTTCCAGTGAGTCACTTCTTCACATCAGGTGGCCAAAGTATTGAAGTTTCAGCTTCAGCATCAGTCCTTCCAATGAATATTCAGGACTGATTTCCCTTAGGATTGACTAGTTTGATCTCCTTGCAGTCCAAGGGACTCTCAAGAGTTTTCTCCAACACCATATTTCAAAAGCATCAATTCTTTGATGCTCAGCTTTCTTTATAGTCCAACTTTCACATCCATACATGACCACTGGAAAAACCATAGCCGTGACTACGTGGACCTTTGTTGGCAAAGTAATGTCTCTACTTTCTAATATGCTGTTTAGGTTGGTCATAACTTTTCTTCCAAGGAGGAAGCATCTTTTAATTTCATGGCTGCAGTCACCATCTGCAGTGATTTTTGAGCCCCCCAAAATAAAGTCTATCACTGTTTCCATTGTTTCCCCATCTATTTGCCATGAAGTGAAGGGACCAGATGCCACGATCTTATTTTTCTGAATGTTGAGTTTTAAGCCAACTTTTTCACTCTCCTCTTTTATTTTCATCAAGAGGCTCTTTAGTTCTTCACTTTTTGCCATAAGGGTGGTGTCATCTGCATATCTGAGGTGATTGATATTTCTCCTGCAATCTTGATTCCAGTTTTTGCTTCATCCAGCCTGGCATTTTGCATGATGTCCTCTGCATATAAGTTAAATAAGCAGGGTGACAATATACAGCCTTGACATATTCCTTTCCTGATTTGGAACCAGTCTGTTGTTCCATGTCCAGTTATAACTTTTGCTTCTTGACTTGCATACAGATTTCTCAGGAGGCTGATAAGGTTGTCTGGTATTCCTCCCTCTTTAAGATTTTTCCACAGTTTGTTGTGATCCATACAGTCAAAGGCTTTGGCATAGTCAATAAAGCAGAAGTAGATGTTTTTGTGTAACTCTGTTGCTTTTTCAATGATCCAACAGATGTGGGCAATTTGTTCTCTGGTTCCTCTGCCTCTTCTAAATCCAGCTTGAACATCTGGAAGTTCATGGTTCATGTGCTGTTGAAGCCCGGTTTGGAGAATTTTGAGCATTCCTTTGCTAGAGTGCACTGGCCGGTGGATTCTCAACCACTGAGCCACCAGGAAAGCTCACACTTCGGGTTAGGAAGTTAGAATTTCACGTTCTTTCAAGCCCTCAGAGTGTTTATGAAGGAGGCTTCAATGTGCCGCTATTCTTAAATGAAATGAGAACAGTGGTTTTGCAGCTGTGGACAGCTTTAGCAGCTCTCTACTCTGGGAATAAAACTTTAACAATAAAGTGAAAAGCAGGTACTTAGTTCAGCACAGTTGTATGGTCACCGTATGTGATGTTAATGTTTACCATCTCCCAAATCATGAATTTCATGTGACAATTCCTCTTTATACCTTTCAATTATCAGACAGTCATCTTTTTCATCTGGAAGACATTAAATGTAAAACTGCTAATACTTTCCTGTATGAATTTCAAGCTATCTGAACAGAGACATGTACTTGTAAATACACTCCCCACATGTACATAAGAGATCTTTGCTATATTTATACTTGATATTGGTTATTATAAATTATAAATGAGAGTCTAAATAAACCATGTTGGTTCATCTGCTGATCTCTCATCAGAGCTCAAATCAAACGCTTTCTTTTTCCATTACATAACTGTTAATACTGTCACCAAAGCAGGCATTACACGTCTGGCTTAATGGTGAAAAGAAGGCTGAAATTGCGGAGAAGGAGAAAGTGAAGGGTGAGGAGGAGGAGAAGGAAAATATGAGGAGAAGGATGAGGAAGAAGAGAGAATGGAGAGGGGAGAAGGGGGAGGAAGAAGAAGGAAAATGAGGGAGAAAAACTGGAGCAGGAGAAAAGTGAGGAAGAGCCTGAGAATCATTAAAGTGTTTCACATGTTCATCCAAGACAGAAATGACATATTTAGAGAATTGGCTTTGTTGGTTTTGTTCAAAGACTGATTTAAATCTCTCCTTTTCTTTCTGATAAAAGTATTTCTAAATGTTAAAATTATAAGCTGAAAAAAAAGACTAAATGGATATGTCATAAGACTAGAAGTACATTACATCTTTTAGAGTGGGCACAGTGATTTAAGAAATTAGCCTACAGCTAGCTAATGGCTTCCCTGGTGATTGAGATGGTAAAGAATCCACCTGCAATGTGGGAGACCTGGGTTCGATCCCTGAGTTGAGAAGATCCCCTGGAGAAGGAAATGGCTACCCACTCCAGTATTCTGGCCTGGGTAATTCCATGGACAGAGGAGCCTGGCAGTCTGTGGGGTCACAAACAATCGGACATGACTGAGCAACTTTCACTCACGCAATGTAAATTCCAAGCTTGTATTACATTTTGAGTGAAGTTCACTTATCTAACACTGTTTTTTTTTTTTGAAAGAAGACTTCAGGAAAAGGTTTTAACTTTATGAATATGTGATTCCTTGAATGTTCCAATTCAGCTCTTTATCTGTGCTCTCTTTGTCAGCAACAACTTATAAAATTCAAAGAAAAATGTTGAGTGTTACCTTGAAAGGAGGAAATTTGACTTGTGTTAAACCTCATTTTAATTTTGACAATGTAATTGAACTGTATGAATGTAAGAACAAAACGAGCAGCACTTTTGTGTGCTTTTATTAGGTTGGAGATTTTATAGAACTGTTTTCACTTGTAAACCTTTTCACATCTGAACTTTTTTTCACCTGTAAACCTTTAAAAGCCACATTGGCCAGTGAATTCCATTGAGACTTAGTCAATGTTCACCCTGAATAGAATTGAATTATTTAGTGATTTGTTCTGATATGCTTATTGATCATACACCTTGACAGTTTGCCTTTCTGCTCTTTTCCTATAAGATGTGTAAAATAGTGGGCTTCCCTGGTGGTTCAGTGGTAAAGGATTTACCTACCATTGGAGGAGACATGGGTTTGATCCCTGGGTCAGGAAGATCCCCTGGAGAAGGAAATGGCAACCCTTTCCAGAATTCTGCCTGGGAAATACCATGAACAGAAGAGTCTGGCCCATAGAGTTGCAAAAGAGTCAGACATGGCTTGGTTGAATAAACCATAACAGCATGTAAAATAGCATAACAAAATTTTATAGTTATTTGATAGGCATGTAGATTTTGATAGGCTGGATTTTGACATTTTTTATTAATATGAACAATAATGATGATTTGAGGATAACAATCTGTATTCCCTCAAAACTGGATTGTAGGTGTCATCCCAAGAGCTGTGGTTCAAGGGTGAGCCCAACGATTCATTGCAAGATGCTAATGTTGTTCAGACAAGATCATATGATTCCAAGTCTAACTTTGAGATCTGTAGACCTGGAACCTAGATGTTTCCCTTGTGTTGTGGTTCAGTCATTAAGCGTGTCCGATTCTTTGTGACCCCATGGACTGCAGCATGCTAGGCCTCCCTGGTCCTCATCTCCCGGAGTTTGCTCAAGTTCATATCCACTGAGTGGGTTATGCTATCCAACCATCTCATCCCCTGCCTCTCTCTTCTTTTGGTTTGTACTTACAGGTTATCTGGCTTCCAAGGAGGGTCTGACTAACGTTGTCTTCTAGGTGATTGGTTAATAATTGATCACTAAGAAAAAATGAGAAAAATGACTGAGAAAAAATGACTGATGAGGAATTAGGCTCTCAAGTTCCCTTATCAGTCCTTTATCTTTTCCAAGTCTGCATATCTTCCCAGACAATTTTTGTTTGAAGTTAAAATTAAAAGGTTAGTATCATCAAATCATGATGAGAACGCTTTATGTATATGCAGTATAGGGTAAACCCTGAGTCTTCAGAAAAGAGAATATTATTCTTTGGTCAAGGCTAAAGGCCCCTTTGCAAATAAATGCTCTTCAGTCTCTTGTCTTTTCCTTTTTCTTCTCATTTTTCACATTGAATATGGATCAGTAGGGAAATTTGCTTTCCCAGACACTTTAAAGTTCTGGCTGTTGGAAGATTCTTATTCTCCAGGCAAGAATACTGAAGTAAGTTGCCATTTCCTTCTCCATCTTCTTAATATAGTCTTCCAAAATAACCTCAGCAGGATAAAGGAACTGTGGCTCTGGCAATTAAATGTCTTTGTCTAGAAGTGACATATTGCTTCCATGCATATTTCCTTAGTCAAATAAAGACACATAATATCACCTAATTTCAATAAAAGCAGCAAAAATATGGTCCTTTTATAGATGTGGAGGAAGGAGAATCATAATATTGATGGATACCCCTAATGACTGGCACAAATATCAGAGTGGATCTTTAAGAATATTAAATGATTATATTAATCTTTGCCATCATAAAACCTAAGAAAAATTCATAGATATGACAAGGTAATTGTGCTACTGAGATTTCTGAACATTGATTGACCAGAAAGAATATCACTTTACTCAGTCAAGATGGTAAAGGTAAAAATTAAAATTAAACAATAATTTATTTATACATTTTCAATTGATTGTTGACTAGTGATATATTCATATGTTCAAGATATTTAAAAAATGAGATTAAAAAGGCATGCATTGGTCAGTTTCATTTTTACATTGACCTTTATTTCTATCTCTGCCCCCACAGTAACCATTTTTACTAGACTTTTCTGTATCTTTTCAGTATGTCTGCAAATACAAGCTAATATTTTTACATATTTTATATTTTTTGTGTCTCTTCCTTTCTTACACAAAATTTAATGTGCTACATTTATTTTCCTTAACTTTGCTCTTTTTGTTTCATAACATATCCTGGAGCGTGTTCCAGATTACATCTTCCAACCCTTTCAGAGTTGCATGGTATGCATGGTATGTAGAGGACTCTTAGCTGTGTCCACTCTTTGTTTATGAAAATAATCTTACAAACATCATTTCTTTTATGTGTGGAGTGTACTTGAGGGTTAAACACCCTCAGGGAGAATTGTTATAGAGAAGGGCAAGTGGATTTTTAAAGTTAATAGATATTTATATGTTGCTGTCCATTTATGAGACATTCTCCGCAAACTTTCCATCAAAGTGTATTGGAAAGCTTTGTAATTTTTGCCAGTCTGATACATAAGAATTGTCAATCTAGTTGGAAATCAGTTGATTTAAAGAGCCATTGACAAATTGGAAATCCAATAAATATTCTTACATATATATGTATTTGTATGTATATGTATATATACTCTATTCATTATTAAGCTGATGGAGTAATAAAAATTGCCCAAGAATTTCCAACCTCCATGTCATTTTATGTGTGTGTATGTATTTATCTATGTATGTATATTAATATATATGCATGGGTGTATTTATATATATATATATATATATATATATATATCTTCCCCAGTAGCTCCATGGTAAAGAATCTGCCTGCAATGCAATGCAGACACGTGGGTTTGATCCCTAGGTTGGGAAGATACCCTGGACAGTGGCAACCCACTCTAGTATTCTTGCCTGGGAAATCCCATGGACAGAGGAGGCTGGAGGCTGTATATATATGCACACACATATATATATATAAATTCAGTTCAGTCACTCAGTCATGTGCTACTCTTTGCGACCCCAAGGATGCAGCACTCCAGGCTTTCCTGTTCATCACCAACTCATGGAACTTGCTCAAACTCATATCCCTCGAGTTGGTGATGCCAACCAACCATCTCATCCTCTTCATCCCCTTCTCCTCCTGCCTTTAATCTTTCCCAGCATCAGGGTCTTTTCCAATGAGTCAGTTCCGTGCATTAGGTGGCCAAAGTATTGGAGTTTCAGCTTCAGCACTAGTCCTTCCAATGAATATTCAGGACTGGTTTCCTTTTCAATGGACTGGTTTGATCTCATTGCAGTCCAAGAGACTCTCAAGAGTCTTCTCCAGCACCACAGTTCAAAAGCATCAATTCTTGGGCTCCCAGCTTTCTTTGTAATCCAACTCTCACATCCATACGTGACTACTGTATGGATGTATTCCATAAAGTACATCCATTTGACTAGACGGACCTTTGTCGGCAAAGTAATGTTTCTGCTTTTTTAATATGATATCTAGTTTGGTCATAGCTTCTCTTCCAAAGTGGAAGCATCTTTTAATTTCATAGCTAAAGTAACCATCTGCAATGATTTTGGAGCCCAGAAAAATAAAGTCTGTCACTGTTTCCATTGTTTCCCCCTCTCTGTGCCATGAAGTGATGAGACCAGATGACATGATCTTAGTTTTCTGAATGTTGAGTTTTAAGTCAACTTTTTCACTCTCCTTTTTCACTTTCATTCAAGAGGCTCTTTAGTTCCTCTTCTCTTTCTGGCATAAGGGTGTGTCATCCGAGTATCTAAAATTATCAATATTTCTCCCTGGCAATCTTGATTCCAGCTTGTGCTTCATCCAGCCTGGCATGATGTACTCTGCATATAAATTAAGCAGGGTGACAATATACAGCTTTGACGTACTCCTTTTCCTATTTGGGACCAGTCTGTTGTTTGATGTCCAGTTCTAACTATTGCTTCCTGACCTGCATACAGATTTCTCAGGAGTCAGGTCAGGTGGTCTGGTATTCCCATCTCTTTCAGAATTTTCCACAGTTTATTGTGATCCACACAGTCAAAGGCTTTGGCATAGTCAGTAAAGCAGAAGTAGATGTTTTTTCTGGAATTCTCTTGCTTTTTCAATAATGCAACAGATGTTTACAATTTGATCTCTGGTTCCTCTGTGTTTTCTAAATCCAGCTTGAACATCTGGATATTCATGGTTCACATACTGTTGAAGCCTGGCTTGGAGAATTTTGAGCATTACTTTGCTATCGTGTGAGATGAGTGCAATAGTGTGGTAGTTTGAACATTCTTTGGCATTGCCTTTCTTTGGGATTGGAATGAAAAGTGACCTTTTCCAGCCCTGTGGCTATGGCTGAGTTTTCCAGATTTGCTGGCATATTGAGTGCAGCACTTCCATAGCATCATCTTTAGGATTTCAGATAACTCAACTGTAATTCCATCACTGCCACTAGTTTTGTTCATAGTGATGCTTCCTAAGGCCCACTTGACTTCACATTCCAGGATGTCTGGCTCTAGGTGAGTGATCACACCATTGTGGTTATCTAGGTCATGAAGATCTTTTTTGGATAGTTCTTCTGTGTATTCTTGCCACCTTTTCTTAATATCTTCTACTTCTGTTAGGTCCATACCATTTCTGTCCTTTATTGTGTCCATCTTTGTATTAAATGTTCCCTTGGTATCTCTAATTTTCTTAAAGAGATCTGTAGACTTTCCCATTCTATTGTTTTCCTCTATTTCTTTGCATTGACCTCTGAGGAAAACTTTCTTATCTTTCCTTGCTATTCTTTGCAACTCTGCATTCATATCGGTATATCTTTCATTTTCTCCATTGCCTTTAACTTCTCTTCTTTACTCAGTTATTTTTAAGGCCTCCTCGGACAACTATTTTTCCTTTTTGCATTTCTTTTTCTTGGGGGTGGTCTTGATCACTGCCTCCTGTACAATGTCACGAACCTCTATCCATAGTTCTTCAGGCACTCTATCAATCTAATCCTTTGAATCTATTTGTCATTTCCACTGCATCATCATATGGGATTTCATTTAGGTCACACCTGAATGATCTAGTGTTTCCCTACTTGATCTAGGGATTCCCTAGATCCTAATCCATGTTTTCCTTACTTTCTTCAATTTAAGTCTTAATTTTCCAATAAGAAGTTCATAATCTGAGCCACAATCAGCTCCCAGTTTTGTTTTTGCTGACTCTATAGAGCTTCTCCATTTTTGGCTGCAAAGAATATAATCAGTATGATTTCAGTATTGACTACCTGGTGATTTCCATGTGTAGAGTCTTCTCTTGTGTTGTTGGAATATACATATATATTCACACACACACATATATACATGTTCTCACAAAGTTCCATCTAGTTAAAGCTATGGTTTTTCCAGTAGTCATGTAGGGATGTGAGAGTTGGACTATAAAGCTGAGTGCCCAAGATTTGATGCTTTTGAACTGTGGTGTTGGAGAAGACTCTTGAGAGTCTCTTGGACTACAAGGAGATCAAATCAGTCAATCCTCAAGGAAGTCATTCCTGAACATTCATTGGAGGGACTGGTGCTGAAGCTCCAATACTTTGGCCACCTGATGCCAAGAACTGACTCATTGGAAAAGACCCGGATGCTGGGAAAGACTGAAGGCAGGAGGAGAAGGGGATGAGGTTGAAATGGTTGGGTGGCATCACCGACTCAATGGACATGAGTTTGAGCAGCCTCCACAAGTTGGTGATAGGGAAGCCTGGCATGCTGCATTCCATGGGGTCGCAAAGAGCTGGACACTACTGAGCAACTGAACTGATGTATACATGTGTATGCATGCATGCACAGTCATTTCACTCATGCTTGACTCTTTGGGACTCCATGAACTGTAGCCCTCCAGCCTCCTCTGTCCTTGTGAATTCCCAGGCAAGAATACTGGAGTGGCTTGCCATTTCCTTCTCCAGGGTTATCTTCTCATCCCAGGGATCAAAACTGTGTCTCTGCATTGCATTGCTGTCAGATTCTTTACCATGGAACTACCAGGGAAGCTGTATATATATACATACACATACATGTATATATTCATATACATGCATAAGCACACACACACACGTAAAATGATGCTGAGGTTGGAAATTCTTGGGCAATTTCTACTATTCCATCAACGTAATAACGAGTATGTTTTTAACTTTTACCCTGTCTTGAGGTTCTGTTATTGTTCAGAAAAACAGGAAATAAATTGTGAATATTCATTGGAGGGACTGATGCTGAAGCTTCTATACTTTGGCCTCCTGATGCAAAGAGATGGCTCATTGGAGAAGACCCTGAAGCTGGGAAAGATTGACGGCAAGAGGAGAAGCGAACAACAGAGGACGAGATACTTGGATGGCATCATTGACTCAATGGACATGAGTTTGAGCAAGCTCCAGGAGATGGTGAAGGACAGGGAAGCCTGGCGTGCTGCAGTCCACGGGGTCGCAAAGAGTCAGACACAACCAAGTGATTGAACAGCAACATCAACAGAAAAACTTCAGGTGAATCTTCAGGTGTTCAGGGAATCTTTGGAAGTAAAAGACATCTTAGCAGCAAAAGATAACATACAAATAGCACATTTTAATTGGAAAATCACGAATTAGCACCTTGTCAGTTTAACAAGGTAACAAGAGCCACCTACCTCTTTACCTTTCTAATATGGACCCCAAATGAAAGCAGATGTCTGTGGTCAAACATCTCTCTGGATGAATGGAAATTGCACTTGGAGGCAGTGTTTTCTTCCTTCCTTTGATCCACCTACTGAAAAACGTTTGTTCAGCCCTCAGAGTTACCTATTTAATGCTGTTGAATAAATAGGCGATCCCATCTCAAATCAATCATTCATTGACTATTTTTCTTAATAATTCATTCATTTATTTCTTTATTAAACTATGTTGGATTTATCCTTTATTTTTAGAATCCAGCACAAAGCCTGTAATACAGTAAGCACCTAATGCTTATTGGCTGACAGACTGAATACACAAATTAATAAATTATTACCACAGTGCTTAGGTAGTGCTTATTGGAAAAACTTGTGTGTTTGCTTTATAGCATGCTCATATGAGTCTTCTCCCAGTAGTATAAAACCAATTTATATTTCTTCCAAGAAATCAGTCAGAGGCAGGGAGGAGAAAACTAAGGAATAAAGTTCTTCATAACCTTTCTTCACCTGTGAGTAGGTCATTCCCTTTATATGTCCTCAAGGTCACCATAAAATGTAGGCATAAAGAAACAAGACCATTCTCTTCTGAAGGAAATTGGGTAATAAAAGCAAAAGATGAAAGTAATTTTAAAATCTAGGTGATAGGGAAAATGAGGGGAAGCTGATTAATAATATCACTGTAAAATATTCACACCCACATTTCAGTATAATGTTTATGCTTGGGCAGATTACAGAAGTTCACTTTTAGTTGTACACTTATGGCATATGGGCTTACCCTGGTGTCTCAGATGGTGAAGAATCTGCCTGTAGTGATTCTGCCTGCAGAGATTAATATATTAATGTGCAGGGAGTTTTTGAAAAAATTATACTATGCAACCTACTTATATAAAACTATACACTAATTGATAAAATAGATTTATAACAAGGCCCTGTTCTGGTAAAGCTGTTTTTTTAATTGAGTATAATTGCTTTACAATATTGTGTTAGTTTCTGCCATACAACAAAGTGAATCAGTTACAGTGTTAGTCACTCAGTCGTGTCTGACTCTTTGGACCCTATGGACTGTATGTAGCCTGTCAGGCTCCTCTGTCCATGGGATTCTCCAGCAAGATTACTGGAGTGGGTCACCATTCCCTCCTCCATTCAGGAGTATAAGTGCAATTTAAAAAATCCTTAAGTTCTGTGAGGTTTATGAGCTTGGGTTCTGAGAAAGTACATGGTTAGGTTTTTAATCCTCCATAATTAAATGGTATGCAAACAGTGCTTCATCTTGAATATCCCATGATCAGAACATTACTTAAAAGTCCTAGTGCTGATTTAATTTTGAAAAGTCATTATTGAGAATCAGCTATAGTATACATATGTCCACTCCCTGTTGAGCCCCCCCTCACTCCCCCTCATCCCAGCTCTCTAGGTCATCACGGAGCGCTCAGCTGAGCTCCCTGTGGTAAACGGCCGGTCCTCACGAGCTATCCGTTTTACCTGGGATAGTGTATATAGGCCAGTGCCACTCTCTCGATTCGTCCTGTACTCCTATCCCTTCCTGCCCTGTGTCTTCAAGTCCATTCTCTACATCTGAGTCTCTATTACTGACCTGTTTTTTGAAATGCTATGTCATCCACGTAAGTCAGTAATTTTGTGTATATTTTGGTGGATGCCCCCAAAATGTGACTTACTGGATTATCAGACTGCTGCAATTTGAAATATGGGTAGCTATGGTTGGCAACATTAAAATCTTCATTTTCCCAAGTAGTAGAGCCTCATTTGGAGCCTCAGAAGCAACTGTAATATTTTATCTTCATTATATCTATTCTCAGATTTCCATTTGTCACTTCCACCTTCCTTCTGGGCTTCCCAGGTGGCACTAGAGGTAAAGAACCCGCCTGCTGATGCAGGAGACTCAAGAGAGGTGGGTTCCATCCCTGGATTGGGAAGATCCTCTGGAGAAGGGCATGGACAGAGGAGCCTTGTGGGCTACAGTTCATAGGGTCTGCAGAGAGCCAGACATGGCTGAAGCGACTTAGCACATAGCACTTTCCTTCTGGGGAATGACAGGAGCTCAGCTCCACGGTCATCATGGATGTATACGCTGAGACACACTTTGTGGTCACCAACCCCATGCCCTCAAGGATGTTCTTTGTCATGCGTGAATGCTGAATCTCTTCAGGCATGTGGGCTCTTTGCAACCCACTGACAAAACAGAGAGGATTGTTTCTTATTTTGTTAGTCAGTGCTACAGGCAAAATAAAGCCTCTTCTTTCCTGTATCCCTTCTTTGAAATAAAATGAACACATTGAAAGAAATGTTTCTTGGGGAATTGTTGCCCAGAAGTGGATGGGCAAGTAGAATAAACATCATTGATATTTTTTCTTTGTACTTCATTAAGAACTGGTTTCTCTTCACTGGTTCTAAAATTAATATTAAAAAATGATTAGTTTGGTCATTCTTGACCTGCTTTCAGAGCATACATTTAATTATTGACCTTCAAACAAAACTTTCAAAGAGGGTCTTCTTATCTTTCATTAATAAGTACAAAATAAGTACATCTTTAGGCCTATCCCCCTATTAAAGAAGATGCCTGGGTATTTCACCCTTATTTTCTGTGTATAGTGCTTTTGAAACTTCTTGGTCATGTGGTGCTAAGTGAATGGCTGTATTTTTTGAAAGATAGATGATTTACAGTACTATATTAGTTTCATGTGTACAATATAGTATTAAACATTTTGGTAGATTATATACTATCCAAATTTATTATAAAATATTGGGTATATTTTCTGAGTTGTACTTTACATCCCCATGACTTATTTTCTAATTGGTATTTTGTACTTCCAAATCCCCTTCACGTATTTTGACACCCCCCCACCCCACCCGTGTCTCCTCTGATAACCACAGTTCTCTGTATCTGTGACTATTTCTCTTTTGTTACATTTATTTGTTTTGCTTTTTTAAATGCTATACTTTTGTGAAAACATTCAGTAATTGTCTTTCCTCTATCTGACTTATTTCGCTAAACTTATTACTCTCCAGGTCCGTCCATGTTGTAAATAGCAAGATGTCTTATTTCTCACTGAATAATATTTTGTTATATATCACTTCTTCTTTATCCATTCATCCATTAATGGACAAATAGGTTGTTTCCATATCTTGGGTATAGTAAATAATGGTGCTATGAACATTGGAGTACAGATATCTTTTCAAATTAGAATTTCTGTTTTCTTCAGATAAATACACAGGAGTAGATTGTATGGTAGTCATATTTTCAGTGTTTTGAGGAACCTCCATATTGTTTTCCACAGTAACTGTGCCAATTTACATTCCTACCAACAGTGTAGGAGGATGTTGTTTTGTTTTTCTCTACATCCTCACCAACTCTTGTTATTTTTTGTGTTTTTGATAATTGCCATTCTGACAGGTGTGAGGTAATATTTCCTTATAGTTTTAGTGATATTGAGCATCTTGTCGTGTGCCTGTTGGCCATCTGTATGTATTATTTTAGGGAAAAAATTGCCTATTAATGTCTTCTGCTCCTTTTTAAAATTAATTAATTACTTTTTGGCTGGGCTGGGTCCTCGTTGCTTTGAGTGGGGTTTTTTCTACTTGCGGTGAGGGGAGGCTACTCTTCACTGTGGTGCAGGAGCTTCTCATTGCAGCGGCTTCTCCTGTTGTGGAGCACAGTGAAGGTGAAACCAGAGCTCAGTACTCGGGGCTTGCGGGCCCTGGAGTGTCAGTTCAGCAGTTGTATCACAGAGGCTTAGTCACTCCACAGCACGTGGAATCTTCCTGGACCAGGGACTGAACCCTTGTTTCCTTCATTGGTAGGCGGATTCCACTGCACCACCGGGGAAGTTGTTCTACTCATTGTTTAAATGGACTATTGTACTTTTTTTTTCATAGTGAGTTGTCTGGATTCTTTATATCAGCTGTTACCAGACATTTTTGGCACCAGGGACTGGTGTCATGGAAGACAGTTTTTCTGTGGATCAGGGGATGGGAGTGGCTTCAGAATAATTCAAATGTATTACATTTATTGTGCACCTTGTTTCTGTTATTATTACATCAACCCCACCTCACATCATCAGACATTATATCCCTGAATCTGGGACTCCCTGCTTTAAATATTTTGGTTAGTAACCCCTTTTTTGGACATATTGTAGGTAGATTTTTCCCAGTCAGTAAGTGGCCTTTTGTTTAGTTAATGGTTTAATGGTTTCCTTCACTATGCCAAAGCTCTTAAGTTTGATTAGGTTCCATTTGTTTATTTTTGCTTTTATTTCTCTTGCCTCAAGGGACAGACCCATAAAAAATTTTCTTACTCCAGGGTAAAAGAGTATACTGTCTATGTTCCCCCCACCCTCGCCCCCCAGGAGCGTTATGGTTTTAGTTTTTCTGTCTTACATTTCAGTCTGTAATCAATTTTGGTTTATTTTTATATATGGTATGAGAAAATGTTTAAGTTTTATTTTTTTATGTGTAGTTGTTCAGTTTCCCTAACACCACTTATTAAAGAGACACTCTTTTACCTATTGTATATTCTTGTCTCTGTTGAAATGATTATATGTGCATGGGTTTACTTCTGTACTCTGTTTTGTTCCATTGATATATGTGTATGTTTTTGTGCCAGTATCATACTGTTTTGAATTATATAGTTTGTAGGATGGTTAGAAGTCAGAGAGCATGATGCTGTCAGATTTGTCCTTTATTCGATTGCTTTGGCTACTCAGGGCCTTTTGTGTTTCTATATACATTTTAGGATCATATGTTCTAGTTCTGTGAAATATGTCATGGGTATTTTTCTTGAATTGCATGGGATTTTGTTGAATCTGTTGATTGCTTTGGGCAGTATAGACATTTAAAAAGTACTAATTCTTTCAATCCAATAACATGAAATAGCTTTCCATTTATTTACATTGTCTTCAACTTTTTTCATCAGTGTCTTACGTTTTTCAGAGTACAACAGGTCTTTCATCTCCTTAGTTAAATTTATTCCTTGGTATTTTGTTCTTTTCGACTTGATAGTAAATGAGTTTATTTTCTTGAATTCTCTTTGTGATCATTCACTATTAAAGTATAGAAATGCAACAGACTTCTGTATATTAGTCTTCTATCCTGCAACTGTACTAAATTCATTTTTTTTCCTAACAGTTTTTTGGTGGTGTTATTTAGGATTCATTGTAAATATTATCACATCAATTGCAAATAGTGACAGTTCTACTCTTCCCTTCCAATCTGGATGTCATTTGTTTCTTTTTCTTATCTGATTGGAAGTCTTGTGACTAGGACTTACTGTGTTGAATAGAAATGGCAAGAGGGGGTATCCTGTTTTGTTCTTCATACTAGAGGAAATGCTTTCAGCTTTTACCATCGAGTATGATGTTAGCTGTAGATTTGTCACAAATGCCTTACATTATGTTGACATATGTTGTTTCTATACCAACTTTGTTGAGAGTTTTTCATGAATAGTTGTTGAGTTTTACTCTGAAATAAATTAGAGCAGGATTTTCTATGACCCACCTCCATGCATTATCAATTGTCTAACCTGTCCTGTCTCTGCCCAGGTCAACAAGCTACAACATGCAGTGCCAGTTCAACAAAGATACAAAACTGCAGCTGACCACAGAAAACATCACTCACCCTTAGATGGACCCCGCTATAAGGACTCTGAGGCTTGAGACTAGCAAGAGGGGGAGGCCCAATACCCCTCACCATCCCAGTTCAGCAGGAAGTAGCCAGAAAGACCTCAATGCCCTTATTCCCAAAGAATTGGGCCTCCCATCTCTTGAGGGGGGAATGTTAGGTAGTTAGAATGGGGAAAATGAGTCCAAAATGGCGGTGGCTAAAAGACAAGGAAGTGAAAAGCCTGCGAAAATAGAACAGAGGAAGGTCAAAGGAACATCTGAGGACCAGAGTGAGGACTTCAGGTAGAACAGCGCTCCTGCCTAAGCCCAATTTGCATAGGACAGGCCCAGGGGGAAGAAAAAACATAAAAAGAGGAGCCAAAGGGTTCTCGCTCTCTCTCTCTTTCTCTCTCCTATGCATGCGTACGCTCTTTCTCTTTCTCTCTCTCTCCCACGCGTGCGTACCCTCTCTCTCTCCCCGCCGCCCCCTCCCCGACCCCACGCACTGGTGCGCTAGTCCACTCTCCTCTTCTTCGAGGATGGATTTTCCTGCTATTATCTAAATAAAATAGAGCTGTAAAAAAAAAAAAAAAGGCAAAAATAAATGGCAACTAATTAAACTTAAAAGCTTTTGCCCAATGAAGGAAACTATAAGCGAGGTGAAAAGACAGCCTTCAGAATGGGAGAAAATAATAGCAAATGAAGCAACTGACAAAGAATTAATCTCAAAAATACACAAGCAGGTCATGCAACTCAACACCAGAAAAATAAATGAGCCAATCAAAAAATGGGTCAAAGAACTAAACAGACTTTTCTCCAGAGAAGACATACAGATGGCTAACAAACACATGAAAACGTGTTCAACATCACTCATTATCAGAGAAATGCAAATCAAAACCACAATGAGGTACCATCTCATGCTGGTCAGAATGGTGAAACAGATCACCAGCCCAGGCTGGATGCATGAGACAAGTGCTCGGGCCTGGTGCACTGGGAAGACCCAGAGGAATCGGGTGGAAAGGGAGGTGGGAGGGAGGATCGGGATGGGGAATACATGTAACTCCATGGCTGATTCATGTCAATGTATGACAAAACCCACTACAATATTGTAAAGCAATTAGCCTCCAACTAATAAAAATAAATGAAAAAGAAAAAAAAAGATAAACCATGAAAAAAATTCTACAAATAATAGATGCTGGAGAGGGTGCGGAGAAAAGGGAACCCTCTTACACTGTTGGTGGGAATGCAAACTAGTACAGCCGCTATGGAGAACAGTGTGGAGATTCCTTAAAAAAACTGGAAATAGAACTGCCATACGACCCAGCAATCCCACTGCTGGGCATACACACTGAGGAAACCAGAATTGAAAGAGACACATGTACCCCAATGTTCATTTCAGCACTGTTTATAATAGCCAGGACATGGAAGCCGCCTAAATGTCCACTGGCAGAAGAATGGATAAGAAAGCTGTGGTACATATACACAATGGAATATTGCTCACCTATTAAAAAGAACATATATGAATCAGTTCTAATTAGATGGATGAAACTGGAGCCTATTATACAGAGTGAAGTAAGTCAGAAAGAAAAACACCAATACAGTATATTAACACACACACACACACACACACACACACACATATATATATATATGGAATTTAGAAAGATGGTAATAGTGACCCTATATGTGAGACAGCAAAAGAGACACAGATACAAAGAAAAGACTTTTGGACTCTGTGGGAGAAGGCGAGGGTGGGATGATTTGACAGAATAGCATTGAAACATGTATATTACCATATGTGAAATAGATCACCAGTCCGAATTCAATGCATGAAACAGGGCACTCAAAGCTGGTGCACTGGGACGACCCTGAGGGATGGCATGGGGAGGGAGGTGGGAGGGGGGTTCAGGATGGGGAACACATGTACACCCATGGCTGATTCATGTCAATGTATGGCAGAAACCACTACAATATTGTAAAGTAATTAGCCTCCAATTAAGGTAAACAAATTAATTTTAAAAAATATATGTTTTGTCAGCATATTGATTTTTCTGTATCTACTGAGGTGATCGTATAATATTTATCATTTGTCTTGTTGATGTGGTGTGTCATGTTGGTTTGAAGATACTGAACCATCCTTGCATTCTTAGAATAAATCCCACTTGATCTTGATATATAATCCCTTTAATATATTGTTGAATTCAGTTACCTAATATTTTGTTGAGGATATTTGCATCTATGTTATTCAAGGATGTTGGCTTGTAATTTTTTTTCCTTTGGTAGGATTTTTGTTTGGTTTTAGTATCTGAATAATGAGACCTCATGGAATGAGTTTGGAAGTGTGTTCTCTTCTAACTTTTTGAAATAATTTGAGAAGCTTGTATTTTAATTCTTCTTTGAATGTTTGATAGGATTCCTGTATGAAGCTATCTGGTCCTGGATTTTTGTTGGGAGCTTATTGATTACTGGTTCAACATAATTCCTAGTAATTGGTTCTCCTGTTTGGGATTCTTTGTGCTCCTTGGGCCTGGGATATCTGTTTCCTTCTTCAGATTAGGGAAATTTCAGCCATTATCTCATCAGACACATTTTCTGTCCTTCTCTCTCTTCTCGTTCTGGGACCCCCTAAATGTGAATGTTGGTATATCTTATATCTCAGAATTCCCTTAAAATATCTTGATTAATTTTTTTTTCTTTTTGCTCTTCTAATTTAGGTGATTTCTACTCTTCTTTCTTTCAGGTCACTTATGCTTTCTTCTGTATCACCTAATCTGCTGTTGATTCCTTCTACTGAATTTTCATGTCAGTCATTATACTCTTCACCTCTGGTTATTTTTTACATTTTC
Organism: Cervus canadensis; assembly: GCF_019320065.1. Classification (NCBI taxonomy): domain Eukaryota; kingdom Metazoa; phylum Chordata; class Mammalia; order Artiodactyla; family Cervidae; genus Cervus; species Cervus canadensis. The sequence continues at coordinate 19,730,811 of NC_057388.1, forward strand.
TAATTCTTTGTTGGGGTTGTGACTGTCTTTCTCTTGTTTTTTCCTAAATTCATTTTTTTAATGACAATTGATTTAATCAGAATTCTTCATCAGGTAACTTGCTGTTTCATTATGTCATTATTCCCCCCCTCCCAACCCGGTTTTCCTCCTGTTCTTTTGTTTGAAATATATTCCTGTCTTCTCATTTTGTTTGACTCTTTTTTTTTTTTTTTTTTGGTCTGAATGAAATTAGACGAAACAATTATTTACCTGGTCTAGGAGATGTATCCTTTTGTGGAAGCATCCTTGTGTGTAGGCTGCGTATGCCAGTGGCTTTGGTAGGAGGGCTGGATCTGAAGCCAGTGTGGGTTGGGTATACTGGATATACTGGGCCATCACCCTGGATGTACTGGGCCATCACCTTAGCAAGGGTGAGCTGGAGTTGTGGTAGGGCAGGGCATCTTCCAGGGTTCACTGGTGGTTGCTGCCTTAGAGGGGGCAGACCTGGAACCTGAGGGGTTAGTGCTGGAGCCCATTGTGAGCTGTGACTTCTCTTTGGGTTTGCTGGCAGGTGTCTTGATGGAGGTAGGGTGGGATGTTAGAGTCAAAAACTGGTACAGGCTATGGGACATTTTGGGGTGGTCTTGACAGTCCAGCTAGAGCACCAGGAACTTTTTCACTTTACTCCCACCGCACTGAAACTTGGAGTGAGTAAGGGTGTATGTGCATTCTTTAAAAGATCTTTACAACTCTTTGGTTCTCCTGGTTGTAAGTTCCACTTTTTCCTCAGTACTAGACCCCAGGGCTGGGGTGTCCCAATGTGGGGATTGAATCTCTTCCTCCTCAGGGATAGTTTGTGATATCCCCTAGTTTTCAATATCCTCTTTTGGCTTACCTGTTGGTGCTGTGGGTCATGACCAGTTCATTTCTCTTCACCTCCAACCCATTTTGCTTTTTTTTTCTTTTTAATATTCTTAGTTGTAGAAGAGCTATTCCGCTAATCTTCAGGTCATTTCTCAAAGGGAGAGTTATTATCTAGCTTTATTTTGGTGTGTTCATGGAAGGAGTTGAGCTTAGGGTCCTCCTACTTCACTATCTTGAGACCATCTCTTCCTAGTGGCTTATATTCTAAAGTAACCTCTCCCAAAATGACTAATTCATCCTATTTCAAATATTTAAGAATGCTCACTTTAACTTTGTTTCAATTTCCCCAATATATGGTTGGTATTCCCTGACTTTTTACATCTAAAATCTTTAAATTATTATAAAATCACAATGGAAACATTTGGAGTTGTTTATCATTTTATTGTCATGGATACAAATTAAAGGTTGGTTTTACACTTCCCATCTGTGATGTTTTCAAGACTTCAACATTTACTCCAGCCTCCCCTACCTCTTCTTTCTGTTGCCATTTTCAAAATCTCTTCCATTGAACTATCCTGCTCCATCATCCCATCCCCCTCAATACAATCCTTCCAAGTAACAAATCAGTGAACAGAAGACATTAACTATGCTGGAGAGGGTGCTTGTAGGGTATATACCAGTGAATGAATGTATGAACTGGATGGAATTTTACAGATCTGTAAAAGATAAGAAAGCTTAGTTCAGAAACAGATAATACTTGAAGACAATGACAGTGATATGATTCTTTCTAATTATGTTATTTGTCCCATGTTTAGAATGTGTAATCTGTTGTATTATTAGATTTTCACTTTGTTTTGTGAATGTGGAAAAGCTAATTTTTTAAAATTTAAGTAATCATAGCAATATTTGCATTAAATACATTTGAATAATAAAAATGCATATTGTACTGAAATAGTTATGCTGGAAAGGAACAAAAAATATAAAGGTGAGGAGAAAATTTTTACTATTTTAATAGAGTTGCTGTTGATTTTGGTGTTTCTCTTTTACATCACATATGTGTATATTTATGTGACACTTATTTGAAATCTTATTTGTGTTAGCATCTCCTGTTTTAAAAACCATTTAGTTCATTAAAAATATTGTAGAAATGAGCTACAATTTAAATAATTAATTATTTAAAGCCATATCTTCTTAAAGATTAAGTAATACTTCCTGGAAAAAGTTAGGAATTTATGGCTTTTCTGTTTATTTTCCAGATTGTATTCTAAAAAATTTAGTAAATATCAAATTATCCCCTTGAAAGGGTTTACAAAGTTTCAGTAGTAGATTATTTGTTTCGATTTAACTGCCCTTTTTATATCATTTAGACATATACAGGTGATACTGAAAATAATTACCAAGTGGTTTGACATGGGCACTAGATCAATTCTGTCTCTACTTCCCCATATCCACATCAGAAAAATATGTTTTTATTTAACATCTGTGCTTTCTGATGATTTGAACTCTACATTATATATATTATATATATATATATGTATTATATATATATATTAAGGAGTTTCATGTTAATATAATTTAAAGAGGGAAAAAAGAAAAAGTGACCCTTTAAAATAGTTGCTATGATTGGAAAATATGGAGTAAACATCAAAGCATCTCATTTTCCTTATTTGATTTACATTTTTGTCTCCTTATTTGCCAGTTCTCTGTTATGAACTTACTAATATTTTAAGAAGTCAGGATGGATCTTGTGACATCATTGTGTGGAGCTTTTGAACTAGGTAATCAAGACAGGAAGGATTAAATTCTGGGTTGCTAAAAGGCACAAAAGAAGGCTGGATGAAGGTCAGTGAAGATCTCCCCATTTTTTAAAGTTTTGAATGGTTAATTCTGAAAGATCAATGCTTATTTATTTCTGTTCAATCTACTTCACTATCATAGAAAATCACTACACAAAACATTTGCAGCCTCAGAATTGCAGGAAACTTTATATTATAGTCTCCACTACAGTAACGTATTACTTGGATCATTGCACTAAAGATTGCTGTCTAGATGATTCTAGGGAAGAAAAGTAAAAATATGTGTAAATGATGTGCATAGAATATTAATGTATTCTAAGACATTTATTCTTGCTTATGGAGAGTTTTTAAAGAAATAAACTATATTTTAGAAAGGAAAGGCTTTTAGAGAAAAGATAAATGATGAATGCAAAATTGTTTAAGAACATGCTATGGTTTATTGGAAAGTAATAGCATACTTTCTATACACTGATTGCACTTTAGAAAATGTGCTAAAGTAGGAAGTCTAATCAGTTTGTTACATTCTCAGTTGACCACAGGAGTTGATTTTTGCTGAACAATATTATGGATTCACTTGTGAAAACTAATCTTGCTACTAGCAAACATTACTGGGAAATAAACTGACAGTATAATTTCATAAAACATTTTGGGGACAGCAAACTAATGTGTCGTACCATTACTTGTTCAATTCCATATAAACTGTGGATTTATAATGTTTACTGGAAAGAGATTTTGAATGAGAATTGGGTCTGTTCTTTATGAGTTTTGAGAAATACTATGAATGATCTGGAGCTCAGTTTTCCAGTCTTTAAAGTTAGGATGAATATACTTACATCATAGGGTTTTCGATTATAAGGCATTGCCTCTGTGTGTGTGTGTGTGTGTGTGTGTGTGTGTATGCGCGCACATGCATGAGCGTGTGCTAAATCGTGTCTGACTTTTTGCAACCCCATTTGACTATAGCCTGCTGGAATCTCTATCCATGGAATTTCCCAGGCAAGGATACTGGTGAGGGCTGGCATTTCCTTCTCCAGGGGATCTTCCCAATCCAGGGATTAAACCTACATCTCTTGTGTCTCTTGCATTGGCATGTGAGCTCTTTACTAGCTGAACCAGGGGAAGCCCCAATACATTGCCTACCAGTTTTATTTGCTTATACTCATTGAACTTGACTAGTGCAGTGGAAGTTGTGTCTATGAGAATTGTGAGTTATATTAAGTGATTTTATGATCCCTCAAACTCTGATAGTTATGGTTCTCTCCTGTAGGTGCTTATCTTTTCATTGCTTCTCTGATGGGAGACTCATTCTTAACATTTATGTCTGGTCTAGGTACTCACTACTGACATTTCTTCCGTGTCTGCTCATGTACTACTTTATGTGTTGAGTATATATTTTATCACTTATCACTGTGCCCACTGTACCTCAAACTATCTGTGGAGAAGAACCAGTTGGTTTTTGCCTTTGACCCAGCATGGAACAATACATTTATGAAATATGACAAAAATTAATTTCTAGAGAGGAAAAAATAAACTAAAACAAAAAGACATTGAAAATATGTCCTCAAACTGTATTGTTAAATATAACAGACACAGAATTACTCAATCATATTATTAAAAACTCTTACATTCTTACTCTGAATGTTTTCTTTTCACAGATATGTAATAACAGTTTAGAAACTGAGCCAGGTCTGTGGACCACAACCCGAAGAGTTCTACTCTCAAGCCTAGACTAATTTTCTAGACCAGAAGCATCAACATCACCTGGGAACTTATTAAAAATGCACATTTTAGGCCCCTCTAAGACCTACTGAGTCAGAAACTCTGGGCCTGGTTCCCCTCCCAGCTACCCGTGTTGAGCAAGTCCTCCTGGAGACTCTGGTGCAGACTAATGGTTGAGAAATGTGGCTTTCCCCTTTCTCTTCTATTCTGTGTTTCTTTCACTGTTGTTGTCTATTTGCTAAGTTGTGTCTGACACTGTTGTGACCCCATGGTCGGTAGCCCACCTGCTCTGTCCATGGGATTTTCCAGGCAAGAATACTGGAGCAGGTTGCCATTTCCTTCTCTGGGGTGTCTTCCTGAGCCCGGGATCAGACTTCTGTCTCCTGATTGGCAGGCTGATTCTTTACCGCTGAGCCGCCTGGGAAGCCTCTTTCTTTCATTACTTGCCTTTAAATCTGTGCTGTAATCCTTTGGGACTTGACTCCTGCTGACATGGTAGTAGTTAACTGCAATGTACTTGCGGATGAGAGTAAGGGTGAGGGGTACAACTGAGCATTTTGAAAACAATCCAGGTCTAAGAGTTGATTCCAACTTGAGAATTTGAGTCACTGTGTTCATACCTCCAATGTAATTGATTTGGAACAGATAGTTACTTTTTCTGGCAGTTATCCTCATTTTAGTATATGTATTATTTTAATTTTATTTTAAAATTAGCCTTTATATCTAAGGAATATTGAAGTGGCAAGTTTATAATTAGTGATTATACTTCATTGTGAAGGAAGTATTTATATATTGGAAAGCAAAAGGGGATTATGATGAAGTATAAGTCTTCATTATTCTGTATGTTTTTATCAGTTTGCTTTTGTATTCACATTGAGAGGGCTTCCTTTGTGGCTCAGCTGGTAAAGAATCCGCCTGCAATGCCAGAGACCTGGGTTCGATCCCTGGGTTGGGAAGGTCCCCTGTTGAAGGGAAAGGCTACCCACTCCAGTATCCTGGCCTGGAGAATTTCATGGACTATATAGTCCATGGGATCGCAAAGAATTGGACACAACTGAGCAACTTTCACTTTCACTTTACAATGAGATGTACATCTTTGATAATGAAAATGAATACAAAACATGTGTAACTCACTCTCATTTCTCCTATGTATTTCCTGAGAAAGTGAGACGGGGGAAAAAGTGCTTCATTTTTAACATGTGGCTCTTAAAATTGTGGGGTGAGGTGAATATATGTGTAAGTGCTCACTTGTTCTGTTGTGTCCAACTCTTTGCAATCCCATAGACTATAGCCTGCCAGGTTCCTTTCCCCATGGAAATTTCTAGGCAAGAATATTGGAGTGGGTTGCATTTCCTTTTCCAAGGGATTTTCCAGACCCAGAATTGAACCTGTCTCTTGTGTCTCCTACATTGACAGTCAGATTATTTACCAGTGTGCCGCCTGAGAAGACCAGATGAATATATATATATCTGTGTATATCCCTATCTATGTATGTTTATATAGATATATTTCTTTAAGAAAAAAGTAAAGGCTGATCAAAAGAGGAAGGGAAACTATCAGACTCTAAAAGAGTCTAAGAAAAGTGAGAGAAGTGAGTGTCAAAAACACCTTATAGGCCAGATTTAGAACCACATAGAATATTCTCCATAAAAATTGGAGAATGTTTATTCTTTTGAAGGATATAACACATTTACAAATACTGAACTTGCACTGCAGGATAAATTAAGTCCCAAAACACTTGAAAGAATTTATATCATTTGGAAAATTCAGGCAGGGGGCAAACTAAACATAAATAAATAGCCATATTTTTTAAAAAGAAAAAAGAAAGCTATGTGCCTAGTATATTTTGTCCAGAGACCTCAGATGAAGACAAAGACCTAGTTGCCTTTGTGTGGGTGGGCAAGTGAGTGAAACAGCCAAGTAGGATTACTACTGCACTTTGCTTGTTCTCCATCCCATGGGGCCTTGTGAGACGTCTCATAAAACGTCTTTCAAAACTCTCCTCTTTGGAAGCATTATCACATCTGCATCTGTGGGTGGCATCATCCGGGGCCTCCCTTTACACTCCAACCAGGAATGTCACACCTGCACACAGCTTGACAAAGCCTCCACTGTCCTGTCTGCCTCCTTTGTGGCTGTAGTAAGAGGTGAGCCTGACAGGATTTGCAATAGAGATGGAGACGGTCTGAAGGAATGTTCTGTTCAGTTGCTCAGTGATGTCTGACTCTTTGCAATCCCACGGACTGCAGCCCGCCAGGCCTCCCTGTCCATCACCAACTCCTGGAACTTGCTCAAACTTATGTCCATTGAGTTGGTGATGCAGTACAACCATCTGATCCTCTGTTGGCCCCTTCTCCTTCTGCCTTCAATCTTTCCCAGCATCAGGGTCTTTCCAAAGGGTCTGTTCTTTGCATCGGGTGGCCAAAATATTGGAGCTTCAGCTTCAGCATCAGTTCTTACAATGAATTTCAGGGTTGATTTCCTTTAGGATTGACTGGTTCGTTGGTAAGTACAAATCATGTGACTTTTTGACATCTCTTGGATATAAGGGAGAGAATAATATTGGAGAAAGTCTATGGCTAGTGCTTAATTTATTAAGCTAAGAAGTGTTTTATTTGGCTTTATATTTTACATATCATGAATATTTCATATGTATGAAATATTTCATAATAATTTTAAGCAAAGTAACATAAGATTCTTCTTCAGATCTCTGCCATTTACACAGATAAATTTCCACATAAGCTTTGCTATTATTTTGCTGATTTAAAAGTGTTCTGGTTTGGATTTTACTGAAATCATATTGAACATTATAACTCACTAGAGAAAACCATTATCTGGTTTTTAAAAACTTTATTCCTAGTTTCTTTAAGAAATCTCCATACTGTTCCCCATAGTGGCTGTATGTTGTTCATGTTCATAGTGGCCTAGTTGTTCATGTTTCCTTTTCATGTTTTCCTGGAGAGTCTTAAGCTCTTATCCAGATGTGTTCTGCACATCTTTGTTAAGATTTTTCTTAATATGTTAATATTTAGCATTGTTGTTATAAGTGGAATCCTTTAGCTCACTGTTTCAAACAAAAAGACTTCACATCATGATGTATTAGTTCTGTAATCAGCCATCAATTTGATTCTCTTCTTTTTTTTCTGATTTATTTCATTCAATTTATGATTGGCTAGCATATCATTTTTAATTGTAATTTTGTTGAGGGAGATTTTTTTAACTACAGGATAATTACCTCATTATATTTTGATGGTTATTGCCATACATCAACATAAATCAGCATTAGGTATACATATGGCCCCTCCCTCTTGAAAACCCATTCCATCTCCCTCCCCATCTCATCCCTTAGGTTGTCATAAAGCCCTGGGTTTTGGTTCCCTGCATCATACACTGAATTCCCACTGGCTATCTATTTTATGTATGGTAATGTATATTAAAAGATGCTTACTCCTTGGAAGGAAAGTTATGACCAACCTAGATAGCATATTAAAAAGCAGAGACATTACTTTGCCAACAGAGGTCCGTCTGGTCAAGGCTATGGTTTTTCCAGTGGTCATGTATGGATGTGAGAGTTGGACTGTGAAGAAAGCTGAGAGCCGAAAAATTGATGCTTTTGAACTGTGGTGTTGGAGAAGACTCTTGAGAATCCTTTGGACTGCAAGGAGGTCCAACCAGTCCATCTTAAAGGAGATCAGTCATGAGAGTTATTTGGAAGGACTGATGCTGAAGCTGAAACTCCAATACTTTGGCCACCTCATGCACAGAGTTGACTCATTGGAAAAGACCCTGATGCTGGGAGGGATTGAGGGCAGGAGGAGAAGGGGACGACAGGGGATGAGATGGCTGAATGGCATCACCGACTCGATGGACATGGGTTTGGGTGGACTGTGGGAGTTGGTGATGGACGGAGGCCTGGCATGCAGCGATTCATGGGGTCGCAAAGAGTCAGACACGACTGAGCAACTGAACTGAATGTATGTGTTTCAGCACTATTCTCTCATATCACCTCACCCTCTCCTTTCCCCAATGTGTTCAAAATGTCTATGTCTCCTTTACTACCTTGCAAGTAGGATCATCACTTCTATTTTTCTAGATTCCATATATATGCATTAATATACAATATTTGTCTGTCTCTTTCTGACTTACTTTACTCTGTATAATAGGCTTTATGTTCATCCTCCTCACTAGAACTGACTCAAATACGCTCCTTTTTATAGCTGAGGAATATTCCATTATGTATATGTACCACAATTTCATTATACATTCATATGTTGATGGACATCCAGGTTGCTTCCACGTCCCAGCTATTGTAAATACTGTTGCAATGAACACAGAGGTACTTGTGTCTTTTTCAATTCTGGTTTCCTCAGGGTGTATGCCCAGCAGTGGGACTGCTGGGTCATATGGTGGCTTTATTCCTGGTTTTTAGAAGAAATCTCCATACTGTTCTCCATAGTGGCTATATCAATTTGCCTTCCCACCACCAGTGAAAGAAGGTTACCTTTTTTTCCACAGCCTCTCCAACATTTACTGCTTCTAGGCTTTTTGATGCTGGTCATTCTGACCAGTGTGAGATGATAACTTCTTTGTAGTTTTGACTTACATTTCTCTACTAATGATGTTGGGCATCTAGTCATGTGATTATTAGTTATCTGTGTGTCTTCTTTGGAGCAATGCCTGTTTAGATCTTCTGTCACTTTTTGATTGGGCTGTTGGTTTTTCTGGTACTGAGTTGCATGAGCAGCTTGTATATTTTGGAGATTAATTCTTTGTCAGTTGTTTCATTTACTATCAATTTCTCCCATTCTGAGGGTTGTCTTTTTACCTTGCTTATAGTTTCCTTTGTTGTGCAAAAGGTTTTAAGTTTAATTGGGTCCCATTTCCATTATACTATACTATATATACATTATACGGTCATGGAAGATCTTGCTATGGTTTATGTTAGAGAGTGTTCTGCCTGTTTTTGGGGAGACAGATTTTACAATTTTGGAAGTACATACATGAAGATGTTGTTCATTGTTCAGTCGCTAAGCTGTGTCCAACTCTTTGAAACCCCATGAACTATATAGCACACCAGGCTTCCCTGTCCATCACTGTCTCCTGGAGTTTGCTCAAACTTATGCTCATGGAGTCTGTAATGACCTCCAACCATCTGGTCCTCTGTTTCCCACTACTTCTCTTGCCCTCAATCTTTCCCAGCACCATGGTCTTTCTGATGAGTTGGCTCTTTGCATCAGGTGGCCAAAGTTTTGGAGCTGCAGCTTCAGTATTAGTCCTTTCAATGAATATTCAGGTTCGATTTCCTTTAGGATTGACGGTTTGATCTCCTTGCTGTCCAAGGGACTCTCGAGAGTCTTCCACCACCACAGTTTGAAGGCATCAATTCTTTGGTGCTCAGCCTTCTTTATGGTCCACGAGGTAGACCATTGTTTTGTCACTTAGTTATCAAGGAGATGACTGACCCACAGCTTCTTGAGCACGTGATGCAAGAGAATCTTACTTCAAGGAAGAATTACTAGATGATAAATTCTGATTTTAATAAATATAAATGCTGCCATTAGAATTTCAAATATACTTCCATTGCATTTGCCACAGTTTTGATTATTTTTAATTTAAAAGTAAGTCAGACACAAAATACACTTTTAAGAAATCAGATTTATTGACCACATGCTTGTTTAAATAGATAAATAGCAGTTCCATTAACACATTTAGTTAAAGTTGTTGAAAGCAACTAACTTGGATTTGTTTTAATCTGGGCAGATATGCTTTATGCTTTGTGCAAGGATGTAGCTCTGAACACCAACCTGAGGTAGCTAACGGATCTTATGGAAAATGGTCCTACACCAGCAGAATAAAGGTCACGTTCTTTGTCATGTGTTTGGATTTAAAATATCACCCTTTGTCCAATCATTGGGAAGTAATTGAAATAATAACTTAAACCAGTTAAACATTCTTTAAAAATAATTTGGAATGAGATTTACATCTTGTTTCAAATATATTTCACCTGTGGCTTATATTTGTTCTTGGAAAATTATTGAGAAATCATTTTCTCCTTCCAAACTACACATGATGTACAACTGAATACAGTTCCATACCCTAGTGACTTGGAGTCTGAGGAATTCCTGTAATTCAAGCTATTATTTTTCTACTGCTTTGACCTCAAAACTTTTGAGGTTTTGGCTTCCCTGTGGCTCAATGGTAAAGAACCCACCTGTTAATGCAGGTGACTCACGTTCCATGCCTGGTTTGGGGACATCCCCTGGAGAAAAAAATAACAATTCACTTCAGTACTCTTGCCTGGAGAAGTCTATGGACAGAGGAGCCTGGTGGGTTACAGTTCATGGGGTTGCAAAGAGTCAGCCATAACTAAGCGACTAACACCTTTACATTCATGAATAGAATGTAAAGACTTATTTTTAATGTATTTAACAATTATTTATTTGGAATTAAAATGTGCCAGACATTGTGATAGGTTACAAGGGATTATAAAAATAAGACATTTTAAACAATTTATAGTTCAGAAGATCTTAAATTTAGGTACATAGGGCAAATAATGATTTAAGTTCTGGAAAGGAAATCAAACATACTGGAAGACTGAACTATTTATTTATTTGTATTAAAAAAATAAGATGGCCATTCAAATCTAAACAAGTGACCCAAATTCATTCCTTTTTATGGCTGAGTAGTATTCCATTGTATATATGTGGCACATTTTCTTTATCCATTCCTCTGTTGATGGACATTTAGGTTGCTTTCGTGTCCTGGCTATTGTGAACAGTGCTGCAATAAACATTGGAGTCCATATATCTTTTGGAACTATGGTTGTTGTATTTTTAGTTTTTTAAAGACTCTCCATATTGTTCTTCATAGTGGCTATATCAGGTCATACAGAGTGAAGTAAATCAGAGAAAAACAAATATCATATCTTAATGAATATATGTGGACTCAGGAAAATGGTATAGATGATCTTCTTTGCAAAGCAGAGATAAAGACACAGATGAGAACAAACATGAACGCTGGGGGGTGGGTGAGATGAATTGGGAGATTGGGACTGATACATATATACACTATTGATACTGAATATAACGTAGATACATAATGAGAACCTACTATATAGCTCAGGAAACTACTCAGTGCTCTGAGGTGACCTAAATGGGAGGGAAATCCAAAGAAGAGGGAATACATGTATACATGTAGATGATTCACTTTGCTGTACAGTAGAAACTCACACAATAGCATAAAGCAACTATATTCCAATAAAAATTAATTTAAAAACACATGGATTGGGTCAAATATTGTATTAAGGAGATAGGGAATGAAATATGATTTATGGGTGGATATCTGAGGTTTGGAAGAAGGAGAGGGTTAGATTTAAGTTTTTGGGACCAGTAGAAAAAGACTTCCAGGGTACAAAGCCGTGAAAACAGCACCAGTGAGCTCCAAGGGCATTTTGGTAGACTGAAGACCCAAGCCTATGATCAGCAGATGTTATCAAGTACAACACATTTAGAAAAGAAGGTTAGAATCACGCTATTAAGGATTGGACCTAATTCTCTAGGTTGTGGACTATTACAAAATACTTTTAATGTATAATCTTAGTTGTACTTCAGTTATATTTTATCTATTAAGATGATGGAGCAATGAAGGAAAAAATGCGAGGACAGCTAGTTCAATTTGGAGCAGGTTTAATGTGAAGAATCATGGAGAAATGCGTTGGGATAGGTCTAGAAGGCAGTTGTATTTAAAGGTTAATCTCTCTAGAGGATGGTAGAAATTAGCCATATGATATGGAAGTCAGTTATATATAGGAGAAGCCAAAGGAGTGCCTTCTATGAGCCACAGTAAATGTGAAAAGGATCATGTGATTTAGCTCTGGCTAATTTTTTTTTTTTTTTTTTTGGTAAAAAAGTCCAGTTAATACAGGTCTCATAATGTTAGGTGCTTTTTTTGTTTGTTTTTTATTTTTCTTATTTTTATGTTTTCTCTTCTTAGTGACAAAGATGGCCTTAAAGTTTCCCTCAGCTTGATTAAACTTTAAAGAACTGGCTTCCTGTCTTTAGTTTCTTAACTTCTCTTATTTTAGAGCATTTACTCTAGAAAACTTAAAATCATAAATTTTCTCTGCCCCTTTTAGATACAAATTTTCTTCTAGCCTCTTACTAGCTTTACAACCCAGGGACAAATTTCTCAGGGACCTGTGAGTCACCACTTTGAAACGTAATTATCAAGAAGTCAGTCAGAAAGAAAAACACCAATACAGTATATTAAAACATATATATGGAATTTAGAAAGATGGTAATGATGACTCTACATGCGAGACAGCAAAGGAGACACAGAAATAAAGAACAGACTTTTGAACTCTGTGGGAGAAGGTGAGGGTGGGATGATTTGAGAGAATAGCATTAAAACGTATATATTAAAAAAAAAAAATGTATATATTACCATATGTGAAATAGGTCCAAGTTGGATGCATGAAATAGGGCCCTCAAAGCCGGTGCAGTGGGACAACTTGAGGGATGGGGTGGGGAGGGAGTTGGAGGGGGATTCAGGAGGGGGGACACATGTACACCCACGGCTGATTCATGTCAGTGTATGGCAAAACCACTACAATATTGTAAAGTAACTAGCATCCGATTAAAATAAATAAATAACTAAAAGAGCCCCTAGCTTTCAGTTTTCGTTGGGGATGTAGTAACAGGGTGGAAGTGGGGGGTAGGAGCCTAGCTTCCATATGGATAATCAAGAACATCAATGGCCTACTGTACAGGTGGTTTAAGCCAATCATTTTTACAAAAGGGAGTCAATCTAGCTCCCTTTCTTTGGCTCATAAATGTGCAAATGTGTACATGACTCAGACTTCAGCGAGTCAGTGGACAACAGTTGTTTGTGCACAGGGATCATTTTTAGAGGGCATGGCTTTGCCCAGACAGAATGAGACCCCAGTTTTATTAACTGATTGGGCAGTGTGATGAAATGTATGATCCCCATACTTAGGGAGTTAATCAGGGCATGAAAAATAGAATGTCCTTTCCTATATGCAGACCTAAATGTCTCCCATTACAGTTTGCTACAAACTCTGACCTAGGGCAATTAAGATTAAGTTGTATGTGCCCATCTATTAATGGAAAAGGAATTTCTAACTTTGCTTATTTTTTTTTTAAGTTTTGTACACTATTGCTGAAAGTTGTATAATGGGAGAAGAGAAGAGAGTTAGTTAAGTGGTTCTATTCAATGCATAGATTTAAGGATCAAATGATATAATTTACATAAATCTTTTTAGCATAGTGATTGGCATATGTTGGTAATCATTACTAACATTAACTATTACTATTATTTTTCTTCTCTACCCTGCAAATCTACTGTATGAAAAATAAACACATTTTTTACTTCTCTAATTTTGAGAAATTTTTTAAACTTCTTGATTTTTCTTCTACTATAATTTCCTCCAAATATTATATTAGATTTTTTTCTCCAGCATAAGCGAGGGTGTAAATAATTCTGTGAATTTTCTTCCTTCCCAAATCAGGAAAAAAAAAGTGTCTACTCATTTATTAGTCCAATAAACAATATTTTTTGGATATTGTGGTAGATACCAGACACCAGTTTCCAGCCCTCAGAGAGGTGGTAATGGGTGGTCATAGGATTGTTGCTTGACCGGTGGGATGGCGACACTGCCTGCAGATGGCTAGCACTCTTTGTATCAGAGTTTCCTGGTAATTGCCAGGGTTCTTGATTATTATGTGGGGCTGAGAAAGGCATCCGTGTGTGTGTGTGTGTGTGTGTGTGTGTGTGTGTGTGTGTGTGTGTGAGGTTGGGGAGAAACCTGCGGGCTGGAGCAGGAGCCAGAGTCCTTGTGGGAGTGAGAAGGACATCTACATAAGGGAGGTGATTTCCTCACAAAATGTGAACTTAAATATAAAGACAATACAAAATGAAATATTTCTCCTCAAATATCTTCCACATTCTCCCTGTTTCTATTCCTTACCCCAACAAGTAGCCACTGTTACTAGTATATTTTTTTTATCCTTCCAAAGATGATTTTTTTATGCATAATCAAAGCAATAATTATTATTTTCCCTCTTTTCAAAAAAAATGATAGCACATATGTCCATTATTTTACACTATGCTCGCTTTCACTTAATAATATATTTTGAAGCTTTCCCCACATCAATACACAGAGTACTATTTCATATATATAGCTTCACATACATATTTCATTATTCCATTCTTTTCTGTTATTTTAACAACTTTCCTGTATGTGAACATTTAAGTTGTATAAATCTTTTGCTCTTATAAATAATATCCTAGTGAATATGAATAATCTGTAAATATATCTTAGAGCTGTCAAAACAGATGCCATATTTCTTTTCATCATGTGTATATTTTACTATTGAGTCATCAGGACCACCCTTAGGGTTGCTTAACTAACTTCTTAGGATTCCGCATAGGGGCCAAAGTCATAAACAGAATGTGAGTGTTGGGGTTTCAAGCACAGATTTATAATCCCTAAGATGCAGCTCTTTATTGGTTTAAAAAAATAAAAAAGTCTACAGAAAGAAGAGGGTGGTTTTTGTTTTTCGTGCTTGAGTTTCTGTTTTTTTTTTTTCCTCAGTCTTTTTAAACATGTACCTCTCCAAGGTCTTGTATTAATTTAAATAATTAAATTTCCTAGAAGTATCTTAGAATTTTATGAAGAGTGGGCTGGTGCATCCTCAAACATTTTCTTAAATAGCATTGTAGATTGCTCCTTTAATATTTCTAGCCTACTGTATATCTTTCCTTTACCACCTCAATAAGGATATAAACTAATGGAGGGCAGGGACACTATCCTGTCATTATTGATAATCCCAGAAACATCAGTGCTTTGCAAATAATATACTTCTGTGGGTATTTGTTGAATGCTGTAACTTGTTCTTCACATTCACAGAGTTTGCTTGCCTGTTCTATTACCGAACCCATATTATAGAAACGACTAGCTGTGACTAGATTCTACTCTGAGAGCCTAATTACAGACTCCTACATAAACTGATTCACAAGTTGCGAAGTATATTCATCTTGACTGACAAGCACACATCTTTGTGTGAATGAAACAAACAAAGGGCTAGATGCAATAGTGTGCTAGAATCTGCTTTACTGATTTGTAAGAGACCATTGTGCTCCTCCTCTTCTCAACTCCTGGTTCCAGGATGTCTCATGGGTAGCTTGAAATTATATCACAGAAATCAGCAAACACTGCAAATCAGGTCACCCTCCCTTCCCAGGGTGCAGTGTTTAAACATTTAATGACAACTGCCACTGCCTAGATGGTAATGTTTTAAATACATTAACTCATTTAATCCTCACAACCACAGAATGAAATAGGTAGAGGACAACATTCTTGTTAATTCCACTTAATAGATGGTTAAACAGGGCCTCGATAGAGAAACACAGTACCAAAGATGAATGAAACAAGGCTGTCTGCTCTCAAGTTTAGAAGACAAAGCATCCACGGCAACAGAATTAGGTTCATCTTTTTGTTAAATTTTGACAATGATTCTTGAGATCATAATTACCTCAAAGTTTTTCAATTTCTCTTTTATATTTCCTGTATAGGAAATCTTTCTGAATACATCTCAGTTTTATACATAATTTGTTCTTCAGCAAGTAATTGCACAGTTTATCATTTTGGTAAATGCAGCGCCCACACTAACTTCTGCTTATCTTTTTTGGCTTCCACATACTACCCTGTGGGCTACACTGCAGCATTTGAGAGAGTTTTATTCTGTAAACTGTGATTTATGTGTAATGGGAACGGTATTTTTGAAGTCCATGGCATGATGCAAGTCTGTGTGCTGTTCATTTTTTTCCCCTTTTCTACTTGATAAGCCATCAACAGTATTTATGTTTTGTTCATGGTAGGTGAATTGAGTGTTTCATGAAGAATGTTGAACCGTAAGTAATACGTTATTCACTCTAATACACACGGATGCAATGTTGGCCAAAAATGCTTCTTTATATCAGTAAAACAATATGCAAATACAAAATTGTAAATATAAAACTGATGGCAAAGCTCCCTAAGTAGAATGTGCTTGTTAAAATATGAATGCCAGGCTCTCTATAGAAATGAGGGTAGGAACATTGAAGACAGAGAACTTTAAAAACTGCCTTGTCCCAACCACTCAGTAAAACATTTCAGGTCAAGCTTATTTGGGTTATCAATCAGTATTGCCATCCACTGATAGCCAGATTCCCAGATCCTGTGTCTTTTTCTGTCATTCAGGGGTATGGCCTTTACTTAAGCCTCAAGAACAACGGTTGTAGAATGGCCCCCTCAACTGAAGTGATACATTTGTGGAAAGAAAACTAAAACACAATATAATTCACCAGAAGGTATCTTGAGTAGTCCTATAGGAAAACCTATTTGAGTTTTTATACAAAAATTTCACAAATTTTACTCAATATGATAACTTAAAAACTCATTGGACAATAACGACCTGTAAGTTATTGTTAGAAAATGCTAACCTTAAAAGGAAAATGAAAACATTCCTCCTTAGTATTGGAATATTAGTTACTTTACCCAGATAGTCATTTGAATTCTTATATTTGCTACATGAAGAATTCAAACTGGTGTCTCCTAGAGTCATTAATAATATGGCTACTGTTAAGCTACTCAGTATAGGAATTATTTCCTTTCTTTAAAGTCAAGGAGCTATATGCTCCAATACTATCTATGTACAGATCTGTTTTATAATGTTTCTGATAAAAACATTTAATGAATTGAAAGAGACACGTGTACCCCAATGTTTATCACAGCATTCTTTACAATAGCTAGGACATGGAAGCAACCTAGATGTCCATCAGCAGACGAATGGATAAGAAAGCTGTGATACATATACACAATGGAATATTACTCAGCAATTAAAAAGAATGCATTTGAATCAGTTCTAATGAGGTGGATGAAACTGGAGCCTATTATACAGAGTGAAGTAAGTCAGAAAGAAAAACACCAATACAGTGTATTAATGCATATATATGGAATCTAGAAATATGGTAGCGATGACCCTATATGTGAGACAGCAAAAGAGACACAGATACAAAGAACAGACTTTTGGACTCTGTTTTGGAGAAGGCGGGGGTGGGATGATTTGAGAGAATAGCATTGAAACATGTATATTATCATATGTGAAATAGATCGTCAGTCCAGGTGTGATGCATGAGACAGGGTGCTCAGGGCTGGTGCACTGGGATGACCCTGAGGGATGGGAGGGAAAGGGGGGTGGGTGGGGTTTCAGGATGGGGGACACATGTACACCCATGGCTGAGTCATGTCAGTGTATCACATAAACCACTACAATATTGTAAAGTAATTAGCCTCCAATTAAAATAAACAAACTAATAACAAAAATAGCCACACAAAAAGACATAATTGCAAAAGCAGAAAAAAAAGAAAAAGAAAAAAATTTAATCAATAAAAAGCCACAAATATCTAGACCTAAGCAACTGACTAAAGAACTCTGCTAGTAGATAACAACTATTACTTTGTGGAACTGGGGCACAAGTTGGTAGAATTTTTCTGTAGAGGGCAAGGTATTAAATACTCTAGGCTTTGAAGGAAAGAGATAAATCTGAGGATATTAGGTAGGTACGTATACAACCATTTGAGATGTAATTGTTTATAAGTACTAAAACCATTCTTAGCACACAGACCACACAGAACAGGTAGTAGGCCAGACTTGGCCCTTGGGTCATAATAGTATGTTAGTCTCTGGAAAAGACCACCTCTAAAAGTGGGGTGAAATGGAATTTCTCATTCAGTCCCCAGAATGCATTGCTAGAGGCCACACTGATTGGTCATAACATGCAATTCAATCTTTTCTCCTCCAGGATCAGATTTTCTCCTTAAGTGCTAAGGGGGCCCAGAAAGTGTACCACAATGGACAGAGTGTACGATGTATTCAGCCCTATGTTGTTATTTAGTCACTAAGTCATTCCCAACTCTTTATGACCCCATGGACTATAGCCCGCCAGGCTCCTCTGTCCATTGGATTTCCCAGGCTAGATTACTGGAGTGGGTTGCCACTCCCTTCTCCACGGGATCTTCCCAACCCAGGGTTTGAACCTGCGTCTCCTGCGTTAGCAGGTGGATTCTTTACCACTGAGCCACCAGAGGCGCCCCTTTGATCCAAATGGTGAAGAAGCTGTTGGTGCGGCCTGTGATCTAGAATTGGCAGATTCTGTTTTAATGGAGGTGATGGGAAGAAAACTCAGGTTCCACCATCGTCAGGATATCATCTTGCCCTGGTAAATGTGAAAGTCCAGTGTCCAGTTTTCTCTCAGTGAAGCTTCTCCTCTTTATATCACAGTGCCTTCTGGTTAACCCTTCTTTGACCCCCTCACTCTGCCCCTGTCCTATAGATATTTCAATTCATGTGTCCAATCACTTTCCCAGTGATAAGGTGGTCACAGGTGACTCCCTGAGCAGCTCAAGTTTCTGTAACAAGCAGGGCCAAGAGATACTTTTTTCTGTTTATATGTCTTACATATGGGTAAGCTGTCTGGTCCTGTTTCTGCCCCTCATCATTTCATTAGACTCGCTTCATCTGTTGTTGCATTGGCCCGTTCTACTTGCAAAAGAGATTTGTATGTAATACTTTCATGCTGCACTGTCAGAGAGCCTTATCAAGTTGATCTACTACCTGCTTAGGCCATGGAAGCAAGGAATAAGGGGTTCTCGGTAAATCCTGGCAAAAAAAAAATTATCTTTTTACACACTTCTCCCAGAACCATGGATGCTGCTATCCCACATGCTTAGTCACTCATTTGTGTCTGACTCTTTGTGACCCTTTGGGCTGTAGCCCGCCAGGCTCCTCTGTCCATGGGATTTTCCTGTCAGGACTACTGGAGTGTGCTGCCATGCTTCCTTCTGGCAGTCTTCCCAATCCAGGAATTGAACCCGTGTCTCCTTTGTCTACTATATTGCAGGCAGTTTCTTTACCCTCTGAGTCATCGGGGAAGTTCATGAGAGTGTTAGAGTGATTCTTTATGGTATTAATATACCTGCTTAAGGAGACTTTCCATTCATTGATGAAACTTTTAAAAGCTGCTGGCATTCTGTCTTGCTAAAGATGATTTAAACAAATTTAATGTTCCCAGTTGGCTCAGTGGTAAAGAATCCGCCTGCCAATGCAGGAGATACAGGTTCAATCCCTGGGTGGGGGCGATTCCCTGGCGGAAGAAATGGCAACCCACTCCAGTATTCTTGCCTGGAGAATCTCCATGGACAGAGGAGCCTGGCAGGTTACAGTCCGTGGGATCACAAAGAGTTGGACATGACTGAATATGCATGAACCTCAATGTGTAAAAAAAGTATACCTTCATGGCAAGTGTCAGTCTATGATACTGAAGAAGCATAGTGAAAATTTCTCTGTTGAAATTTGTCAAAACCAAGAATTTGGATTTATAATAATGGATCTTATTATTTTCTTTGTGGAATCACTAATTAACACATTTCATGATTTTTAAAGGCCAGGTAGGTCATAAAATGTACATTACAAAAAAATGGTACTAATGTTGCATGCTAATATGGTTACAAAATTGTAGCTTCTGGAAATTTGCAAGCCAGTTATTGAACAATCATTCTTTACAAAGTTGGATTTGTGATATATTGTGACTAATTCATTTTAATATCATTACTTCCTGTTTTGGTCTGGTTGATATGTGAAAATAATTGGTTTCTATCCTAGTTATTGCTTTGGTCTGTGGTCTTTAGAATGAAAATAAGCAACTTTGCTATTTTTATGGGTCAATTTCAAGCGGAACAATTAATTAAAAAGTTATTATGTTTGTCATCAGAATTCATATCTCATATGAGATTCTTTCTCTCCAAATTACTTCATTTTGCTAAATGCATTGCTTCAGAACAAAATCAGCTACATAACAGAAGAGAAAAATAATGTTGCTTTCTTTGCTTGCTAATTTGACTTTTCTTTAGTACTGACATTGTGTTGTTAACCTAAATTGTATTTCCCTTCAAGGTGTAATGATATTGTTTTCTCAAGACTGCTGACTAGATAGTAATTCCTTAATTTGTAATGGAATACTTACTTAATGATAGTCACATCCTACAAGAACCGCTTAACATTTATCTTTATTGATTCTGTTAATATGAGTAATTTACATTGCTCTTTGATTTATCAGTAAAGAATAATAGATGAAAGTTTCAATGGTTTTTCTGTCTCTATAAATTTGATTACTATTTTACTCTGTTCAAGTTTCACTTGGCAATTTATTTTTCCCCAATGGTGTGTGTGTAGTTATGAGGAAGCTATTTAGAAAATTGCAAAATAACATTTGAGAAGTAAATAGCACCCTGGTGACCTTGACAGGTTGACATATTTTTATCAATGTATTAATGTGCCGGTAGTAAATTCATGGTGCTAAGTCGCTTCAGTTGTGTCCAACTCTTTGCGACCCCAGGTACTGCAGCTTGCCAGGCTTCTCTGTCCATGGGATTTCCTAGGCAAGAGTACTGGAGTGGGTTGCTGTTCCCTCCTCCAGGGAGTCTTCCCAACCCAAGGACTGAACCTGCATCTCCTGCATTGGCAGGTGAGTTCCTTATCACTAGGGTCACCTGGGAAGCCCAGGGAGTTCACAAACCATTTTTTTAAAATAAAATAAATTTGTTCAACAGCTTTTAGTTCACATCTTAAGGAAATGTTACTAATAGAAAGTTCACCACCTATTAGTAACATTTTCTTTTAAGATATAAACTAAAAGCTGTTGAATAAATTTATTTAAAAACGAACTTGTAAAAAGCCAGGTATTGTTCTGTTTCTTAGATTCCATGTTTTGTATATTAGTTGTTGAATCTTAATAACAACCTAAAAGTAAGTACTATTATTATTGTCACTTACAGTTGACATTGAGGCAAAGAGAATTTAAGTAATTTAATTAAAATAAGGTAGTAATAAGTGACAGAGCCAATATTTGAGCCTAGGCCTTCAGGATCCAGAGTCAGTGCTCTTAGCCACCAATCACCTTCCTCCCTAAAGACTGAAAATAGTCTATAAAATTATATCATCATTTAAATAGAAGATAATCTAAATTTGGGAATGGATTATCTTATAAAGTAATTTCTCATCATCTGCACTTGTTCGTTGAATGCCATGTGTGTATGTTGTTTATTTACAGGTCTTAACTTTTTTTCTTTTCTAAATCATTTGTAATAGGAAAACCTAATATCTTTTACTAAACACTTTCTGGTGTATGTGTTAATAATGGCCTCTCACAATGTCTTCCTTGGACAAGTTCTTTCTGCTGCTCTGTAGCATTTGTCTAAAGGTGAAAGAGCAGGTGCACATAACTAGTACCCAGTCCCTTCAGCTCCTTTGCTGGAATTTATGTAGTCAGAGTGCTGGCTTATATCAGCATGCTTCAAGATTGCCACCTGGCAGATCCTGCCCTTTAATAAGATTTAAATGTGGCAGATCAGTCCAGGTAGTCATTGTACCTGTTGAGGGCTTTGGCTCATGCTTCTGAGCAATTTAGTCTTTGCTGTATTATAAATCACCCCATGTATCATGATGATATTTTCACCATCATAGATGGAATGATAATGATTAACAATTGCAATCTCAAATGACACCTGCTTGAGATACTGATCAAATCTGTTAAGGTGAGATGCAGTGAAAGTTTGAGCCAATAAACAGATTTAGCTGTCTTGATTAATTAACATTTAGAAAATAATTGTTCTCCAGAGCCTGACTGGAGGGAGGCACACCTTTGGTAAAACTACATTTCCTGGGTATTGGGTTTCAGGCACTGTGCTCGGTTCACTATCTTGATCTGAGATAGACTGCCAGAAATTTCACCAGCAAAGATGAATCTATTGGGGATCACCAGAGAATTGCAACTGAGGGTCTGTAACCATGAGGAGCCACATACAAGTCCTACCATGGCAAGGGAAAAAGAGCAATCTTACAGAGGAGAAAGGAATTTAGGAGGGCGATAGCAAATACGTTGGCTACCTGATGTGAAGAGCCAGCCCATTGGGAAAGATTGAGGGCAGGAGGAGAAGGGGACGACAGATGAGGAGATGGTTGGATGGCATCATTGACTCAATGGACATGAGTTTGAGCAAACTCCAGGAGATAGTAAAGGACAGGGAAGCCTGGAGTGCTGCAAACCATGGGGTGACAGAGAGTCAGATGTGACTTGGTGACTGAACAACAACAATAATAGCAAAGAATCCATGGCTTTTCATTGCCAGAGTCCTTGACGGGGAAGAAAGGAATCTTTATTCTCCAATTGGCTCAGTGGTAAAGAATCTGCCTGCCAATGCAGGAGATGCAGGTTTGATCCTTGGGTCAGGAAGATCCTCTGGAGTAGGAAATGCCACCCACTCCAGTATTCTCGCTGGGAATTACATGAACAGAGCCTGGCGGGTTGTGGTCCATGGGAGGTGTGACTGAGCACCCACACACTTCTATGAGTTGGGCTCTGCCATCTATTGTTCTAAGTGTGAGAGCTCCCCCTTCTGGTCTCTCAACTCGAATTGAAATTTCTTTCTATTATTATTTTTTACACTTATATTCATGATCTCATTTAACCCCATTAGATGGTCTTGTGTTTATTTTTTGTTTTACAGGTGATAAAACAGAAAGCAAGGGCTAATTGACAGAAATAAGACTAAGCAGTCCCCATTGCCCATACCACGTCTTGGCTCAGAGCCCAGATTCTGCAGTGGCCAACTCACATTAAAACCAGGCTCCCCCTTCCTACCTGTGGGAGAGTTCCATTCTCAACATCTGTTTCCTCACCATCCATTCAAATGAAGAATAATAACTGTTTGAAGGGCTACCTGGGACAGTTGTATCGATTAATACATAAAACAGCCCTGGAACTGTGACTGCTCTCATCCTGTTAGCAAGTGGCCAAATTGAAATTGAACTAGCAGATTTCAGAGCCTGAGATTTAGCTACTGTATCATTTTATTTGGTGTAGCTCTTACCTTCTGTTGTTGCACCACTCCATACATATAATAACTCCCTTTTTGAAGCAACATTAATTACTACCATGCCTTCACTCTATAAAGATGCTCTGAGCACATTTCCCAATATAAGCATGCTCCCCCAGCCCACATGTCATCCAACAGGTTGATGTCTCCTGTGTAAGTGAACAGGCAAAGAATCTACAGCAGCCTGGGGTGCAGTTTTGTGATTTCAACAAAAAACTTATTGCAGATATTCATTTACTTGAGCAGCTGTGGAGCTTCTGAAGAGCAGAGCTCCCTAGAAAGGCATTTGGCTACAGATTCCATTTTGTGAGCTTAATCGTAGAAGAGGGAGTCAGACTCATTTGGTTTAGTTCAGTGCTTTTCAAATCTGCACTCATAAATACCAGCACTGTTCTGTTCTTTATCCTAGAAGCTCTTTCCTGTTCTTAGCAGAGACAGGCTTATGTATTTCCCATTGTGAGTAATGGCTCTATTTGATTAAATAAATAACATTTTGCACTAAAATAGTTCGAAAAAGGACTGAGAAACCATCAGGAATGTATTTAAAATCCTGCAATGAACCTTATCACTTTGTTCTCTGACACAAATTATAGTTTCTGACACATTGAAATTATATCTTAAGAGAGGATTCTCTGAACATTTTCCCAAAGTGAGCATTCAGTCTTTCAATGTAAAAATAATAGAATAGAGGGCAGAGCATTTTCTCTGAAAATGTAGAAGAAAGAAATGCCCAATTTTCTGTATAGCAAATTATTTGGCTACTTCGTTTCCAAAGTAACACTAGGTTAAAGTAGACTGAATTATTTCACTTTTTTCTGTATTAAACCACAGCTTATTTATTCAATTCCTTAAATAAGTTTCCCTTTAGGAATATTAGAATATAGTTTATTAGAATCTAGTCTGTAAGGTAGAACAGATACTCCTAATGAGTAAACACATTCAATATTTTGAAAACATCCCCCATATTGGATTTACTGGGAAAACGCAGCCCGATAAAAAATTATATGATAATGATATTCCTTCATGTATTTTTTGGTCACTCTGTTTTGTGTCCCTACATGTATCCCAGTTATTCCCAAGTGGCGCTGGTGGTAAGGAACCTGCCTGCCAATGCAGGTAGATATATGGGATGTGAGTTTGATCCCTGGGTCAGGAAGATCCTCTGGAAAAGGAAATGGCAACCCACTCCAGTCTTCTTGCCTGGAGGATCCCATGAACAGAGGAGCCTTGCAAGATACAGTCCATGGGATCAAAAAGAGTCGTATACAACTGAATGACTTAGCACACATGTATTCCAGATGATTATTGCTGTCTTGATTCTTCTAGTCAAGAAGAGTAATCATAGCATTTAGAGAGGTGGTCTTCTTTTTAATGTCCTGTCTCAATCTAAAATTAATTGTTCTGTATCTATCAGTATCTGGATGATGCTTAATACCAATCAGTTGAATATACTACCCCACATTTGCCTTTTCAGTAAAGTCTGGATCTAGAAGAGAAGATCAGAGTGGTGGGTATTAGAATTGGTTTTTTTTGTTTGTTTTCTTTCTTTTTTTTTTTAATGAGAGGACTCGTTATAGATTGTGGTCTGCCAGGCTCCTCTGTCCATGGGATTCTCCAGTCAAGAATACTGGAGTGGGTTGCTATGCCCTCTTTCAGAGGAATCTTCCCAACTCAGGGATCGAACCTGCATGTCTATGTCCCCTGCATTGGCAGGTATGTTCTCTACCACTAGTGCTAACCTGGGAAGCCCAGTTAGGAACCAGCCAGGGCTTTGAGGGTTCCTCCAGATCACACAGTGAATAGTTGCTGGCTTCTTCTATGCCGTGGACCAGCCTGAACCTGCTGCTGGAGAAAAATGGTGGCTCAGGATGATTGGATGGGGTTCATGAGTTGTGTGTTAAGAGGAAACTTGACTTGTAATCAATTCCACCAAGACATTCCTCTGGGGAGTGGAAGACAGTTACCCTCTAGGATTGCTAAGAAAAAGGAATTTAGGGGAAGACTGAGAACAAATCTTGTTTTGGGATCAGCTGAACAAATGTAGGTGGAAAGATCAAGAGTGGACTGTTACTTTATCCAACTGATCTAATTAGAAGGCACCTTAGTGCAAAATAAGAGAGACTGCTATACAAGTATCTAGACTCAGGCTGACAGTGGGAAATAATTCTTAAGTGAGTTGCAAAGAGTTGGACGTGACTAACCACCTGAGCGCGCACACACACAATGTACCTGCACTGATTATCACATATCTTTGAATCTGCCCTAGATTTAACTGACTTCAGTGATATTAAGTAACTTAAGAATGCAGAAAACTTTTTAAAAGCTTCCAGTCTTATAGCCTAAGTGATAAATTTACGTTCCTCAAGATCAAGCAAAATGTATGAGGAACCGTAACTCCAATGTAAACCCAAACAAATTCTTTTGACAGACTTCTGTGACTCCATAGAACTGGCTGTACTGTCCAATATAGTAGCCTTAAGCCACATGTGGCAACTGAGTACTTGAAATCTGACTAGTGTGAGTTAAGATACACTCTAAGTAAGTATAAAACACACACTGGGGAAAAAAGGGAAACGATCTCCATAATTTTACAAATTACCTCCATAATCAACTGCAAATTACTAATACGGGAACAAGTACCTCTTTTTTTTTTTAAGAAAATAATGACTAACACTGAATCTACACTATCCACCTATAGCAAGAAAATTCTTAGATTTTGTTGATAGTTTCAGTCTATATATACAAAGCATGAGAGATTCATGATTATATTTGTCAGTGGAAAGTTTATCACTATCAAAGTCATATTTAAATAGCTTTTCACCACACTTAGAAATAGCATAAGCAAAGAATGCTTAGAATTATGGGAAGGGATAAAACCTATTATCTTGCCCTAAAAGAAGAAAACTGTCTTACTCCTCAGAGAATTGTATCTGAGCTTCCTCTCTGAACATCAACAGTACAACCTCCCCAGGAAAGTCAGGGCCATTTGCAGTGATACAGGGAAACCAACACAGGTACTGAGATCTCATGACTTTCTACATCTGGTCACCACTCTCTCAGCTCTCTTGGTGGTCTCTGGAGCAGCATATATACCCAGGAGAAGATGCTTTTTATTAGTACTTATATACCTTAATCTCTAGGCCGAACATGGGTGTGTGGGAGGAAAGCCTTGCTATATTCATCCCACTCTCCTTTCTATGAAAAGCAGAAATGCATTCCTTTGAAGATTTGTGAAAGTATATCCCCCCCCTTTTCATTTAAATAGGGAAGTAGGTTAAAATGGTTTCTCAGAAATAATCAGCAGTTAAATAAGTGGCCCCTTTCATTAAGTATAAGCTGTCATTTGTGTGATAGAATAATTTAGGGATGTGTAGGCAATCAGGCTTACAATAAAACAGATTCATTTCGAGCATCTCTAGTTAGTAGCTACTTGAACCAAATAAAAATAAACAAAACAATAGTGTATCCACCTTTCCCAGTGTATTTTTTTTATTTATTAATTTTAATTGAAGGCTAATTACTTTACAATATTGTAGTGGTTTTTGCCTTACATTGACATGAATCAGCCATGGGTGTACATGTATTCTCCATTCTGAACCCCCTCCCACCTCCCTCCTCATCCCATCCCTCAGGGTGTATTGGACTTTAGAAAACCAACTTCTTCATTTAAATAGGATCGGTGTCTCCTTTTCAGATATTGATATGCTTGTTCCAGTTCTGTCATATTTCTGTCAACTTAAGAATCTTCAACTATGAAATGAAGATAATGTAATCTATTTTTAGAAATTAACATCAAGTATTTGACGTCTGTTGGGCTGGCCAAAATTTATTTAGTTTTTTCTGTAAGATGCTACAAAAAAATCCAAATGAACTTTTTGGCCAACACAGTATTTGCCATTTCCTTTTTTTTTTTTTTCTTTCTGTTTTTCTTTTTTTCCATTTATTTTCATTCGTTGGAGGCTAATTACTTTACACTATTGTAGTGGTTTTTGCCATACATTGACATGAATCAGCCATGGATTTACATGGGATTGCCCATCCCGATCCCCCCTCCCGCCTCCCTCCCCATCCCATCCCTCTGGGTCTTCCCTGTGCACCAGCGCTGAGCACGCATCTCATGCATCCAAACTGGGCTGGTGATCTGTTTCACACTTGATAGTATACTTGTTTCAATGCTGTTCTCTCTGAACATCCCACCCTCGCCTTCTCCCACAAAGTCTAAAAGTCTGTTCTGTATGTCTGTGTCTCTTTTTCTGTTTTGCATATAGGGTTATCGTTACCATCTTTTTAAATTCCATATATATGCGTTAGTATACCTTATTGGTCTTTATCTTTCTGGCTTACTGCACTCTGTATAATGGGCTCCAGTTTCATCCATCTCATTAGAACTGCTTCAGATGAATTCATTTTAATGGCTGAGTTATATTCCAAAGTGTATATGTACCACAGCTTCCTTATCCATTCATCTGCTGATGGGCATCTAGGTTGCTTCCATGTCCTGGCTATTATAAACAGTGCTGCAATGAACCTTGGGGTACATGTGTCTCTTTCAGATCTGGTCTCCTTGGTGTGTATGCCCAGAAGTGGGATTGCTGGGTCATATGGCAGTTCTAGTTCCAGTTTTTTAAGAAATCTCCACACTGTTCTCCATAGCGGCTGTACTAGTTTGCATTCCCACCAACAGTGTAAGAGGGTTCCCTTTTCTCCACACCCTCTCCAGCATTTATTGCTTGTAGACTTTTGGATAGCAGCCATCCTGACTGGCGTGTAATGGTACCTCATTGAGGTTTTGTTTTGCATTTCTCTTATAATGAGTGATGTTGAGCATCTTTTCATGTGTTTGTTAGCCATCTGTATGTCTTCTTTGGAGAAATGTCTGTTTAGTTCTTTGGCCCATTTTTTGATTGGGTCATTTATTTTTCTGGAATTGAGCTGCAGGAGTTGCTTGTATATTTTTGAGATTAATCCTTTGTCTGTTTCATAATTTGCTATTATTTTCTCCCATTCTGAAGGCTGTCTTTTCAATTTGCTTATAGTTTCCTTTGTTGTGCTAAAGCTTTTAAGTTTCATTAGGTCCCATTTGTTTAGTTTTGCTTTTATTTCCAATATTCTGGGAGGTGTGTCATAGAGGATCCTGCTGTGATTTATGTCAGAGAGTGTTTTGCCTATGTTCTCCTCTAGGAGTTTTATAGTTTCTGGTCTTACATTTAGATCTTTAATCCATTTTGAGTTTATTTTTGTGTATGGTGCTAGAAAGTGTTCTAGTTTCATTCTTGTACAAGTGGTTGACCAGTTTTCCCAGCACCACTTGTTAAAGAGGTTGTCTTTTTCCCATTGTATATTCTTGCCTCCTTTGTCGAAGATAAGGTGTCTGTAGGTACGTGGATTTATCTCTGGGCTTTCTATTGTGTTCCATTGATCTATATTTCTGTCTTTGTGCCAGTACCATACTGTCTTGATGTGCCATACATTTCTTGATGACTGTGGCATTGTAGTAGAGCCTGAAGTCAGGCAGGTTGATTCCTCCAGTTCCATTCTTCTTTCTCAAGATTGCTTTGGCTATTCGAGGTTTTTTTGTATTTCCATACAAATTGTGAGATTATTTGTTCTAGTTCTGTGAAGAATACCATTGGTAGCTTGATAGGGATTGCATTGAATCTATATATTGCTTTGGGTAGAATAGCCATTTTGACAATATTGATTCTTCCATTCCATGAACACGGTATATTTCTCCATCTGTTTGTGTCCTCTTTGATTTCTTTCATCAGTGTTTTATAGTTTTCTATGTATAGGTCTTTTGTCTCTTTAGGTAGATATACTCCTAAGTATTTTATTCTTTTTGTTGCAATGGTGAATGGTATTGTTTCCTTAATTTCTCTTTCTGTTTTCTCATTGTTAGTGTATAGGAATGCAAGGGATTTCTGTGTGTTAATTTTATTTCCTGCAACTTTACTATGTTCATTAATAGCTCTAGTAATTTTCTGGTACAGTCTTTAGGGTTTTCTGTGTAGAGGATCATGTCATCTGTGAACAGCGAGAGTTTCACTTCTTCTTTTCCTATCTGGATTCCTTTTATTTCTTTTTCTGCTCTGATTGCTGTGGCCAACACTTCCAAAACTATGTTGAATAGTAGTGGTGAGAGTGGGCACCCTTGACTTGTTCCTGATTTTAGGGGAAATGCTTTCAATTTTTCCCCATTGAGGATAATGTTTGCTGTGGGTTTGTCATATATAGCTTTTATTATGTTGAGGTATGTTCTTTCTATTCCTGTCTTCTGGAGAGTTTTTATCATAAATGAGTGTTGAATTTTGTCAAAGGCTTTTTCTGTATCTATTGAGATAATCATATGGTTTTTATCTTTCAATTTGTTAATGTGGTGTATTACATTGATTGATTTGCAGATATTGAAGAATCCTTGCATTCCTGGGATAAAGCCCACTTAGTCATTATGTATGATCTTTTTAATATGTTGTTGGATTCTGTTTGCTAGAATTTTGTTAAGGATTTTTGCATCTATGTTCATCAGTGATATTGGCCTGTAGTTTTCTTTTTTTGTGGCATCTTTGTCTGGTTTTGGAATTAGGGTGATGGTGGCCTCATAGAATGAGTTTGGAAGTTTACCTTCTTCTGCAATTTTCTGGAAGAGTTTGAGTAAGATAGGTGTCAGCTCTTCTCTAAATTTTTGGTAGAATTCAGCTGTGAAGCCATCTGGTCCTGGGCTTTTGTTTGCTGGAAGATTTCTGATTACAGTTTCGATTTCCGTGGGTCTGTCAAGATTTTCTATTTCTTCCTGGTTCAGTTTTGGAAAGTTATACTTTTCTAGGAGTTTGAACATTTCTTCCAAGTTGTTCATTTTATTGGCATAGAGGTTCTGGTAGTAATCTCTTATGATCCTTTGTATTTCAGTGTTGTCTGTTGTGATCTCTCCATTTTCATTTCTAATTTTGTTGATTTGGTTCTTCTCCCTTTGTTTCTTGATGAGTCTGGCTAACGGTTTGTCAATTTTGTTTATCTTTTCAAAAAACCAGCTTTTAGCTTTGTTGATTTTTGCTATGGTCTCTTTAGTTTCTTTTTCATTTATTTCTGCCCTAATTTTTAAGATTTCTCTCCTTCTACTAACCCTGGGGTTCTTCATTTCTTCCTTCTCTTGTTGCTTTAGGTGTAGAGCTAGGTTATTTATTTGACTTTTTTCTTGTTTCTTGAGGTAAGCCTGTAATGCTATGAATCTTCCCCTTAGCACTGCTTTTACAGTGTCCCATAGGTTTTGGGTTGTTGTGTTTTCATTTTCATTTGTTTCTATGCATATTTTTATTTCTTTTTTGATTTCTTCTATGATTGGTTGGTTATTCGGAAGTGTGTTATTTAGCCTCCATATGTTTGAATTTTTAGTAGTTTTTTTTTTTTTTTCCTGCAATTGAGATCTAATCTTACTGCATTGCAGTCAGAAAAGATGACTGGAATGATTTCAATTTTTTTGAATTTATCAAGGCTAGATTTATGGCCCAGGATGTGATCTATTCTGGAGAAGGTTCTGTGTGCACTTAAGAAAAAGGTGAAATTGATTGTTTTGGGGTGAAATGTCCTATAGATATCAATTAGGTCTAGCTGGTCCATTGTGTCATTTAAAGTTTGTGTTTCCTTGTTAATTTTCTGTTTAGTTGCTCTATCCATAGGTGTGAGTGGATAGTAAAAGTCACAATTAAAGTCTCCCACTATTATTGTGTTATTGTTAATTTCCCCTTTCACACTCATTAGCATTTACCTTACATATTGTGGTGCTCCTATGTTGGGTGCATATATATTTATACTTGTTATATCTTCTTCTTGGATCCAGTGTATTATTCTGACATTTTTGTAAAGCTTCTCTCTCATTTCCATCAGCCCATCAGATTCTGAGAAATGAAAATGAAAGGAAATATAAAGCATTCGAAATATTTAAGTACTTATGAGAAATATTTTCTTATCTCTGATAAATATATGTTTAGAATAAACCCTTGGCTTTCCATTTCTCCACTATCTGAGTATCTCAGGACAAGACCATGAGGATTGTAAACCCTAGTTAGAATTTGTAAAGAAAAGTTTCCCCATTCTACGGCTTTCAAGCTAGTAGGGGAAAGAGATTCAAAAGCAGTGTCAAAACCAGACGATGAAAATATGTAATAATAGTGATACTGATACAGTGCAGCCAGTGGTAAGGGAGGCTATAGACCGATTTTGATGAGATATGCTTGTGGCAGAGTGAAGGCTTGATTTGGTCTGCATGGAATCATGTTTGTTTCTTCCATTGTCTTCTAGCTCTCATCTCTTAAGGAAAGAAATTGCTCTTTTCTCTTGGCAAGAATCCAAAACTCAAGCTGAACCAACCATGTTTGTTAGTGACTGACTGTGCTTTTAAAAAGTTAGGGGAATGGATTTTCTCTTCCAGTCATTTTTTTGCCTTCTTGTCGTAAGCAGTTTTAGGTCTCAGCAGACTTCACTCGCCTTCCCCACATTTCTAAATGTGAAGTTGGTAGCTTGCAGTTGGGTCTCTTCTTAGGGCCTTGCCTATTAGCCTTTCCTGGCATGTATACTTGACTGTCATTGCTTCATGTTCCTGTGCCCTGCAAGCGACCAAAGTGAAATAAAAGTTAGGAACTCTAAACCAACTTCCCCAGAGAGTTTTGCCTCGCTGTACTGATCACTGGACTAACTAATGATAAAAGGTTATAGTAGGGCAGTTTTGTCACCTTGGCGGGGAGTGATGCTAAAGATGGTTTGTCAGACTCAACCTTTATGGTCAGAAAATGCCTGAAAACCTTTAAAATTACCAGAAACTCAACTTTTATGAGTACAAAGGCCAAGCATATTTATCCTCTCTTTCTCTTTGTCTTTTACCTATGATGTCCATTCCCTGAAACAAGGAGCCCAAGGTCTAGTTTGAATGGGTGGTGGTAAAGAAGAAATTAAATTTCAACACTCTGAATAGTCATAATGGAATGTATATAAAACAAACATATAATTCATCTTTATGACTTTTGAAAAAACTGTTGCTCATTCTAAAGATCAAATGAATGTTTTTGAATAAGAGTTGACAGAGGGTTTGGGTACTACTTGGGTGCAAAAAAAAAAAAAAAAAAAAAAATCTGTAAATCCAGCATGACATTATAAGGTAAGAAGTATATGCAAGCTGGTCAATAGTAACAGTCTTTTTGATAAGTGATTAAAATGTTAGCTCCCCCCACCCCAGAGTTCACATCAATTGATGATACCTCATCTGCTTTTCTATTACTATGATAAACCTACTTTATGACTGTCTGGATACCAAGTGCAGGAATTTAAATTAAAGTTGGAAAAATGGATTTATTTTCTACCTTACCATTTCAGTTAGGAAAAATATGTTGAAAGTGATCAAGATTAAAAGACATTTTGAACATTTTAACCAATAAATAATCAGTTTGTACTCTGTTAACATTAAAAATATTTGGAGGCTATTTTTAACTGGAATCAGGTCCAGCCCATGCTGCATGCTAAGTCACTTCAGTCATGTCTTACTGTTTGAAACCCTATGGACCATAGCCCGCCAGGCTCCTTTGTCCATGGGATTCTCCAGGCAAGAATACTGGAGTGGGTTGCCATTTCCTCTTCCAGGAGATCTTCTTGATCCAGGGATCAAACCTATGTCTCTTGCATCTCCTGCATTGGCAGGCGGGTTCTTTACCACTAGCATCACTTGGAAAACCCCAGTTCACCAGAAATGATGAATGGAATGTCTCACATGGGTTCAGTGCTAAAGTAGCAACTAATGGTAAAGAGCTAGTATTTGTTTATAACTTCCTGTGAGTCACAAAGGGAATAGCTGTAATGGGACAAGCATTGGTCATTGTGCCAGAATATTATCTTCTCTTTCTTAGTATCTGATGGTCATTTGAAATCTGGGACAACTTTTTCTCTCTCCAGCTTGAGGATAGAACTAACGTCCACCACTAGTTTGCATACTGAAGTGGATGTGACAGTAAATGGGATGTCTGGAGAGTGAAATTTTGTGTGAGAAAAAAAAAATGTCTTCTTTATTGAGAGGGTTCCTTTGCCAGTTACTGGCTTATTAGCCAGTCTTCCATGTAGAATGTGCAGAAGGGACCCGTAGAGGCAAGCCACACTTAAATCTTCAAAACCCCATGTGGGAGATTTTTACCATCACAGCTGCCTTGGACCAATATGGATCAGGTTCTAAAAATCATTTAGCTCTGTGTTAACCTTAGAAGAAAAAGAGAAGAACTCCAACAGGAAGGATACTAGCTTCTTAATTGGTGATGCTTACATGCTGTGGGTGGCAAAGAACTGACTGCCCCAGATGACATGACTGTGTCCTCTGTACCTCTTTCTGAATTCTTTTTGTAATTTCATTCAGCTCTGAGTAGAGACACCTGGTGGGACTAAAATGGGAGATCCCTTCAGCCTGTGTGCAGTCTTAATGAGATACCCCAAACACATGGTTGTTACATGTTAAGGTTGTTCTTTACATAAGCAAAAGATTCTAGATTCTTAGGCAAGGGCACACACACATGTGTGTGAGTGTGTGTGCTCATAATCATGCATGTGTGTATAAAGAGTAAAAAGCAAAATGACCAAGATATATTTTGGCGCTCTTGCATAAGGAAGAATCTTTAATAGTGATGTCTTTTGTTTGTCTCCTTAGATATGAAAATTGTAGGATCATAATTAGAATTTCTGTCTCTATGAACAGGGATGAACTTTGGATAGAAAGCCTGACTCAATTTACATACAGTAAGGGTTGAAATCAGGAAAACTTCTTCCTTTTTCTGTCTCTCCATTTCTCACAAAAATAAAACACTATCTTCCTTAATATCAGTGGCAGAGAATAACAGTGTTGTTTGAGACTAGAGTCTAAACACTATATAAAATTACAAAACCAGAATCAGAAAAATATTTGTGGATGAAAGTACACAATCTTCCTCCTTCCTCAT
The DNA here is from genome assembly GCF_019320065.1 of Cervus canadensis. NCBI lineage: Eukaryota > Metazoa > Chordata > Mammalia > Artiodactyla > Cervidae > Cervus > Cervus canadensis. The sequence goes on from NC_057388.1 coordinate 19,765,127, forward strand.
TTCAGATCATTTTAGCAAAAAGATGCTGAATTTGCTTTCCTTTGAAAGGCAATGGTGGCTTAAGATAGGCCAAGAAGCTGCCCAGAATTGTAGTAATTATAAGTGGTTTTGGGCCACACTATTTTAGTTTAGAAAATATTCAGTAATGGTCAAATAAGTCTACAGAGGGTAAGTAACTGCAGTCATTAGAATTGATTCTGGGATGTTTGTGTTTTCTAGAATTGGTGATGTTGAACTAGTGTGATGATTTTCTTGCATTTCCTTTTGTCTATATGGAACTTTGGAAAATTGGATCATGTTAGAGATTTGCAGTTTGAGTAGTCTAAGTTAGGATATGCTTAAAAATCTGCATGAGTTCCAGATGAAGAAAGCTCTGGCTTCATATACTAACAAAGAAACTTACATTCCAACTGGGTATCTTAATGAGACCCCTCTGGTTATATCTGAGTAGAACAGAAAGAAATGCTTTAAAGTGATGTTTTTCTATATTGAGTGAGAAATTAATTTCTTTCTAGCATCAAGAGTTTTATTCCAAGGGGCTAATATGATTATTCTTGTATGAAGTGAAAAATGAAGAATACATTATCTTGTGGGTAATTGAACTTCCCTCTCTTTGTACTCTGTGTATCCTTCAGAATAGGGATTCCAGATTATCCAGAATAACAAGCAATTCTAAAATCTAAGTGGATTAAAATAATACATATTTGTTTCTTGACCGTAATATCCACCCACCAGGGAGATGCCAGGGAGTTCTGCTCATTGTAATTGCCTCTTGTATGTGAACACAACCTGACATGCAAGATGGAATACGGATGATGTCTTAGTTTAGCATGGAGAGTGGTCTTCTATTGAACTGAAGCAAATTGAAGAAAAAACTTTTCCTGACCTCTTTCAGTAAGTTTTGGAGGAAACATCAAAGAAACATTCATTAAAACGTTTATGAGGACTTCCCTGGTGGCACAATGGATAAGACTCCACCTGTCAATGCAGGGTATATGGGTTGGATCTTTGGTCCGGGAAGATTCCACATGGCATGAAGCAATAAGCCTGTGTGCCACAACTGCTGAGCCCATGCGTCTAGGGTCTGTGCTCTGCAATAAGAGAAGCCACTGCAGTAAGCCTGTGCCCTGCAGTTTTTAAGAGTAGCCCCCATTCACTGCAACTAGAGGCGGGTGCAGCAATGAAGACCTGCTGCAAGCAAAAAAATAAAGAAAAAAATGTTTTTTTAAAAAAATATGAAATAAACATCCTCATCTCATTTATTCACACAGAGATGCACAGGAGTGTTTGCAAATTTTCAGAACAGAAATACAAAATTTTATATTTAAGAGAATATAAGATTGTTCCCCCTGATTGACTATTTAGACCTAGTCAATCCTTCTCAAAGGCTTCTTAAAAAAACTTCAATTTTACTTCTATTTTTATTGCTATGTTTTCATCGTTAGATGTTCAAAACTCTTTACTCTCAAGACAGAAAAGTATTGCTAGAGATGGGCTCAGTACAGGAAATGCATTGGTCCAACATTTGAGGCAATGGGCAATTTCACGTGATAAGTAAAAGAATCAAAATTTGTTCTTCTTTGGCAGCAGTCTGCTTGTATTCCAGTTTTCAAAAGGAAAATTTCTTCAGCTTCACTGTCCTTATTATTTCTGTTGAAATTCCATTCAACTAATATGACAAATTGACCTAGGTTTCCTTTCTCTTTGAATAGGGGCCCAGTTGGTGACACTTTATTTGAGTCTAACTTGCCTAGAGATTGCATTGAATTCTGGGTCCAAAGTCTTATTAATGATAACAGTTTGTATACATTTGTCTGAACTTGTTCCTTGCATGCATATTTCTTTAGGGGATGTTATGGATGTGGGGGAGTAAGGATCAGGTACTGCAGCTATAACAGGAAACTCACCAAGGATTCAGGATACTTAGATTTTTTTCATTCTGATAGTAACTTTTTTTTAATTCTTCCTTTCTCATTCACCATTGAGCCAAAATGAATAACTAAACTTCATCATGTTTTAAAGTTAAAAAAGTTTTACAAGTCTCAGCATTTAATTGAAGCCATGTTTTCCTTAGTCTACCCTTATCTATATTGGTAGGGTTAATTTTAGCTTACTAAATTTATAACTGACGTTAAGAAAGGATTTAGTCATGGAAACTACTAATCACTAGCTAATACTCCTGCTTCTTACGGAAAAGGAAAAATAGATTCCAAATGTCTATCTTATCATTTCAGCAGTTTCTCACAGTATGCTTAATGACATATTTACAAAGTTGTAAGTGGGTCCACTTTGATATAAAGATAAATATGAGAAAATCAGTGCCTTTATATTTAGTAGTTTCCAGGGAAATTCAGTAAAAGGAATACATTTAGGTTTCATTTTTCTATGAATAGCCAGAATAGTTTGTTGCAGTTTTGAAATCTTACAAGGCTTACATAAGGAAAGTAATATGATTTTAGTGCTGGTGTTGGAGATGTATTGATTAAATTTAGAACTATGTAGGAGGTAAAATCCAGGCCACCTGTTACGATTACAGTTGCAGTAAAATTTGTTTTTGCATTTAATTTTACTGGCTAGGTAATTGAAAAAGAAAGATGTTACAATGTAATTCAAATAGAAAGGTATTTAAAATGTAAATTGTTTTTCAGATAGCAAATGGATTTTTTAAATTTTATCAGCTCTTAAGATTTCAAAATACACTATACTCTGACCTTCTGCATCACATGTGTTCAGTCTAAGCCTGTGGGAGGGGATCTAAGAAATAGTACATATGATAAGCAGCAGTCACACCCCATCTTCAGACTAACGTAGGTCAGTGTATTATTATTCCCATTGTATGGAAGGACAAAATGATATTCAGAAATTTAAAGTTTAGTGCCTAAAGTCACATGGCTAGTGAATTAAATCACCAGTGTTTTAACAAATATATCCCTAACGTTAATGTCCATGTATTACATTACCTTAGAGCTGACACCACGTTAACCAATGTAGATAAATTTGTCATTTAATCAGTGACCAGTTTTATTCCAGTGATTAATCAGTCTATTGGATAAGGCCAAAAAAGAATTCTTTGGACATCTTCTTGGTAATGTCTTATTCAGCCTGAACATCTGGGTAACAGTCTTTGTTTATAAAAGAGAGAGAATTCTCATCACTTATATTTAACTCCTCTGTGTAATTTTCACAAATTTTCTTTAGTGTACAGAGTGTTGTTTATCCAACACTTTTCATGGCTTCTTGTATCAGAGATTTGTACTTGGGAATGTGGTTATATACGCATAGCAAAGCCTGTCTTCTCCCTCATCAGAAGCATGACATGATGTATATTTTCTCTTTCATTTTTTATTGTTTATTTTTTAATTGAGGATAATTGCTTTACAATGATGTGTTGGTTTCTGCCATATAGTAATGTGCATCATTTGTAACTTTATATATATCTCCCTCCTAATCCCACATTCTACCCCTCTAGGTTGTCACAGAGTTCTTTCATTTTCATAACATGTTTTTCTGGCAAAGCTCAGTTGACTCTCAGTTAACAAATTTTACATGTATGTGTATCTTTACTGGGAAATCAAAACTTTAAAGACCTTATGATGACTACTATCTACTCTCCCTGGAAGAGATATTTAACAGCTTTTTAAACTTCATCTATAAATGCCTTTTTTTTTTTTTAACATGAAGAGCAACATGTTAAACGTTGTGTGTGGGCCTAGATATTTAACAAAAGTGAACTTATGCCAGCACCTGAAGAAAAGGGTGTAGAGGAATATTTCTATTTGTAATCAGTATGGTAGAGGTAGGTTTTCTCTGCCAGTTAGTTTCCTGGAGAATGTTGTTAGCTGAAATGCTTCATCATGATTTAATTCCACTCACTGAGCCAATCAAATCTAGGATCCCTTTTACAGAGATTTAAATTCATAAAGATGCATTTGAATATTTTCTTTAAAGTTAAAAAAGGCTCTAGGCTGAGTTACCTAGCAGTCCAGTGGTTAATAATCTGCCCCTCCACTGCAGAGGGCTTGGGTCCAATTTCTGGTTGGAAACTAATATCCACCCACCTTATGCCATGCAGCCACACACACAAAAAAAAAAAAAAAAAAAAGAAAAAAAAGAAAAGAAAAAGCCTCTATAAATGTACTTTCATTATTATTAAAAAAAGAAAGAGTCATTATTTTTATGTCTTAGGCTGTCTACCCAAATCCTGGTAAAGAGAAGCAGATCTTAAATAGACACTTGAAGAATGAAGAATAAAATTTGGGCCACTATATAGTTGTACATTTTTTGGGTTCCAATCACTGCAGATGGGACTGTAGCCATGAAATTAAAAGATGCATACTGCTTGGAAGGAATTTTATGACCAACATAGACAGCATATTAAAAAGCAGAGACATTACTTTGTCAGCAAAGGTTCATCTAGTCAAGGCTATGGTTTTTCCAGTAGTCATGTACGGATGTGAGAGTTGGACTGTAAAGAAAGCTGAGCACCTAAGAATTGATGCTTTTGAACTGTGGTGTTGGAGAAGACTCTTGAGAGTCCCTTGGACTGCAAGGAGATCCAGCCAGTCAATCCTAAAGGAGATCAGTCCTGGGTTTTCATTGGAAGGACTGATGCTGAAGCTGAAACTCCAATATTTTGGCCACCTGATGCAAAGAGCTGACTCATTGGAAAAGACCCTGATGCTGGGAAGAATTGAAGGCAGGAGAAGGGGACGACAGAGGATGAGATGGCTGGATGGCATCACCGACTCAATGAACATGAGTTTGGTAAACTCCAGGAGCTGGTGATGGCCTGGTGTGCTGCAGTCGGTGGGATGGCAAAGAGTCAGACATGACTGAGCAACCCAACTGAACTGATGCATTCGTAATTTGGTAATACTTTTATGGTTCAATGTTTGTATCATAATCTTAAGTTGTCAAATCTTTGGATATGTTCTAGCATACTATACAACACAAGATAAAAAGTGGCCTAAATTTTAACAAGAATTTAAAATATTGACCAGGATTAATAATAAAATCATTAGAATCCATGAGGCATTGACTATTGTCATTTATTTGGTAGTTGGTTTATTTTTTAAAAAATTAGGTTCTTGAGAATTGAGTTATGCTATAATCAAAGATAAGTCTTTTAATTTAATGCAGCCTATTTTATTGAGAATCTTGTATTAAAACTTAGGTTAGTAACTATGCTCAGCATCTGAAAAATACTAGGAAATTTTTTTTCTGGGAGAACTAACAGAGGCATTTTTTCCTAATGAGAACCATAATCAAACCCTTGGGCTCTATTGCATAAGACTGCGGTTCTCAAATTCAATAACCCATCCTGTGACTCTGTTTCTCTTGTGAATTCCTGTGAGTCACTTTTTATTTGCTATTTGGAAATTCAATGATTAATACTATTTTTTAAAAGCTATTCTGAGAGGGCCAAACAGTAGATACTTCTTCTATAGATTCTGTTATATGTATACCTTTCTTAAAAGTTAAAGAGAAACAAGCTGAAAAATCTCTAAGTATTTATGTTTTGTTACACAATAGGCAGTTGTAACTTTACCAAATGATTATTATCAATTTTCTCATGGATGATGTTTAATCCCTATCTGAAAACATGGTTTTATGATACACATGATGCTTCATCTTATTTAGTAATTATAATAACTCTTGATACAGAAGACCATTCCTTCTGTGTACTAGCTAAAATTAAATTTTGTCATGAAGTGATCTCAGCATTTCTTATAAAAATTGAGATCTATAAAGTGCCAATTAATGATGACATATTTAGGATATTGAGGAGGGGGTTGTGAGCAGTTGGTAATAGTGCAGACACCAAAAGAATTATTTTCCATAGAAAATTTTAAACAATATTAAAACTCAAAACCAACTAAAATTTGTTCTTCTTTCTTTTTTCACTATGTGCTGGCAATTCTAAAAAAATTTCAGTGATAAAATATTCCTCTTCTTTGGGACAGATTATTTTCTTTACATCACTCTTATTGACTCCTGTTGACACACTGTCAAATATGTATTTGGTAATATTTTATTATTCAAACTATTTATACTAAGTAAATCCATCCTTAAAGGTCAGCCCATCCATCCTCATTCTACTTTGATCTTCTGGAATTTGGGTTAACATTTAGTCATACTAAGGAATGATCCTCCTTTCTTTTTTTTAAATTAATTTTTTTATTGAAGAATAATTGCTTTACAGAATGGTATTGTTTTCTATCAAACCTCAACATGAATCAGCCATAGGTATACATATATTCCCTCCCTTTTGAACCTCGCCCCCATCTCCCTCCCCATCCCACCCCTCTAGGTTGATACAGAGCCCCTGTTTGAGTTTCCTGAGCCAGACAGCAAATTCCCATTGGCTATCTATTTTACATATGGTAATGTAAGTTTCCACGTTACTCTTTCCGTACATCTCATCCTCTCCTCCCATTCCCCCTGCCTGTAAGTGTATTCTCTATGTCTGCTTCTCCATTGCTGCCCTATAAATAAATTCTTCAGTGTCATCTTTCTTGATTCTGTATATATGCATTAGAATATGATATTTATCTTTCTCTTTCTGACTTACTTCACTCTGTGTAATAGCTTCTAGGTTCATCCAGCTCATTAGAACTGACTCAAATATGTTCCTTTTTATGGCTGAGTAATATTCATTGTGTATATATACCACTACTTCTTTATCCATTCATCTGTCGGTGGACATCTAGATTGCTTCCATGTTCTAGCTCTTGTAAATAGTGCTGCAGTGAACAATGGAATACATGTGTCTTTTTCAATTTTGGTTTCCTCAAGGTATATACCTAGAAGTGGGATTTCTGGGTCATATGGTGGTTTTATTTCTAGCTTTTTAAGGAATCTTTATACCATCTTCCCTAGTGGCTGTATCAATTTACATTATCACCAACAGTGTAAGAGTGTTCCCTTTCTTCCACATCCTCTCCAGCATTTTTTGTTTGTAGACTTTCTGATGATGACCATTCTGGCCAGTATGAGGTGATATCTCATTGTAGTTTTGATTTACATTTCTCTAATAATGAGCAGTGTTGAGCATCTTTTCATGTGCTATGAGCCATCTGTATGTCTTCTTTGGAGAAATGTCTGTTTAGATATTTTTCCCATTTTTTCATTGGGTTGTTTGTTTTTCTGGTATTGAGTTGTATGAAATACTTGTATATTTTGGAAATTAATCCTTTGTCAGTTGTTTCATTTGCTATTATTTTCTCCCATTCTGAGGGTTGTCTTTTCACCTTGCTTATAGTTTCCTTTGCTGTTGGAAAGCTTTTAAGTTTAATTAGGTCCCACTTGTTTACTTTTGTTTTTATTTCTATTACTTTAGGAGGTGGGTCATAGAGGATCTTGCTTTGATTTATGTCTCGAGTGTTCTGCCTATGTTTTCCTTTAACAGTTTTATGGTTTCTGGTCTCCTCTTTAGGTCTTTAATCCCTTTTGAGTTTATCTTTGTGTATGGTGTTAGGAAGTGTTCTAATTTCATTCTTTTACATGTAGCTGTCCATTTTTCCCAGCACCATTTATTGAAGAGGCTGTCTTTGCCTCATTGTAAATTCCTGACTCCTTTGTCAAAAATGAGGTACCCATAGGTGCAGGTGTTTATTTCTGGGCTTTCTATCTTGTTCCATATCCGAGGTCAGGCAGGTTGATCCCTCCAGTTTCATTCTTCTTTCTCAAGACTGCTTTGGCTATTCAGGGTCTTTTGTGTTTACATATGAATTGTGAAATTTTTTGTTCTAGTTCTGTGAAAAATGTCATTTATAATTTGATAGGAATAACCTTGAATCTGTAGATTGTGTTTGATAGTATAGTCATTTTCACAATATTGATTCTTCTTACCCAGGAACATGGAATATCTCTCAATCAGTTTATGTCATCTTTGATTTCTTTCATTAGTGTCTTATAATTTTCTGTGTACAATTATTTTGTCTCCTTAGGTAAGTTTATTCCTAGATATTTAATTCTTCTTGTTTCAGTGGTGAATGAGATGATTCCTTAATTTCTCTTTCTGATTTTTCATTGTATATTTCAATGTATATAGAAATGCAAGTTATTTCTGTGTATTGATTTTGTATGCTGCAACTTTGCTAAATTCACTGATTAGCTCTAGCAATTTTCTGATACTATCTTTAGGGTTTTCTATGTACAGTATCATGTCATTTGTAGTGATAGCTTTACTTTTTCTTTTCCAATCTGGATGCCTTTTATTTCTTTTTCTTCTCTGGTTGCTGTAGTTAGGACTTCCAGAACTATGTTGAATAATAGTGGTGAAAGTGAACACCCTTGTCTTGTTCCTGATCTTGGGGGGAGTGTTTTCAGTTTTTTTTTTTTTTTTTTTACCATTGACAGTATTGTTTGCTGTAGGCTTATCATATATGACCTTTACTATGTTGAGGTAGGTTCCTTTTATGCCCAGTTTTTGAAGAATTTTAACCATAAGTGGGTGCTGAATTTTGTCAAAGGCTTTTTCTGCATCTATTGAGATTATCATATGATTTTTATCTTTCAATTTGTTAATATGGTGTATCACATTGATTGATTTGCCTCTGTTGAAGAATATACATCCTTGCATCCCTGGAATAAACCAACTTGATCATGGTGTATGAGCTTTTTGATGTGTTCCTGAATTCTGTTCGCTAAAATGTTGTTGAAGATTTTTGCATCTATGATCATCAGTGATATTGGCCTGTAGTTTTCTTTTTTTGTGTTGTCTTTGTCTGGTTTTGGTATCAGGGTGATGGTGGCCTCGTAGAATGAGTTTGGAAGTGTGCCTTAGCAGTTTTTTGAAAGAGTTTTAGAAGGATAGGCATTAGCTCTTCTCTAAATGTTTGATAGAATTCTCCTGTGAAGCCTCTGGTCCTGGACTTTTGTTTTTTGGGAAAATTTTGATCACAGCTTCTATTTCAGTGCTTGTAATTGGGTTGTTCATAATTTCTATTTCTTCCTGGTTCATTCTGGGAAGATTGAACTTTTCTAAGAATCTGTCCATTTCTTCCATGTTATCTATTTTATTGCCCTATAGTTGTTCATAATAGTCTCTTATAATCCTTTGTATTTCTTCATTACCTGTTGTAAAGTCTCCTTTTTCATTTCTAATTTTGTTGATTATTTTCTCTTTTTATCTTGATGAATCTGTCTAAAGATTTGTCAATTTTGTCTTCTCAGATAATCAGATTTTAGCTCTATTAATCTTTACTATTATTTCTTTCATTTCTTTTTTATTTATTTCTGCTCGGATCTATATGGTTTCTTTCCTTCTACTAATTTTGGGATTTTTTTTTTTGTTCTTTTTCCAGTTGTTTTAGGTGTAATGTTAGGCTGTCTATTCGATATTTTTCTTGTTTGTTGAGGTAGGATTGTATTGTTATAAACTTCCCTCTTAGAACTGCTTTCGCTGCATCCTATAGATTTTGAGTTGTCATGTTTTCATTGTCATTTGTTTCTAGAAATTTTTAACTTCCCTTTTGATTTCTTCAGTAGCTTGTTGGTTGTTTAGAAATGTGATTTAATCTCCATGTTTGTGTTTCTTACAGTTTTTTTCTGGTAGTTTATATATAGTCTAATAGCATTTTGGTCAGAGAAGATGCTTGATATAATTTCAGTTTTCTTAAATTTTCCCAATGTTTGATTTGTGACCCAAGATGTGGTCTATCCTGGAGAATGTTCCATGTGCCCTTGAGAAGAAGCTGTATTCTTCTGCATTTGGATGGAATGTCCTGAAGATATCAATGATATCCTTCTCATCTAATGTATCATTTAATACTTGTGTTTCCTTATTAATTTTCTGTTTTGATGATCTGTCCATTGGTGTGAGTGTTTTGTTAAAGCCTCCTACTATTACTGTGTTACCGTCAACTTCTCCTCTTATGTCTGTTAGTGTTTGTCTTATGTATTGAGGTGCTCCTAAGTTGGGTGCATAGATATTTACAATTGTTATGCCTTCCTCTTGGATTGATCCCTTGATCATTATGTAGCATCCTTCCTTATCTCTTCTAATCTTTATTTTAGGGTCTATTTTGTGTGATATCAGGATTGATACTCTGGCTTTCTTTTGCTTCCCATTTGCATGGAGTATATATTTCCATCCTCTCACTTTCAGTCTACGTATCTTGGGGTCTGAAGTGAGTTTCTTGCAGACAGCATATATATGGATCTTGTTTTTGTATGCATTCAACCAGTCTGTGTCTTTTGGTTGGAGTATTTAATCTATTTACATTTAAACTAATTATTGATTATATGTTCCAGTTGCCATTTTCTTAATTGTTTGAGGTTGATTTTATAGATCTTTTTTCTTCTCTTGTATTTCTTGACTGTATAAGTCCCTTTAACATTTGCTGTAGAGCTGGTTTGGTGGTACTGAATTCTCTTAACTTTTACTTGACTTTTACTTGCTTTTTATTTCTCCATCAATTTCGAATGCGATCCTTGCTGGGTATGGTAATCTTGGTTGTAGATTTTTCCCTTTCAATACTTTAAATGTATTCTGGCATTCCCTTCTGGCCTTCAGAGTTTTTGTTGAAAGGTCAGCTGTTAAGCATATGGGGTTTCCATTGTATGTTACTTGTTGCTTCTCCCTTGCAACAAGGGAGTTTAGTCTTTGTTAGTTTGATTAGTATGTGTCTTGAAGTGTTTCTCCTTGGGTTTATCCTGTATGGGACTCTTTGTGCCTCTTGGACTTGATCGAGTATTTCCTTTTCCATGATGGGGAAATTTTCAACTATACTCTCTTGAAACGTTTTCTCATACCCTTTCATTTTCTCTTCTTCTTCTGGGACCCCTATAATTCGAATGTTGGTGCATTTGATATTGTCCCAGAGGTCTCTGAGACTATTCTCAGTTCTTTTCATTCTTTTTTCTTTATTCTGCTCTTCAGAGGTTATTTCCACCATTTTATCTTCCAGCTTACTGATTCGTTCTTCTGCTTCAAATATTCTGCTATTGATTTCTTCAAGTGTATTTTTAATTTCAGTAATTGTGTTGTTTTTCTCTGTATGTTTATTCTTTAATTCTTCTAGGTCTTTGTTAATTGATTCTTGCATTTTCTCCATTTTCTTTTCGAGGTTTTTGATCATTTTTACTATCAATATTCTGAATTCTTTTTCAGGTAGTTTGCTTATTTCATCTTCATTTGTTTGGACTTCTGTATTTCTAGTTTCTTTTTTTATTTGTGTAGTATTTCTCTGCCTTTTAATTATTTGTTTTTTAACTTATTGTGTTTGAGGTCTCCTTTTCCAAGGCTTCAAGGCTGATTTCTTTCTTCCTTTTTGTTTCTGCCCCCCTAACGTTGGTCCAGTAGTTTGTGTAAGTTTGTATAGGGTGTGATTTGTGCTGAGCTTTTTTGTTTATTAGTTTGTTTGTTTTTCCTCTGATGGGAAAGGCTGAGTGAGGTGGTCATCCTGTCTGCTTATGATTGATTTGTATTTTTGTTTTGTTTGTTGTTTAGATGAGGCATTCTGCACAGGGTGCTACTGGTGGTTGGGTGGTGCTGGGTCTTGTATTCAAGTGGTTTCCTTTGTGTGAGTTCTCACTTTTTATACTCCCCAGGGCTAGTTCTCTGGTAGTCTAGGGTCTTGGAGTCAGCACTCCCACTCAAAAGGCTCAGGGCTTGATCTCTGGTCAGAAATGAAGATTCCACAAGTGGTTTGTTATGGTGTTAAGTGAGATTAAAACAAATACCACAAAATGAGAAACTGAAGATGAATCCCAGTCAAATGGCAGTTAAAAAATCAGGCAAATGATTATTAATATAATGGACTACACACACACACATGAGCAAAGTCAAAACAGTCCAATAAAAATAAAGTACAGTAGATTGACCTGGCGAACAAAGCAAATCAAAAATTATATTTACCAGTTAAGAACAAAACTAACTAAAGCACAAACTGGAAAACAAAACTAAAGCAAGGTGCCAAGTGGGGAGTAAAGCAATGAAAACAAAACTTACAAGTATGTTGATAGGAAAGGAAAGAAAGAAAGAATAGATATGCAAAGTTAAATAGTGGTAATGAAGATTTATATACATTAAAGATTAAGTGCAAGGGGAAAATAGCAGTAGGAAAGGTAAACAAAGGAATAAATGTAGAAAAGATATAATAGGTTTAAAAAGTTAAAATGATAACAAAGAAAATTTTTAAAAAAGGAAGAAGAAAGAAAAAAAAAAACCTCCCAAAACTGCAAAAGTCCAACATAGAGGCAGAGGTTTTATAACAGCAATAAAAAGTGTGATGAATAATCATATATACATATACACCCATAAGCAAAATCAAAACAGTCCACCAAAAATAAAGTACAGTAGATTGGCTCAGAGAACAAAGGAAACCAAAAATTATATCTGCCAGTAAGAGCAAGACTAATTAAGCACAAACTGGAAAACAAAACTAAATCAAGGTGTCAACTGGGGAATAAACCAGTGAGAATAAAACTAACAAATATGTTGAGAGGAAAGGAACAAAAGAAAAGAAACAAAGAATAGATATGCAAAGTTAAATGGAGGTAGATAAAGAAGATTTATATACATTAAAGATTAACTGCAAGGGGAAAAGAACAGTAGGAAAAGCAAACAAAAGAATAATTGTAGAAAAATAATAGGTTTAAAAATTAAAATTAAAAAAAGAGAAAAGAAGAAAAAAAAAAAAAGGAAAACTCCACAGAACTGCAAAAATCCAAGGTAGAGGCAGAGGTTTAAAACGACAATAAAAAATGTGACTGAGAAAAAGAAAAGAGTTCAAAAACTTAATTAGATTCCATAGTACCAATAAAATCAACAACTACAACAGAGAGGGATAAAAAAGGAAAAAAGAAAAGAAAAATAAAATCCAAAAGAATCTACAGAACAAGTGAAAACATAAGAATAATAAATGTTTTTCTTGAGTCACTGCTGTCAGAGTCCTTTCCCATGCTGGGAGTCACAGTCCCTCTCACCTCCCTAGGATGCCCTCCAAAACTGTGCTGATCTCTGGACCTGCTGTGGGGGCATCTCAGATTTTAATCTGGTCCTCCTCCTGTCTGTTCTTGCCTCCAATGTCCATAGCTATCAGAACTAGTGAGTTTTCTTTTGTGAGCACTCTCAGTGACCTTTTATATATTCCATAGACACAGAGTCTGCCTAATTGATTGTGTGGATTTAATCTGCAGCTTGTAGAGCTGGTGAGAAGGTTTGGGGTCTTCTTCCTCAGCCACACTGCCCCTGGGTTTCAATTGTGGTTTTATGTCCACCTCTGCATGTGGGTTGTCCACTGGGGTTTGCTCCTGAGGCTGCCCTGGAGGACTTGGGTTTGCCCCTGTGAGGGCCAGGTGCGGAGGGGGTGCCGCTGCTTGGGTCGCAGGGGTTCTGGCAGCACCAGGTCCTCAGGGTAGGTGGCAGATAGGGCAGCAGGAAATATAGCGCTCTGGAAGGGTATGGCAACCAGTGTAGGCCAATATGCTCCAGTGTTCTTGCCTGGAGAACCTCCTTGACAGAAGCCTGGCAGGCTGCTGTCTACAGGGTTGCAAAGAATTGGACATGACCAAACCGACCCTGAGTGCACAGATGCAAGAGTTTTGCCTGTGGCAGCTTGGTCCTAGTGAGAGTTGAGTATGAAGGTGGTACAGCTGCTTGGCTTGTGGGGTCCCTGGTGGTGCCAAGTGTGCAGGGACACGGGCTGCCTCTGCTGCAGGAGGTATGGTCCTTTCAGAGTCTTTTTTAAGCCTCTTGTAGCTGGCGATCAGAAGGCCTCTTTGGCCTGTCTTTCTCCATAGCTCCTCCCATTCAGGCACTTAGAGGGCTCCCTTGCCTGGGGATAGAGGGGTCCCCCCTGGCTGGGGTCTTACTCTGTGCATCAACGCATCAGGCACTTGAAGGGGCACCCTGGGTGGGTCCTACTCTGTAGTTTAGTGCGTCAGGCATTTGATGGGCCAGCCACTCTATTGTTCAGCTGCCAATGCTGGTGTGTGAGGGGAGAGAGGCTATGGTGGTGGCTCCACCCGCTATGCGTGGCTCAGCAGTATCGCCTTGCTTCCATGGCTGCCAGGCTTTCCTCCACATGCATTTCCCACTACAACCTTCTCCCTCACACCCCCTCCATCTGTCTCTCTGAAGGCAACAGCAGCCCTCGCCCTGGTGCTCCACAATCCCTAAACTCCAGCTCCCAGCCTCTGGGCCTTCCAGGGGACCTGAGCCCCTGTCCGGGGTATGGATGGCTGCGGCAAGGACTGTCTGATTCTCATTCCATTTAAGCTGCCACAGATCGGCTGTTTCACTCTCAGTCTTAAATGTTTCTTCTCTGACTCAGACAATTGCCCCAATGTTGGGGTTGGACCCCTGCCTCAGTTCCCCCACCCACTGAGGGCAGGTCCAGTCCTACTAACACTCCTGTTTTTCCCCCTAGTTCTTTCATCCTACTGAGTTTTGTGTGGTTCTATTCCCCCCGACCGCCAGTCAGGCACTCCTGTCCACTCTCAGCTGGTTTTCTGCATGCACATTTGTGTCTGAAGGTGTATTCCTGATGTATCCATGGAGAGAAATATACTCCATGTCCACCTACTCCTCCACCATCTTGTTCTCCCTCCCTTTCTTTATTTTCATGCATTATCTTTACAAACTAACCAAGTACAAAATAGTATAGCTTTTAGTGTAAATACCTTTAAATAATAATGAGGTTAAACATTTAATAGAATTATTCAAGGAAATTATTCACAAATAATCTACCTGATGAGAAAACTCAGCTATTTACTCCAAGTCCCACACAGATTTCAGGATGACCATGTATAAAAAGGTCTTCCTGTTCCCTCTTCAGATTGTGAGTGTGCATTTTCATGGTATTGTTACTTATTACTCTCAGTTAGATATAAACCAAGCATGGATTGGGCCAGAGGGGGGAAAAAACCTTGGAATTGAGTAAAAGAGTTTTTCCTCAAAATGTACCAACATTTATACCTTCTATCTTAATATCATTTTCTTGAAAGAATTAAAATTCCCAAATATCCTGGACAGCCTGTTCATAAAGCAAAGCCTAGCTGATTAGAATTCACTCCCATGAGGGAGAATGTCATAATGAAAGTCCCAGTAATCTCTCAAGAGGGATGAGACAGAGATCATCTATAGGATTTGGGGGTTTGTGCTCAAGAGGTTTGAGACTTTGAAAATAGGGAACTGCTTGGCATTGGGCAAAGATTGTGACATAATAGTTTAATATTGGTAGACACATTAAGGTAAGGATCTAAAGGTACCCTGGAGTCCAGCTCTGCAAAATTTCTTGGCATGAACACCAAGTGTTCAAAAAAATAGTTTTTACACCCTTAGGAAAAAATAGGCTGTCTATGTTTTACCATAAGTCTACAGTTTTATGGCACTGTACTTCACATGTATGAATAACATTTTCTAACTGGTCCTGAAGGCATCTGACCGTATAACCAACCCCCCTCCCAACCAATGCCCTTTTGATTGGACCCTGGTAGTCTTTCACAGTTGAACAATCTATGAATAAATACATGGAAAGTAAATATATTTTAGAGCATGTACATGTCTTTATATTTTCACTTAAAATTTTACATTGAGAAAGCAAACTAAAAAAAATAAAATATGAGTGATTTGGCAACATGTTTGTCCTAAGTTTAGGCATGGACACTGGAACAGTAGAATTAGATGGTACAATCCCAACTCTATTTCTTACTAACTATGCTTTCTGGCTAAGTCAAGTAATCCTTTTGGGAATCACTGCTAAGTGAAGATGATAAAATGTTTCGTAGTTTGGTTTTTTTTTGCTTCTAATTATGTGTGTATTTGTGTTCTCAGTCACTCAGTAATGTCCTACTCTTTGTGACCCCAATGAACTATAGCCCACCAGGCTCCTCTGTCCATGGAATTTTCCAGGCAAGTATACTAGAGTGGATTGCCATTTCCTCCTCCAGAGGATCTTCCCAACCCAGTAATCAAACCTGTGTCTCCTGAATTGGCATGTAGATTCTTTATCACTGAGCCACCTGGGAAGCCCCTTTTTAAATCATAAATAAAAATAAATTTGAGGGTACTGAAAAATTATAAGATAAAAAATTAGTATGTAGTAAAATCTAGAAAATTTAATGTTGAATTTTAAAACCATTTTCAACAATTGTATAAATAGAAAAGAAGGAAATCACTAATTATTAAATGCTTTGACTCGTAAACTTGGGAAAGGACACATTTGGTGTGTCAGAAAGGTAACAAAACCAAAGGTAAATTATAAATTAAGATTTAAAAAAGTGAACATATAAAAACTCTAACATTGTAGTAGAAAATGGACAAAAGACTTGAATAAAATTCACTAGTAAATATAAAAATGGGCAAATTAAGTGATAAAATAATTTGCTACAGAAGTAATAAATGAAAAAAATGTTCAATGTAACTCACTTTTATTTTTTATTTTTTTCATAACTCACTTTTAGAAATTTTAAAATTAAAGCAAAAATTGTTCAAGTTTACAAATAAAGTAGGCAACAGGGGAAATTATAATAGAATCCAGTGTCAGAATGAATGTACAGTTAAAAACTTTTGGTAAGGGATAATTTTTGGAAAACATTTGATAACTAATACAAAGAATGTAAATATGTTCAAGGCATCTAACTCAGAAATTTCATATTAATACTTTATTTAAAAAATGAGCATTGGATAGGATATAATTCTCTAAGTAATAGAAATATTTCAGCATGTTATGGGGATATATGTATAAGTTATCCATTATATAATTTCAAAGATTTAATGGTATGAGAAAATCAATTTTAAGAATATATCAATTCATATATGTTATAACCTAAATTTTGTTTTAAGTATTATTTAAAAGCACATATGAAATATATATGCACAAAACATTTTAATAGAAATCATTAAAATGTTAACAGAAACTTTATTTAACAGACATCTGTTAATCCTTTCCTATGTGCCTGATGCACTCTAGGAGCTCTACAAGTAACAAATTAACTCATTTTTATTAAAATCCCACAAAGGGGGTAGCATTATTATCCATATTTGATAGGTGAGGAAACTATATTATTAAGGAAATTGAACCCATTATAAAAAACTTTTTCAGAAAGAAGAATCCAGACCTAGATGGTTTACTGTGGAATTCTATAAAATATTAAAGGAAATAATGATTTCCTGTAGTCAGTCAGAAAACAGGCTTTCCAGGTGGCGCTAGTGGTAAAGAATCTGCTTGCCAATGCAGGAGACCTAAAAGATGTGGGTTCAATCCCTGATTTGGAAAGACTCCCTGGAGGAAGGCTTGGCAACCTACTCCAATATTCTTGCCTGGAGAACCCCATGGATACGGGATCCTGGCGGGCTACAGTCCATACAGTCACAATGACTGAAATGACTGAGCACACACATCAGAAAATAAGGAAGGAATGGATGCCTTTCAACTTCTTTTATGAAGTCAGCATACGCTTAAGAGCCCCAAAATTACAAAGTCATTAACAAAATATATTTAAATTTTCTAAGAAATGCAAGATTAATTTAATATTTGAAATCATTCAATGTAATGCTTGATTGTAAGGAAAAATAATCAATAACCATTTCAATAGACATAGTAAACACATATAACAACCTTTAATACTTACTCAAAAATTTACAAAAAGTCATGTAAAAAGTCATGTACTCAGTCGGGTCCAACTCTTTGTGACCCCATGGACTATGCAGCCCTTGGAATTCTCCAGGCCAGAATACTAGAGTGGGTAGCCTTTCCCTTCTCCAGGGAATCTTCCCAACCCAGGGACCGAACCCAGGTCTCCTGCATTGCAGGCGAATTCTTTACCAGCTGAGCTGCAAGGGAAGCCCAAGAACACTGGAATGGGTAGCCTATCCCTTCTCCAGTGGATCTTCCTGATCCAGGAATCAAACCAGGGTCTCCTGCATTGCAGGCAGATTCTTTACCAACTGAGTTATCAGGGAAGCCCATATAATTTAATATTCAAAATCAATGAATGTAATACTTGATTTTAAGGAAAAATAATCAATGACTATTTTAATAGATATAGTAAAAACATTTGACAACCTTTAATGCTTATTCAAAAATTTGCAAAAAACTTGTAATAAAATGATTTTTCAATCTATTCAAGGGCATTTGTTACTAATGTGTAGGTAACATCATACCAAATTGTGAAATGCTAATTATTTTCCTCCTAAAATTAAAACAAGACAAAGATACTCACTCTTTTTTTTTTTTTTTTGAGATGTTATTTCTTCTAAGTGTTCTTTATAAAAAATGAATTTATTTATTTTAATTGGAGGATAATTACTTTACAATGTTGGGATGGCTTTTGCCATACATTGACATGAATCAGCCATGGGAGTACATGTGTCTCTTCATCCTGAAACCCCCTCCCACGTCGCTCCCCACCCTATCCCTCTGGGTTGTCTGAGAGCACCAGCTTTGAGTGCCCTGCTTCATGAGATGATCACTCTTAACTCTCTTATTGAGTTTTCTACTGGTAAGTCTAGCCACAAAAATGAATCTAGAAATGGAAAGTAAAAATATAAAGATTGAAAAGAAGAGACGTTTCTCTATTTGTATGTTATATGATTGTATGCAGAATGTCCTAAGTAATCTTCCAAAAATTATTAGAACTAAGAATAAATTTAACAAATTGTCAAGGTAGAAGCTTAATTTTAAAAATATTGCATTTTTATACAGTGACAGATAATTGGTATGAAATTTTAAAATAATTCTAAACATTGAGGAGGCAATAAATATAAAATATTTAGAAATAAATTTGATGAAAGTCATATAAATCCTCAACACTGAAAACATTATTTAGAGAAATTAAATACCATCTAAACAATGGAAATTAAACAATACAAAACAAATTTATTTGTTGGAGGACGCTGTTATAAAGATGTCAGTTTTCACCAAAATAATATATAAATTGAACACATTCTCAGTTATTAGTCTAGCAGTCTTCCTTTCTTCTCCCTGTTTTCTTTCTTCTCTCCCTCAACCTCTCTCTCCCTCCTTCCCTCCCTTTTTCCTTTGTTCCCTCTTTTTGAATTTGACACGCTAATTCTGAAATTTATATGGAAACACAAAGAATCTATAATCCTGAAAATTAGAAAAGAAAAAAGTATACTTGGAAGGCTTATATGAGCTGGATTTAGAAATCACCTAGTAAGTTAGAATAACCAATATAGCACAGTAATGGAATAAGAAACGATAGACCAGTGGAACAGAACTCAGAAATAGTTTTACTTGTACAGTCCATTGATTTTCAACAAAGGAGAATGAATCTTTCAATGGGGAAAGAAAAAAATTTTTTGACAAATTGTGCTGGAATATCCACAAGAACTAAAATAAATTTCAACCCCTAATTTTTACCATATAATCCTAGTGTTAGAAAAATGGTATCTTTGCAAGGAAGGTAAAGTAGATGATCCAATAAAAATGAACTTCTTAGTTTCTCTGAATGTGTCTAAAGAGAAAATAATTTCAGGAGTTACAGCCTTGGCATAGATGGAACAGAGAAAAGCAGATATTGTTTTATTTGTCAAGAGAAGATATGATGCTATAAGACCTTGAGCTACTATCAGGGATATCTATAAGTTATCATGCTGTGTACTTAGTTCTCAGTCATGTCTGAATCTTTGTGACCCCATGGACTGTAGCCTGCCAGGCTCCTCTGTCCATGGGGATTCTCCAGGCAAGAATACTGGAGTGGGTAGCCATGCCCTCCTTCGGGGGATCTGTCCAACCCAGGGATCAAACCCAGGTCTCCTGCATTGCAGACAGATTTTTTACCCTCTGAGCCACCAGGGAAGGCCCTATAATTTATAATGTAGTCTAAAATGAACATTTTCATCATTACTATGTCCTTAAAGACAGAGACCCAGACGAGTTGCTGATGCTTTTTCTAGCCCTGTCACTTTAGAGGATAAAACGCCTTTATTTTGATAGCCTTTTCTGGATCCATTACTAGAAAAATACAGCTGATAAATGCTTGTCATTACCTCCAATTTATTTTATCCCTCATGCCTAATATAATGGTTCCTTTTCTCTTTTAAGTGCTTGGTATTGACAGCTTACCATGATTTGGCTGGATGAGTGAATTAGGGAGGATAATCCATCCTCAATTGTTCTAGCAAATTTAGTGGCCTTCTTTGGCAAAGTGTATTATCTTAAGACATTGTGAATCTCATATTGACTGTTGAAAGAACCAGATAAGTAGCATTTGAAGCAGGGCTTTGGGACTAAGCTGGTAGAGAGACATACCTTAGTCCTCAGGGGAGGTGTTATGGGGATCCAGTAAGGAATAGAAAAAAAAAGAGTACCAACAGCACATCATTCCAGGTAGACTTAGCAGAATATAGACTGGACTAAGGAGAACAGTTCCTTTACTCTGGAATAAAAAAGAGACAGGGGAGAATAATTTCTTTACTATGGAAGAAATGTGATAATCAGGATCATATCCAAGTGACCCCAGAGAGAATGGAGAGAGAATGACAAAAATTAGGGAGGCCACCAAAACGGGAAATGTTTGTCTAAATGTAAAAAATTCAGAAAAGAACTCAGGCATGAACACTAAAGCAGCAGCTCAGTTGTGATTTAGAGCTCCAGCACGCATGGCAGGGGTGGGAAATGGAATGAGGTGTAAGGCAAAAAGCCAAGGGTTTGGGCATACGTTTGAATGCTACAACCACACAATGGGAAGCCAAAGGGTTATCTTCTTGTCAGCCGCTGTACCTGAATCCACCGAGTTTCTTCAGTCTCTAGGAGGTATAATGAATGCATAGTTTTAAATTTATATTCCTTAATTCTGAGCAGTGTTTCTGTCGTAAGTTTCTACCTGGTCATCTATCTGGTGAAGATGGATTAAATAGAATATTTTGTCATTATTTTTTATCAGTCTGCCTTTAAACCTTAAAATTCTATTTTCAGAAGTATCACTCAAAGACCAAGTTCATCACATTTACCTGTTTATCACATTTAATCCTTTTTGGATCCTTTATTCACTATTAAGTTTAAGAACGCTTTGCTTAAGCCTAGGTTAAAATTGCTATGTACTACCCAAGGCTGACTCAGAACTTTGGGGGATGGAGTCCAGGAATTTACATGGTTTCCCCAAACTATCACCAGAAAAATATTCCCTTTTAAAAAGGAATGATTATGTTTCTAGCAAAACTCAGTATTGGCCACATTTTTTTTTCAGTTTCTTTTGATTCTTATAACATTCAGTCTTTTAAATACTCTTTTAATAACTCCATTGATTCATTCACTCATTGCCCATTAAGCAACAGAAGCACAAGACCAAGCTTTAAATACAGAACAATAAATTGTATGATCATGAGAAAAAAGAGCACTCACCGTGTGGTTGTCAGGGCAGGCTTTTAGTTCTGTGATTTGATTCCAATTCTGGGTTGCAGCAATCATAATTACTGCAGTGCCATTTAGCCTCCATAGCAGTCAGAGGAAAGGGTAATCACAATGTATTAAAAAACAGTGACCCAAGACATCCATTACTACTGAGGGCATCAGCTATGTTAGGCTCACAGGAAATGCACCACAAGCCTGTTTGGGAGAAGGTTCTCTAAGAAAAACACTGGCACTCAGAGGCAGTAGTAGAGATTATCACAGTTCGAAAAGCAATTTCAGTGCCATGTCATCAAAAAACGACTCTGGGGATCCTCTCTAACATCCTTTGTTAGGCCTCCAACCAGACAAACATTACGGTTGAAAGTAACTGTGATAAAGAAGCTGTGTGGGTTTAGAATTATAATCTGTAATTTTTTGCCAGCTCCTCTGACAGAGTCTTTATTTCAGAGTGTCTGTTGCCTAGAAAAACATTTAGGAGGAGGTAAAACATAGATTCATTTTCACTTCTGACTCAAGCCTGATTTGATGACAATAGTCTCTATAGGACTGTTCCACATTGTTAGTTGTCATGGAAAAATCAACTTGTGTCAAACAAGTGAGCTAAAAATATGAGCTCTGTGTGTTTGTGTGTGTGTGTAGATATTCATTACAACTGTACTACCCCAAATAAGACTTGACCTGTTTTTTATCATTTTTATTTGCCAATAGTGTTTGCCAGGGTCGATAGTAACATGTGTTTTAGACATAGATCATGTGTTTTAGAACAAAAAAAAAAAATTGAAAAACACATGAAAACTATATAAAAAATACTTCCTTAAATGAGGCCAAACTACTGTCACCTCTAGTACATGAAAGCAGTGAAAACAAGACAATCAAAAACAGTCCATGTCTCTGAAATTGTTATTGAAATATCTTATACTCATCCTTTGAAAAGTCATGTTTGTTGGCATGCTTTATGTAATTTATTAGAAGTTTAAAACAGTTATATCACTGACAGCAATACTGAGAAAAACATAGCAATGCATGTCATAATATTCTCTGGCTTTGAGTAGTGTAGGCTGGGACTGCAGTTCAGACTAAGTCTAGAGGAGCGGGAGAGAAGGAGGGAGGAAGAGATGGGTGATTTGCACTGCAATGTGTGTGCTTACTTGCTCAGTTGTGTCCAGCTCTTTGAGACCCTATGCACTGTAGCCCGCCAGGCTACTCTGTCCACGGGAGTCTCCAGGGCAAGAATACTAGAGTGGGTTGCCATGCCCTCCTCCAGGGGATCTTCCCGACCCAGGGATTGAACCCAAGTCTCTTACATCTCCTGCATTGGCAGGTGGGTTCTTTACCACTAGTGCCATCTGGAAAGCCCTTTGCACTGCCAAGGTGGAATCCAAAAGAGCAGCCATGCAGTCTAAGACTGTTCACACAGCAGCAGATTCAGGCAAAACTCAGGCAAATGCTTTGGTGATACATTCAGTCTAAACTGGGGAATAACATCTAGCTATAGTTATTAATGACATTCACATAGATTTGCCTAAAGAACTTAAAAAGAAAAAACCACATTCCTTTGGCCTTATTTGATGAAATAAGTCTCTGAAATAGACCTAGGTTTTTTTGTTTTTGTTTTTTTTAACTTTTTATTTTGAGGTAATGGCAGATTAGGGACTTCCCAGGTGGCTCAGTGGTAAAGAGTCTCTGCCTACAATGCAAGAGACACAGGTTCGATCACTGGGTTGGGAAGATTCACTGGAGAATGGAATGGCAACCCACTCCAGTATTCTTGCCTGGGAAATCCCATGGACAGAGAAGTCCAGTGGACTAAAGTCCATGGAGTCATGAAAGAGTTGGACATGACTTAGTGACTAAATGAGAACAACAAAGGCAGGGGTCAGACACAACACTGACCTAATATTCTACGCCCTTCACTCAGTTTCTACCAAGGGTAACCACGTATATAGCTATAGTACAGTACCTTAATCAGGAAATTGATTTTGATACAATTCATTTACCTTATTCAGATTTCTCTGATTCTGCATACATTCCTTTGTAGGTGTGTATTCATCCCTATGTATTATTGCTATGCAAATTTTTCTGTATGTAGCTTTGTGTCGCGTCAACCACAGTCAAGAGACCAAATGGCTCTATCATGAAGATTGCTTGTGCTCCCTTTTACCATCAGAGTGATCTCCTTTCATTCCCTAGCAAGCCCTGGCAACTACTAATCTATCTCTCTGCTCTATAATTTTCTTTCAAAAATGTTATATATATGGTATCATAAAGTATATAATCTTTTAGGATTAGAATTTTTCTTAAACATAAGTATCTGGAGATTCATCCAGGTTGTCATGTCTATCAGTAGTTTGTTCCTTTTGATAGCTAAATAGTATTCATGGTACAACATTTTCCTACATATGGATCATGGTATGACAGTATGTTTAATCATTCATTCATTGAAGGACATCTGGGTGTTTGGTTTTTTTTTTTTCAGTTTGGAGCTATTAAAAGTAAAGCTACTGTGATCATTCATTCATAGATTTTTGTGTGCTGTGCTGTCTTCAGTTATTTAGTCAAGCCCGACTATTTGTGAACCCATGGACTGTAGCTCGCTAGATTCCTCTGTCCATGGAATTCTCCAGGCAAGAATACTGGAGTGGGTAGCCATTCCTTTCTCCAGGGGATTTTCTGAACCCAGGGATTGAACCCAGGTCTCTTGACTTGAAGACAGATTCTTTCTTTTTGAGCCAGAAGGAAAGCCCAGTTGCCTCCCAAAGACCCTCCTAATACCATCACCATGGTGAAATTCAACATATGAATTTTTGAAGGGCACAAATATTTTGACTATTGTTGTTGTTCAGTCACTAAGTTGTGTCTGGCTCTTTGCAACCCTATGAACCGAGCCAGGCTTCCCTGTCCTTTACCATCTCCTGGAGTTTGCTCGAATTCACATCCATTGAGCAAGTGATACCACCCTCCATCTCATCCTCTGTTGTCTCTTTTTCCTCTTGCCCTCAATCTTTCCAAGCATCAGGGTCTTTTCCAATGATTCAGCTCTTTGCATCGGGTGGCCAAAGGATTGGAGCTTCAGGTTCAGCATCAGTCCTTCCAATGACTATTCAGGGTTCATTTCCTTTAAGATTGGCCTCCTCACTGTCCAAGGGAATCTCAAGAGTCTTCTCCAGCACCGTAGTTTGAAAGTGTCAGTTCTTTCACCCTCGGTCTTCTTTATTGTCCCTCTCTCACATCTGTACATGACTACTGTAAAAACCATAGCCTTGACTGGATGGACCTTTACTGGCAAAGTGATGTCTCTGCTTTTTAATATGCTGTCTAGGTTAGTCATAGCTTTTCTTCCAAGGAGCAAGCGTCTTTTACTTTTATAGCAGCAGTCACCATCTGCAGTGATTTTGGAGCTCAAGGATATAAAGTCTGTCACTGTTTCCATCTTTTCCCCACCTATTTGCCATGAAGTGATGGGACCAGAGGCCATGATCTTCATTTTTTTGAATGTTGAGTTTTAAGTCAGATATTTCATTCTTCTCTTTCACTTTCATCTGGAGCATCTTTAGTTCCTCTTCACTTCCTGCCATTAGCGTGGTATCATCTAAATATCTGAGGTTGTTGATATCTCCCTGGCAATCTTGATTCCATCTTGTTTTTCATCCAGCCCAGCATTTCACACGATGTATGTACTCTGTATACAAATTAAATAAGCAATATACAGCCTTCCCAAACTCCTTTCAGGATTTTGAACCATTTCATTGTTTCATGTCTAGCTCTGTTGCTTCTTGACCTACAAACAGGTTTCTCAGGAGGTAGGTAAGGTGTTCTGGTTTTCCCATCTCTTTAAGAATTTTCCACAGTTTGTTTTCATTCACACAATCAAAGAATTTAGCATAGTCAATGAAGCAGACGTGCATGTTTTCCTCGAATTCCCTTGCTTTCTCTGTGATCCAGTGGATGATGGCAATTTGATCTCTGGTTCCTCTGCCTTTTCTAAATCCAGCTTGAAAATCCAAAAGTTCTCAGTTCATGTGTTGTTGAAGCCTAGCTTGAAGGATTTTGAGCATTACCTTACTAATATGTGAAATGAGTACAATTGTGCGGTAGTTTGAACATTCTTTGGCATTGCCCTTCCATGGGATTGGAATGAAAACCAACCTTTTCCAGTCCTGTGGCCACTGCTGAGCTTTCCAAATTTGCTGACATATAGAGTGCATCACTTTAATAGGATAACGTATCATCTTTTAGGATTTGAAGTAGTTCAGTTGTAATTCCATCACCTCCACTAGCTTTGTTCATAGTAATACTTCCTAAGGCCCACTTGACTTCACACTCCAAGATATCTGGCTCTAGGTGAGTGACCACACCATCATAATTTTCCCAGTCATTAAGATCTTTTTGTTGCACAGTTCTGTGTATTCTGGCCACCTCTTCTTAATATCTTCTGCTTCTTGCTGTTTCTGTCCTTTATTGTGCCCATTTTGCTTGAAACATTCTCTTTGTATCTCTAATTTTCTTGAAGAGATCTCTAGTCCTTCCCATTCTATTGTTCTCCTTCATTTCTTCTCATTGCTCACTTAAGGCTTTCTTATCTCTCCTTGCTATTCTTTGAGCTCTGCATTTAGTTGGGTATATTTTTCCCGTTCTCCTTTGCCTTTAGCTTCTCTTCTTTTTTCAGCTATTTGTAAGGCCTCCTCAGACAACCATTTTGCCTTCTTGCTTTTCTTTTTCTTAGGGATGGTTTTGGTCACTGCCTCCTGTTCAGTGTTATGAACCTCCATCCATAGTTCTTCAGGCATTCTGTCTATCAGATTTAATCCCTTTAATCTATTTGTCATTTTCAGTGTATAATCATAAGGGATTTGATTTGGGTCACACCTGAATGGCCTAGTGATTTCTCCTACTTTCTTCAATTTAATAATGTTACATTTTGGTAAAAACTGCCAAATTGTGCTCTAAAAAGTTTATATCAATTTATTTATGTTCAAGAATAAGTAAGATGAGAGTGTTATTTTTCTCACAACTTTTCCAACATTGTACATTATTTTTATGTTTGCCAATTAGTGCATTATTTTCTTTATTTTCATTGCCTGGTCATGTGTAATTTTAAAAACATATAGTTTAATAGTCTAAAACATTGAGGGATATATATGTTCATATGACATTTTTCTACTAGGTTGTCTTTCTGTTACTGATTTATATCAGTTTTTCCTATTAGGAAGTTTAATTTTTGTCTGTTACATTTAATGTTAATATGCTCCCCATGCTTTCATTTGGTTTTTACCTTTCCTTATGATATGGTTGGTCAAAATGAAGGTGAAACTAATTATGTGGTCAAATGTACAAGTCCTTCTTTTATGACTTCTGGAATTTGTATTAGCTTATAATGTTTTTTTCTCATCAAAATTCCATGAATATTTCCCACATTTTCTATTGAGATTTTAATGTTTTGTGTATGTTATTAGTTTCTTTCATTGATCCACTTGTAAGGACTCAGTATCTACTCTATAACTGGAGGCTGACTATTGCTCTCCTTGTCTTCCTGGCACCAAGCCCTCCCTGGGAGTTCCCTAAGGCACATCCTCTGTTAAATTTCGAACTCACTAGGGCTTCCCAAGTGGCATAATGGTAAATAATCCTCCTGCCAATGCAGGAGATGCAAGAGATGCTGGTTTGATGCCTGGGTCAGGAAGATCCCCTGGAGAAGGAAATGACAGCCCATTCCAGTGGTCTGGTGGGCTATAGTCCACGGGGTCACAACGAGTTGGACCCCACGGAGCATAGCACAGCATAGCTTGTACCTGAGGGCTGTGTCCTGGTACGGAATTTCCATGAGTATTTTAATTAATTACTTTGCCAATTGCCGCAGGGCCTGCTCTGATCCCCAAGCCAGACTTGCTCGGATCCTGGGGAGTTTTCTGGTGTTATATTTGGAAATTTTCCTTTTTTCAGAAGTCCCTATGGAGTTGTCAGTTGTTCACCTCTATGGGGTTTCTTTACCAATGAAATCCCATCTGCTTTATATCTTTAAGAAATTCTTCAATAATCTTTGCCCTCTGAAGATACACTTCCTTTTTTCTAGGAGGTTTCTTCTGTCATTTCACTGGGTTTTAGTGAGGAAAGTAAGCTAAAGCTTTAGGTAGTCAGTTATTTTGACTAGTAATAAATAATGGATTTAAAAAAAATATCTATGTGCATTCTTGTGTTGTGTTCAGTTGTTTCTGACTCTTTGTAGCCCATCAGGCTCCTCTGTCCCTGTGATTTCAGGCAAGAATGCTGAAGAGTGTTGCCATTTCCTCCTCCAGGGGATCTTCCTGACCTAGGAATGAAAACCATGTTTCCTGTGGCTCCTACATTGGCAGACAGTTCTTTATCACTGTGCTACCTGAGAAGCTAAAGCCTAAAATGAGAGGTTAAGTCCTAATGGGATAAGACTTCAATGAGGAACTATTTAATATGGAAGACTTAGATTAGATAGCAAGAATAATCTTTTCACATATTAAAAATGCACTTTTATATTACTATATTGAAATATGCAATTAATGGGATAAAAAATTTAATTGAGTCACTGTAAGCTTTGAGGGGAAAGAGTCAGTCCTTAACATGCTTTCAAATAGATGAATTCCTACTCAAGATAAAAGCAGCTTAAATTGCTAATGATAATGTTCAAAATCAAACAAGCTATATGCAGGTCAGGAAGCAACAGTTAGAACTGGACATGGAACAACAGACTGGTTCCAAATAGGAAAAGGAGTATGTCAAGGCTGTATATTTAACTTATTTAACTTATATGCAGAGTACATCATGAGAAATGCTGGGCTGGAGGAAGCACAAGCTGGAATCAAGATTTCCAGGAGAAAATTCAATAACCACAGATATGCAGATGCTACTACCCTTATGGCAGAAAGTGAAGAGGAACTGAAAAACCTCCTGATGAAAGTGAAAGAGGAGAGTGAAAAAGTTGGCTTACAGCTCAACATTCAGAAAACTAAGATCATGGCATCTGGTCCCATCACTTCATGGGAAATAGATGGGGAAACAGTGGAAACAGTGGCTGACTTTATTTTTTGGGGCACCAAAATCACTGCAAATGGTGATTGCAGTCATGAAATTAAAAGACACTTATTCCTTGGAAGGAAAGTTATGACCAACCTAGATAGCATATTAAAAAGCAAAGACATTACTTTGCCAACAAAGGTCCATCTAGTCAAGGCTATGGTTTTTCCAGTGGTCATGTATGGATGTGAGAGTTGGACTGTGAAGAAAGCTGAGCACAAAGAATTGATGCTTCTGAACTGTGGTGTTGAAGAAGACTCTTGAGAGTCCCTTGGACTGCAAGGAGATCCAACCAGTTCATCCTAAAGGAGATCAGCCCTGGGTGTTCATTTGAAGGACTGATGCTGAAGCTGAAACTCCAATATTTTGGCTACCTCATGCGCAGAGTTGACTCATTGGAAAAGACCTTGATGCTGGGAGGGACTGGGGGCAGGAGGAGAAGGGGATGACAGAGGATGAGATGGCTGGATGGCATCACCGACTCGATGGACATGAGTTTGGGTAAACTCCGGGAGTTGGTGATGGACAGGGAAGCCTGGCGTGCTGTGATTCATGGGGTTGCAAAGAGTCAGACATGACTGAGTGGCTGAACTGAACTGAACTGAATGACATTATTAAAGAAAATTATTATTAAAGTATCATTCACTGAAGACTATGTCCACCCAAAAACCTTAAGACAAATGATTTTAACAGCTTTGCTCATAATTGCCAAAACTTGGAAATAATCAAGATGTCCTTCATTTGGTAAGTGGGTAAATAAACTGTGACACATAAAGACAATGAAATATTATTCATCATAAAAAAGAAATGAGCTATCAAACCATGAAAAGATAAAGAGGAGCACATTAGTAAATGAAAGCAGGCTTGAACAGGCTGTACACTATATCATTCCAACTATTTGATATTTTGCAGAAGTCAGAACTATGGACAGTATAAAGATCTGTGGTTGCCAGGACTTGGAGGATAGGGATGAAAAGAAGGAACACAGATTTTTAGGCCAGTAAAAGTATTCTTTATAATACATAATGATAGTACATGTTGTTACGCATTTGTCCAAGGCCATAGAATGTGGCCCAGCAAAAAATGAACCTTAATGTCGACTGTGGAATTTGGGTGATCATGGTGTATCATTGTATGTTCATCAGTTGGAAGCAGTGTACTAGTCTGATGGGGATTGGTGATAAATAACAGAGGCCATGTATGTGTGGGGCAGGAAGTGTCAGAAGTTTCTGTACTTTGCTGTCAATTTTGCTATGAATGTTTATCTTCCCTAAAAAAATTGTCTTAATATTTTAAAAAAGTACCACTCAGATTGTGTGTGAAGACATAGTTTAGTGATGTTTGGAATGATAATTTAACAACCATCGTGGGATAAAATTCAACTCTGAACTGGTAATTTATTTCTTGTAAGTGCAGTGATGTAAGATCATGCACTAGTATCATAGGTGACTGGCAAGAGGCAATGAGAGTGCATTTTGTGGAAGGAACAGAAGGATCACAGGGCCCTGGGTAGCTTTACTGGGCTCTATTGACATAGAAGCAGTGAGACACTCATGTATCATTTAGGGAGTAGTTAATTATGCTGTTACCTTTACAGTTTATCAGTAGGTGCATCACAGTGGCAGTAGTGAAAGAGTCAGACCAAGAGAGAAAGCAGATATCAGAAGCCACTCAGTTGTTCAGAACATTTTATCATGAACAAATGAGACACCTCTTGGTTCCTGTGGAGGAATTGGAAAGATCCTGATTAAAAATGATGTGTTAGGCAACATTTTAAAATGCACATTTGACATTATTTTGGCTATATCATAGAGAGAGTAAATAAATTAATTCTATTCAAATTAAAGTTAGAAATGTTTATTGATATAGATGATATATAATAAATTTGACTAAAAGAGTGCACCCAATGTGAACATGGAGATAAACAAGAAAAGGCAGAGTCCAGAAACACTGCATTTAGACTGATGTTTATTAAATATGAAATTTAATTTGTAGATCACAAATGTTATATTAATGAAGCACCTACACAAATTTATAGAATTTCGTGTGTCGTAAGAGTATAACAGTTTGTTAAAACGATAGGATACTGATTTTTGGTCTGCAATTTTTTTTATTTTTGGATACTTTGGAGCACAAATCAAACTGTGTGAAATCATATATTCCTGCATTGACTCTTCAGCTGTTCTGTTCCAATGGGAAGCATATTCACAGAGACCTACACAAATATTGAATCAATTTAAAAAATATAGATAATGTTCCCAGGGGAAAAAGACATTGTTTTTAATTTTTATTTTGAGGAATATAACCTTAGAAGCACAAATCCTTCTTTGAAAGATTTATATCCTACATGGACAGAAAAATATATAGAGGACTATCCATAAAAACAAAAGAAATGTGGCAAATATAAGTAAAGAGTACAGAAAAACCAAATTGGGACTTACTGTCAGAATTTGGAAACATTTTACCAATGAGCTGGCGTTTTAGACAGTCCCTTAAGAAGGAATATGATTTTGGTATGTATAGCTAGTGTCCAACTCTTTGTGATCCCATGGATTGTACCCTGCCTGGCTCCTCTGTCCCTGGAATGTCAAGGCAAGAGTACTGGAGTGGTTGCTATTTCCTTCTCAAATGCAGAGATGACATACAAGGCAAAATGAAGAAATGCCATGAGTCAGGGAGACGTTCCCATGAGAAGGCAGGTTGGGCAGTATAGGAGAGTAAGAAGCGTTAGATGAGTGCTTTTTAGAGTCAGTTGTAGGTGGGAGATTGGTTTATAGTAATGGTATTGGAGAGTAAGTATGTTTAATCTGGTCTTGACAGCACATTGAGAAATTAAGATAAAATGTATTCAACTTGGGGAAACGTATGACAAAATTTTTATTATATGGATACCAAACATTTCATTGCAAGTGAAAGTAAGATGGAATGTTTAAACCCCCAAATTACAAACAATGTTATATTCTGTAATAGTCTTCCATCTAACTTGAATTAACATTTCAAAGACTGTCTTAGGGAGATGTTACTAAGAGTAATGCCCATTCTCCACTGCTTTCTTCTTTTAACTATTTTTTTTTCTATTTTCTTCAGTACATATAAATTCCTATGTATGAAAAAATGGTGTTTTTTTTTTTTTTGCTATGAAACATGATAAACATCTTTTGCAATTTTCCTTAAGTTAAATTGTTGCTCATGAAATTTCTTTGAAGTTGTTAATGAATCAAAAAGTACAAGTAATTTTTATGACAAACTATATTCTCATATTTTTCTAAGGTTAAAGTGTCAATATTCATTTAATTAGCAATTTTTCACTGTATTCCTGCCAAAATTTTCAACATTGAGTATTCTAAATATGTGTGTATGTTTGTGTGCTTGTGCATAAATTTATATATTAATAATTGCAACTATGGCAGATGTCCAGTAGTATTTCACCATTTAAAATTTTATAGGAGACAAATTCAAAGATCCAGTTTATTGGTTCACTGAATAATCTCTAGGTCATAGTTAGTTCCTTGGCATAATATAGACACTTGATAAATATGTGTTCAATATAGGGGTAGGTGTATTTATATAAACAAAATGGCCTTTAAGTCAGAAACAGTAACAAGAGACAAACGTCATTATATAATGATGTAGTTGTTGATTCATCAAGTTCAGTTCAGTTCAGTCGCTCAGTCGTGTCCGACTCTTTGTGACCCCATGAATTGCAGCACGCCAGGCATCCCTGTCCATCACCAACTCCCAGAATCCACTCAAACTCATGTCCATAGAGTTCGTGATGCCATTCAGTCATCTCATCCTCTGTCATCCCCTTCTCCTCCTGCCCCCAGTCCCTCCCAGCATCAGGGTCTTTTCCAATGAGTCAACTCTGCGCATGAGGTGGCCAAAGTACTGGAGTTTCAGCTTCAGCATCAGTCCTTCCAATGAACACCTGGGACTGAGCTCCTTTAGGATGGACTGGTTGGATCTCCTTGCAGTCCAAGGGACTCTTGAGAGTCATATTGAACACCCCACTTCAAAAGCATCAATTCTTTACACTCAGCTTTCTTCACAGTCCAACTCTTACATCCATACATGACCACTGGAAAAACCATAGCCTTGATTAGATGGACCTTTGTTGGCAAAGTAATGTCTCTGCTTTTTAATATGCTATCTAGGTTGGTCATAACTTTCCTTCCAAGGAGTAAGCATCTTTTAATTTCATGGCTATAGTCACCATCTGCAGTGATTTTGGAGCCCCCCCTCCAAAATAAAATCTGACACTGTTTCCCCATCTATTTGCCATGAAGTGATGGGACCAGATGCCATGACCTTAGTTTTCTGAATGTTGAGCTTTAAGCTAACTTTTTCACTTTCCTGTTTCACTTTCATCAAGAGGCTTTTTAGTTCCTCTTCACTTGTTGCCATAAGGGTGGTGTCATCTGCATATCTGAGGTTATTGATATTTCTCCTGGCAATCTTGATTCCAGCTTGTGCTTCTTCCAGCCCATCGTTTCTCATGATGTACTCTGCATACAAGTTAAATAAGCAGGGTGACAATATGCAGCCTTGACATACTCCTTTTCCTATTTGGAACCAGTCTGTTGTTCCATTTCCAGTTCTAACTGTTGCTTCCTGACCTGTACAAAGATTTCTCAAGAGGCAGGTCAGGTGGTCTGGTATTCCCATCTCTTTCAGAATTTTCCACAGTTTATTGTGATCTACACAGTCAAAGGCTTTGACATAGTCAATAAAGCAGAAATAGAAGTTTTTCTGGAACTCACTTGCTTTTTCGATGATCCAGCAGATGTTGGCAGTTTGATCTCTGGTTCCTCTGCCTTTTCTAAAACCAGCTTGAACATCTGGAATTTCATGGTTCATGTGTTGCTGAAGGATGCTGCAATTATTAATACCTATTTACCCAGCATCAGAGCACTTGATTATACTAAGCAAATACACATCTGAAAGGAGAAATAGACAACACTACAATAGTGGGGACTTTTAACTTCATTTTCAACAATCCATAGATCATCCAGACAGATAATCAGTTAAGAAACCTTGGACTTTATTTTTGTGTATGGTGTTAGAAAGTGTTCTAGTTTCATTCTTTTACAAGTGGTTGACCAGTTTTCCCAGCACCACTTGTTAAAGAGGTTGTCTTTTTTCCATTGTATATCCTTGCCTCCT
The DNA here is from genome assembly GCF_019320065.1 of Cervus canadensis. Taxonomy (NCBI): domain Eukaryota; kingdom Metazoa; phylum Chordata; class Mammalia; order Artiodactyla; family Cervidae; genus Cervus; species Cervus canadensis. The sequence continues at coordinate 19,798,660 of NC_057388.1, forward strand.
TTGTCAAAGATAAGGTGTCCATAGGTTCGTGGATTTATCTCTGGGCTTTCTATTCTGTTCCATTGATCTATATTTCTGTCTTTGTGCCAGTACCATACTGTCTTGATGACTGTGGCTTTGTAGTAGAGTCTGAAGTCAGGCAGGTTGATTCCTCCAGTTCCATTCTTCTTTCTCAAGATTCTTTGGCTATTCGAGGTTTTTTGTATTTCCATACAAATTGTGAAATTATTTGTTCTAGTTCTATGAAGAATACTGTTGGTAGCTTAATAGGGATTGCATTGAATCTATAGATTGCTTTGGGTAGAATAGCCATTTTGACAATATTGATTCTTCCAATCCATGAACACGGTATCTTTCTCCATCTATTTGTGTCCTCTTTAATTTCTTTCACAGGGTTTTATAGTTTTCTATGTATAGGTCTTTTGTTTCTTTAGGTAGATATACTCCTAAGTATTTTATTCTTTTTTTGCAATGGTGAATGGTATTGTTTCCTTAATTTCTCTTTCTGTTTTCTCATTGTTAGTGTATAGGAATGCAAGGGATTTCTGTGTGTTAATTTTATATCCTGCAACTTTACTATATTCATTGATTAGCTCTAGTAATTTTCTGGTAGAGTCTTTAGGGTTTTCTATGTAGAGGATCATGTCATCTGCAAACAGTGAGAGTTTCACTTCTTCTTTTCCTATCTGGATTCCTTTTACTTCTTTTTCTGCTCTGATTGCTGTGGCCAAAACTTCCAACACTATGTTGAATAGTAGTGGTGAGAGTGGGCACCCTTGTCTTGTTCCTGATTTCAGGGGAAATGCTTTCAATTTTTCACCATTGAGGGTAATGCTTGCTGTGGGTTTGTCATATATAGCTTTTATTATGTTGAGGTATGTTCCTTCTATTCCTGCTTTTTGGAGAGTTTTAATCATAAATGAGTGTTGAATTTTGTCAAAGGCTTTCTCTGCATCTATTGAGATAATCATATGGTTTTTATATTTCAATTTGTTAATGTGGTGTATTACGTTGATTGATTTGCGGATATTGAAGAATCCTTGCATTCCTGGGATAAAGCCCACTTGGTCGTGGTGTATGATTTTTTTAATATGTTGTTGGATTCTGTTTGCTAGAATTTTGTTAAGGATTTTTGCATCTATGTTCATCAGTGATATTGGCCCGTAGTTTTCTTTTTTTGTGGCATCTTTGGTTTTGGGATTAGGGTGATCTAAAAGTAAGAACAGAAACTATAAAACTCCTAGAGGAGAACATAGGCAAAACACACTCCGACATGAATCACAGAAGGATCCTTTATGACACACCTCCCAGAATATTGGAAATAAAAGCAAAAATAAACAAATGGGACATAATGAAACTTAAAAGCTTTTGCAGAACAAAGGAAACTATAAGCAAGGTAAAAAGACAGCCCTCAGAGTGGGAGAAAATAATAGCAAATGAAGAAACAGACAAAGGATTAATCTCAAATATATACAAGCAACTCCTGCAGCTCAATTCCAGAAAAATAAATGACCCAATCAAAAAATGGGCCAAAGAACTAAACAGACATTTCTCCAAAGAAGACATACAGATGGCTAGCAAACACATGAAAAGATGCTCAACATCACTCATTATCAGAGAAATGCAAATCAAAACCACAATGAGGTACCATTACACACCAGTCAGGATGGCTGCTATCTAAAAGTCTATAAGCAGTAAATGCTGGAGAGGGTGTGGAGAAAAGGGAACCCTCTTACACTGTTGTTGGGAATGCAAACTAGTACAGCCACTATGGAGAACAGTGTGGAGATTTCTTAAAAAACTGGAAATAGAACTGCCATATGACCCAGCAATCCCACTTCTGGGCATACACACTGAAGAAACCAGATCTGAAAGAGACACGTGTACCCCAACGTTCATCACAGCACTGTTTATAATAGCCAGGACATGGGAGCAACCTAGATGTCCATCAGCAGACGAATGGATAAGGAAGCTGTGGTACATATACACCATGGAATATTACTCAGCCGTTAAAAAGAATTCACTTGAATCAGTTCTAATGAGATAGATGAAACTGGAGCCCATTATACAGAGTGAAGTAAGCCAGAAAGATAAAGACCAATACGGTATACTAACACATATATATGGAATTTAGAAAGATGGTAACGATAACCCTATATGCAAAACAGAAAAAGAGATACAGATGTACAGAACAGACTTTTGGACTCTGTGGGAGAAGGCGAGGGTGGGATGTTTCGAGAGAAGAGCATGTATATTATCTATAGTGAAACAGATCACCAGCCCTGGTGGGATGCATGAGACAAGTGCTCGGGCCTGGTGCACTGGGAAGACCCAGAGGAATTGGGTGGAGAGGGAGGTGGGAGGGGGGATTGAGATGGGGAATACATGTAACTCCATGGCTCATTCATGTCAATGTATGACAAAACCCACTGAAATGTTGTGAAGTAATTAGCCTCCAACTAATAAAAATAGATGAAAAAAAAAAAAAAAGAAACCTTGGACTTTAACTATGCAGTTCAGTTCAGTCACTCAGTTGTGTACAACTCTTTGTGACACCATTGACTCCAGCATGCTAGGCTTCCCTGTGCATCACTAACGCTTGGAGCCTGATCAAACTCATGTCCATTGAGTCAGTGATGCCATCAAACTATCTCATCCTCTGTTGCCCCCTTCTCCTCCCGCCTTCAGTCTTTCCCAGCATCAGGGTCTTTTCAAATGAGTCAGTTCTTCACATCAGGTGGCCAATATATTGGAATTTCAGCTTCAAATCAGTCCTCCCAATGAACATTCAGGGCTGGTTTCCTTGAGGATCGACTGGTTGGATCTTCTTGCAGTCCAAGGGACTCTTAAGAGTCTTCTCCAACACCACAGTTCAAAAGCATCAATTCTTTGCTTCTCAGCTTTCTTTATAGTCTAACTCTCACATCCATACATGACTCCTGGAAAAACCATATACAGACCTTTGTTCGCAAAGTAAAGTCTCTGCTCTTAAATATGCTGTTTAGGTTGGTCATAACTTTTCTTTCAAGGAGCAACTGTCTTTTAATTTCATGGCTGTAGTCACCATCTGCAGTGATTTTGGAGCCCCCCAAAATAAAGTCTGTCACTGTTTCCATTGCTTCCCCACCTATTTGCCATGAAGTGATGGGACTAGATGCCATGATCTTAGTTTTCTGAATGTTGAGTTTTAAGCCAACTTTTTCACTCTCCTCTTTCATGTTCATCAAGAGGCTTTTTAGTTCCTCTTTACTTTCTGGGCCATAAGGGTGGTATCATCTGCATATCTGAGGTTATTGATATTTCTCCTGACAATCTTGATTCCAGCTTGTGCTTCATCCAGTCCAATGTTTCATATGATGCACTCTGCATATAAGTTAAATGTGCAGGGTGACAATATACAGCCTTGATGTACTCCTTTCCCAATTTAAAACCAGTCTGTTTTTCCTTGTCCAGTTCTAACTCTTGCTCCTTGACCTGCATACGTATTTCTCAGGAGGCAGGTAAGGTGGTAGGTATTCCTAACCCTTTTAGAATTTTCCACAGTTTGTTGTCATCCACACAGTCAAAGCCTTTGGCTTAGTCAGTAAAGCAGAAGTAGATGATTTCTGGAACTCTCTTGCTTTCTCAATGATCCAACAAATGTTGGCAATTTGATTCTCTTCTCTTTTTTCCTTAGTCTAGCTAAAGATTTGTCAATTTTGTTTATCTTTTTAAAAACACCCAAGATGGAAATTAGAAAGTTGTGAGCTCATCTTCTCCTGTGAGAACTCCAAAATTACAACTCACTTTTGAACAATCATTGACAGGAGAATGTTGGATCCCACCAAAAAATAGTACCCCACATCCAAGGGCAAAGCAGAAGCCCTAACAAGATGATAGAAAGGGTTAAATCACGTTTAGAATTTTAGGTAGCTAGAATAGGAAAAAGGGGTCCAAAACAGTAGTGGCTAAAAGACAAAGAAAGGAAAAAGCCCACAAAAACATAACAAAGGAAAGTCTGAGGACTGGAGTGAGAACATCAGATGAAGCAAACAGCCCTCCTTGCTAGCCCGATTTATATAGTGCAGGCTCAGGGGAAGGAGAAAAAAAATATTTAAAAAGAAGAGCCAAAAATTGGGCCTCTCTGTCTGTCTGTCTCTCTCTTTCTCTTCTCTTCACTTCTTTTGGGTCAGCCCACCCTCATGCCTTGAGGAAGTATTTTCCTTTGCTTGACATATAAAACTGAGGTTTAATACCAAGCTATAACACTAGTATGTCTGTTGCTTCAAATTTTTGCTGTGGCAAGACAGAACCGAGGAAATGACACACTCCCCTGATAGAATCAAACTCCATACCTGCCAGAGACACTTATAGGGCTCAAACAAAGCTTTGTGCACACCAGGAGACCCCAGAGACTGAGCCAGACCTGCCTTTGAGTGTTTGAGTGTCTCCTGTGGATTATGGATCAGCAGTGGCCTGCCACGGGGGTGGGGACTCTGGGTGCAGCAGCCCTGGGTGTGGCATACGCCCTCTTGGAGGAGGTTGCCATTAACCCCACCATAGAGCCTCCAGAACTTACACAGGACTGAGGAAACAGACTCTTGGAAGGCACAGACAAAACCTTGTGCATTCCAAGACCCAGGAGAAAGGAGTAGTGACCCCACAAGAGATCCAGACTTGCCCATTAGTGTTTAGGAGTCTCTGGTGGAGGCCTGGGTCAGTGGTGGCCTGCTGCAGGAATCGGGACGCCAAGCGTGGCAGTGCACGCATGGGGCCTTTTGAAGGAGGTCGCCATTATCTTCTTTACCTCCACCACAGTTTGGTCTCAGGTCAACAACAGAGAGGGAACACAGCCCCGCCCATCAATAGAAAATTAGATGAAAGATTTACTGAGCATGGCCCTGCCCATCAGAACATGACTCAGTTTCCCTCACAGTCAGTTTCTCCCATCAGGAAGCTTCTATAAGCCTCTTATCCTTATCCCTCAGAAGGTGGACAGAATGAAAACCACTTTAACTATACCTTTATATCAAACAGACTGAATAAATGGACATATAAAGAACATTTCTCCCAACAGTAGCAGGATACACTTTCTCTCAAATAGTATGAAGCATTCTCCTGGATAGATCACAAATAAGGTCACAAAATAAGTCTAAGCAAATGTAGCAAGTCTGAAATCTTACCCTATACCTTTTCCAAATATAATACTACAAAACTAGAAATCACTAACATGAAAACTGGAAAATTCTCAAATATGGGGAAAATCAATAAGTCACTCCTGTACAACCAGTGGACCAAAGAAGAAATCAAAGAGAAAATTTAAAATATGTTTAAAACAGAAATGGAGAAACAACATGCCCAAACTTATACATTGCTGCAAGTGCAGTTCTAAGAAGGGAGTTTATAGTGGAAAAAAGACCTACATTAAGAGAAAAGAGTTTAAACAACCTCTCTTTATATCTCAAGGAACTAGAAAAAGATCTTAATAAACAACCTCACTTTATAACTCAAAGAACTAGAACTAGAATAAAAATTGGAATAAAACTAAGCCTAGAATTAACAGAGAGAAGGAAATCAAAGCAGAGATGAACAAAAGAGAGATGAGAAAAACAGTAGACAAGATCAACAAAAATAAGAGCTGTTTTAAAAAAGATAAACAAAATTGACAGACCTTTAGCTAGACTAAGGAAAAAAGAGAAAAGATTCAAATAATCAGAAATGAAAGAGGAGACATTATAGTTGATACCACAGAAATAAAAGCAATCATGATAATACTACAATTATATACCAACAAACTGGATGACCTAGGTTTGAGTAAATTCCTAGAAACAAGACTGAATCAGAAAAAAATATATCTAAACAGACATATTACCAGTAAGAATATTTAATCAGTAATCAAAATTCTCAAATAAAGAAAAGTTCAGGTCCAGATGGAATCGTTGGTCAATCTAACAATTATTTTAAAAAGAACTTTCGCCAGTCTTTCCAAAAATCTTCCCAAAAATTGCAGAGAAGAGAACAATCTTAACTCATTTTACAAGGCCAATATTACCTTGACACAATCACCACATAAGGGAATGACAAGAAAAAAATAAGCCAATATTCTTGATGAACAAATATTCTCAACAAAATTCTAGCCAACTAAACTCAATTGCACATAATCAAGTGGGATTTATTCTTAGAATGCAAATGTGGTTCAACATGCACAAATGAAATAATGCTATAGGTCACATTAACAGAATAAAAGGTAAAAATTATAAAATTATCTCAGTAGATACATAAACATTTGATGACACTCAACATCATTTCATATTAAAGCTCTCAGTAAATCAGATCAAGGAGAGATGAACCTTGATATAACATAGGGAGATATAATAAACGCCATATATGACAAATTCACAGCCAGCATCATATGCCCCAGTGAAAGGCTGAAGTCCTTCTCACTGAAGTCAGGAACAAGACATGGGTGTCCATTCCCACCACTCTTATTTGCATAGCACTGGAAGTCCCCACCAGGGCAATTAGGAAGCAAAAGATAGAAAAAATATTAAAATAAGAAAGAAAGATATAAAACTGTCTCTGTTTGTAGATAATAATATCTTATGTATAGAAAATATGAAGACTCTACCAAAAAAACATTATTTAGCAAATTCAGTAAAGTTTCAGAATACAAAATCCCTATAAAAAATCAGGTGTATTTCTGTATGCTAAAAATAAGCTGACAAAAGATTAAGAACATCATCTCATTTACAGTACCATCAATATTGATAAAATACTTAGAAATAAATTTAACCAAAAATATAAAAGATCTGTATACTGAAAACTACAAGACATTGTTGAAAGAAATTTAAGAAGATAACAAATAAAGGAAAAGGTTTTTTGACTTCATGGAACAGAAGAATTGTTAAAGATACGTAATAAACACAATTCAATGTATTTTCTCTCCAAATTCCATTGGCATTTTCCACAGAAATAGAGAAACAATCCTAAATTTCAAATAGAACCACAAAACACCCCAAATAGCTAATGCAACCTATAATAAAGTGAAAAGGAAACCTACAGAATGGGAGAATATATTTGCAAGCTATCTATCTAGTAAGAGGCTAACATCCAAAGTATATAAAACATCCAGACTATTTAAGTTGCTTACACAATCAGAAAAATACTTCAAATAGTTTGATTTTTAAAAAAATGACAGTGGACTTAAATATACATTTCTTCAAAGCAGCCATGTAACCAACAGCTTTGTTAAAAGATGTTCAACATCACTAACCATCAAGAAAATGCAAGTCAAAACCATAATGAAATATCACCTCTCAACAATTATAATGGCTTCAACCAAAAAGGCAGGAGATAACGGGTTGAAGATGTACAGAAAAGAGAAACTTCATGCACTGTTGGTGGGGCTATAAAAGCCACTGTGAAAAATTCTATGGAGGCTGCTCAAGAAATTGAAAATGGAACTACCATATGATCCAGTAACTCCACTTCTGCGTATAGATCCAAGTGAAATGGAATTACTCTCTCAAAGAGATAACGGTCCTCTCATGGTTATTGCACCATAATTCATAACAGGCAAGACATGGAAATTATCTGTGTCCGATGAAGTGTGAATGGACAAAAGGGATGTATATAATGTACTATTATTCAGCAATAAAAAGAAGGAAATTCTGCCATTTGTAGCAACATAGATGAACCTTGAGAGAATTGTGCCAAGTGAAATAAGACAGAAAAAGGCAAATATTGCCTGTTCTCACTTGTATATGGGATCTAAAAGAAGCGAACTTATAGAAATAGAAAGTAGAATAGTGATTCCCAGAGACTGGAGGGTAGGGAAGATGAGGAGAGGATGGTTAAAAAAAATACAGTTAAAAGATGAATAAATTCTAGAGATCTCATCATCAATGCTAGCGTATGACATGACTTTAAGATTTAATAAACATCCCAGTATAACACTTCCCAGGTGGCACCAGTTGTGAAGAACCTGCCTGCCAATGCAAGAGATTAAGAGATGTAGATTTGATCCCTGAGTTGGGAAGATCCCCTGGAGAAGGAAATGGCAACACACTCCAGTATTCCTGTCTGGAGAATCCCAGGGACTGAGAAGCCTGGTGGGCCAGTCCATAGGGTCGCAAAGAGTCAGACATGACTGAAGTGACTTAGATGCACTAGTATAGGGATATTTTAAATATATAGATTTTATGATGGAAAATTTATTTTCTTTTATTTTTCAAGTTATTGATCATAAACATGAACATGTCTGTGTATTCACCAATGAAAAGTATCATTGAAAAATGCAAATGTGTGGATTTTTATTAATGTTTTTGTTCATTCAAGCATCCATTTCATAAATATCACTGAAAGCCTACTATGAGCTGGACATTACACTGAGTCTCAAAGAGTCTATGATGAATATTTGAGCTAAGAAATAGGAGTCAGAGACCATATGGATGTCTAGAAACAAGAATTTTCTTTTTTATTTTTCCCATCAAGCACAAACCATAGCCAAGGCATGAAGGGCAAATTAAGTTCAAATATTTGCCTTGAAATTATTTATTTGCAAAGGAAATCATTTGTACTTTCTGAGGGATCAGATGTGGAATGTTTTCCTCTCTTTTTATATTTCCTGGTAAGTCAGCAAATGTATAGTAATAACAAATCCCATAGCACAATTTCAAAAGACAAGTATTTTAATTTTGGATTTACTGTGGTTTTATTGCTTTGAGACGGTAAAAAAATAGATGGAAAACTTTATAGGATACCCATAATATTGCCTGAGTAACAAAACAGCTGTGAAGGTGGATCATCTTTAAAAAGAACACAGGTATTTATTCAAAGTTTTTAGTTGTGTTCAGCTTTCCTGAATTGCAGCTTATGCATTTCCCCTTGGGATGTCCCCTCTGCCCAAGTTTGTGTATCTGGTGAATGTTTCCATGTCATTCAAGTATTCTCAGTAACAAATACTGTTTATTTTCACTTGGTCCTGTCAGCTCTTGATAGTTAAAATAATAATTTCCTATTTGGGGCTTATATATTAAATATCCCCCACTTTTATGGAATCTACCATATCATATTACTTTTTGAGTTCTCATTTAACTAAGAGTTTCTGTGAGCAGTGACTAAATCTAAATGATCAGTAGTAGCTTTAAAAATTTAGTTTATAATATAACACATTGTATATCATACACACTCAATAAATATCTCCTTTTCAGTTGAGTAAGATAAATAAGTTTCTTCTGTTAAAAGCAAAATATAAGATTTATTATGGGAAAATAAGCAGCAAGTATTCTAATTTCTAACATTTAATATAAATCAAGCTGAATTTATTTTTGGACTCCCTTCATTGTGATGTACTTTGCTTTTCAAACTAAATGTCTTTGGGAATTTTGAAAGCAAGGTTAAGTTCAAAGGTCTGACTATTTACATCCTAGCACCTCATTTCTGCAAGCCAGTAGTTGACCTTACACGCTTTGCCTTTTAAAGTCTTAATGTGCTTAGAACATGTTTTTTATTTGTGACTATAGTGTCTCAACACAGTCTTCTTTATACTATGTTTTCATCAATACTACTGTAGGTAATAATTTATTTAAGTTAATATAGATAGACCAGAAAAATCTAAAAAATGAAAAATAATAATTTACTCCTTTCCATGTATAGTGTCATGTCATCTGCCAAAAATGATAGTTTTATATCTTCTTTTACAACTTGGATTCCTTTTATTTCTTTTACTACTCTGATGGCTATGACTAGGACTTCCAAAACTATGCTGAATAAAAGTGGCAACAATGGAAATCCTTGTCTTCTTCCTAATCTTAGAATGCTTTCATCTTTTCACTATTGAGTCTGTTAGGTGTGAGTTTGTCTAATATGTCCTTTCTCATGTTGAGGTAAGTTCCCTCCATTCCCACTTTCTGGAGAGTTTTTTTTTTTTTTAATCATAAATAGGAGTTGAAATTTGTCAAAAACTTTTTCTGCATCTGTTGAGATGATGGTTTTTATTCTTCAGTTTGTTAATGTGTTGTATCATACTGCTTTGCATCTATTGAAGAATCCTTGCCTCTCTGGTATTAATCCCACTTGAGCATGGTATATGATATTTTAAATGTATTATTGAGTTTTTGTTGCTAGTATTTTGTTGCATATTTTTGTGTCTCTGTTCATTAGTGATATTAGCCTGTAAATTTCTCTTTTTTTGTGATATCTTTGTCTGGCTTTGGTATCAGGGTAATGGTGACTTCATAGAATGAGCTTAGGAGTGTTCCTTCCTCTGTAATTTTTTGGAATAGTTTCAGAAATATAGGTTTCAGAAATATAGGTTTTCAGAAATAGTTTAAGAAAATAACTCTTCTCTAAATGTTTGATAAAATTCACCTGTGAAGCCATCTTCTCCTGGACTTTTGTTTGTTGGAAGATTTTCAATCACAATTTCAATTTCATTACTTGTGGTTTGTCTGTTCATAATTTCTGTTTCTTCCTGTTTTCAGTCTTGAAATGTATCATTCTGAGAAATTGTCCATTTCTTCTAGAATATCCATTTTATTGGAATATATTTGTTCATAATAATCTCTTATTATACTTTGTATTTCTGTGGTATCAGTTGTAACTTCTCCTTTTTCATTGCTACTTATATTGATTTGTGTCCTCTCTTTTTCTTGATGAGTCTGGCTAAAGAATTATCGATTTTGTTTATACCTCACAAAATATTTAGATTAAAATTATATTAATGATGAAAGCACGTTGATGACATTTATGTTAGAATATTGAACATCATAGATACTTCATAAGCTGCATTAAGAGCCTTTCTAGGACATGGAGGGAGACCCCCAGGTCTCCCACATTGCAGGTGGATTCTTTACCAGCTGAGCCACAAGGGAAGCCCAACAGTACTGGAGAGGGTAGCCTATCCCTTCTCCAGCGGATCTTCCCAACGGAGGAATCAAACTGGGGTCTCCTGCATTGCAGGCAGATTCTTTACCAACTAAGCTTTCAAGGAAGCCCTCAGATTTAACTTAGGAGGGATAGAGTCAGTTTCAAATGTCACTCTTGGAAAAGTGTTTGGAGCTCAGAAGAGCTGATTCTGTGCATCTTTTTCTGCAACCCCATATTTAATGACGTCGGATTGGTAGCTCAAACATCACAGTGACAGTGTTTACAAATCAGCAAATGCTACAGGCCAGTTTCTTCTTTTCCTTTATTTCCTCCAGAGCAGTACTAAAGTACGATGTCTGCATAACAATGTGGTGCTGGGATAAGACTTTATTACAGAAAATTGTTCTACACTTTTCTGACTAAAGAGGTCTACTTTCTGTTCCATTTAGGTGACATTGTTTGAGTGAGTTGAGTGAGGGAAAGTCCCTCAGTTGTGTCTGACTCTTTGCGACCCCATGAACTATACAGTCCCTGGAGTTCTCCAGGCCAGAATACTGGAGTAGGTAACCTTTCCTTCTCCAGGGGATCTTCCCAACCCAGGGACTGAACCCAGGTCTCCCACATTGCCAGCGGTTCTTTACCAGCTGAGCCACAGGGGAAACCCAAAGGATGTGTTGCCTCCTCATCTGGGAATTGAACCCCGGTCTCCCGCATGACAGGCGGGGATACTCACCGCTATACTAACGAGGGCGGTGACATCGTTTGGGTGAACCTATTATTGGAAATATTATTTTTTTCTTCCTTGTCATGCTTAATAAAATCTTAGCAGTTATCCTGGCAAGGGAGCATTTCCAATGTGATCTTTGTTATATTACTTTTATTTTGATTTACTTTTACAAATTACAAACTGAATTGTTTCATGAACATTGGGTTAGTTTCAGTAATCATTCTATTAATGTTTAATAGTATAAAGTGGGTGATTGCTAAGCACATCTTTAATAACTCATGTCAAAAGCAGAATAACTTGGCTTTCTTTTGTGGCTTCTAACATTTTAAACACTTTGGCCAACTATTAACACTGGATTACTCCATTGGACACACTGGTTTACATCGAGTCACCAAATGATAAATGTCAAAATGTCTGTGTAATTTACTCATGGAATGCAATTCATAAATAATACTGTTCCAGCAAACAATTAAGTTTGCTATGGACACATAGGATATTCTTGGCAAAAGAGTTATTGAGGAAGGAAATGATGAGGGATATTTTGAGGATTGCATGCTGGCCTGCATTTCATTTTTTATGCAAATTAAAAAATAAAATTATGCAAATATTCTCTTGAGGAACTACTGTGCTGTTGTCTAGGACCACATTTTTCATTTCTGGTTGATGAAGTGACATCTTGCCAAAAGCAAGAGTAATTTGTGAAATGGGATTCTATTCCATCCCCTGTGGACTGCTAAAATATCATCTCTGTCATGCTGAGCCCTTTGAGGTGGTAAAGTGGTAGTGGCATGATTGTGGGGGTGTTTGCAACTGCCAACATAAAAAATTTCTGAAAATCTGCCAAGTCCTGGGAATCCCATTTAAATATCCCTTAGACAGGCATTTAAATAATGATATCAATTCTTTTAGGACTTCTCTCTAGTCTACTGGAAATCTGAAAGTAATATAATATAAAACTGTATCTTCTAAGGAAATCTGTGTTACTTATAGACCGTACATTTGAAAGTCAAGAATAATAATACAACTATAGTACTCTTATGTCTATGCCAGAAAAAAAATATTATATATGCTTGGAAGAATTTATTTTCCTGGATTTTTCACTAATTCATGGTGAAATTTCAGAGATAGAATCTGGTTATGCCACACCATTTTTAGAAATCTTTTGGCACTATCTCTTAATTTTCCTACATCCATGTGTGTGGTAAATTGCAACACAATCTAGGTCAACTACTCCCCAATTCTTGCAAATAATCAAAGATACATTGGGGACTTTTAAAAAAATGAAGATTACCAAATTCATCTAAAAATATTTTGATTCACTGATTGCTATAGACAGAATGTTTGTGACTCCCCAGGGGGGGAAAAATTAATTTGTGAAACCTAATTCCCAAAATGATAGTGTTTAGAGGGTGTGAATGCTCAGTTGTGTGCAAATATTTGTGACTCCATGGACTGCAGCCCGCCAGGCTCTCTGTCCATGGGTTTCTCCAGGCAAGGATACTTGAATGGGTTGCCATTTCCCTCCAGGGGGTCTTCCCCAGCCAGGGACTGATCCCACGTCCCCTGCAGTGGAAGCGCAAAATCTTAACCACTGGACTGCCAAGGGGACTTCCCTGGTGGCTCAGATGGTAAAGAATCCACCTGCAATGCCGGAGATCTGGGTTCGATCCCTCGGTTGGGAAATCCTGAAGGAGGGCATGGTACCTGCTCCAATATTCTGGCCTAGAGAATCCGTGGACCATTCCATGGGGTCGCAAAGAGTCAGAGCACCAGGGAAGTCCATAGTAGTATTTAGAGGTGGGGCTTTTGGGAGGTGATTAGGTCATGAAAGAAGAATCCTTATAAAAAGATACCACAGAAAGCTCTATTTCCCCGACTGCAATAGGAGGGCATGAGGAGACAGCTGTCTGCCAACCAGGAAGCCGGCTCTTAACAGATACTGAATGTGCCGGTGACTTGATTGTAGGTTTTCCAGCCTCCATAACTGTGAGAAATAAATGTTTACTGTTTAAACCACTCAGTTTATAGGATATTTGCTATAAAATCCGGAATTGACTAGACAATAGACATGTGGGATATGGAACAAGTTGCTTAGAACAGGACTGCAGATATATGGGGTATGTATGTGTATGCTGCTCACAAGCTTGCATATATGCTGTGTAGCTCTCCAGATGATTTGGGAAAATAGGAATTTAAATTACTTCTTTTGCACTCTACATATGGAACTCTGACTAAAAATATTAACAGGATGTTTTGTTTGCAGGAGAAGATCAGAAATGAGAATAGAATATGATTTCTATATTTTTTCCTATGAGGACACTGCAGGCATATAATAAAATACAAAAAGAGCATTAAACATTTAATAGAAGCAGAAAACCTAGCTTTTCTAGGGGTCCTTTTGGGAAAACAGAGAAGGAAGGTGTGGGCAACCTCTGCAACTGTATGTTGAACAGTGTACGGTGATTTATGTTTGCATGCCTGTGTGCTAAATCACTTTAGTCGTGTCTGACTCTTTGCGACTGTATGGACTGTAGTCTGCCAGGCTCCTCTGTCCATGGGTTCTTCAGGCAAAAGTATTGGAGTGTATTGCCATGCCCTCCTCCAGGGAAATTTACAGACCCAGGGATCAAACCCGCATTTCTTGTCTTCTGTGTTGGCAGATGTGTTTTAACACTAGCGCCTCCTGGGAAGCCCTGATTTAGTTTAAGGGATATTTTTTTCTTTCTTTCTAACTATTAAAAAAACTGAATTTTAAGAAAAAAAAATAGGATGCTTGCTTAGTTTCAAATTATTTCCTTTGGAATATTTATTTATCAGTGCAGTGGTTTAACAAATATCCACAAACTTTTGATATTCCTCTCTAAGGAAGTGGAGTTTGATTCACCTTGAGTGCAGGCTTCATTTAGTAATTCTGTCCTATAAAGGGGAAAAGAATAAATTTACTGTGGAAAAACCTGTTATCCAACACTTATCCAAGTGATCAAGATGAACGTCACCAATAATATAAATCATGTTGATGTCACATACTCCCTTGATCTGATAGAACAAGAGCACTTCACTTCTGGGGTTCTCTTTCCTGAAATACACATAAGCCCAGATTAACCAGGAAAAAACATCTGGCAAATGCAAGTTAATAGACACTTTACACAATACTTGACAACTTTTCTTTCAAAACATTAAAGCCATAAGAAACAAACAAAAGAAAAAAGAAACTCGCAGAATGGAGAGACTGAGACATGGTGGTCAAATGTGATATTGTATCTCTGCCTGCAACAGAAAAAAGACGTTATTGGGAAGGCTGTTGAAATCTGAATGAAGCCTATTTAAAAAACAACAACAACAACAAACAAAAAACTAAATAAATACCACCTCAACCCCCAGTAAAAAAGTAAAACCTGTTGTCATTTTTAAAAGATAGGAAGATACTTAGGAAAACTTGTGAATAAGTCCTCTAATAACTATTCGTTTATAACTACATTCAATATTTTGGTGATTTCTCTCACAAAGAAAATATATATTTTACATAGATGAAATCATAATAAATATGAAATACTGAATACTCTTTTTCAATTCACATATAACAAGCACTTTGTCCTTATCCAAACTTATCAATAAAATATAATTTCAACCACTTTAAGCCATCTATACATTAGAACTTTGATTTCATAATTATTTGGCCTTATGAATATCTGTTCTTTTATTTATCACAGCCAGTGTGTTTAGTTTGGTTTTATGTGGGGGTTTTATGCATCTTATATTAAGAATTTTTAAAAGTTGCTTTATAAAATAGACATTTTCTCAGTTCAGTCAATATTTCTCTTCTATGTTAGATATATTTAATGGAAACTGTTGTGATTTTCTATTACTCACCTCTCAATCATTAAGTTGCTGCTTAGTCGCTCAGTCACATCCCACTGTTTGCGACCCCATGGATGGCAGCATGCCAGGTTTCCCTATACTATTAAGTAAATTTGCCAATAATTGGAGTGGGAGGATTATTTTTGATCTTACTCCCCTGCTGCAAGGGTGCAGCAGGCCTGGGTATGGCATAAGCCCTCTTGGAGGAGGTCGCCATTAACCCCACCATAGAGCCACCAGAACTTACACAGGGCTGGGGAAACAGACTCTTGAAGGGCACAAACAGAACCTTGTGCACACCAGGACCCAGGAGAAAGAGGCAGTGACCCCGCAAGAGATTGACCCAGATTTGCCCGTGAGTGTCCAGGAGTCTCCAGTGGAGGCGTGGGTCAGCGGTGACTCGCTGCAGGGTTAGGGGTACAGAGTGTAGCAGTGCATGCATGGGACCTTTTGAAGGACATTGACATTATCCTTATTACCTCCACCATAGTTTGGCCTTAGGCCAAAGAATGGGGAGGAACACAGCCCTGCCCTTCAGCAGAAAATTGGCTTAAAATTTAATGAGCAAGGCCACGCCCATCAGAACAAGCCAGAGTCTCCCCCTCAGTCAGTCTCTCCCATCAGGAAGCTTTCATAGCCTCTTATCCTTCTCCATTAGAGGGCAGACAGACTGAAAACCACCATCACAGAAAAGTAGCCAATCAGATCACAGCCTTGTCTAACTCAACGAAACTATGAACCATGCCATGTAGGGCCACCCAAGACAGACGGGTCATGGTGGAGAGTTCTGACAAAATGGGATCCACTGGAGAAGGGAATGGCAAACCACTTCAGTATTCTTGCCTTGAGAATCCCATGAACAGTATGAAAAGGCAAAAAAGATAGGAAACTGAAAGACGACCTCCACAGGTCAGTAGGTGCCCAATATGCTACTGGCGATCAGTGGAGAAATAACTCCAGAAAGAATGAAGGGATGGAGCCAAAGCAAAAACAACACCCAGTTGTGGATGTAACTGGTGATGGAAGTAAAGTCCGATGCTGTAAAGAGCAATATTGCCTACAAACCTGGAATGTTAGGTCCATGAATCAAGGCAAATTGGAAGTGGTTGAACAGGAGATGGCAAGAGCGAACATCAACATTTTAGGAATCAGCAAACTAAAATGGACTGGAAAGGGTGAATTTAACTCAGATGACAACTATTTCTACTACTGTGGGCAAGAATGCTTTAGAAGAAATGGAATAGCCATTATAGTCAACAAAAGAGTCTGAAATGCAATGCTTGGATGCAATCTCATAAATGACAGAATGGTCTGTGTTCATTTAGAAGGCAAGCCACTAAATATCACAGTAATCCAAGTCTATGCCCCAACCAGTAATGCTGAAGAAGCTGAAGTTGAATGGTTCTTTGAAGACCTACAAGACCTTCTAGGACTAAGATGTCCTTTTCATTATAGGAGACTGGAATGCAAAAGTAGGAAGTCAAGAAATACCTGGAGTAATGGGCAAATTTGACCTTGGAGAACAGAATGAAGTAGGGCAAAGGCTAATAGAGTTTTGCCAAGAGAACACACTGGTCATAGCAAACACCCACTTCCAACAACACAAGAGAAGGCTCTACACATGGACATCACCAGATGGTAAATACTGAAATCAGATCGATTATATTCTTTGCAGCCAAAGATGGAAAAGTTCTATACAGTCAGCAAAAACAAGACTGGGAGCTGACTGTGGCTCAGATCATGAACTCATTGCCAAATTCAGACTTATATTGAAGAAAGTAGGGAAAACCACTAGACCACTCAGGTATGACCTAAATGAAATCCCTTATAATTATACAGTAATATT
Source organism: Cervus canadensis (assembly GCF_019320065.1). Taxonomy (NCBI): domain Eukaryota; kingdom Metazoa; phylum Chordata; class Mammalia; order Artiodactyla; family Cervidae; genus Cervus; species Cervus canadensis. The sequence goes on from NC_057388.1 coordinate 19,815,939, forward strand.
GTATAATGGAAATAAGAAATAGATTCAAGGGATTATATCTGATAGAGTGCCCGAAGAAGTATGAACATAGGTTCATGACATTGTACAGGAGGCAGTGATCAAGATCATCCCCAAGAAAAAGAAATGCAAAAAGGCAAAAGGGTTGTCTGAGGAGGTCTTATAAATAGCTATGAAAAGAAGAGAAGAGAAAAGGAAAGATATACCTATTTGAATGCAGAGTTCCGAAGAATAGCAAGGAGAGATAAGAAAGCCTTCCTCAGTGATCAGTGCAAAGAAATAGAGGAAAATAATAGAATGGGAAAGACTAGATTCTATTCAAGAAAATTGGAAATACCAAGGGAACTTTTCATGCAAAGATGAGCACTTTTCTGTGCCCATGACAAAAATGGTATGGACCTAGCAGCAGCAGAAGATAAGAAGAGGTGGCAAAAATACTCAGAAGAACTATCCAAAAAAGTTCTTCTCAATCCAGATTATCACAATGGTGTGATCACTCACGTAGAGCCAGACATCCTGGAATGTGAAGTCAAGTGGGCCTTAGGAAGCATCACTATGAACAAAGCTAGTGAAGGTGATGGAATTTCAGTTGAGCTATTTCAAATCCTAAAAGATGATGCTGTGAAAGTGCTGAAGCCAATATGCCAGCAAATTTGGAAAACTCAGCAGTGGCTACAGGACTGGAAAAGGTCAGTTTTTATTCCAATTCCAAAGAAAGGCAATGCCAAAGAATGCTCAAACTACCACACAGTTGCACTCATCTCACACACTAGTAAAGTAATGCACAAAATTCTGCAAGCCAGGTTTCAACAGTACATGAACTGTGAACTTCCAGATGTTCATGCTGGATTTAGAAAAGGCAGAGGAACCATAGATGAAATTGCTAACATTCATTAGATCATCATAAAACCAAGGGAGTTCCATAAAAACATCTACTTCTGCTTTATTGATTATGCCAAAGCCTTTGACTGTGTGGATCACAACAAACTTGGAAAATTCTGAAAGAGATAGAAATACCAGACCACCTTAACTGCCTCCCGAGAAATCTGTATGCAGGTCAAGAAGCAACAGTTAGAACTGGACATGGAAAAACAGACTGGTTTCAAATCGGGAAAGGAGTACATCAAGGCTGTATATTGTCACTCTGCTTATTTAACTTAGAGTACATCATGAGAAACGCTGGGCTGGATGAAGCACAAGCTGGAATCAAGATTGCCGGGAGAAATATCAATAACCTCAGATATGCAGATGACACCATCCTTATGGCAGAAAGTGAAGAAGAACTAAAGAACCTCTTGAGGAGACTGAAAAGTGGTTTAAAACTCAACCTTCAGAAAACTAAGATATGGCATCCAGTCCCATCACTTCATGGCAAAAAGATGGGGAAACAGTGGAAACATTGACACACTTTATTTGAGGGGGCTCCAAAATCACTGCAGATTGTGACTGTAGCCATGAAATTGAAAGACACTTGCTACTTGGAAGAAAAGCTATAACCAACCTAGACAGCAGATTAAAAAGCAGAGACATTACTTTGCCAACAAAGGTCCATCTAGTCAAGCTATGCTTTTTCCAGTAGTCATGTATGAATGTGAGGGTTGGACCATAAAGAAAGCTGAGCACTAAAGAATTGATGCTTTTGAACTGTGGTGTTTGAGAAGACTCTTGAGAGTCCCTTGGACAGGGACAGCAAGGAGATCCAACAAGTCCATCCTAAAGGAGATCAGTCCTGGGTGTTCATTGGAAGGACTGATGCTGAAGCTGAAACTCCAATACTTTGGCCACCTGATGCAAACAACTGACTCATTTGAAAAGACCCTGATGCTGGGAAAGATTCAAGGTGGGAGGAGAAGCAGATGATTGAGGATGAGATGGTTGGATGGCATCACTGACTCAATGGACATGAGCTTGAGTAAACTCCGGGATTTGGTGATGGATAGGGGCGCCTGTCGTGCTATAGTCGATGAAATCTAGAAGTTTGCCAGATATTTAGGGAGACAATATTCTTGAACGTGAAACATGCACAAAGACTTTGACCTATAGGGAATTTTCCTTAAGCAATGGGCAGATATATAGCACAAGGTGTCAAAAGTCCACAAGGAAAATACATCCTTTATGATACACCAATTGACAAACAGCCATCTATGGAAACAGTAGGTGGGTGGGGATGGGAAATGGTGCTTTTGCTGGTAAATTCCCTGGATCTCTAATGTGATGCCATCTCCGATGCTTCAAGTATCTGTTTTTTGACACAGGGAGAGGTTCAATGTTGAAGTAAGGAAAAACTCAGTGTAATAAGGTGTTAGATAAGGATCTAAATTTTAATTTTTCTTCAACATGGCTACTTAATGTTCCATTTGTTGTTGTCGTCATTCGGTCACTAAGTCGTATCTCTTTGTGACCCTTTGGACTGCAGCATGCCTTATCAATTATTAAATAATATTTTCTCTCTACTGATTTGATATACAAAATTTATCAATTGCAGATTCCTGGAAGTATTGAGATCTGCTTCTGGACTCTTCAGTCTTTTATGTGCCAGCCCCAAGGTGAGCGGGGCTACTGAGGTGGCTCAGTGGTAAAGAATATGCCTGCCAATGCAGGAGATGCCGGTTCCTGTCAGAAAGATCCCCTGTGCTGTAGAAGGAAATGGAAACCTGATCCAGTATTCTTGCCTGGAAAATCCCACATGGACAGAGGAGCCTGGAGGGCCACGTCCATGGGGTTGCAGAGTTGGACACGACTGAGCAACTAGACCACCACCACTGCCACGGCCACCATGCTAAGTCTGTATTATATACTTTCATGATGGCAATACCTTTTGCAAAAGTTTTATGTTCTCTTGCACCTTAATATTTTTTTTCTCAAGGAATTTAAAATCACTTAGCTTAATTTCTCACAAAATATATCTTTTTATATTTTTGTGTAAATTTGGAGGATAATTCTGAGACAATCATGTTTTATATCCAGAAACCTAGTTGATGTTTGGTTCTTTTTTATGTCTTCCAATACAATTTTTGTAGTTTAGTCTCTAGGTCATACCTGACTCTGTACCCCATGGACTGTACCCCACCAGGCTTTTCTGTCCATGGGATTTTCCAGGGAAGATTACTGGAGCGGGTTGCCATTTCCTTCTCCAGGGGATCTGCCTGACCCAGGGATGGAACCCTGGTCTCGTGCATTGCAGGCAGATTCTTTACTGACTGAGCTACTAGGGAAGCCCCAATAATGTGTACTCAGGAGTTCAGTCATGTCCAACTCTTTGGGGCCCCATGGACTGTAGCCTGCCATGCTCCTCTGTCCATGGAATACTCCAGGCAAGAATACTGGAGTAGGTTGCCACTTCCTACTCCAGGGGATCTTCCCAACCCAGGAATCAAACCCGCATCTCTTGTGTCTCCTGCATTGGCAGGCGAATTCCTTAACACTAGTGCCACCTTAGTGTTTCTTTATATAGATATTGCATGTTTCTTGGTAAAATCTGTTTGAGATTATTTTATTCTTTTAGTTGCCATGGTAAAGAGTATTTTCTTTGAATTAATCTTCTAAGTAGTTATGTGGGTATAGAAATGACAGAGCTAGATCAGACTGAATAAAATTTAAAAATTTAGTCACATGCCATATGTATATATATACACACACACACATATATATATATACATATATATATGATACAAAGAGCTTGAAATTAAACACTAAGACTTAAGAAATTCTAAAATTAGTTAAATCCAAACAAGATTTTAAGGCGTTAAAAAAGAACCTTCATTATTTAACACTAATGATGACATCTTATTTGGACATTTCACAAAGATATATTCTCAATGTTTCATTGATACATGAGTAAAATAATATTTTCTAAATTTGTGTTAAATGACATGTATAAACTGCCAAATTTTCAGAAAGTCCAAACTTAATCCATGAGAGGTTTTCTAAGCATTCTACTTGCATGGTAATTAATTCAGGGACAGTTGCAAAGGCCTGAATATAGACCTCTCTAATCATCTACCATCTTCTAAATTCTCACCCCTATCTTGTTCCATGGTTCTCTACACGACCCTGCATTCCTCCATTCCCCTCCTATTCCCATTTCTCAAGCTCTCTGTAATCTGCTTTGTGGCCTCCAGGCTAGTTTTCTTTCTAAAATATTTCTTTGTCTTCTCATTTGCCTCTTTATCATCTCTCTCAGTATATATTACTGGGCCTGATGCTACATAAACTGAAGGTCATGTGGTTTTGGGAGCGTCTGCGGCTGTGGCTTTTCTTCACAATTTTGTTTTATTTTTTAGTTGTTATTGAAATATAGTTGATTTACATGTTGTGTTAGTTTCAGATGTACAGCAAAGTGAATCAGTTATACATATATTTGCTTTCTTCCAAAGACTCTTTTCCAATTTAGGTGATTACAGAGTATTGAGTAGGGTTCCCTGTGCTACGCAGCAAGTTCTTGTTAGTTATCTATTTTATCATAGTAGTGTATCTATGCCAGCTCCAATCTCCCAGTTTATCCCACCATCCTTATCCCCTGTTTATATGTCGAATATAAAACAAAAAGGATACAAAATACAGAAGTAGAGCCACAGATGCAGAAAACAAACTTATGGTTACGTGGGTGTGGCTTTGATTGGGGGCTTTTAGTGAGTAGGCCACATGGTCCTTTATTGGAGGAAGGGACGCTGGAAAGGTCTTTGGAACACATCTCAGTTCTCTGCACCATGTTGGCCTCTGATGAGTCTCTGATGGGTGTTGCATTGGGAGGACTAGCCCTGGTGCCATGGTCATGATCATGAGAGTCACCCCAAGTTAAACTAAGACCACTACTGATTCTTAGGGGCCAGCTACTTCAATTCACCTTACGGTGGCCTTTTCCCAAAAGGTCAGAATGTTCATCACTGCTCTCTGAAGGGCTAGACGTTGAATTAGGTTCCTGAACAACACAGACAAACATTATCCTCCATTATATTTCAAGGAACTTTCCAAGTTCCAAGTGTTTCTCACTCTGATTTTGATTGCAGTCACCTCTGTTCATTGAAAATATGTTCATAGCTTTGAACCTTCAAGGTCCATGTCTCAGCCTCTCTCTTCCAAGCAAGACACTCCACTGTTACGTCAGATCCTTGTTTATGCAGATAGGTTCTTCTATAGTCTACCAAAGATGAGGTGGGAGTGTATTCCTCCTTTATATTTGGAGAATTAAATTGATCCATTCAGTTTGTTTTGTCTAGAACAAACTACACTTGCTTGCTAAGTTGCTTCAGTCATGTCTGACTCTTTGCAATCCTATGGGCCAGACCATAGCCTGCCAGGTTCATCTGTCAATGGCATTTTCCAGGCAAGAATACTGGAGTGGGTTGCCATGCCCTTCTTCAGGGGATCTTTCCAATCCAGGAATCAAACCTGCATTCCTTGTTTCTCCTGCATTGCCAGGAGGTTCTTTACCACTAGCATCACCTGGGAAGCCCTAGAACAAGCTATAATCTACCTTAAATTCTATTCCTATCATAAAAGAAAAAAAATGTGCTTATAACCATTTATAATAGTAGTTTATCTGGTTTTAAGTTTCACACATAGTTTTCCTTAGTGATCCAGGGTTATAGGCTGATGAAGAAACTATTTTAGCATAAAAATCAAAGTAAAAAGTATTTGCCATCCTTTTCAAAAGTTATATGTGCCGTAAGAATCAGTTCAGTTCAGTTTAGTTGCTAAGGCATGTACTACTCTTTGCGACCCCATAGACTACAACACGCCAGCCTTCCCTGTCCATAACCAACTCCCGGAGCCTACTCAAACTCATGTCCATCATGTCGGTGATGCCATCCAACCTTCTGATCCTCTGTCGTCCCCTTCTCCTCCCTCCTTCAATCTTGCCCAGCATCAGGGTCTTTTCCAATGAGTTGGTTCTTCGCATCAGGTAGCCAAAGTATTGGAGTTTCAGCTTTAACATCAGTTCTTCCATTGAATATTCAGGACTGATTTTCTTCAGGATGGACTGGTTGGATCTCCTTGCAGTCGAAGGGACTCTCAAGGGTCTTCTCCAACACCACAGTTCAAAAGCATCAATTCTTTGGCGCTCAGCTTTCTTTATAGTCCAAACCTCACATCCATACATGACTGTGGGAAAAACCATAGCTTTTACTAGACAGACCTTTGTTGATGAAGTAATGTCTCTGCTTTTTAATATGCTGCTAGGTTGGTTATAACTTTTCTTCCAAGGAGCAAGCATCTTTTAATTTCATGGCTGCAATCACCATCTGCAGTGATTTTGGAGCCTCCCCCCCACCCCCAAAATAGTCTCTCACTGTTCCCATCATTTCTCCATCTATTTGCCATGAAGTGATGGGACCAGATTCCATGATCTTAGTTTCCTGAATGTTGAGTTTTAAGACAACTTTTCCACTCTCCTCTTTCACTTTCATCAAGAGGCTCTTTAATTCTTCACTTTACGCCTTAAGGGTGGTGTCACCTGAGTATCTGAGGTTATTGATATTTCTCCCTGCAATCTTGATTGCAGCTTGTGCTTCATACAGCCTGGCATTTGGCATTATGTACTCTGCATTTAAATTAAATAAGCAGGGTGACAATATGCAGCCTTGATGTACTCATTTCCCAGTTTGGAACAAGTCTGTTGTTCCATGGCCATAAGAATGTTGTTAGGTAATTTATTGCTGATTCACTTTTAACTTCAAATCTCAATTTCTCAGATACTGTTATATAGTTATATTGGAAATTAGTTATATTTCCTAAAGTAGTACATAAAGGTACTTGTGCATACAGACTGTAGGGCTTTTTAGGCCTTCCATTTATTCCAGTTATGTCTTTGTATGACATCATTTTATAGTTTATTCCCCTTTTCTTCTTGCTCCTCTTTTTGCTCCCGGTTTTTTCCTCTTGTCTTTCATTAACTCCATCAAACGTCTTTCTCCCTTCCTCTTCTTTTCTCTGCTTCTCTTCCTCTCTGTCTCTCCCTCCCCTCTCCTTCATCAATCAGTATTTTTTCACTCTGCTTTATTTCCTCTTCAATTTTTTTCTTCATGCATTCTCCACCTCTTCCTAATCACTCTCTTCTTCCTGACCTTTTCTTTCTTTCTAAACACTAAAATTTGTTTTTTGTACAGTATGTTTTAAAAAATAGAAGTAACTCAATACATGAGTAAAAATTAATTAAAAGATTATAGAAAATCTTAAATGAACCTGTATATAAAAGCATATTTCAAAGAATATGTTTAATTTTAAAACTTATCTGCATGTCCTTAAACATATACAGAGCCATATTTGTTACTTATGTAAATTTAATTCTGCTTGTGGTGATGGTGGTAGTTTAGTCACTAAGTAGTGTCTAACCGTTGTGATCCCATGGACTGTAGCCCGCCAGGCTCCTCTGTCCATGGAATTCTCCAGGCAAGAATACTGGAGTGGGTAGCCATTCCCTTCTCCAGGGGATCTTCCCGACCCAGAGATCAAACCTGGGTCACCTACATTGCAGGCAGATTCTTTACTGGCTGAGCCACCAGGAATGGTGCATTTACTTTCTTCAAAACATAATGGAAATACAGAGTAAATATCAAACAAAACCATTATTTTCATTTAATAATGTTATTTATCATGTAGGGTGGATAGGTTTGCACAGATATACCCATATGGTCATACAAAGTATTGTTTAGATTCTCAATGTAGTTTATTCTGTATTTATATATTTTACCTTTTGTTCCAGAAAAAGACATTGAGAAAATTTGGCTCATGTATACTATCATCATCATTCTCATAATCATTATCAGAATCTGTCCAAAAAGAAAGGCTGTTTCTTGTAGCTCCCATTGCCCTAGCCCATTGTCTACACATATGGTAGACAATGTGTAATAATTATTTACCAAAGAGTTCTGACATGCTATATGAACCATCAAGTCTGGGTGAGAATTTTACTGCATCATTCCAACTCGAAGTCTTTTCACCTTGTGCCATTAAAGGGTAAAGTTTAGGACTTACTCTAGTGAGATTTGATTCTTTGTTACTTTAGAATTAATGAAGGGATCCATTTTATTAACCTGTACACATATTCTCTCTCTCACACAGACACTCACAAGTGAATAAATATATGTTCACAGGGCAAGTATATGTGTATTTGTCTGTTAGCTCTTTAGCAGCACTTCCCAGGTTTTCCTCTTTGATACCTAGAATCTGAGTTAGATTTCTGAACAAAGAGAATCCCCTTTAAAATTTTCTCTGAGGTACAGTTAGCTGCCAGGTCTGCTAGTAAACAGTGCCCACAGATGGAAGCACTTTCAGAGTCAAACAGGTCACCTTCCCTCGGAGACCAGCAGAAGCAAAGACAGAGCCTGCAGATGGTGCCTCATCAAAGCTCTCAGCATTTAATTAGAGTAGTCTACCAACAACACTGACCTGATTTTCCCTCGTCTACACTGGACATCAATTCACGATTTAAAATGTTCTGTACATTTAAGAAAAGGAAACTTGAGTAAACTAACTTCAAGTTTCAACCCATTTTGAAGCTTCTATATTTTTATAAATTTGTGAATAATGAGTTGCATGAAATGAGTAATGAAAGTAATTGGCTGTTTAACAAAAAAAAATTAGCCAGCTTTCTCTTTTTGGCTTCTATGAGACAATTAAAGGTCACAGTTGAGTGTATTGTCCCAGTGGCTATTATCAACTACCCATTAGCATATGTGGTCATTGTTGAACTGAAGGGAGGGAAAAAGGTCTAGTCATGATGCAGTAATCTTTTAGATTGATGCTTAAAGAATATCCATTCACGGAGGAATCCTCATGTTGTCAATGAAGAGTGAGCCAGATGTATGCCTGTGTCATTTACTGCCATGAGAATGTGTAAAAACAGGGTTTTGTTTTACTTTCTATTCACAAGAAACTAACAGGCTTGTGGTCATGTCAATTATGCCTGGTTGGCTTTAGAAGGAAGTCATGACTAAATCATCCTTTTTCTCCTGTAGCGGTTCATGATTACTTTTTCCTACTCTCATGTTTGACTCACCCCTTCTTCGGGCTTTTATCACACTGGTGCAAACACTACTTCATGATGCTTTTTGCCTCTTTTTTCGCTTTCCCTATTTGCAGTTCTCATTGTTATCACTCCCAGTTTTCCTCATGAGAGGTTTTTTTTATGGTTATGCATAAAATTCATCTACCATTATTCCTCCTGTGAGAGGCTTTCATGTGTTTTGAGAAATCAAGCACACTGAAGATTAGCAATGGTGACAGGAGCAAGAAAAAGGCACCTGGCTTATCTTAATGACCTTGTTTTCCTTTAGAAGCTGGTTAGGCAGAGTAGAAGGAGGCCTAGAAAAAGAGACTGTTGAATCCTAATGAAATATGTAATTTATGGGAAATTATTTAACCATCTTGAGTAAATTTCCCTGGCATCCACTGAACATCAGTTCAGTTCAGTCACTCAGTCATGTCTGACTTTTTGCGACCCCATGGACTGCAGCACGCCAGGCTTCCCTGTCCATCACCAACTCCCAGAGTTTACTCAAACTCATGTCCATTGATTCAGTGATGCCATCCAACCGTCTCATCCTCTGCCATTGCCTTTTCCTCCCATCTTCAGTCTTTCCCAGCATCAGGGATTTTTCAAATGAGTCAGTTCTTCGCATCAAGTGGCCAAAGTATTGGGAGTTTCAGCTTAAGCATCAGTCCTTCCAATGAATATTCAGGGCTGATTTCCTTTACAACAATCTCCTTGCTATCCAAGGAACTCTCAAGAGTCTTCTCCAATACCACAGCTTAAAAGCATCATTCTTCGGTGCTCAGCTTTCTTTATAGTCCTACTCTCACATCCATACATGCCTACTGGAAAAACCATAGCTTTTCTTTAGAAGGACCTTTGTTGGTAATGTCTCTGCTTTTTGATATGCTGTCTAGGTTGACCATAGCTTTTCTTCCAAGAGACAAGCGTCTTTTAATTTTCATGGCTGGAGTCACCATCTGCAGTTATTTTGGAACCCCCCCAAAATAAAGTCTGTCACCGTTTCCATTGTTTCCCCATCTATTTGCCATGAAGTGATGGGACCGGATGCCATGATCTTAGTTTTCTGAATGTTGAGTTTTAAGACAACTTTTTCAGTCTCCTTTTTCACTTTCATCATAATGATGCTAAATTTATAGAGTTGCTGAAGTTAACTGAGATGCCACATACAAAGTCTCTATCACAGTTTACAAACATTTCCAAACCAACTAATTACATTTTTGCCTATCTTTTACTAGCCTTTAAGGGCTTGATCTAATTCAAATAATACCTCATAGAATCTGAAATGAGCATCTTGTTGAATATGATGTACAGTGTCACTATAGATGTGGATGTACTCAAAGGGCAGAAAGAATCATTACTATGTAAACAGTGCGGGATGCTACATTAGTATTTCTTAACCTGAATTAGTTATTTGTCTTTATTCATTCAGGAAAATAGACATATAATATATGTAGAGCAGATACCAGTAAGTTTTTGTCAGTACTTACTTAAATAGAAATTATTCTTATGTACTTGCTTTATACTAAAAAAAATAAAAATAAAAAATCCAACCAATACAATTGTTTGAACTTTGTATTTTTAAGTTATAGGTTGTGTTAAAAACTCCTTTTAATGTTGTCCGATTACTTAGTAGGAAGGAATTCAGCATCTTAGGTGTATTTTATATATAATTAATGTAAGTGTATTCACCAGACTGTCTCTTGAATTTTGATTAATATGCTAGTTAAAAGAATATACAAAAGCTTAAATTGCCTTTCCCTAAGACCTTGATTTTAGGTTACTATATAATACTATTGAATGCACAATATTTTCATATGACTAAATTAAGTATCACCCAGTTTCATTTTTTAAAAATGGACATTTGCTCTTACTTTGAATAGTACTTAAATCAGCAATTTTGCAATTTTCAGATGAAAATATTTTATTAAAAATTAATATATTGTTAATAAATTTCAATAAAAATCCTAACAAGTTGTTTTGTGGGTATTGAAAGACTTATTCTAAAGTTTATATAGAAAAGCAAAAGACCCAGAATAGCTAATTCAATATTGAAAGAGAACAATGTCAGAGGACTAACACTCCCTAACTTTAAGACTTGGTAAAGGATACAGTTATCAGGACAGTGTGGGAAAATACCTGGTTGTTCCGTGGTTAGGGCTTTGTGCTTCCACTGCAGGGGGCACAGGTTTGATCCTTGGTCAGGGACCTAAAGATCTTGCATACTGCATAACACAGTTTAAAAAAAGAATCAAGAAAATATGATAATGATGAAAGAATAGGTACATAGATCAATGGAACAGAAAAGAGCTCAGAAATAGACCCACATAAATATCAGGGCTTCCCTTGTGGTTCAGCTGATAAAGAATCTACCTGCAATGCGGGAGACGTGGGTTCAATCCCTGGGCTGGGGATCTACCCACTCTGGTATTCTGGCCTAGAGAATTCCACGGACTGTATAGTCCATGGGATCACAAAGAGTTGGACACAACTGAGCGACTTTCATTTCACTTCTCTTCAAATATAGTCAAGTGATATTTCACAAAGAAGCAAAGAGAATTTAATAGAGATAAGATCACAGAGAATTTTTAGATCAGGTGAAATTATTCTCTATGGCACTATAATGATGGATGATGTTCTTATATATTTGTTAAAAATCCATAAAATGCACAACACCAAGATTGAACCCTAATGTGAGGTTTAGATGACATTGCTATGTCAGTGTGGATTCATGGATGATAACAAATATTATCACCACTCTAGCGAAGAATTTTGATAATGGAGGAGATTGTGTGTACTGGGCAGGGGGAAGGAGGTATATGGGAACTATGTACCTTTTGCTCAATTTTGCTATGACCTTAGGTCCAATTTTAGAATTGTTATTTTTAAAAAGATATTTAAAAGGAAGGAATTTTTTGATTTTTAAAAATAATATAAAAGAGAAAGCAAAAATTATAAAAATATGCTTTTTCCTTTTTGTATTTAAGAAATTTTTTAGATCAATGTTGTATTTTTCACTTTCTATTTTAATATTTAACTCACTTTGACTATAGAGAACTCATTGGTTTACTGCTAAAATTATTTTTTTTAATTGAAGTAAAGTTGATCTGCAATGTTATATTTGTTTCAGGTGTACTAGAAAGTGATTCCTGTATATGAAAAGTAAAAGTGTTAGTTGCTCAGTTGTGTCCAGTGCTTTTCGGCCCCATGGACTGTAGCCAGCCAGGCTCCTCTGTCCTTGGAGTTCTCCAGGCAAGAATACTGTACTGGGTTGCTATTACCTTCTCCAGTGAATCTTTCCAACCCAGGGATCGAACCCGGATACCCTGCATTGACATGCATATTCTTTACAATCTGAGATACAAGGGAGGCCCCCAATTCATTTATAGTCATATAAATTCATACATGTATGAATACATGTATATATATATATATATATATATATATATATACATACTTATATATATGTAGGGAGAGGGAGACAATTCTATTTTTAGTTTCTTTTCCTTTATAAGTTATTACAAAATACTATGTATAATTTCCTATGCTATATAGTAGGTTCTTGTTAGTTATCTATTTTGTATACAGTAGTGTGTATATGTTAACTGGAAACTACTAATGTACCTCTCCCACCCCCTTTCCCCTTTGGTAACTATAACTATGTTTTCTCTGAGTCTATTTCTGTTTTGTGAATAAATTTTTTTAGATTCCACATATAAGCAGTATCATATGATATCTGTCTTTATCTGGTAATTTCTGGGTCTATCCATGTTAGAAATGGCATTGTTTTTATGGGCTGAGTAATATTCCATCACACACACACACACACACACACACACACACACACACACACCATATCTTCTTTATTGATCTGTCAATGAATGGACATTTAGGTTTTTTCCATTTCTAGACTATTGTAAATAGATTTTACCCATACCCTCTATTGTAAATAGTGCTTCAGTGAATATTAAGGTGCATGTATCTTTTCAAATTAGAGCTTTCTCCAGATACACACCCAGGAGAGAGACAGGGAACAGAAAAGAGGCTAAGTGGCAGGTAGCAGCAGTTGGACCAGCTTTAAGTGATCTGCCCCCAATTATTGGCAGTTCAATTTGGAACATTGGGTTCCTGGCATCTAATTGCCATGGCTTTGCTTCACTGGTAAATTTTTAAGGTATCAGGTGAAAACCTCGTGAACATTCTAAGACAAGGTAATTCCAACTTTCATTCCAAAATGAAAGTCTGATTGGTTTATCTAGTTTTTTCATATAAAATATGATAACCATTTTTTCTGTACTTCCCATTCATTTCCTGTATACATCACCAACATCAATGTTGTTATCAGTGTATTATTTCCTTATTAATTTTTTTGAGAATAGTCTAAATATGAGCCTTTTTTAAAGTCACCATGTTTATATCAGCCTTTGGGAAGGGTTTTGTTTTTAACTGTTTTCAAAAACCTTTCATTACAGAATTCTTCATTCATGGAAGTTTCTTATAGCTCTTCCCTGCCCCCATCCGTTTCTTCATTCCTTTCTTTTTCTTAATATTTTATATTTCCTCCCATACAACTAAAGTTCACCTTTTCTAACAAGTCTTAGGTTATAGGACGAAGGTCAACAATTTTCTGCTATTAATTTTCACCAAAACGTGGTAGAAAGCTTGCTACACCATCCTCATCCTCCATGAGATCCTTTGACTACCAACTTCAACATCTGGTATAAGGGAATGATAATCCTTATGGTTCATGCAGTGCTGAATAAACTTATTCATTCTTTTGAATTCATTCAAAATATTCTTCCTGAGTGTTGACTAATTACCAAGTAGATAGAAAATTCTCATTGCTGACAAGAACATGCAGTATTTTAGTCATAAATCAAGTAAAAACTCAACATCACTACTATTGTTCTCACTGTCTGATTTGTTTTCTAATTACATAATAATGCATTCAGTATGAAGGTGAAAGTGAAGGTCACTCAGTCCTGTCCGACTCTTTGTGGCCCCATGGAATGTATAGTCCATGAAATTCTCCAGGCCAGAATACTGGAGTGGGTAGCCTTTCCCTTCTCCAGGGGATCTTCCCAACCCAGGGATCGAACCCAGTTCTCCTGCATTGCAGGAGGATTCTTTACCAGCTGAGCCGCAAGGGAAGCCCAAGAATACTGGTGTGGGTAGCCTGTCCCTTCTCCAACGGGTCTTCCTGACCTAGGAATAGAACCGGGTCTCCTGCATTGCAGGCAGATTCTTTACCAACTGAGCTATGATATTTCCAAAACTCTAGCAAAAAAAGTTCAGGCAGAAAAACCAAAGTGTGGATATTTTTTAAAGTTATTTTATCACTTTAATAATTTTAAAGTTATTTCATCAATTTTTTATGTTTTTCTGTGTGTCCAAATACTGTTTCTGTAATTAGAAAACTTTGATGAGAAAACTCAAAAATAAATTGTAGAAAACAACCCCACTCTCCACACAGGTGCTACACCAGCTTGAACTCAATTTTAAAACCATCTGGGAAAATGAGATCAGGGAGATAAAGAAAAAAATCTTTTGCTTTTTCACTTTCTGAACAGCATGAGAGGATTTAGGTCAATATGTGAATGCTTGTACATGTGAAGAGGAAACACTATGAGCTGGTTCAGAATGCCCAGCCACATTAGAGACAGTGAGAAAATTACTATTATTGCCATACGGTATAAGAATATTATATGAAAGAGGGAAGATTTGATGATTTTTGTTGTCATTTATTCTGTAATTTAGTAGCATCCTAGCAGGTGTCTCTCAAGAATATAAATCACTTTTCTACTTTGAAATTCATTTCAAAATATTTTCTTTTATTCAGTCACCAAACGCTAAATAGGACCATAAATTGAATCCCTGCCTCCTAATTCTCCTTTTATTTGCTAGTGTATACAGTAATTCATTAGAGGTAATTAATTTTATGCAACACAATTTCAAAGTATTCTTCTACTATCAGAAAAATAAATCATCACCTACATCTTTCACATTTTGTCCAAGTATACTAAAAAATAGTGTGTACAGAAGAACATAATATTTGTGTTGTTTGGCAGACAGCGCTAAAAAACAGGTGCTTAGTTCTCTCCTTGGATACTGGTCCCACCCAGGCATGCCTTAGCATGCAGGGAAATACATAGTGCTTTATCAGTCTGGAAATGCTCACCTCTAATAGGCTTGTACTGTATGTAACACAGTCTTGAGACAAACTTTACGCAAATCAAACAAAACTGATGACCACATGCACAGCCTTTTGGAGAATTGTACTTAGTGTCCAGTGAAGGGTAGTGGAAAAAGCCATCGGTCTTTCTTGGTAGATAAAGTAATTGTCTTGAACTTCAAAGAGTTTGTAGAAGCTGCTGCCTCCTATGAAAGAGTCAATATGATTCACATTAAAAGGAAATAAAACACTAAGGCGTTAATTTACTTGTCAAAGTTTCAAAAACAGAGAAAGCACCATAGGAGGACTTTTGGACCCACTGGCTCACCTTTAGAGTCAAGTCTCAGGGTCACAGTGGCATCCTTCTCAGAAGTTGAGTAGACAGCCTGCACATCTGTGCTTGAAAGTCTTGAGTGCTTTTAACCACTCTGCTATATTGCCTCTCAGGCAGAAAAGGCTGGCCTATATTTTTCCAGGAGAAAATTATGACATATCTTTGTCTTTGTAACTATACAAGTATGTCACTTGAATTATACCAAAAGGCAGTTTTTTAAAAAGTCCTCAACACTAACTTGACAAAAATAAAAAGCAATTATCTCAATATGCACTTTTCTAACTGCATCCAGGTTAAATTTTAGGGGAACAAGAGAATTTTTGTGACCTATGGGACAGTGGGTAATCTTTCAGTGATTATGCCCTCAAAGCACGAAATATCATACAGCTGTAGATGACTGAACTAAAATAGAATCATCTTTTTAAATGATTCTCTCTAACCATCTTAAAATAGAAAATGCACACAGAACTGTACCTTCTGGATAATGACTTTTGGGCTTTCATGGCCAGGTGCAGGGCCAGGTGCTGGTTTGGTCCTAGCTAGACAGGTCATGTTATTAGCCAACACAAATGTGCTGAGTGATGCACTCAGCCCCTCCCAGAGCAAAGCAGGTTGGTCCTGTTACTGCTTTGCAAAATTGACCTCATGGAAGACTTGAAAAACAATCCATGTACATAGTAAAACTATTTCCAAAACATATGCCTTGATATAATTCAAGCTGATGGTCTACAATTAGTAAGATAAATCTTAGTTTTAATAAAACATTAAAAAGTCGTACTTCTTAATGAACCTGTAATGCTTTCTACTTTGTACCTACATGAAGCTGTGGAAAAGGATTATATTTTTATTCCTAGGTTAATTTTGTCAAGCCAATGAAATCAGAGATAAGCTCAATTTTATATTTTAAAAGTTCTTTAAAATTTTATCTATAAAGACTTTTTAGTCCAACATTTTAATTAAGAGTTTTACAATTTTATTATGTAGACAGTTTTTCAGGTTTACTGTTGCAGAATATCCATGATTTAGTATAACTCTGTGGAACAAGCAATCTTTTATTTTTGTTTTTTGCACATACTAATTTTATTGCAGGTATTCAATATTGAATAACAGGAAAGCTGTTAATTACCTCAGTCACTCGAACACATCAGTCTTTAAAGAATATTTTTTTCTTGTTTTAGTTGAATTTATTATGGAAAGTATTAAAAAAAATCATATGTGATGTACAGGTTCCTTCAATAGTATTTCCGAATATATTAATCCTCACATTTGCATTTCTTTTTCTCTCCATTGGAATCCTTTGCAATTGCTTTTCTCCCTACTGGAAAGCTCTTTGCTCTTCCAATCTCAAGTGTCACTCCATGTGTTCTCTTCTCCCAAGATTTTGCAAAGGTCAACTTTTCAATAAGGCTTTCTCTGTCCTTACTCAGTGAAAATTAGGGTGCCACCCTGTCCTTCATTTGTTGTTGCCTCAGCTTTATTTTTATCTGTGACACTTAGGATTGTATGACAGACTAGTCTCCACTGAATAGAATGTCAGCTCCACAGGGCAGGGGTGCCTTGTATGGATTACTGTTCTAGCTTCAGCTCTTAGAACAATACTTATGGTACACCCTACGTTCTTAATAAATATCTGTTCATTTTAAAAGTTCATAACTTTTAATTTGTTAACTTAGTGCTGTATCTTGAGATCTTTCCAACATCCTAGTGTCCTTAGAAAATATAGTTTTAATGTCTGAGTACACATCTATTTTCTGAATACATATATATATATATATATATATATATATCTCATAACTTTTTAACATACTCCCTCATTTTTGGACATTTAGTTTGAGTTTTCCCCTAATATAAATTCTATGGCAATGAACATTCTCACTGACTATGGTTTAAATGTGTCCCCCAAATTCATATGTTGATGTCCTGGTGCCCAAAGTGATGGTATTAGGAAGTGGGGTCTTGGGAGATGCTTTGGTCATGTGGGTGGAGCCATTATGAATGAGGCTAGTGTCCTCATAGGAGGCCTGGGCATCCCCTTCCCATTTTCATGCCACATGATGATACGATACAGGAAAATTCTTGGACCCAGAAGATCGCCTTCACCCCACCATGCTGACACCCTGGTCTTGGAGATCCAGTCTCTAAAACTGTGAGAAATAGATTTGTTTGTAAGTTACACAATCTGTGATATTTTGTTGGAGCAGCCTGGACTAAGACATTATTCAGTTACATGTTTCTCTCTTATAACTTTCTTAAAATAAATGTAAAGTGACATTGCTATTTTAAAGCATATGGACATTTTTAATTTATTGCCTATTGCAGTCAGAAATATGTCACTAGTTTAAACAGCCCTCAGGAATATAAAACTTTTTATTTTCAAACATCCTCACTAATACTTTGCATTTGGATTTTTTAATGTCTTATAATTTGGTACCTAAAAATACATTTTATTGATGTTTCAACATGTACCTTAACATTAATGTCCATGCCATTGGAGATTGCTGGAGAGAGTACAGAGGATCTGTGAGCTCTATTACCTCACTTAGTTGTGAGGTGCATGCATGCTCAGTCTAACTCTTTGTAACCCCATGGACTGCAGCCCACCAGGCTCCTCCGTCCATGGAGCTTTCCAGGCAAGAAATGCTGGAGCGGGTTGCTGTTGCCTCCTCCGGGGGGTCTTCCCAACCCTGGGACTGAACCTGCGTCTTCTACATTGGCAGGCAGATTCTTATACTACTGAGCCACTTGGAAAGCCTAGAGATTCCCCATTTTTATTTGTGCTGCTTCTAACAGGCCTGCCTATACTGAACACAAAGCCACCAGCACCAGAAAAAAACAGAACTGAACAGTAACTACAGCTACTGAAGAATGTCTTGTCATTCGGGAGTGACATTTAATGATACAAACGGTTATTAATATTTACATTAGTATGACTGTTTTCTCTTTCCGAAAAGAAGCCTTTTAGATATACTATTTTAGATGACAAAGTTGACACACAAATACTTTTTACGCCCACAAATGTTGTACATTTTCCTTTAAAAAAAGAGCACTTAAAAGTAATGCCTTGAAATGGAAGAAGTGGCATTGACATATGCTCACTATCGTGTGTAAAACTGGTAGCTAGTGAGAAGTTGCTATATACCACAGGGAGCCCAGCCTGGCATTCTGTGATGGCTTAGAGGGGTGGGATGGGAGGAGGGGTAGGAGGATCCAGGGGCTGGTATACGTATAATTATGACTGATTCACGTTGTTTTATGGCAGCACATTGTAAAGCAATTTTCCTCTAATTAAAAAATAAATAGATAAAAAGTAATGCCTTGAGTACCAAGATATTTTGGCCCATAATGATTATTTTATAACTAAATATTTTGAAAAATATTTTATCCAGTATGACTGTCATGTTTTAAAGCATGGAAAACAAGATTATATTATATTTTGTATTTTTGTGAGCAATGGGCTTCTCTAGTGGCTCAGATGTGAAAGAATCTGCCTGCAATGCAGGAGAGCCAGATTTGATACCTAGGTTGGGAAGATCCCCTGGAGAAGGGAATGGCAACCCACTCCAATATGCTTACCTGGAGAATTCCATGCACAGAGGAGCCTGGTGAGTGATAGCCCATGGGGTCTCAAAGAGTCAGACATGACTGAGACACTAATGGAGACAAGCAATACCATTTGGTCAAAGACATTGCATTATACATGTGTTTCCCTTTTTGGCTGTTGCTTCTCCATGTTGGAGTAATTTCCCCTTCTGTGTGCCTTGGCAAACAACTGGGCTCAGCACTCATTACAGAAGCCCAGAAGCCCAGACACGCACTTTCCCCACAACGTCAATGATATCAGAGTGTAGGCATGTTTTCCAAGTCCAGTTCTGACCTTCTGTATTAGTCAACGTGTACAGCCATAGCAACAGAAAAGACTGGGTGGCTGAAACAACAGGAATTTATTTTCTCACAGTTCTGGAGGCTAGAAGTCAAAGATAAAGGTGCCATAAGATTGATTTCTGGGGAGACATTCTTCCTGATTTTTGCAGAAAATCATTTTATTAAAGGTTATCAAAATAACCTTCTTACTGTGTCCTCACATAGCCTCTCCTCTATGCTTATGCAAAAGAGAGTGAAGGCTCTTTCGTGTCTTTTACCTCTTCTTATAGGAATGCCAGGCCTATTAGATTAGGGACACACCCTCATGACCTCATTTAACCTTAATTACCTCCATTAAGACATCCCAAAGAAAAAGAAATGCAAGAAGCCAAAATGGTTGTCCGAGGAGGCCTTACAAATATCTGAGAAAAGAAGAGAAGTAAAAGGCAAAGGAGAAAAGGAAAAATATGCCAACTGAATGCAGAGTTCCAAAGAATAGCAAGAAGAGGTAACAAAGCCTTCTTAAGTGAACAATGCAAAGAAATATAGGAAAACAATAGAATGGGAAAGAATAGAGATCTCTTCAAAAAATTAGAGCTACCAAGGGAACATTTCATGCAAAGATGGGCACAATAAATGATAGAAATAGCAAGGACCTAACAGATGCAGAGGAGATTAAGAAGAGGTAAGAATAATAGACAGAAGAGCTATACAAAAATGGTCTTAATGACCCAAATAACCATGATGGTGTGGGCACTCATCTAGAGCCAGACGTCCTGGAGTGTGAAGTCAGCTGGGCCTTAGGAATTATTAGTATTAACAAGGCTAGTGGAGGTGATGGAATTCCAATTGAGCTATTTCAAATCCTAAAAGATGACGCTGTGAAAGTGCTGCGGTCAATATGCCAGCAAAATTGGAAAACTCAGCAGTTGCGACAAGACTGGAAAAGGTCACTTTCCATTCCAATGCCAAAGAAAGGCAATGCCAAACAATGTTCAAACTACCGCACAACTGTATTCATTTCACATGCTAGCAAAGTAATGTTCAAAATCCTTCAAGTTGGCTTCAACAGTATGTGAACTGAGAACTTCCAAATGTTCAAGCTGGATTTAGAAAAGGCAGAGGAACCATAGATCAAATTGCCAACATCCATTGGATCATCAAAAAAGCAAGAGATTTCCAGAAAAACATCTACTTCCTCTGCTTCATTGACTATGTTAAAACCTTTGACTGTGTGGATCACAACAAAGCGTGGAAAATACTTAAAGAGCTGGAAATACCAGACCACCTTACCCTCCTCCTGAGAAACCTGTATGCAGGTCAAGAAGCTACAGTTAGACCTAGACATGGAACAACCAACTGGTTCCAACTTGGGAATGGAGTACATCAAGGCTGTATATTGTCACCTTGCTTATTTAACTTCTATGAAATGTATATCATGAGAAATGCCAGGCTGGATAAAGCACAAGCTGGAATCAAGATTGCTGGGAGAAATATCAACAACCTCAGATGTAGAAATGATACCCCTCTAGTGGCAGAAACTGAAGAGTAACTAAAGAGCCTATCGATGAAAGAGAGAGAGAGGAACGTGGAAAAGCTGGCTTAAAATTCAATGGAAAAAAGACAACCTCTTTAACAAGTGGTGCTGGGAAAACTGGTCAACCACTTGTAAAAGAATGAAACTAGAACACTTTCTAACACCATACACAAAAATAAACTCAAAATGGATTAAGGATCTAAATGTAAGACCAGAAGCTATAAACTCCTAGAGGAGAACAGGCAAAACACTCTCCGACATAAATCACAGCAGGATCCTCTATGACCCACATCCTAGAATATTAGAAACAAAAGCAAAAATAAACAAATGGGACCTAATGAAACTTAAAAGCTTTTGCAGAACAAAGGAAACTATAAGCAAGGTGAAAAGACAGTCCTCAGAATGGGAGAAAATAATAGCAAATGAAGCAACAGACAAAGGATTAATCTCAAAAATATACAAGCAACTCCTGCAGCTCAATTCCAGAAAAATAAATGACCCAATCAAAAAAATGGGCCAAAGAACTAAACAGACATTTCTCCAAAGAAGACATACAGATGGATAACAAACACATGAAAAGATGCTCAACATCACTCATTATTAGAGAAAATGCAAATCAAAACCACAATGAGGTAACATTACACGCCAGTCAGGATGGCTGCTATCCGAAGCTACAAGCAGTAAATGCTGGAGAGGGTGTGGAGAAAAGGAACCCTCTTACACTGTTGGTGGAATGCAAACTAGTACAGCCGCTATGGAAAACAGTGTGGAGATTCCTTAAAAACTGGAAATAGAACTGCATAATGACCCAGCAATCCCACTTCTGGGCATACACACTGAGGAAGCCAGAATTGAAAGAGGCATGTGTACCCCAATGTTCATCGCAGCACTATTTTTATAATAGCCAGGACATGGAAGCAACCTAGATGCCCATCAGCAGATGAATGGATAAGGAAGCTGTGGTACATATACACCATGGAATATTACTTAGCCATTAAAAAGAATTCATTTGAATCAGTTCTAATGAGATGGATGAAATTGGAGCCCATTATACAGAGTGAAGTAAGCCAGAAAGATAAAGATCATTACAGCATACTAACACATATATATGGAATTTAGAAAGATGGTAATGATAACCCTATACGCAAAACAGAAAAAGAGACACAGATGTACAGAACAGACTTTTGGACTCTGTGGGAGAAGGTGAGGGTGGGATGTTTCAAGAGAACAGCATCGAAACATGTATATTATCTATAGTGAAACAGATCACCAGCCCAGGTGGGATGCATGAGACAAGTGCTCGGGCCTGGTGCACTGGGAAGACCCAGAGGGAGTGGGTAGAGAGGGAGGTGGGAGGGGGGATCGGGATGGGGAATACATGTAAATCCATGGCTAATTCAAGTCAATGTATGACAAAAACCACTACAATATTGTAAACTAATTAGCCTCCAACTAATAAAAATGGGGGGAAAAAAAGTCAACATTCAAAAGCCAAAATCATAGCATCTGGTCTCATCACTTCATGACAAACAGAAGAGGAAAAAATGGAAACGGACAGGCTTTATTTTCTTGGGCTCCAAAATCACTGCAGATGGTCCTGCAGCCATGAAGTCAAACAACATTTACTCCTTGGAAGAAAAGCTATGACAAACCTAGACAGCAGAGTAAAAAGTAGAGACATCACTCTGCTACCAAATATCCATATAGTCAAAGCTATGTTTTTTTCATTACTCCTGTATGGATGTTAGAGTTGGACCATAAAGCTGAGCACTGAAGAACTGATGCTTTCAAACTGTGGTGCTGGAGAAGACTTGAGAGTGCCTTGGACAGCAAGGAAATCAAAGCAGTCAGTTTGGAAGGAAATCAACCCTAGTATTCGTTGGAAGGACTGATGCTGAAGCTGAAGCTCCAATACTTTGTCCATCTGATGCGAAGAACTGACTCATTGGAAAAGACCCTGATGCTGGGAAAAACTGAGGGCAGTAGGGAAAGAGGGTGACAGAAGAGGAGATGGTTGTATGGCATCACTGACTCAGTGGACATGAGTTTGAGCAAACTCCAGGGAAGCCTGGCATGCTGCAGTTCCTGGGGTCACAAAGAGTTGGACATGACTTAGCAACTGAACACACACAAGCCTACCTTAAAGCCTGTCAAATACAGTCCCAATGAGTGTTAAGCCTTCAACAAATGAATTGGGAGAAAGGGGGGGATTCAATCCATGACAGTTTCCACATAGAATCTGAATCTATGGTGGGTAATGACATAGTAAATGCTTCCTCTTGGCTATGATGATAGCGTTAGTAAGACTATCTCATTCTCAGTCATGACCTGACAACTTAACCATTCCATTACTGAGATATAGGTTACAGTTTAGTTCTGACTGCCTAGCTCTTCAGGTCACAGGCCAGAAAGCCAAGTCTCTTTCCCCAGATATTTCTAAGTTGTTATGGAAGCTCCCTCATAGTCTTCCAATAATTTCCCTTACGAATTTAATTACCCTGAGTCAGCTTCTATTGCAGCTGCTAATAACCCTTGATGGAAACGGAATTTTTAACCTAAAATTAAAATATCACTGCAAATATAATAAGATGATTGAGATGTGTGTCTCTGATGAGCGTTTTCATCTAATACAAGGTTAATTGCCTAAAGAGAGCTCTGATAAGTAGGGTGGTGAAAATAGGGTATCATACTAAAGAGATTAATTAAAATGATGGCTGGCGGTCATAACTAAAATGACTAAGGATTTGCAGTTTGAATAATAGAAGTCATTTTGAAACCTTGACAGGCATTTTACTCTCATTTATGTGTGTATATGTGGGAGACTGGAGGTGGAAATTTTCACATCACTTTTTTCTACAAAACATGTTTTTACTTTTCTCTTTCACCGAGTTTACAGTCTTAATTAATACACTCTATTAATACAGTCAGTTTCTCATACCAGCAACATTGGTATGATACAACAAAATTTGTATATTGACAATATATTTCTATTTGGCATATTACAAATTTCTATAGTGTTTAATATTTCTTATTTTATTTAAAATGTGAACTTTAGTAGTATATCTATTTTATTTTGCCTGTTTTATATAGGTATATTTTGTTGCAGTCTTCCTAACCAAAATTTTATCTCTCCCTTCTCTTTCTCTGCTTCAGGGAAGTTATTTCAATATCATTCTTTTTGTTGAGATGACATTGATCTTCAAATATTTCTCCTCTCTAGAGGATAAATTAGCATGGACTTACCTATATAGATCCCTATATTGGGATTTCCAAGCCAGAGCTCTGCAAAGGGAAAGATTTTCATAGAGATTCCTTTGCATCCGGTGAGAAAGCCTGCGTTGCCACAGAAGTGTTATTTATAGCAGTCTTTCAGAAGATAAGAAGGAGAGAAGTTTCTTTGACTTTTTTTGACTGATACCATCTTCAATTGGTCAAAGCATCCATTTGCAACTGCAGGAGAGCAGTTCCTATTGATAGAAAGTTCTCATTAAAACAGATCTTATAATATCTGTTACAAATGATATTTTAATGGCTACCCACTCTAGTATTCTTGCCTGGAGAAGTCCATGGACAGAGGAGCCTGGCGGACTACAGTCGACAGGGTCGCAAAGAGTTGGACATGACTGAATGATTAACACCGCTTTACGATTTTTTTAAATAGGAAGTTTTCAGTAGATTAGGTCCTACTAAATTTATTTTTTGGTTCCCTTTCTATAATATCTTATAAAAGTTAGTATTTTTAACTTGCGTATTTTCTATCAGGTGCTATTCTAAACTTCATATGTATAACATTTAATTCTTAAAAAATCTATGCAATATACAATATCATGATCATTTGAAGATAAGAAAGTTGAAATTAAAGAAACTGACCAAGGTTTAAATTTTTGCCTTAAGCATTATATTATATTGTTTTCTATAAAGTAATCAGTGAAGTTCATCTGAAAATTTTAGTTTACGGGGAAAGTCAAGGTTGTATAAAATCAGACATTGCTGTGGATATTTAACACAAGACACATTGTGAATAGGACAGCCAGCGTTATGGCTGTGATTTGTCAAGTACCCTACACATCACTATCAAATACATCTTACATGTCACTTTAGTCACTTTCTTTCTTTTTTTTTCATTTATTTTTATTAATTGGAGGCTAATTACTTTACAATATTGTAGTGGGTTTTGTCATACATTGACGTGAATCAGCCATGGATTTACACGTATTCCCCATCCTGATCCCCCCTCCCACCTCCTTCTCTACCCGCTCCCTCTGGGTCTTCCCAGTGCACCAGGCCCGAGCACTTGTCTTATGCATCCAACCTGGGCTGGTGATCTGTTTCACTATAGATAATACACATGTTTCGATGCTGTTCTCTTGAAACATCCCACCCTCACCTTCTCCCACAGAGTCCAAAAGTCTGTTCTGTACGTCTGTGTCTCTTTTTCTGTTTTGCATATAGGGTTATCATTACCATCTTTCTAAATTCCATATATATGTGTTAGTATGCTGTAATGGTCTTTATCTTTCTGGCTTACTTCACTCTGTATAATGCGCTCCAGTTTCATCCATCTCATTAGAACTGTCACTTTCTTCCCGTGTTCAAAAGGTTGCATTATCTGTTGAATTAAGTTTGGTCTCCTAAGCTGTATATATCTAAAGCTATTCAAGTTTGATTCCTATCTTTTTTTTTTAAGCACTTTTTATCCCAACATGTACCCTGTATTCCAGGCCTCCCAGGTGGCACTGGTGGTAAAGAATCCGCCTGCTGGTACAGGAGACACAAGAGATGTAGTTGTGATCCCTGGGTGGGGAAGAGCCCCTGGAAGGAAATGCACTCCCACTCCAGTATTCTTGCCTGGTAAATTCCATGGACAGAGGAGCCTGTGGGCTGTAGCGGGTCAGATATGACTGAGAACCACCCCCTGCCACAGACACACAAACCCTATATTCCAGCCAAAATAGGTGACTTATTCTTTCTCAAAATGGTATCTGTAACTTGCACTGGGTGAAATTTCAATCCTCCGTTAAATACAACAAAAAGATTACCTAAAATGTACAATGACATCTTTAATATCTTCCCAGGTGGAACTGACTACTTCCTCCTCAAAACTGTGTTATATTCTTTTGGCCATCATTATCGTCAATACTAAGCTTAGCTATTTCTGCATTTTCTTCTCTCTCATAGTAAATTCTATACTCAGTTTATCATTTTATGTCTTGCATTTTCTCTGGGTTATAATGTGAATATCTTATGAGGCTATCTTCAAACATGATCAGTTGATCAATATTGAAACTTAGTATTAAACATAGGAATGCAACCCCATTGAGGCCAAAGCAATAATAATTGCTTTTCTAGCATTCTTTTTTGGAAAAAAAAAGCAAAACAAAACAGTATCATTATGCAATAGTAATTACTTCAAATGTCAATTTTCATGTTTTTTACATGTCTTTATATATCAGAAGAGGAATATGAGGTCAACAAAAATTTTACCCCCCAAAGTCCCCCAAACTTTCTTTTTTTCTTTCATTACATTTCCTGACCTACACAGTCTTTCTATCCTTGGAGGACAGAAAACTCTTCTGTCTTTAGCTCATCCATGAATTTCTTCCCCCTCCCCATCTTCCTGATTCTATCCTGAAAACCCAAAGGAACTATCTGGAAACAGTATAAAACTTATCAAAGGATAAGGAGGGAAAGAAATGGGAAGTATCAAATCAGAATCTCCTTTAAGAGATTTAAGGGCACCTTAAAAGCTTTCTTATATTAATTAATATGTTTCTGCCTAGTAAATATCAAGAAACTCACAGAACATTTAATTACCCCTTTAAAAGCCTAATAATGAAGAAAAAATTCTTAATGAACAAAAGGACACACATCATTGATAATTATAGAGAAATAAAAATAATAAAATATGTTAACACTATGGAATTATAACAGCTCCACTAATGGCTTTTATGTTCTTTGAAACAAATTCGCAAGTTTTGAACATAAGATCAATGCTAACATGTTTAAAGTTGCAACTTAGACTTCCCTGTCACCCCCACCTCCCCATCCCACCCCTCTAGGTCATCATAGAGCACCAAGCTGAACTTCTTGTTCTAAACAGCAGCTTCCCACTAGCTATTTTATTTATTTACATGGATAAATTCTGTAAATTAACTTATGTAAAATCAATTTTTCAGTGTTCTTGGACTCCCCCTGCAGCAACTATATGAGAATGAAGTACAGGTTCATACTTTATAACTGCATGTTTCAAACTAAAAAACCAACTATGGGCCCTTTGACCTTTGCTAAGTTGCTTAACATACCTGTAATTTTGTTTTTGCATCTAGGTACTAAGCAAAAATACTATTATTAGAAGAACATGAGTAAGATACTACAATATATCTATAAGATATATTTGGCAACCAGTTAAAAAAACTAAGATCATGGCATCCGGCCCCACTGATGTGAAGTGAAGTCACTCAGTCATGTCCAACTCTTTGTGACCGCATGGACTATAGCCTGCAAGTCTCCTCTGTCCACGGAATTTTCCAGGCAAGAGTACTAGAGTGGGTTGCCATTTCCTTCTCTAGGGGATCTTCCCAACCCAGGGATGGAACCCAGGTCTCCCACATTGCAGGCAGACGCTTTACCATCTGAGCCACCAGGGAAGCCCTACAAGATCATGGCATCCAGCCCCATTACTGCATGACAAATAGAAGGGGAAAAGGTGGAAGTAGTGACAGATTTCCTCTTCTTGGGCTCCAGAATCACTGTGGACGGTGACTGCAGCCATGAAATCAGAAGACAATTGCTTCTTGGCAGGAAAGCGATGACAAACCTAGACAGTGTGTTGAAAAGTAGAGACATTACTCTGCCGACAAAGGTCACGGCTATGGTCTTCCCAGTGATCACGTACAGTTGTGAGAGCTGGGCCATATAAAGAAGGTAGAATTCTGGAGAAGATTCCTGAAAGTCCTTTGGAAAGCAAGGAGATCAAAATAGTCAATCTTAAGGGAGATCAACCCTGAACATTCTTTGGAAGGACCGATTCTGAAACTCCAGTATTTTGGTCATCTGATGTGAATAGATGACTCATTGGAAAAGTCCATGATGCTGGGAAAGATGGAGTGCAGAAGGAGCAGGGGCCGTCAGAGGATGAGATGGCTGGACAGCATCACCAATGCAATGAACATGAACTTGGGCAAATTCCGGGAGATGGTGAGGGACAGGGAGGCCTGGTGTGCTGCAGTCCATGGGGTCGCAAAGAGTTAGACATGACGGGAAGACTGAGCAAAAACAGCAACAAAAATTGTTTGAATGGAAATCTTTAAAGTCAATCTCAAGTTAGAAAATGAAACCCCAAAATTAATTTTAACTTGGATATGTTTTCATTGATACTGATGAGACTGTTCTTGTTAAAATGCTGGTCATCTTGACTTTGAGGAAAGAGCTTCCTTAAAAACAACAGCAACAACAAAAAAATGAAAACCAAAAAATAAAACGACACAGTTGTTAGCACTGAAGTAACCAAAGATACCTAAATAGCTAGAATCATTCTTTTGGACACATATTTTATACATTCTTCCCTATGTTTAATTCATTGGTAAATATCACATTCACCTGTCAACAGCTGGAATTGATTTACAGAGGTGAAACCAGTTCATCTTCTGTTGACAACAAGTATTTCTCAAATGCTCGGAGAGTTTAACCCAGGAGAAATCATTTACCTTCTTTTTGTTTCAGCTACCAATCTGTAAAGCAGGACAAATGGTGGTCATTCTCTACCTCATTTAACAACTGTCATTAAGATAAACTATAAAAAATCCATGACAAATGTGACACATTTTGAGGGAAAAATGGATTTACCAGTTTATTATTTGATTTTTTCCCCACTTTTTTCTCATTCCTCTTTCCCTGCTGTTTTTTATTATTAAAATGACTGATGGATAGACAATAAGATTGTGTTGTATAGCCCAGGGAACTATAGTCAATATCCTGTGATAAAGTATAATGGGAAAGAATATGAAAAAGAATATATATATAATGTATATGTATAACTGAGCCACTGCTATACAGCAGAGATTAGAACAACAATGGAAATCAACTATATGTCAATAAAATTTTTAGAAAAGAACTTTAGTTTTCTTGTTCATTATTTAGCTTTGGTTGGTTTTTTTTTTTTTTTTTTTTGCTTATTTATAATGGTTTTCCTATGGTTTGTAATATGCATCACTAACATAAGTACAGTCCTCCTATTAGAGATAATAATGTTACAACTTCAAGCAAAATATGCATTTTAATATAAATTGATCTCCTATCTCTGTCCTTTATGTTTTACTTGGTATACATAATGGGGCTTCCCAGGTGGCTCAGTCATAAAAAAATCTGCCTGCCAATGCCAGATACACCATTTTGATCCCTGGGTTGGGAAGATCCCCTGGAGAAGGAAATGGCAACCCACTCCAGTATTCTTGCCTGGAGAATCCCACGGACAGAGGAGGCTGGTGGGCTGCAGTCCATGGGGTCACAAAGAGTCAGACATTACTGAGTTAACTAGTACACACACATACATAATATATCCCCAAACATTGTAATTCTCACAGTAGGATAGTTTTCTTTTAAAGTTTTATAAAATTTATAAAGAAATTTAAATTTGAAAAGACAAAAATAGTTTCTTAAATCTGTCCAGATATTTACCATTTCCAATGTTTTCATTCTTTTCTGAAGATCTAAATTTCCATCAACCATCATTTCCCCTG
Source organism: Cervus canadensis (assembly GCF_019320065.1). Taxonomy (NCBI): domain Eukaryota; kingdom Metazoa; phylum Chordata; class Mammalia; order Artiodactyla; family Cervidae; genus Cervus; species Cervus canadensis. The sequence goes on from NC_057388.1 coordinate 19,845,573, forward strand.
AGCCTGAAGATCTTCCTTATGTGTTCTTACAGTACAGGTCTCCGGCAATAAGATCTCTTTGGTTTCTTCTATCTGAATATGTGATTTTGTCTTCATTTTGAGATGATACATTTTCTGAATAAAGAGTTTCAGGTTTACAAACTTCCTACAAACTTCTGTTTTTCAGCAATTTAAGATGTTTTGCTAGTTTTCTCGTTCCTATAGTTTCTGGAGGTTTTGTCCTTTAACTCCATGTTTATTTGACTGCTCAATATCATCTAATATGTGCTTGAGGCTCTTTTCATTAAAAAAAAATTTTTTTTCAGTGTTTCCCACTTTGGATTTCTATTGATCTGTTTTCAAGTTTATTTACTCTTCTTTCTTGTCCATTTGTCTAAATCATCGAGTTAATTTTTCACTTCCCTGAGAAATTATTTTTTTAGTTCTATAATTTCTTTCTCCTGAGGCTTTCCATGTATCTGCTGAGATTTTCATGCATCCAAAAATGTTTTTTTTACTTCACTGACAATTATTTAAAACCCACTTAAAAATGTTTTGTCTGTTAGTTTCAACATCTGTTTCCTTTCAAGGTCAGACTTGGTTGATATCTTTACTCTCAAAAAATATTTTCCATTTTCTTGGTAGTTTATTTGTCAAATAACTTTTGGTATATCATGTTAAGTTGTAGAAATTTTGAATTTATAATTTTTCTGTGATGAGTATTGCTTCCTTTGTTTTGTCAGATAGTTTTCTTTAGAGGATTGAAACTAAAACATCTGTTTTTTGTGCTCTATATCTTGTTCAGAACTTTGGTCCCGAGCAAAGGTACCCTGAGTCTGTGTATGAGTAACTCAGCATTCAGCAAGAGATGGGGTTACACAATATAAGAGATCTTTCTCTCACTCTTGCCATTCTCTTTAGTGTTCATGGTCTTTGGGCTTTAATTTTTTTTTTTTCCTTATTAGCTGGATCATATGATGAGTATGTTTAGTTTTATAAGAAGCTGCTGTATCGGATTCCAAAGTAACTGTATCATTTTGCATCCTCACCAGCAATGAATGAGTGTTTCTATTGTTCTACATCCTCACAAGCATTTAGTGGTGTTAGTGTTTTGGATTTTAACCATTCTGATAATTGTGTATAGGTATTTTACTTTTGTTTTAATTTTCAGCTCTCCAATAATATATGATATGGACTATATTTTATATGCTTATTTGCCATCTGTATATTTTCTTTGAGCTATCTATTCAGGCGTTTTGCCCATTTTTAAATCAAATCGTTCATTTTTTTAATTGTTGCGTTTTAAGAATCCTTTGTACATTTCAAATAGTACTCCTTTATCTAATGTATCTTTTGCGAATATTTTCTTGTAACTTATGACTTGTCTACTTGTGCTCTTGACTGTCATTTACAGAGCAGAAAATTTTTAATTTTAGTGAAATTTGGCTTACCAATTCTTTCATTGCATCATGCCTGTGGTATTATACTTGAAATTCTGTGCCATAGCAAGATTATCTAGATTTTGTCCTACATTATCTTCTAGGAATTTTATAGTTTTTCATTTAGACCTGTGAGCTACTTTGATTCATTTTGAGTAAATTTTTGGAAGGGTATAGGCCTGTGTCTAGATTCATTTTTTTTTTGCTGTGTATTTTTGTTTCTTCCAGTACCCATGGTGGTCTAAAATCCAAAACACAAACATATTAAAAGAGGTTTTGAGTTTATATGTGTCTATCAAATATTGAAAGCATGGTACTGGTATTGTGTAAATGCTATAAAAATATATATTCCTTTTTCTCAACTCAACAAAAATTTTTTTTTAGATTGTACCTTGGTTCAGATATTATGGCTGGCAATCTACTAACAGCTTAATGCAAAAGTAACATTAGGCACTACCTCACATTTGCACTCATCTCAAATGCTAGCAAAGTGCTGCTCAAAATTATCCAAGCCAGGCTTGATAACTGTGAACTTCCAGATGTTCACGCTGGATTTAGAAAAGGCAGAGGAACCAGAGATCAAATTGCCAGCATCTGTTGGATCATTGAAAAGCAAGAGAATTCCAGAAAAAAATATCTAATTCTGCTTTATTGACTACACCAAAGACTTTGACTGTGTGGATCACAACAAACTGTGGAAAGTTCTTGAAGAGATGGAAATATCCGACAACCTGACCTGCCTCCTGAGAAATATGTATGCAGGTCAAGAAGAAACAGTTAGGACTGGATATGGAACAACAGACTGGTTCCAAATAGGAAAAGGAGTAAGTCAAGGCTGTATATTGTCACCCTGCTTATTTAATTTAAATGCAGAGTATGTCATGAGAAATGCTGGGCTGGATGAAGCACAAACTGGAATCAAGATTGCTGGGAGAAATATCAATAACCTCAGATATGCAGATGACACCACCCTTATGGCAGAAAGTGAAGAATTAAAGAGCCTCTTGATGAAAGTGAAAGAGCAGAGTGAAAAAGTTGGCTTAAAACTCAACATTCAGAAAACAAAGGTCATGGCATCTGATCCCATCACTTCATGAAAAATAGATGGGGAAACAGTGACAGACTTTATTTTTGGGGGGCTCCAAAATCACTGCAGATGGTGATTGCAGCCATGAAATTAAAAGATGCTTGCTCCATGGAAGAAAAGCTATGACCAACCTCTACATCATATTAAAAAGCAGAGACATTACTTTGCCAACAAAGGTCTGTCTAGTCAAGGCTATGGTTTTTCCAGTGGTCATGTATGGATGTGAGAGTTGGACTATAAAGAAAGCTGAACACTGAAGAATTGATGTTTTTGAACTGTGGTGTTGGAGAAGACTCTTGAGAGCCCCTTGGACTGCAAAGAGATCCAACCAGTCCATCCTAAAGGAGATCAGTCCTGGGTGTTCATTGGAAGGACTGATGCTGAAGCTGAAACTCCAATACTTTGGCCACCTCATGCGAAGAACTGACTCATTGGGAAAGACCCTGATTCTGGGAAAGATTGAGGGCAGGAGAAGGGGACGACAGAAGAGGACATGGTTGGATGGCATCACTGACTCTATGGGCATGAGTTTGAGTAAACTCCGGGAGTTGGTGATGGACAGGGAGGCCTGGCATGCAGTCAGTCCATGGGGTCTAAAAGAGTCTGACAGGACTGAGTGATTGAACTGAACTGAACTGAACATTAGGCCGCAAACTTTTAATATAGTAAACCCTATACAGATAATTTCCCACAGAAAACACTTTTTGTCCCCTCAGAGAAGATAATTTGATTCGTTGTTTGCCCATGAGCCCAGAAATACAGCATCGAAGCATGCACCTTTCCCCAGCTCTGTGTAATAAAAGAATCACCCAAGAAAAGCCCTAAATCTAGAAACTCATAAAAAGACTGGGTCAATGTCAGGGAAGGAAGCAGGGGCAATGATCAAACATGAAGCTCTGCAAAGAAGCTAAGTAGATTAGCCACTGTGGAATGGCTCCAGATTTCAGGGCAAACATGGAACCTTCATGAGTAACACATCTTACTGAGCTCCTGGATTTTAATTTTGTGGCTAATGAGGAAAGGCCCCACCAGAAGAAGCAAAATCAAAATAAAAAGTGTTCATGTTGTTGCTCAGTTGCTCAGTCGTGTCTGACTCTGCAGCCCCACAGACTGCAGTAGGCCAGGCTTCCCGGTTCTTTACCATCTGCCGGAGCTTGCTCAAACTAATGTCCGTTGAGTCGGTGATATCATCCAGCCATCTCATTCTCCCTCTTCCCTTCTCCTCCTGCCCTCAATCATTCCTAGCATCAGGGTCTTTTCCAGTGAGACGACTCTTTGCATCAGGTGGCCAAAGTATTGGAGCTTCAGCTTCAGCATCAGTCCTTCCAATGAACACCCAGGACTGATCTCCTTCAGGATGGACTGGTTGGATCTCCTTGCAGTCCATGGACTCTCAGGAATCTTTGCCATCAGCACAGTTCAAAAGCATCAGTTCTTTGGCGCTCAGCCTGTTTTATGGCCCAACTCGCACATCTGTACATGACGAGTGTAAAAACTATAGCTTTGACTATCTGGATGTTTACATGAGGTATTACAGAAATAGAAAAATCTGAAAGACTCAGGCTTCAGAATCATAATTTCTGTACTTTTGTCTTTTGGTGAATAAAAGAAATGAGTAATTTATTAGTATCAAGAGATTTGAGCAATCACGCTTTTTCTGGCCTGCCTTATAGATTAGGTTAAGAAAAGCTAATTGAATGAATTAAAGGTTTCATAAGAAAATAATTTTTAATGTTGCTTCGTTTTAGAGGTCAACAGATTTTGTTGTAACTTCTGTATACACATGCATTTGTATATGCACAACATTTATATGTGGTCCACTAGTTTATATGAGTTTAGATAACTACTGTAGAATTTTTATATACTTAGCTGTCGAAGAAGTATATATTAGATTATAGGCATAATAATTTTACAGTATTATATTTATTTTTACTTTCCAAGTTTGCATATTGTTTTGCTTTCTAATTACCAATAGCATGGTACAAGCTATAAGGCTTTTTACCCTAGTGCTTCATAATTGCATATACTTAAGGATCCTGTGCATATAATTTGACACAAAAAATGAGTCTTGGATCCATATTAAGTATATTAATACATATGAAGACAATTTACATGACATACTATTAATATATCAATTCATATATTGCTACATTATAAACACTTTTTCTTTGAAATATTAACTTCCCTTAGGGCTACATTTTCACAAACATGAACTCAGGGCTCATATTATGTGTGTGCACTGAATGAATGTATATTTAATAGATATGTTTATTCTTCTAAATATTCTTCCAAGTACCTTCCTTTATGGTTACACTTTCACAAATATTCTTACAGCCATCCTTGCCTTTGAGAGATTTTTAGGAATGATAATCAAAGACCAAAATCAATCAAAAGGAGATTAACATTTTCTGTTATAATTATATGTTAAATAGAGACATCTAAATTCTTCCCTCCTCCTAGTTAATCACATTTACTATTATTTTCTACAGTTCCCCTAAGCTTCTCTATACTTAAAAGCCAACTCATGTCTTAGAAAACTTAATTTTAATTTTGTTTCTCAAGGAAAAAGTTAAGAGACTAGAAGAATATAATCCCTGAGTTTTCACTGGAGGCTTAGAGTTCATTAGTGAGTTCTGTCTTGAATACAAAACTACATCCGTATCCCTTCAAGTAGGTTGCAGCGTCTCTTCTGTAGTTAATTTTGTTTTAGTTAAATTGTGTTTTTGGGGAAGGTTAGTAAGGTACCCTTATTTGAAGACAATGTGAGTCACTTTGCCTGAATTCTGAAGTAGTGAATGGAGTCCTAGAATAAAAACATGTGTCCTCACGTGGCATTTTCCTGGTTAACCCCTTCCAAATTTGTATTTCCCTGCTTTATAAAATAACAGTAATATCATTCATTCATGTGGTACTTTAACCTTCTAATGCATTGTCTCATGTATGTCTTACTAAGGCCAATCTGAGAGAAAGGTATTTTTATTTTCATTGTTTATATGATTAAATTGAATGGTAGAGAGATCATTTGATTTGCTTGAGGTAACGAGGGTAACTAGTGAGTAGCTAAGTAGAAGTTGGATACATGAGCCTTCATTAGATTTTCTGTAGGACTAGTTAGCTTTGGGCGTTTCCAGGTGCCTCAGCAGTAAAGAATCTGCCTGCAATGCAGGAGACACTGGTTCAATCCCTGGGTCAGGAAGATCCCCTGGAGTAGGAACTGGCAACTCACTCCAGTATTCTTGCCTGGAAAATCCCGTGGATAGAGGAGCCTGGTGGGCTCACAAAATCACAAAGGAGTTGGACATGACTTAGTGGCTAAACAACAACAGTTAGCCTTGATGTGTTTATGGGAACATCCTTTAAGGGGACTATGTCTTTTTCATCCACATTTATTTGACATTTTCCTTTTTTGCAAAAGTCAGTTGAATGAATGCAAAGAAGGGCAGTAATCAACCCTAAATTCAAATTACACATGTACATGTTCACTAGTTTAAGAAAACATGCAGCTTATTTATAAATAAGGAGTATCAAATCTTTAGAGAGCCATGATAGTAGAAAATGTATAATTTGTATAAAATACTTGAAGATGGAAGAAGGCGTTTCATCATAAACTCATGGCTCAAACCTTGTCATTTAACGTATTTTCTCCATGTTAGCCTGTCAAATTGTCAAAGGCCTATCAACATCCACAGCTTCAATAAGCATAAGAAATTGTGCAATTATTTGTCAGCAGGGGAAAGGAAAGAAAGCAAGTAAGCAAAATGGTAAGTAGACCTTGCCACTTTAATGTAAAAGTCTTCAGTATTTATTATTTAAATTTCAGTGCTATATTCAAGCAAATATTTGCTTATCACTGAAGTGGCTCTATTCTAAAAATTCGATGTACAGGAATAAGGAAATATTACTTAGTGGACATATTAAGAATATTTAATGTCCTCAAACAGTCCTCTGAAACTGTCTATCAAGAATCTTTACTTTCCTCTATGTTGTGGTACCAATATCTCTTGAACCATTTGTATTTATTTCTCCCTTAAATGACCATCTATGTACATATTGTGTGTGTGTGTGTGTGTGTGTGTGTGTGTGTGTGTGGTAAGGTACTTCAGTTGTGTCTGACTCTTTGCAACCCCATGGACTGTAGCCTGCCGGGCTCCTCTGTTCTTGGGATTCTCCAGGCAAGAATACTGGAGTGGGTTGCCATGCCCTCCCTTCAAGGGATCTTCCTGACATATTACTCACTGTGAAATCATGAAACACATTCTTGACAAAGCACATTCCCTAAAAATGTATATACCAAAGTCATTTTCACACACACACACACACACAAATAAGTAGAGGCAAGGTTAAGGTATTGCAGCCCCATGGAGAAGCATTCCTCTATACCTCTGTGTCTTGTATTGTCTTCACAGAACGAAAGCTCTGCCTGTTTAGATGGTAGAGAGGAAAGGAGTGAAATACAGAAGGTGGAGGAGCTTGGAAGCAGGGGGCATCATCACTCTTACAAGTTGTTTGACACTGGGTGCCATGACTGAGTAGATTATTTAGCAGCCGGTAAATTATAAGAAGGTAACATTACAGTTAATGTCATACAGATAAAAGTCCGCATCTCATACACAGTGCTGGAAGGCAGATAACCGACATCAGTGAGGAGAGAGGTCCCGATGAGCTCTTAACCACTAATGCCTAGTGTCACCATCGTCCCATTGGTGATGCCTGTGTTGTGTCTCAGCTGTGGTGCTCAGCCTAAATCACATTTTCTAGGCTGGCAGTGTCTTGTGATTCCTCCTCCTTGAATTCCCTCAACTGACTAGGTCACCAATCTGGGGAATTCCTGTGACCTTATGTACATCCGCTAGGGGGAGCCCACAGCTGGGGATATGAAATATTGGGGATGGGAAAAAATTTGTGGTGTGTTTTCCATCCACAGCTCCCTGTGGGAACAGGCTGAAATCAGACTCTCTCAGTTGTTCCCCCTGCTCCATCCATCTTTGCTCACTTCCTTACATGTTTCCCCTGAGAGTGCCCCCTTCATCAACAATTCCTTGCACAAGATTCCTTGATTGCTTATTCTGTTTTAGGCATTGTTCTGGATTCTTGGTAGGTAGTCACTGAACACTCATAGCAACTTTAGGTTGATAGAATGATTACCACAGTTTTATAAATTGGAGACATAAATAATACAAGTGAAATCCAAAGTTAAAAAATTGGGCAGTTTGTTTGAAGTCACATAGCTTATAAGTAGTGGAGCTGGAATCCAGTAACTGTCAGTGCAATTCTAGAGAAGATTCTTATCACTCAAGTGTTACACTATCCATGCGATTCTTCGCTGGACCTTGGTCTAGTAGTAACACAGTCTTTTCTTGTGTTATTATGGTCCTATTCAATGTGTGGTCTGAAACCAACGTGCTACTGCTCTGAGACATGGTGTCTTAGCTTGTTCAGCCTGCTGTAACAGAACACCATAGATCAAGTGGTTAAGACAACTAATGTGTATTTTGCCTAGTTCTTGAGGCTGGAAGTCCAAGATCAGGGTGCTGGCAGATTAAGTGTCTGGTGAGGCCCTGCTTCCTGGCTTGTAGATGGCTGTGTTCTCTCTTTCCTCATGGGGCAGAAAGAGAGAGGGAGCTCTCTGGGGCCTCTGTTTATAAGGACACTAATCTCATGAGGGCTTACCTGCATGCTGCTGCTAAGTCGCTTCAGTCATGTCTGACTCTGTGCGACCCCAGAGACGGCAGTCCACCAGGCTTCCCTGTCCGTGGGACTCTCCAGGCAAGAACACTGGAGTGGGTTGCCATTTCCTTCTCCTATGCATGAAAGTGAAAAGTGAAAGTGAAGTCGCTCAGTCGTGTCCAACTCTTCGCGACCCCATGGACTGCAGCCTACCAGGCTCCTCCGTCCATGGGATTTTCCAGGCAAGAGTACTGGAGTGGGTTGCCATTGCCTTCTCCTTACCCCCATGACCTAACCATATCTCCAAATACCATCACACTGCGGATTTGATTTCAGCATATGAATTTTGGTAGGGGTGCTAAGGGGTGACACAAATATTCAGTCTACAGCATTCAGCAAGTGCAGAGATTTCAAGTAGGCTGTGAGAAGCATCTATAGCCATTTGGTGTCATCTTGGCATTCTTGTGCATAATCAGTGACTTCATCCACTGAACAGGGCATGGACCAGGCCAAGTGTTCTTGAACTCAAGTAGTGCATCATGTATATAGGGACCTGCAGAGTTTCATGCATTGTAGGATCTATGTGAAAGTCTGGAGAGGATAAAAACAAAATGAAGCCAAAAACAGATGGAAAAAAAAAAGAAAAAACCTTAAAAGGAAATGTTCTCGATGCATTTTCTTTCACTCAAATTTTCTGGTCACAGTTCCCATCACCTACTCCCAAACTGAAGCTCAACTAAAATCTGTTTAGAACATTACAGAGCAGACTTAGACTTGACTAAGAGCAGGGAAATCAGCATTAGTCCTTTTCACAAGGGCAAGTTTATATAAAGGCAGCTAGGACAAAATGTCACTCAGTAGTAAAATAGGCCCCAGTGAACGCCTGTATCTCATAGCATCCCGAAGTGAGCGATGGAACCAGGGTGACAGGGCCTGGTGCTGCATTTCCTGTCTCTCCCGAATTACCCCCAGGACAAGGTGTTCACAGATTGGGCATGCCTGTGTCACTGCCTCTGGCAAGAATGTGTAAGGGGTGTTGTTATTTGTTGATGCTCAAGAAGGTAGGTTGTGTCTAACTCTTAGTGACCCCTTGGACTGTAGCACGCCAGGCTCCTCTGTCCTCCACGATCTCCTGGAGTTAGTTCAATTTCACGCCCTTTGAGTTGGTGATGCTATCTAACCACGGCCTCCTCTGCCACCCTCTTCTCCTTTTGCCTTCCATCAATAACCTTGTTCTTTTTTTTTTTTCCTAGAGAATTGTTCAGTGGTTTGTATTATGTTCTTGTTGTAATCCTGAAATATTCCTGCTCTCTTAAGGTTTTTAGTTACATTTATTTTTAACTTATCATAGCAACAGACGTTATTTAGCATGGGGGAGGAAGAGTGATTTATCAGGTCAAAATTGTACCTGCACTGTGGAGAGTTTAATGTGTTAGTTAAATAGTATTTAACTAACTATTTAGTTTTTTATAAGTAAGTTTATAAATAACCTGAGGTTATTTTTCCTAGATAAAACTGCCACCTGATACTAAATAATAATACCACACATACACACCCACACACACATTGGTGAGAGAAGCCAGGAAAGGGACAACCAAGTATCTTGAGGAAAAGTTCCCCAATGTAATACAAGGGTGCCAAGAGTTTAGACTGGGTGACATGTGGAACAAATTATTCTGAAAACATAGAACTTAGTTGTATATATTTGGGTGTACTTTAAGGTGCATGTTCAGGTAAATGGATATAATTCAAAAAATCAAAGTTCTCTGGGGGAATTCAGTGTTTGAAGCAAAAAAAAAAAAAAAAAACAAGTGGTAGAAGTAGACTGGCAGCGTATTGTTTGGGAGCTTTTCAAGACTTAATTTCTACCCTTTTTGCACCCTGACTTTGGGCAATATTACTGATTTCCTTAGAATTGAAATAATAGATAGCTGGCCAGTGTGTGAGTTGTCTCCTTGGAAAAGGTCTTCACCTCCCTTGGGAGTGGTTCATATCCTCCAACTTCTAGGCAGAAGACCCCTCCCCACCACTACCATCTCTGTTTCTTTATGCTTCTTGACTGACTTCCAGGAATGACCTGCTACACTCTTGCGCTCTTTCCAAGTGTAGCGGGAAGTGTAGGTAAAATATAGCACAAGCTTCTCTGTGTGACTCCTCTCCGCATAGTGCTTTAGCAGGAGCAGAAGGCTGACTGGGACCCCTGCTCACGGGGAAGGGACTCTGACTGAAGTCACACTGCTGAGTCACTCGTCCCCTCCTCAAAACACCGCCCCGCAGCTTCCCTCAGGCAAAATTCATCTTTAAGCTTCAGGCACTGAAGGGAAGAGAATATGATTTAGATTGAATTATGTGTGGAGATATTCTGGCCCCTGCAGCATTTTGAAGGGCTGAGAAATGACATTCACTGAATTAGTTCCCTTCATTGCAAGGACATGCAAAAATAGCCCTGAAAGAGACAGAACAGAGCATATTCGTATAGAGATGAGGTTCAGGGAAATTAAACGATTGCTTTGGGCACTGGAGTCAGTGAATGGCGAAGCAGTCCATTTCTACAGAATCCTAGTCTTTTGCAATAGTTGTTTTGTTGCAAAAAGATAGTAATTATAGGTGACAGTAGTTTCTGCCTCTCTTTCTTAGGTATAATAAGATGTAACTGGTAGAGAAGGGATTATGTATTCCATGGCCTTTACAACACATCAAGACTGTGAGGTTCTTCAAGTAGCCCGTTCCTGGATTGGGGCTTCCCTGGTGGCTCAGATGGTAAAGAATCTGCCTGCAATGCGGGAGACCTGGGTTCAGTCCCTGGGTTGGGAAGATCCCCTGGAGAAGGGAATGGCAACCTAATCCAGTATTGTTGCCTGGAGAATCCTATGGACAGAGGAGCATGGTGGGCTACCAGCCATGTGTCCTTGCGGTCACAAAGAGTTGGACGTGACTGTGTGACTAACACAACATAGCATAACATAGCATAACGTAATATAACACAGCAAAACACAGCTTTACACAACATAGCATGTTCCTGAATTACAATTCCTATATTCCACTACATTTTCACTTCATGGAATGACCAGCATGGAAATACTATTAGTTATTTCTCAGTTATACCCACACCCCTCTTCTGGTCATTTCCCCTTGGATAGGACTGGAATAAAGCAGCTCCCACAGTTTATAAAAGACAAAGATTCCTTGGTCACTTAGCACACCCTTATTAATGAAGATTCCTGTACAGATGAGTAGCTGATGAGGGAAGTGCTGTGGAGGAAGACAGAAGATGTGTGTCTTTTTATTCAGTTACTTATTCTGGTTTCTAGTAACAGTTACCATAGCAGATTTTGAACAATTGGTGTCCAGAAGCATCTCTCCTATAGAGCTATGCTGACTCCTGGTGGCCAAAGGAAAACAAACCTAAAAATAATTTTTGAGTAAGCAGTTCTACTAAAAATTGGAATTTTGTTTCATGTATTTCATGCTTTGAACCAAAACACAGTTTTGTCTTAAATAAAAGATGGAGCAGATAAACACAAACCTGGCAGTACAGAATATGTTCACTTTTTTCCCCAATTATTTTCTGTCTTTGTACTTTACAGTTTTCAATTGCAGAGGTCCTTGAAATTCAGTAGTGAATGGTACAAACAAGCCCCCCCCCTTTTTTTTATTCATGATTACCAAGGTTACATTTTAGAGTAAAGACAACAATGCAAGGAAAGTTTTATAGCAAGAACTTCCATGGGAAAACCAAAACAGTACAGCCTGAAAGCTATTAGGGAAGGCTTTTTTGAAGAAGAGACAATTTAACTGGAAATTGAATCCTAATAAGGAAGGTACCGTTAGGTAACATCTGGAAGAAAAACTTCCCAGGGGAGGGAGATGTGTAGAAAGAGAGTTCAGGACTGGGCTCTGGATAGTCAGACATTCAGAAGTTGAGCGCAGTAGGGAACCCAGGAGAGACATTGGGAAGGAATAGTCAGGTTATCCAGGGGAAAAAAGGAAAATGTGCCAGGAATCACAGGGAGGAAATAAAGAGACCTTTATTTTTGTTTTTGAGAAGGGAAAAGAAGGCCATTTTTGCAGTGGACTGGAACGGAGGCTTCATGGCAGTGGAAGGCAGAGAGAGAGGGAGGGGAGAAGAGGACAGAGTGACGGCAGACAGCATACACGGCCCATGGGAGCGGGAGACAGGAGTGTGAGCTCCAGGGACTGGGAGAGGTGGGAACGTAGGCACGTGGGAAACCCGGTAGGAAGAGAAGGAATAATAACGAGAACTGACTCTTGTGATGCCATGAGGAACAGAGATATGTGGCATGAGAAAAATGCTTGCAGTTTTCTTATTTAACTTCTTTATGTTTTACTGGAGTGTAGCTGATTAGCAATGTTGTGATAGTTTCGGGTGGCCAGCATAGGGATGCAGCCATACATACACATGCATCCATTCTCCCCTAGACTCCCCTCCCATCCAGGCTGCCTCAACAGTAGGATTGTTGGTTATCTGTTTTAAATATAAAACACTTGCAGTTTTTGAGAGAATAAGAATATTGTTTTTTTAAGAGGAAGGCTACAGCTATAGGAAAGATGGTAGATTGAGGACAGGAGAATGTGAAAACTGCTTTGGACTACTTCGATTTTCTCAATGAAGTCCCCAAAGCAAGCCATCGGCACAGAACAGGTGAAGGCAGAATGGGTAGAAGGGTGAGTGCAACATCTGAGAAGAAAAGAACGTGTAAAACTCTCATTTTTGTGAGGTGAGGAATAGAAAACTCCAGGAAAATTCTCTGGGCGGTGTTTGGGGACCATGTAGCAACTGCCATTGTCTTTTTCCTCTTGTTTCAGCTTCAGTTTGACCTTAGCTGAGTGCAGAATGAAGTCAAAACTATTTTTTCATATTGCTTTAAATGATTTTTATAACAATTGCTCTTTTTCTCTAGCCTTCTAATGAGAAACCTTATGTAAATTGGATCTTTGTTCTTTTGTAACTTGTCTCCACTTCTTAACTTCACTCCTCTGCAGCTTTTAACAGTTTCTCTACGCTTTCACAATGATCTGTCTAGCAGTGAATTTATTACTAATATTCATCTTGGTAGGCATCCAGTTTGACTGAAGACATATATGTGTTTTTCAGCACTAGGGGATTAAAAAAAATATTTCTAACTTGCTATTTTCTTTCTTAGCTCCTTCTGGACCCTTTACTAGAAGGATGTTAAAAAATGATGAATCTATACTCAAATCTATCCCTCAAATGTTTGTCTGAGGGTGCCTTACAAATAGCTGAGAAAAGAAGAGATGCTAAAGGACAAAAGGAAAGGTATACCCATTTGAATGCAGAGTTCCAAAGAATAGCAAGGAGAGATAAGAAAGCCTTCCTTGGTGATCAGTGCAAAGAAGTAAAGGAAAACAAAAGAATGGGAAAGACTAAAGATCTCTTCAAGAAAATTAGAGATACCAAGGGAACATTTCATGCAAAGATGGGCTCAATTAAGGACAGAGAGTGTATGGACTTAACAGAAGCAGAAGATATCAAGAAGAGATGGCAGGAATATATAGGAGAACTATATAAAACACATCTTCATGACCCAGATAATGACAATGGTGTGATTACTCACTTAGAGCCAGACATCCTGGAATGTGAAGTCAAGTGGGCCGTAGGAAGATTCACTACAAACAAAGCTAGTGGAGGTGATGGAATTTCATCTGAGCTATTTCAAATCCTGAAAGATGATGCTGTTAAAATGCTGCAGTTAGTATGCCAGCAAATTGGAAAACTCAGCAGTGGTCACAGGACTGGAAAAGGTCAGTTTTCATTCCAACCCTAAAGAAGGGCAATGTCAAAAAATGTTCAGCCTGCTGCAAAATTGCACTCATCTCACACACTAGCAAATACTGCTCAAAATTCTCCAAGTCAGGCTTCAACAGTATGTGAACTGTGAAACTTCCAGATGTTGAAGCTGGATTTAGAAAAGGCAGAGGAACCAGAGATCAAATTGTGAACATCCACTGGAGCATAGAAAAAGCAAGAGAGTTCCAGAAAAACATCTTCAGTTCAGTTCAATCGCTTAGTCATGTCTGACTCTTTGCGACCCCATGGACTGCAGCACGCCAGGCTTCCCTGTCCATCACCAACTACCGGAGCTTGTTCAAACTCATGTTCTTTGAGTCCGTGATGCCATCCAACCATCTCATCGTCTGTTGTCCCCTTCTCCTCCTGCCTTCAGTCTTCCCCAGCATCAAGGTCTTTCCCAGTGAGTGAGTTCTTTGCATCAGGTGGCCGAAGTATTGGAGTTTCAGCGCCAGCATCAGTCCTTTCAATGAATATTCAGGACTGATTTCCTTTAGGATGGACTGGTTCGATCTCCTTTCTGTCCAAGAGACTCTCAAGAGTCTTCTCCAACACCACAGTTCAAAAGCATCAATTCTTTGGCACTCAGCTTTCTTTATAGTTCAACTCTCACATCCATACATGACTCCTGGAAAACCATAGCTTTGATTAGATGGACCTTTGCTGGCAAAGTAATGTCTCTGCTTTTTAATATGGTGTCTAGGTTGGTCATAGCTTTTCTTCCAAGGAGCAAACGTCTTTTAATTTCATAGCTGCAGTCACCATCTGCAGTAATGTTGGAGCTCAAAAAAATTAAAAAAATAAAACTGTTGAGAACCCCATGAACAGAAAACATTCTACTTCTGCTTTATTGACTACGCCAAAGGCTTTGTGTGGATCACAAAAAATAAAAATGTGGAAAATTCTTAAAGAGATGGGAATATCAGAACACCTGAGCTGCCTTCTGAAAAATCTGTATGCAGGTCAAGTAACAGTTAGAACTGGACATGGAACAAAAGATTGGCTCCAAATCTGGAAAGGAGTGCATCAAGGCTGTATATTGTCGCTGTGCTTATTTAACTTATATGCAGAGTACATCATTTGAAATGCTGAGCTGGATGAAATATAAGCTGGAATGAAGATTACTGGGAGAAATATCAATAACCTCAGCTATGCAGATGACACCACCTTTATGGCAGAAAGCAAAGAAGAACTAAAGAGCCTCTTGATGAAGGTGAAAGAGGAGAGTGAAAAAGTTGGCTTATAACTCAACATTCAGAAAACTAAGATCATGGTATCTGGTCCCATCACTTCATGCAAATATATGGGTAAACAATGGAAACAGTGACAGACTTTATTTCCTGGGGCTCCAAAATCACTGCAGATGGTGACTGAAGCCATGAAATTAAGAGATGCTTGCTCCTTGGAAGAAAAGCTACGATCAACCTAGACAGCGTATTAAAAAGCAGAGACATTACTTTGTCAACAAAGGTCCATCTAGTCAATGTTATCGTTTTTTCAGGAGTCATATATGGATGTGAGAGTTGGACTATAAAGAAAGCTGAGCACCGAAGAATTGATACTTTTTAGATCTTTGGCCCATTTTTTGATTGGGTCATTTATTTTTCTGGAATTGAGCTGCAGGAGTTGCTTGTATATTTTTGAGATTAATCCTTTGTCTGTTTCTTCATTTGCTATTATTTTCTCCCATTCTGAAGGCTGTCTTTTCACCTTGCTTATAGTTTCCTTTGTTGTGCAAAGCTTTTAAGTTTAATTAGGTCCCATTTGTTTAAACAGATATTTCTCCATAGAAGACATACAGATGGCTAACAAACACATTAAAAGATGCTCAACATCACTCATTATCAGAGAAATGCAAATCAAAACCTCAATGAGGTACCATTACACACCAGTTAGAATGGCTGCTATCCAAAAGTCTACAAGCAATAAATGCTGGAGAGGGTGTGGAGAAAAGGGAACCCTCTTACACTGTTGGTGGGAATGCAAACTAGTACAGCCACTGTGGAGAACAGTGTGGAGATTCCTTTAAAAACTGGAACTAGAACTGCCATATGACCCAGCAATGCCACTTCTGGGCATACACACTGAAGAAACCAGATCTGAAAGAGACACGTGTACCCCAATGTTCATCACAGCACTGTTTATAATAGCCAGGGCATGGAAGCAACCTAGATGCCCATCAGCAGATGAATGGATAAGGAAGCTGTGGTACATATACACCATAGAATATTACTCAGCCATTAAAAAGAATACATCTGAATCAGTTCTAATGAGATGGATGAAACTGGAGCCCATTATACAGAGTGAAGTAAGCCAGAAAGATAAACACCAATATGGTATACTAACGCATATATATGGAATTTAGAAAGATGGTAAAGATAACCCTATATGCAAGACAGAAAAAGAGACACAAATATATAGAACAGACTTTTGGACTCTATGGGAGAAGGCGAGGGTGGGATGATCTGAGAGAACAGCATTGAAACATGTATATTATCAAGTGTGAAACAGATCGCCAGTCCAGGTTGGATGCATGAGACAAGTGCACTGGGATGACCCAGAGGGATGGGATGGGGAGGAAGGTGGGAGGGGGGTTCAGGATGGGGAACACATGTAACTCCATGGCTGATTCATGTCAAGGTATGGCAAAAACCACTACAATATTGTGAAGTAATTAGCCTCCAACTAGTAAAAATAATTGGGAAAAAAAAAGAATTGATACTTTTGAACTGTGGTGTTGGAGAAGGCTCTTGAGAGTCCCTTGGACTGCAAGGAGATCCAACTAGTCCATTCTAAAGGAAATCAGTCCTGAATATTCATTGGAAGGACTGATGCTGAAGCTGAAACTCCAATACTTTGGCCACCTGATGTTAAGAACTGACTCATTGGAAAAGACTTTGATGCTGGGGAAAATTGAAGGAGGGAGAAGTGGATGACAGAGGATGAGATGGTTGGATGGCATCACTGACTTGATGGTCATGAGTTTGGGTAAACTCCGGGAGTTGGTGATGGACAGGGAAGCCTGGTGTGCTTCAGTCCATGGGGTCAGAAACAGTCAGACACAACTGAGCAACTGAACTGAACTGATCCTCTAAGCAAACTCATGGTTTTCTGTCACTTTTCCTCTTTTGGGAAAATTCCTTGACTCATACTTTTAGCATGCTACTGAATTTAACCTATTTACTTTTGTCAGTTAACCAAATTCTCAGTGCTTTAACCTGTGGGCAAACACTTTATTAGCCTTTCCTCAGGAGTGATGAAATAGGGAGAAAGGGCTCCAGAGTTCAATGGATACAGTTGCACTTCTCTACTTAACATCCTGATGGTTATTTAAATATCTTCTCCTATTCCTTACAACTGCTGTTTCTGTGCTTGGAAATTTTGCAAGGTCATGCTCATCTCTGTAGCCATCTTCTTCCCTGCATTTTCGACTGTGGTTTCTTCTGTCTCTCTCTCTCATTTGCTTCTGGTTTTAGGAATTCCTCAGAATTTTTGGTTTGTCTTCTGGTGGCACTTTTTCTACTCTTCCATAAAGTCATCTCTGTTATTTCATGGAATTGTGGAACAATGGAAAGTATCACATGGCAAATGGAAAGATAACTCCTGGACTGCTCTCTTGATCCTGCATCTTACTTTGGATTATAATTATTCACCATCTTATTTCCTAAACAATCAAAGCTCCATCATATCAATGAATTTATTTAGTTTATAAGTGTAAATACTGCATACCTTTTGCTAATATAATGCCTGAGTTTGAAACAATATGCCATATAATAATATGTGGTTGTTGTCATCATATAAAGTATGAATATAAATCATCAAAATGTTATCAAATAATATCTGTCTTAAGATTTCAAAAATGTTTGTGAAATTTAATTGCACTTAGGTATCCACAATGCTGAATGGGGATTACATTCAGTTATCCTGAATTGGGGCTTCCCTGGTGGCTCAGATAATAAAGAATCTGCCCACAATGCAGAAGACCCAGGTTCAATCCCTGGGTCAGGAAGATGCCCTGGAGAAGGAAATGGCTACCCACCCCAGTATTCTTGCCTGGAGAATTCCATGGACAGAGGAGCCTGGCAGGCTACCGTCCATAGGTCGCAAGAGTCAGACATCACTGAGCCACTAACACTTTCACTTGACAACCTGATAGGTTTATGATAAGAGTAGTCTTTCACTTTGCCTAGTTATGTTTTTATAACAATGGTAGAGTATACTTGGCATAGACTTTGAGATTGTACTTGCTTATTAATCTCTTGATTTCTTGATACATAGAATTATATCCTTTGGGAAGGGCACTCATCAGATAAATACACACATACTAGGGGTCTGTCTTTGGACAATGGCACCATGTGACTATCCAACCTGCCTCAATCACAGCAGTGCCCAAGTTAGAGGCCAATGAACTGAGATTGTCACCAAATGTTACCCTACCAGGCTTTTTGAGGGTAGGGGGGTTCTTTAATCTAGTAAATGTGGCTGGGCCATATGCATGTTCTACAGTGGTTAGGCAGGGCATTAAGCCTCCCTGAAGTGTGAATATTGGGGGAGTTGTTTATGTCACCCTTTGTTTAGAAAGAATCTAGGATGGCTTGCAATATGTAAATTCATGAAAAGAGCATAACTTGTAAAGAGCTGAAGAAAGAAGAACAAAAGCAAGAACTAAAAATGCTAAGGCATACAACAGAACCAAGAAATAGGCTTATATGGAAAGTGGTCTTGTAGTATGTACACTTACTAGAAGCATGCCACTTATGACTCTAAGCAAAATAGCAAGTATTTCAAACAAGAAATCCATTCCATTATGCAATTCAAAGGATTCATAAATTTATAGTCAGCCAAAACTATTCACCACAGTGGTAGAGAGTCTGAATACCAAAAAATTAGCTATCCCAGAGGAATCAGAAGCTAAGAGCAAATACATTTCCTCTTTTTTCCCGGTGTTGGTATTTCATTGGCTTGATAGTCTCTACCTAAAAATCCCCTCAAAAATGTCCGCTGGTGATATCTAGGAATTCTCAAGGTGTGCTTGAACGTTTTCATAATATTTCCATCATTGTTCTGATGGTTGTCTTGTTGCCTCTGAGGGTTACTTTTTTCTAAATTATAATTGGTCCTGACCTCCCAGTTAGCTTCCTACTGACCGCACTTCTTGGTGGCCCTGTTTTGTGGCCCTGATTTACTAGTGTTGGAGACAGTTTCCACGGGCCAGAGATCTCATCACACGTGTCTACCACTCATTTCAGTGGCTTCTCCAAATGAGTAGTCTGTCATCCCCTCACATGGATATCTGGGCCGCCTGCCACTCTTCAAAAGACCTCCCTTCTTTAAATGAAAGGATCTTTTTATTTTTATCAGTAACTGATGTGCTAGTATGTAAATTATCTTTAATAGTCCAACGTTTTATGATGGTTTAGTTATTAACACACCAAAGTTACTAACATGCCAACTAATAATGGCTTGTTTTATTTAAAATGTATTTACAAGGAATCTGAGCTTCCCTGGTGGCTTAGTGGTAAAGAATCTGTCTGCCAATACAGGAGACACAGGAGATGAGGGTTCGATCCCTGGGTTGAGAAGATCCCCTGGAGAAGGAAATGGCAACCCACTCCAGTATTCTTGCCTGGAGAATCCCGTGGACAGAAGGAGCCTGGCAGGCTACAGTCCATAGGTTCACAAAGTGAGTGATTGAGTGATAAACAACAATGATAAGGAATCTTTGGATGAAATTTGGAAAAAAAAGTTAATCCTCTGAATCAAAATTCCTTCTCACTCTCTTGCAAATGCACTTATGTTCATTGGAGAAAAAGCAGTTACAAGAGCACAAGACACTTAGATGTTCAAAACTTGAAACTTTCCAACTGAATAGTTTCTGGCTCAGTTTCATGTAATAGTCAAGCTGGAAAGTGCATTAGGAGTTTTGAAGTCTTTCCCCTCCTTAAAGGGACATTTCAAGTGACGCCTGGAGTAGTTGAGGAACTTGCTTACTGTCATACATTTATTTGCATACTAATTAGACCTCCAATCTAAGCTTTCTAGATGGAAGTCAAGGGTTAGTTTCATATTTATTACTATTTTACACATAAATTAATGAAGAAGCCAGGTTCCCTATGTCTAAAATCACATCACTTCCCTGAAGAAGTTAATTATTTAATTAGAATTTTATTAAATAGATATTATCATATATTTTAATATGTTATTTCATAAATAAAAGTGCTTATCCTGCACATTCTTCCAAAAGTGCTCTGATTCTGGTAGCATATCACTTCAAATATGAAAATATGAATATAGTTTTTTATTACTGTGGGAAGAAAATAAGAAGTTAAAAAATATATACTATGTTCTTCCTGTTAAGAAGAGTGAATGACATTTTTATAGATGTAAAATCAAGCCAATTTCTACATTTTCTAGAGACAGAATAATTTTTATCCCAGGGAAATTTCATAACTGTAAATTATTTGACAAATCATGTACATAAACCATCTAGAAAATTTCTTCTGTTATCTACTCTTTATGCAGTCTGGATATTGACACTTCTTGTCTGCTTACTAATTTATCAAATATATTACTCTTCTCTGTTTCAACTCAATTCTCAAATGTGCAAAGGAAAATAAATATGGAATATGAAAAATACATGTTCAATTGCTTACCCATAACATTTTTTTATTCATGAAGAACACTTTCAACTTTGGACTTGGTGCAATTAATTTATCAATGTATGCACAAGTTTATATCTTTAGATTTTTGAAATGTTCTAAAATAGAGATTAACTATTTGAGATTTAAAATAGAGGTTAGCTATGCACTTTTAACCTTTTAAGTCATGTTTCTAGTCTGTAACAATTAAGTGGCAGGATCTTTTTTCTTTAATATTACAATATTTTTATTGATGTGTAATTGCTATACAATATTATGTAAATTACAGGTGTACAATATAGTGATCCACAATTGTTAAAGGTTATACTCCATTTGTAGTTACTATAAAATATTAGCTCTATTCTGTGTGAGGTGCAGTAAAAACTTGAAGCTTATTTTGTACCTAATAGTTTGTCCCTCTTAGTCCCTTATCCCTTTATTGCCTCTCCCCTCCTCTCTCTCTCCACCGGTAATCAATAGTCTGTTCTCTGTATCTTTGAGTCTGCTTCTTTTTTGTTATAGTCACTACTTTGTTGTATTTTTTTAGAGGCAGAAATTTCTCTCAATCAAATATTTTATTTTGAGAGAATCACGGATTCACATGAGAATCACAGAATCACAGATTCGCGTAAGAAATAATACAGGAAAATTTCAAGTACTCTTTATGCAGCTTCTCCAGTAGTAACAGCTTCTAAACTATGGTAGAAAATCACAACCAGGATGTTAATTGGCATGATCCCCTAGTCTTATGCAGATTTGCTCCATTTTTTCACTTGTATTTGTATGTATATATGTGTGTATGTATCATGTTCCATATGATTTTATCACATGTGCAGGTTCTCACATCAACCACTATAGTCAGGATACAGAGCAGTTCCATCCTGACCAGGATCCCCCATTGCCCTTCATTCCACCCCCGGCTCTCTTCCCCGACACTCCCACCTCTTCTAATCCTCTGTGTGTGTGGGTTCAGTCGCTTGGTTGTATTCAATGTTTTGTAACCCCATGGGTTGTAGCCCGCCAGTCTTCTCCCTCCATGAGATTTTCCAGCAAGGATACTGGAGTGGGTTGACATTTTCCTACTCCAGGGGACCACCACTAATATGTTGGTTGTCCCATTCTATAATTTTCATATTTCAAAATTTTATACAAATAGAAACATACAGTATATGACATTTTGGATCAGCTTTCTTCAGAGTAATTTCCAAGAGATTCATCCAATTTGTTGTGCATATAAGTAGTCCACTACTTGTTATTGCTAAATTGTGCTCCGTGGTAAGGATGTGTCAGCCTGTGTAACCAATCTCCTGCTGGGATGCTTCCAGTTCAGCTATTATGAATAAAGCTGCCAAGAACATGCATATAGTGAGTGCTAAGTCACTGCAGTCGTGTCCATCTCTATGCGACCCCATGGACTGCCGCCCACCAGGCTCCTCAGTCCATGAGATTCTCCAGGCAAGAATACTGGAGTGCGTTGCCATTTCCTCCTCCAGGAGCTATGAACATATGTGGACAGATATTTATGTAAGCATATGTTTATGTTATTTGAGCTAAATGTCTAGGATTTCAATTGCATGGTTGTATGGCAGTTGGAAGTTTAGGTTGTTAAGAAATCACCAAACTGTTTTCTATAATGGCTCTGCAATTTTACATCTCCCCTGGCAACGGATGGATGCTCTAGTCTCCCAGGTCCACACCAATATTTGTGTTGTCACTCTGTTTTTATTTTAACTACTCTGGTAACTGTGTATGGTATCTCACTGAGGTTTTAATTTACATTTCCCTTAGTGACTAATGATGCTGAACACTTTTTCATGTGCTTCTTTGTCATCTCTTTGTCTCAATCAGTATAATGTCTGTTCATGTCTTTTGCTCATTTTCTATGCATATTTTCATTTTTATACCATTGAGTTTTAGATTTCTTGGTATATTCTATAGCAGTCTTTTGTCAGATTTATGGTTTGAAACTATTGTCTCCCAGCCTCTATGTAACTTAGTTTTTCATCCTCTTAAATAGGATAAAACCTTCTGTCCTCCAAAAAAGCAAAGATTTTTAAAAATGGTGTTATATTTAAATTATGATGAGGTCTAATTTGTAGGATCATGCTTTTGGAGTCAGGTCTAATAACTCTTAGTCCTAAACCCCAATGATTATCTCCTCTGTTTTCCCCCTAAAAATTGTGCAGTTTATGTTTTATATCTAAGTCTGTGGCCTTTTTTGAGGTGTTTTCTGTTTCTGTAAGTGAGGTTTAAGGCAAGTCCCTTTTTTTTTTTTTTTTTTTCCTGCCTGTGAATGTCCAGTTGCTCCAACCTCATTACTTAAGATTATCTTTCTGTCACTGAATTCTTCAGCACCTTTAAAAAATGCTCACAACCAAACATGTTTAGATTATTTGAACTGTCTTAATTTGGAGAAAAAGCAGAAAGAGTGACAGACTTTGTTTTCTTGGGCTCTGAAATCACTGCAGATGGAGACTGTAGCCATGAAATTAAAAGACAGTTACTCCTTGGAAGAAAAGTTATGACAAACCTAGACAGTGTAATAAAAAGCAGAGACAACACTTTGCCAACAAACGTCCATATAGTCAAAGCTATGGTTTTTCCAATAGTCATGTATGGATGTGAGAGCTGGACCATAAAGAAAGGTGAGCCTGGAAGAATTGAGCCAAAGAACTGTGGTGCTGGAGATTCTTTGAGTCCCTTGGACAGCAAGGAAATCAAACTTGTCAATCTTAAAGAAAATCAACTCTGGATATTCGTTGGGAGGACTGATGCTGAAGCTCCAATACTTTGGCTATCTGATGGGAAGAGCCAACTAACTCACTGGAAAAGGCCCTTATGCTGGGAAAGATTAAGGGCAGAAAGAGAAAGCGGCGACAGAGGATGAGATGGTTGGATGGCATTACCAACTCGAAGGACATGAGTTTGAGCAAGCTCCGGGAGTTGGTGATGGACAGGAAAGCCTGGCATGCTGCAGTCCATGGGGGTCACAAATAGCCAGACAGGACTTATTGACTGAACAGTTTAAGAATAACTAGTTTTAATCTTCAGAATCCCATTTCTCACATGTAGCCACTAGGTGGCAACATTGGATTTCATAATCATGTTACTAACACTAGGTCCTTGAAATTTTCAGTATGTTCTTGGTGAAATTATTTTAAACCCAGTGTCTCTAATTTATTATATTTATAAAAAAGAAATGGACAAAAGAGCTTTAAATATTTGACTATGAAAAAAATAACATTAGTATATATTTTGGAAGGTTAGAGATCCCATTCAATTTAAATGATGAACTGAGAAAATGATACAAATATTAAACATTAACATGAGAGTCTTTATAAGTTAAATTTCAAGAATTGCATTCTTTTAAATCCACTGATTAAAAAGAAAAACTTCATGTATATTTTTATAGAATAAACCATAAATCATTTCTTACAATTGCATATACATATTTACATATTACAGTCCTGGTCTCCAGAGAATATCTCTTTCAATCACAGAAGAATGTTTTTAGCTTTAAATAATTACAAAGAGATGAATGGGAAAGTTTTGTTCCAATAAAAGAAGTGCAAAAGAAATCTATCCAGAAACATTTTCATTTTGAAACAGTTCTGTTAAATGTCTACAATTGTTTAATAAAATATTTTCATTCTCTTCATTAGTGTCAAATTGTTATTAGCAACAATTATATCAGTAAACTGAAGACATGGATTATAATGTTTTCCAGTTTGTCATTCTCCAAAAAAAAGTGTTAAGACTGATAATTACCTGAGGACTTTGAGTAGCATGGACAGAAAAATCTGCTTAACTTGAAAAAATTCTGTACATATTTTTAATACCTTATCACACTGTCTCATATATCTGTTAATTATTGACTACCATTTTTATTTTTCATAATGGTGAAAATATTTATTTAACATGGAAACTTACCTAGAGTGGTATTAAGAGAGATAAATAATTTTCTGACACATTTTGAAATACCCTAGAGAAATGTGTAATGTATTGCCTGATTACATATACATGTGTATATACATGTATAAAACTAATACAGTTGTTATAATTTTTATTGAGATATGGCTGAAACATTATAACTTCTTAATTTAGAGTTTTGTTCAGCTAAAAAAGAATAAATATTTATTCAATTGTTAAAGTTATTTCATTTTTCTCCTCATTGTTTAACTTTTAAAGACTTCAAGTTATTAAGTCAGTAATAGCCATAAGCACTTTCTCTGCTCAGCTTAGTTTTATCATGAAGCCTTTAGAATATCAGAGTCTAGTCATGTGACACAGTGGAAACTCTGGGTAGAAAACAGATTCAATACCTGGGTCTACTTAACTTATGCTGCAATGAATTTGTTTTGACACTCTTGTATGACTCAGGTCCTATTATAGGCACTTTTTGATGTATATCTTGCCTTGTGTAAACAATAACTATGAAGTAAAGTGAAGTGAAGTGTAGTGAAAGTTGCTTAGTTGTGTCTGACTCTGCAACCCCATGGTCTGTACTATCCATGGAATTCTCCAGGCCAGAATACTGGAGTGGATAGCCTTTCCCTTCTCCAGGGGATCGTCCCAACCCAAGGATCCAACCCAGGTC
This sequence comes from Cervus canadensis, assembly GCF_019320065.1. Lineage (NCBI taxonomy): Eukaryota > Metazoa > Chordata > Mammalia > Artiodactyla > Cervidae > Cervus > Cervus canadensis. Next base: position 19,870,810 of record NC_057388.1, read on the forward strand.
TCCAGCATTGCCGGGCAGATTCTTTACCAGCTGAGCCACCAGGAAAGCCAAAGAATTCTGTAGTGTGTAGTCTATTCCTTCTCTAGCAGATCTTCCTGACCCAGGAATTGAACCAGAGTCTCCTTCATTGCAGGTGGACTCTTTACCAGCTGAGCTACCAGGGAAGCCCCAGTAATAACTATACTCTGCAGGTAATATTGGGTCTTCCCAGGTGGTGCAAGCGGTAAAGAACCAGCCTGCCAATGCAGGAGACATTAGAGACGCGGATTTGATCCCTGGGCCAGGAAGACCCCCGGAGGAGGGCATGGCAACCCACTCCAGTATTCTTGCCTGGAGAATCCCATGGACAGAACCCTAGTAGGCTACAGTCTTATAGGGTAGCAAAGAGTCAGATACAACTGAAGCGACTTAGCATGATGGTAATGTTACTCCCATTTTATAAAATAGGAAACTGTAATTCAGTAGGTTTTAGTCACCTGCCTGGGATAACAGTTTGTAAGTGACAGACGTATGTATTTGAAACTTCTTAGTCTGAAGCCCATTTTTTCTCAGATTCACCCTTTAGCTGCTCTGTACCCGCTCCATCTTTTTGTCAATGGGCAGAGTAGAGAATATGGATTCTGACCGCCTCTGATTCTGAGACTTTCCCCTGTTGTGTTAGGAGGGAATGTGTTCAATTCTTGCTGAGTTTGCCGGAGTTCAGTGAGGAATCTTTACTCTCTCACATCAACACTTACCAAGTGAGCAGGGGAAATCCTTCAGGCATTTCCAGGTAAAAATAATAGACATTTATATTTGTGTGAAAATAGCAATACCCATGCAAATCTGTAGCGCTGTTAAATACTCCTACGGATAAAGGTAAAGCTTTTTTGCTTCATCTTCTGGGATGAAAACTAGCCCAGGATGTGTCAATTTGTAGACCGTAAGGAGCGCCACTTGGGCTGCCCAGGTGACCTTAGTGATGAAGAATCCACCTGCCAATGCAGGAGACATAAGAGACGTGGATTTGGTCCCTGGATGGGGAAGATAACGTGGAGGAGGGCATGGCAACCTACTCTGGAAAATTCCATGGACAAAGGAGCATGGTGGGCTACAGTCCAAAGAGTCAGACATGAATGGAAAACTGGGTATGCATGCATGAGGAGAACTCAACCAGCAAAATGAAATGAAAAGAAATGTTTTATTAGCAGGGATGCAGAGAAAAGAATTAGGTGCTGTTGGTTGTAATGTGGATCCAGGTAGAAAGTGTCATATCCAATAAATAGTTCAATAGTTGATCGAAACCATAAGCAAGAACTCAGATTCCAAGAGGTATCTTTTATAATCCAGGGAAAATATCCTGTTACCTGATCCAATTTCACAATAAAAATAAACATTTACTAACAATTATTTGTTACACTTACATGTTATGCTGCTTTATACTTTTCAGAACCCCCTTTATATGCAATATTTTCATTCTTATTTCACCAGGCAGTTAAAGACCTGTTCCTCTCACTAACATGTTAAAGTTTGCAACTTTATATAAAATTAGTAGGACAGGTCCTGGTCCTTTCTATCAAAATAGTGTAGAAGGCAGGGAAAAATCTCAACCATCATGTATATGTGATTCATTAACTTCTAAAAGATAAACATGCAGTGAATCAGTAATAATGAGATAGGATCCTATTGTGAATTTTGCAACCACTAGATGGAGAACTTGCTTTGTTAAATTGTATGTAAGGATGCAGAAATCAAGCCAGCTTAACTTTGCTGTCTGGGTGAAATTTGCTAATTTGAGTCATATATTAGACTCCTCTGTTTTAGTGGTCAACGTGGTTCAATTTTAAGCTAGGGCATAATTTGCACAATAGCTAAAGTTGAAATTAATACTTAGAAACAAACCATACTCTATTTAGAACTAAAATCCATTAAGTTGTCTGCCTTAGAGGAAGAAGCTGACCAATGTAGAGAAAGCCAATTTGTTATATTGGAATAGCTGAACTGGTGAAAAAAAAATTAATATAGCATGCAGCAATCGAAGGATAGGATTGAACTCCAGTGAGGTCACTTTGTTTTAATTGTAACTCTTAAGAGTATAATTCAACCTGTTTCTTAGGGCACCTGGGTTAACACTATCATGGATTTTTTGTGAACTTGCAAACTTGAAACACTGGTTTTAAATTTCTTAATTCTCAGTATTTGAACAAATTCACCTCTACCTTGAAATTAATGATCCCTGTGGATGTTAGCATCCCTGTGTTACATATGTTTGCTCACCTTTCAGCTAGTCAAAAACAGGTAGAATTACAATGACAGATGTGTTAGAAATTACATGAAATTATGTCAACAAATGCCAGTCAATGGATACATCAAAATAGAACACTTTCAAGATCTGATTTTGGCCCTCTTGCTCAAGTGTTTATCTTGAGAGTCCATATTGGCAACTCATTTTAAAAGAAAAAATGGTTAAAAATAAAGAATCTCTATGAATAGATGGGCAAAGTGATTGAGTTTTGATGCCAGGGGCGATGTTGCAAGTTTTGGGCAGTTTTTCCAGTGTTATTGTCCAAGAATGGAGAATAATTCTTGCCAAGATAATTTAACATTTTGCAAACACAACACCATATGTATATGCCAGAGTCAAAGTAGCTTAAGAGTCTCAAATGTATCACATAGTCCTGTGTTGATTCCTAGGATTATTTTGTAAATGCCACTGAAAACCTCTACATCAAAAAATAATTGGTATGTTAAAAATGTAGGCTTAAAATTTTGATTACTTAAGATAATTATTTTAATTTATGTGAATTTTATGTCATGAATGAAATGAAATGGAAAGAAACATTTTATTAGCACAGATGCAGAGAAAAGAATTAGGTGCTGTTGGTTGTAATGTGGATCCAGGTAGAAAGTGTCATATCCAATGAACAATTTAATAACTATTAAATAACTATCAGAACTATAACCAAGAACTCAGATTCCAAGAGGTATCTTTTATAATCCAGGGGAAATATCCTGTTACCTGATCCAGTTCCATAATAAACATTTACTAACAATTATACATTACACTTACATGTTATGCTGCTTTATACTTCTCAGAACCCCCTTTATATACAATATTTTCATTCTTTCTTATTTTACCAGGCAGTTAAAGAACTATTCCTCTCATTGACATGTTAAAGTTATGGGAACTTTAACTTCCATTGCAGCAAAATGACCACTCTGCAACATTTGCCAGGTGTAGTAAATATAGGAGACAAAAATCTGAGTAAATTAGGGAAAATATTTTCCAAATGCCAAATTTCAGCAAAAGGATAACACTAAATTTTTTTTTCCTGTTGTCGGACTGGAGAAAGATTTCGTGATAAGTAAATTATCAGCCATCTCAAACAATTTTTTTCTTCTTTGTTTTTCTTATAGAACCTTAGAGATGGTGACTTACTGTGTCCATGGGGTTTCTCAGGATGTCCAGGTTGGGAAACTCTACAATAGACCATAGGCTTCTTCAGATCAAGGACTGGCATTGGTCTGCCACTGAGCCCCTGTGCCTAATTCAGGGCATGGCCCAAAGTGGAAACTTTGTAAATAGGTGTTGAGTGAGTGGATGAATAGAGATTGCTCTCTAACAGCAAGTGACGTTGAATTGATTGTGTGAATACTTAGGGTCCTTATTCTTCACTTTCTCACCATGGGATCCCCAGTATCTAGTACATGGCCAACCATACAGAAGAGGTTAATGATGATTTGTTTAATGAAAAAATAAACATTTATTTATTTATATTTTTTAATTGGAGGAAAAGCACTTTACAATGTCATGTTGGTTTCTGCTATACCACAACGCGAATCAGTCATAATTATATACACATCCCCTCCCTCTTGAGTCTTCTTCCCCTCCCCTCAACCCCCCTCCCAAGTCATCACAGAGCACCAGCCTGGGCTCCCTGTTTATACAGCAACTTAAAATGTCTCAAAAGGCCAATCTTCTATCTGAGAATAGGAACTTAGACCCTGTAAGATCTGTAATCAAGCTTTATTTATTCAAAGTGTCAGGCGTTCCCACTCATAGGGATCTTTTTCAGCAACCTGAGCTCTCTTCCTCCTAACAGATTTATACTCACCCAGATTTCCCATAAGAGCATCCTATTTTCAGCTGCACAGACTTTGGGATACAGTAGTGAGTGAGTGAAAGCCACTTAGTTGTGTCCGACTCTTTGCGACCCCATGGACTATACAGGCCAAGGAATTCTCCAGGCTAGAATGCTAAAGTGGATAGCCTTTCCCTTCTCCAAGAGATCTTCCCAACCCGGGGATCAAACCCAGGTCTCCCACTATGAAGGTGGATTCTTTACCATCTGAGTTACCAGGGACTGGTACCTGGTACCAAATACTGATTAGATAAGCACCATCATAAAACTGGATTTCACTCTTTTAATTTTTAATTATCTTACTCTTACTTCATGTTACATATGATGTGCTAAAATAAAACAGTATAATACCTTATTATGTTTGTTTGAGACAGAAAAATGGGATGTGTTAGATTTTTTTCACTCATACATTCTTGGCTGTAACTTGATTAGAATTGTTGATGTCAGTAATATAGAGAAGCTGGGATTCAAATATGGATTGTTTTACAACTGCGGGCCAAACACTTCATGGCTCCAAATATCTTTTTTGGATACATGATATCATTTTTATTTTGTTCTTCAGAATTAAACTCAGGAATAAACAAACTTACCTGCCTAACCAACAAATGAATCTTTGTCCTGTTTGAAGTGGCATTCACTGACAATGTGTATGAAAGTTTGTTTTATGTTATATAATTACGTGACATAAGTACATAATAACACATAATACAGAGAGCCATTACATAGTATAATTACATTGTCCAAATGTAGTTCTGTTTCCTTTGAAAGCAATTAAGAAATTCTGCAGTTCTGCTCTGAAAGCATACACTAAGTTCTTAAAGACTGGTTATGAAAGCTTCTTTGAGACCTAGGAAACTTAAAAATAAATGCTGTCCGATTAGTACTTGTAAAATAACTTCTCAGGAAAGGGATGGCTAGTGTGGAACAGATTATATCTGGAAGGGATATGCTGCTGGAGGTAACATATATTTTGGAGCCAAATTTCAAAGGCAGAGAAACTGATTGGAAATCACGAGGCACAATATTGAAAAGTCCACAAGAATATATTGGAAAAAATCTGGGACCCCTCCTCCTTGATTTTTAGTGAATATAGTGAAGGTTTTGGTGAATAATCATTCTAAAGCTTCAGGAAGATTGGAGTCTCATTCACAGTATTCAGCCCCACTGCTCCTTTTCATAAAGGTCTCTGTCTTTATCTTAAGGCTTATATTCCTCAACATCCTGCCTCATAACTTATTTTCTAGTATGACTGACCTCCTTCTAATTCTCTAAAAGCACATAGATGCACACACCACTGTGCACTTTGCTTAAACCATACATTTTATCCCAAAGATCCTTCACCCAAACCTTTAATTGACCCACCCATTCTTTTTTTTTTTCCTAAATTTTATTTTAGTTTTAATTGTAGGATAATTACTTTACAATATTGTGTTTTTTTGCCACAGATCAGCATGAATCAGTCACAGGTATACACGTCTCCTCTCTGTTAAACCTCCCTCCCACCTCCCTCCCCATCCCACCCCTGTGGTCGTCACAGAGAACCAGCTTTAGGTTCCCTGTGTCATATAGCAAATTCCCACCGGCTATCTGTTTTACACATGATAATGGATATGTTTTAATGCTACTCTCTCAAATCACCCCATCTTCTCCCTCCCCCACCAATGGAGATGCTGACACAGACCAACCCATTCTTTAAAGCTCTGTACATGTTAGAACCTTTTGTGTTTCCCTAACTCACCCTGATTGAGTTACGACACTCACTCCTGTGTTCCATTAGCTTCCTAAGCATATTTATTCAACAGTGGTTCTCAGCATTGGTCATCCATTGGAATCATGTAAGGAGCTTTGGCCCCATACTCAAAGATTTTATATTAAAGGGTCTGGGTTGCTGGCTGGGCACTGGACATTTGAAAGAATCCTGGGTGATGCTAATGAACAGTCAAAGTTGAAAACCACCTTGCCATGAGTTTATATCATTACTTTGAAACCTTCTGTTTGTGTGTCTGGACTTGCCCTATGGTCATGAATTATGTTATTAATTTTTTTCCCCTCAGGGTCCAGCACAGAATTACTGTCAAATAATTTTTTCATGCTCAAAAAGAGTTGATTACATAAACTGCATTCACTGAGGAAATCCTAGAAAGAGCCTAATTCAAGAAAGTCATGAGAATTTTCTGAGAGACTAAATGAGAAAAAGAGAAAATTAGTAGGTGAGGACTGTTTGGTAAAGATAGATTGTTCCTTGAATTATAACATGGCCTGTGTATTTCTATGCAGAAAGCAAGTGTGAGAGAAAGCAGTAGAAATTGAAAGCTTCCTGGAAGAATGTAGTTATTTTAGTAGATGAGAGGAAGAGGAAAATCTGGACTCAGAAGCATGTGAACTCGTAAAGGAAGCTGAAACATGGCCCAGTTAAAGCTTTTTGAAATTTGAAAGATCAAGTTACCAGCCACACCACTAACCCAAAGCAAAGGAGTATCTCTTGCAGCGGCCCCCAACTTTTTACACAGACCAGTTTTGCTGATGACAATTTTTCCATGGACCAAGGATGGTTTCAGATGATTCGAGCACATTACATTTATTGTGGACTTTATTTCTTTTATTATTAGATCCCAGAGGTTGGGGACCCCTGTCTTAGGGGAAGGAGCTTTGCCAGCATTGACTCTTCCCAGTACAAGCAAATCCAATGAAGTGTAAAAAATTGATAATGATACTTCTAAAACTGAAAGGTCAACAAGTGTGAATTGAAAACTTGGGGAATGAAATCCCTAAAAAGCAATATATGCACAACTTCTCTACTTCATAAAGAATTTTATTCTCCATTCCAGCATTACATTTGCTGTTTCTCCTATATTCTGATTCTGTCCTCTCCCACCTCCCCCGGTCCTTCTTTTTTTTCTTTAAAAAAAAGCAGTCCTCTGAGTCATTTAATTTGCAGAGCACTGGAGCAAAGATTTCACTGAAAATTGAAGTCAACTGAAATTTAAGCAGTGACCTTCCCTTCCTACAGACATACACACATGTAACAGATTTATATGCCTTGTTGTAAACATTCTGCTACAGCTTTCCTCCACCTGCTATGAGGAATTAGAGAATCTGGTTTTAACAAGAAAGATAAATGCACCAAATGTCACTGAGCCTCAGGGGGATCAGAAATGGTAAAACAAGTGGTTTAATGTTCTGATTTCCTTTTTTCTAATGTGTGGACTGCATTATATTTTCCACCCAATCTCTGAAACCACACAGCTGAATCTAGCCTCTGCGTGGGCTAAGAAACATTTGCACGGATGAATCAAGCAGATAAATAATCACCCTCTCATTTGTAGGTATGCGAGTGGTTTGGAAGGAATGATGTCAATAGATGAAGAGGCAATTTGATTATACTGAGTAAGGACTATGCACAGCATAACAATGATATTTATGTAGCACTTTAACTATTTCTGAGCTGGTTTCTTTTAAGCCCTTGTTAACTTTATCAGTAGTGTTTTTCATAGGTGACCCCCCACATAATAGAACAGGCTATTTTTTTTTTTAATAACAGGGTACTAATAAGCACTAATAAGCTTCAAGCTACTGTGGTTAATATACATTCATGGATCTCACAACTTACTGTCATTGATGGATATGAAATTTACTTGAAATAAAGGCCGATTTGTAGCAGTTATGGATGTTGAATCTGATAAGAGGAAGAGAACAAAAAATTCCACAAGAACGAATTAAAGTCAGAAATCCACAAATCAAGCTAGGAAAATAGAAAGAAAGGAAGAAGGGGAGAGGGAAGGAAGGAAAGACAGACACAAGAAAGAAGAAAGGAAGGAGGGAGGCAGCAAGCTGCTGGATGGAGAATATTTTTTTTGGAAGAAGAATGGTGGGGTTAAATTTCCTTTGAAACTGTAAGATTGTAGCAACATTTTTCCAGGTGGAGAGAAGTAATGATCACTGGTATAAAGGTGATTCACTTCAGGAAAGATCAAAATTGCAGTTGTCAGTAATGTGCACTGTGCATTCTTGTGATCTGATAGCTAGCATTGACGCTTTGGGCATTAACAGGAAAGGGGGACACCTTGGGGACAAGGTTGACACCCAGGGATAGGAATGTGCCTTTAAAAACTCAAGTTCAAAGTGATATTATCTTGATTATCATGTCTAAATACCTAGGCTAAGATGACACTACTTTCAGTTTTATTCTTTATACAACTAGAGGTTTTTGTACTGTATTTAAAGAAAATACTTCTGACACCTACTTGATGAATAGATTAGAGAAGAATTAGATATAAAAGCATATCAAGAGAATGCTATAATACACCATGAAAAGGTTAAAAAGGAAAGAATACACTTTCCTTTATCCACCATTTGAACTTTCTCAAAGAGGAAAGTTCTAAACAAAATAATTATAGCCAAGTTTCATAAGTAGACTCCTTTGATATTATAGTAAACTAAGTATATTTGGAATATATTTAATATATTGCAACATGTTGAATTATGCTCAACTAGGGTATATGTGTGCGTCAATAATCTTTGTGAATGTGTAAAATATTTTAAGGGTTGAATATGGACCATATCAGGCAAGCAGACTTAATAATAATTTCAAATCAAACTCAATCTCACTAGTGATTTAGCATTTAAATGTTTGTCTCTCCATAAATTAAAATATTTCAACATATCCTGATTTCTACTCTCTGACTCATTTGCTTAAATGATTCCATCATCACTTTGTTCAGCTACCCTTAATATCTCCTCACTTAACTTTCCAATAAATCCATATTCCATAGCTCAAAATTCTAGGTTCACCATAGATAATATACTATGGTGAAACATCACCAGCCCAGGTTGGATGCATGAGACAAGTGCTCGGGCCTGGTGCACTGGGAAGACCCAGAGGGATCAGGTAGCGAGGGAGGTGGGAGGGGGTATCGGGATGGGGAATACATGTAAATCCATGGCTGATTCATGTCAATGTATGACAAAAACCACTACAATATTGTAAAGTAATTAGCCTCCAACTAATAAAAATAAATGAGAAAAAAAAATTCTAGGTTCTTCTTAGCTATATATTAACCTCTATGACTGTCTTCCTCCTGTAATTTTCCAATGCAAACCTTCTGGTAAAGTAAAGATAAAGCATTCATACTTTCAGAGCGTTGCGCTTTGCTTTCTTGCTTAGCCTGTGCCAGTTCATAGAGTTCTCTGTGCCAGGAATTCTTACTCCTATTCTTCTTGGTTGTTTGCAATTTTACCTAGTTGTCCATCCACAGTAAAGTGACTCTTCTTGCATGATAACTTCCTGATCATCCCAGACCATTCTTCATATTCAGTACTCTTGTTCGAAAAGCCAGAAATTACAGGTTAATATTAATCTATAAAAGTTGGCACAGTGGTAAAGAATCTGCCTGCCAAAACAGAAGACTCAGGAGACACAGGTTTGATCCCTGGGTCAGGAAGATCCCCTGGAGTAGGAAATGGCAACCCACTCCAGTATTCTTGCCTGGGAAATCCCATGAATAGAGGAGGCTAGTGGGCTACAGTTATGGGGTTGCAAATAGTCAGGCATGACTGAACATGCATTCTTATCATTGTTCTGCCCACTCTTTAGCCACCTCATGGACTATAGAATGCCAGGTTCCTCTGTCCATGGGATTTCCCAGGCAAGAATACCGGAGTGGATTGCCATTTTCTTCTCCATATGTGGTAGTGGAAGACCTTATATATAGAATAATAGCTAAATGTTTGAACAATGAAGAAAATGAAGTTTGGCTATACCCCAAAAACCATAGCTTTTATAATTTGTGAATATATTTAGGAGTTTCTTTTATGGATGACATTAAGCCTAGAATGACATGGGGGGTGTGTGTGTGTGTATTTGACTCCATCTATTAAACAAGTATGTTCCACTGTTAAATTTTGAAACTAAATTTCTAGTTCACAACATCATTGAGCATCATGGGCTGAAGATAAATAGCTTGAGATTGTCTACCTGGCTGTTTTTAAAATATGCTCATTTATTTTGACCACTTCTCTTACTTTCCAGAATCGGCTGAAGGCATAGGAGTTCAAAGTAAACATGTACCTGGCCTTACCCCTCTGGATTTTCAGAACTTGCGAGTTAAGGGTTCTGCCTGGCTATTGGATCCATGTTCTACTGCCCTGGCGTGCAAACTCTGGCTGCCCTGAATGCAGAAGTAGCCAAAGGCAGTGTGAATACTCTGTTACTGAAGTTCACAAGGTTTCTTTTCTCAGTAGTCCTCTGAGAGTGGATTTTCTGGTAGCAGTGAATAAGATACAGAATTATTAGAAAACACTGCAAAAGTGAGATTCCTGTCCGCTTAAGACAGTTCAGTTTTGGTGAAAACAGGATAGATCTGTGCACAATCACTGAAAAAATAATTTTCTGTTGAATCAGTGATATTCTCATTTTCCCCCATGAATCATAAAGCTTCAATAATCCTCCTCAAAACCATCTCCTTTCAAAGATGCGGTACTTCTCCTTTCATAGTACAAATACTAACTGAGTAGCTGTTTTGACCTTCTAGTGTTGGACACTAGAGATATTAAAAACATTAAATGAAAAAATCTATTTGCATTGCCCTGATTTCCAGCCACTTCATTTCAGAATTATAGGTGTATTTGTATTTTCTCTGACCGCTGCCAATTTATTGGGTAACTGCAGGCAGAAATTTTGTCTCATTCATATTTTCTGAGATGCTCTTTTTATGATACCTAACACATGAATAATTTTTGATGTATATCTGTGAATTGAATTGGGTGGATACAATGTCATTTTAAAAGGGGGCTTAAATTGTTTACACTAGTATCCACCGAAATGTGTGTCAGCTACATTGGGTCAACTTTCTACATCTCTGTTAGTACATCCTTAGCCTAGTGCTATCTAGATGGCAGAATTTAATTTTAATCTCCACATTATAACAAATTCTGATGAATGTTTTTATTTTGTGCTGAATAATATTTTTGCTCCTCTTAAAAATATTAGCCCCTAATATTTGACCAAGTCTTTAATCTGGTTTATTGAAATTTACTCTAAGCTATGTATGCCTGCATTTATTATATAGCAGTCACAAATAGAATACATTTCCTGGTTCACTAGAGATGCTTGGGGCAACATGTACACCAAGTTAAAGTGTTTCTTAGATCACAATATGTATGTTTCAAATCAGTTTCCAGCTGTTTTATTGTTTTCTTGTTAATGGCCACATAAGGGAAAGTGAATGATGCTGAACCTATTATGAAATCATGTGTCGTTCTACTAGTGATGAAAAATGGGCTAGACACAAAATGTCATCAGCTCTACTAAGAAGAGACATTCCGTCAACCTTAGGAACTGAGTAAGTATTTCTAGGCAGCCAGACCTGCTTAATGGCTATCAGGTGTGCACTGAAAGTTTGGTCCTCCCCGAGGGGATTGGTGATAATCTATCAAGATTTAAACCGGTGTACCTTTCAACAGGCAGAGGTCACTTAGCAACATCCTCAGACTGGTGCACTCCCAGTTGGATGTTCCCTGAATTACAGTGATTGAGCAAGGCTTTCCTTCTGGACCACAGGCCATAGAGGGACTTGTAGGGTTTTCACACTCACCAAATTTCTTCATAGTGGAACAATTAAAAGAGTAAGCGCATGGTTACAGGACCAAAATGAAATCATACTCTTATGGGAAAAAGCCTATAGACATTTGAAATAAACACAACACTATAAAGATTCCTGCCCAAGCGTGAAGAAGCAGAAGATGTCTTTGGAAATAGCCATCTGTACTATCTAAACTTTAAGCTGCATTTTAACATTCATATGTATCTTGAGGAGCCAGGTTGCCTACATTTTTCCATTTATAATTGGGGGAAGAAAAATGGAGGGTTTAAGATCAACCTGGGTAGTGACAATGGGAAAGGAATTTTAGATTCTGTAAATCATATGGTTATGCTTATTTTATACAGATAGAGAAAAAAACGTTTAGAAAAAGGCTTATTCTCATGTGAATGTACAAAATAAATATTTTTTGGAAAGCTTAAGGCAAAATTTGAATCCTATGTTTGTTTTATCTAATAAGCCAGTTCTGCAGTTCTTTCAGGACAATTCAGATATAATCCAAAAATGTAAAACTAAGTGGAGAAAGGATTATCTTGATGACAGACCTTCAGAAACATAATTGGTTATGATCAAATCAGTAATATTAATAACATAAAATATTTGAATATATATCCCTATGTTTCTGGCTCTCTAATATGTGTTGTTATATTTTACATAATTGATTTTCAGAACACTGTATGAAATAGATACTGTCTTTGTCCCTGTATTTTACAGATAAGCAAACTGAGGTTCAGAGGATGTAAATAATTAGCCTAAGTAATACAGCTAACTATGTAAAGATGGGATTTAAATCCAGGAAATGCAGGTCCAGAAGTTGTGCCTTTTCCTCCAAATATAGATCATCTTTTGTTATTAACTGTTGAGCTAATTCTATTCTTATGTTCACGTGGAGACCCAAATGAAAAAAGTGAAAGTATTAGTCAGTTAGTCAAGTCCGACTCTTTGCAACCCTATGGACTATAGCCCACTAGGCTCCTCTTTCCATCTGATTTCCCAAACAATACTGGGGTGGGTAACCGTGCCCTTCTCCTCATTCATCCACAAGGAAAGTGACTATTCTTGCATGATAACTTTCTGACTATCCCATACCATCTTTTATATTCAGCACTCTGTTAGAAAAGCCAGAAATTATAGCAAATTAAGCAAAGATCTTTGAGAGAGTGTACCACTTTTGCAAATTCAGTGTAAAGCTCTGCAGGAAAGGCCTCTCTACCGAAGATGCATTTAAGTTGTTGTTCAAAAGACAGGTTGGAATTAGCCAGGAATCTAGGTAGTTACATGACCAAAAGGAAGAAGAGAGTCACTGCAAACCACAATGCTGCTTAAATCAATGGACATGTCATCCTGTAGTTTCCCTGACTTCAGCGTTTATCATCCTTGACCTTTTCCACCCTTGTCACCTTTCCACCCTCCTCTCTGGTCACCTTCTCAATTTCCTTTGTAAAATACTTTTCTTTATCACCACATTTTAAATATTGATATTCCTCAGAATTATGGCTTGGGCTCCTTTCTCCTCTGATTCTGTTTTCTCTAGGCAAGTCCATCTATTCCTATATCTTCAGTTAATATTGCTACAGTGATGATACCCACATCTAGTACATGTTCTGCATCTTAACGCAACTCTGTAACTTAAATCAGACATCTGAGCATCACCCTTGACCTCTATTTCTCCCTTACTCGTTTCTAATTAGTCACCAACTACTAAGCCTTAGTACTTTGTATTTACATAAATATTGTAACTTTTACTCCTACCTACCATTACCTATCATCTTGTGTCTAGATCTCAACACAATATCAGATGTTTCTCTTTGGTTTAGTCTCACCTAAGCACTACTTTCCAAAGAATACTGCAGAGTATTTTTCAAAAGCTCAAGTCTTTTGATGTTACAGTGTACCTACAACCCTGTAGAGGCTTTCTCTGGACTTAACTTTTTTTTTTTAATTATCATGTCTATAGTAATGATAAATATTTCAGTTATAGGTTATAGAAGCCATCTCAAATTAGTTTCACCAGGGAAAGAGAAGTTGTTGGCTATCATAACATAAAACTTCCAGGATGATTTTCAGCCATCATTGAATTTCCATGTTCAGTCAATTAAATTGGGTTTTTCTAATAGCTGTTTACTCTGTGCTGACTTTGTTGTCAAGAAGGTCTTTCTCAAAAGAAGATAAGATTTACATGAAAATCTGATGGTTTTAGTCAACCAGTTTCAAATATAGAGTATAAATACTCTCTTTCCAAAATGTTTCATAAAAAATCTAGCTTAATTCATGCACACTTCATTAAGCTAGGGTAAGGACCCACTCCAAAAACTTGGTAAGGAGGATGAACTCACTTGAATCCATGAACTGAAATTAAGAAAAGATGGGCCATTGAAAATAAAGTACTGCTTCTAATGCAGGGGTATGGACATTCAGCAGTGAAGTTGCCAGATGTCCACCTCAAAGACCTGCCAAATTCTTTAAGATCTAGTGCCAGCTCACCTGTCCCGCCCACCTCTTATTGAGACTAGCATCCCTTCCTCTCCTCTTCCATCTGTAATGAACTATTTGCTATTCCCCAAACATGCCTCTTATATGCACATATTCACAAACACATTTATATTTGTCAGAGACAGTTTTTTCTCATTCACGCAAACTCCTACTCTTCCTCTGTGTGCCTGTTTTGACATCACCTCCTCCCAGAAGCCTCCCTGGCCCTTTCTTTATGGATTAGCTCCTACTCTCCTGCTTTTCATCCTTTCATAGACATTAAAGTCAAGCCTAATTTCAAGCCCATCTCTGCATCCCTCACACTCAGCACAAAAGATCTGGACTTAAAAATACTGGATAAATAATCTTGGAGAAATTACTAAACATTCCAGAGTTTCTTGATCTATAACTTCACTATAACAATAACACATTACTAGCGAGGTTGTCTGTATTTTTAAATAGAAAACATTCATAAAACCTTTAATGTTGGGTTTCACATAACTACAACATATGTAACTGTTCGCGCTCTCCTTTCGTTTAAAATTGAAATAATTCTGTTAATTCAACCATGAAGCTAATACCCATTTCATATTATAATGTTGCCACGGTTCTTGTGCAACAGGGGTCTACAAACTAGACAGACGTGTAGGCCAAACTGAGGCCACTGCCTACTTTTAGTTTTACATTTATTAAATGGTTATATTTTAAAGGGTTCCCTGGTGGCTCAGATGGTAAAGAATCTGCAGTGCTGGGTTCTATCCCTGGGTTGGGACAATCCCCTGGAAAAGGAAATGGCTACCCAACCCAGTATTTTTGCCTAGAGAATTCCATGGACAGAGGAGCCTGGCGGTCTACAGTTCATGGGGTTGCAAAGAGTTGGACACGACTGAATGACTAACTCTTTCTTTCTATGTTTTAAATTATCTATATAATGTCCTTCATGTGGTCTCTCGGCTCCCAAAGCCTAAGCGGTTTGCTAGGTGGTCCTTTAAGAAAGTTTGCTGACATTGTCCTACAGTAGTCTATAATTAGTTTACATGTGGTTGAGACTTAGATGTCAGCAACCCTTCAGAGGGTTGGACGTGTTGACTGTGGAAATCCTTTTAATTTTTAAATTCATCTTAATTTGTATTGAAAGGCTTATAAATGAAATTATTAAAATGCTAAAAAAATTAGTAATTATGCTCTGAAACAGTGGTTCTCAACATTCTGCATCATGGATTTTTTTGAAAATCTGAAATTTCTCTTCAGATAAGTGCATATATACAAATACATTGAAATTTTCAAAGGTTTCCAACAGAATCTCACCTCTATGCTTTTTATCTGTAAGTTATGTAAAGATTCAGGAACCATGAATTTAGGATTCCTACTCTGTTGCCAAAAATGTAGTTGTTTATTAGGAGTGATAATAAATGCAAAATTCATAGAGACAGAATTTTTCTATTTGCATTATCTGTCCATTTTCCTTTTAGGGAGAGGAAGTAAGCTAGCCACAGTAAGAAATTGGTTGATAGACATTAGTGACTCTAGAGTTGATTTTAGTTGCTGTTCTTTCTTCAGCAGCAAGATATTTTAAAAAATAAATTATAAATATGGGGGATATAGGAAGCTATATTCTGATTCTCCAATTGGATTGCCATCTCTCATCTTTCATTTGAATATCGGGGAAGCAAAATATTCATGTCAAAGTAAACTCTTGATAAAGCTTTCAGGATTTTACTTAATGCATTCCAACCTCATAGGTTTGGCTCCATTCTCTGAAGCTGAAAATAGCTAACAAATGGCTTTTCAGTGCTGCCTGAGTTTTATTGTATTTCTGTTCAGTTTGCAGGCATCTATGATATAAAGAGATGATATCATGGTTATTAAATCTTTTTCTCATTAAGAAACATTTTAAGTTTTTCTTAGTCAAGGATACTTTTGTTTCATCTTATCCACACTCTGGATATTGTAGGAAGAAAATACAAACTAAAAATTCCTTCAAAAATGAAGTTGGCAAAGGCAAAATATCTGGAAAAGTGTTTGGAGTCTGATAGATGCATTTATCGAACTTTGGGAACATGTGTAGGTATGTCTGTACATACCCTGGTAGAGATATGTGTATGCTTCCCAGTATTAGAGTTTGTTTGAATCTCCTTGAGGAAACTATGGTAATTCCAGAGGAATGTTCTTAACATAATTTACACTGACTTCTCCCTGTCCCATGGGAGAACTCAGGAAAAGGGATTTTAATTTTCTAAAAATATGTATTTATGTATTTTAATTGATTGATTGATTTAGCTGTACTAGGCCTTAATTGTGGCTTGTGGGATCTAGTTCCCTGACCAGGGATTGAACCTGGGCCCCCTGCTTTGGGAGCACAGAGTTTTAGCCACTGGAGCACCAGAGAAGTCCCAGGAAGAGAGATTTTAGATGAAACAATCTTTCTAGATAAAAGAAGAGATCTTTGTTTTGTACGTTCCTTGGATGAGTAGAAATTTGGGGGAACAGAGCTTCTGTGAGCCACAGGAAGGCTGGTGAACCTCACTCCTGGCTGTTTGGTGAAATGGGAGGCTTCCAGAGAGAACAACATTGTGTCCTTGTGGAGGTGGTCACTCATTCCTAGTCTTAATACATTTAAAAATTGTTGTGCAGTTTTTGGAATTCAACACACATTCATTTGAGGAAACATCAGTGAAATACCATGGAAGGTACCCAGGAGGTGTAAAGATAAAGAAGTAAGTAAGCCTTTTTGTCCTCAAAGTGCTAATGATGTAGAGGGTGAGAGAGTGGATGGAAGTGAATATTTCTAATAGAATGCATGATAAAATTTCTGAAATTAAAAGTGGAAATCTGCCTTAAATAATTGTAGCAAATGTGCCCCAAAATATAAGAGAACTCCTCCAGAAGAATTAAAACAATTTTTTTTTAATTGAAGGTAATTGCTTTACAATCTTGTGTTGGTTTCTGCCATGCATCAACATGAATCAGCCACAGGGATACATGTGTCCCCTGCTTCCCAAGCCTCCCTCCCATCTCCCACCCCATCACACCCCTCTAGGTTGTCACAGAGCACTGGGCTGAGGTCCCTATGCCACACAGCAAATTCCCACTTGCTATCTATTTTACATACCAGAAAAATAAACAACCCAATCAGAAAGTGGGCAAAAGACCTAAACTGATGTTTCTCCAAAGAAGACATACAGATGGCTAACATACACATGAAAAGATGCTCAACATCATGCATTATTAGAGAAATGCAAATCAAAACCACAATGAGGTATCATTTCACACTGGTCAGAATGGCCATCATCAATAAGTCTGCAAATAATAAATGCTGGAGAGGGTTTGGAGAAAATGGAACCCCCTTACGCTGTTGGTGGGAATGCAAACTGGTGCAGCCACTGTGGAGAACAGTGTGGAAATTCCTTTAAAAACTGGGACTAGAACTGCCATACTGCTGGACATATATTCTGAGGAAACCAGAGTTGAAAGATACATACATAACCCGATGTTCATTGCAGCACTCTTTGCAATAGCTAGGACATGGAAGCAACCTAGATGTCCATTGGCAGATGAATGGATAAGGAAGTTGTAGTACGTATACACAGTGGAATATTATTCAGCTATAAGAAGCAACACCTTTGAGTCAGTTCTAATGAGGTGGATGAACCTGGAGCCTCTTATATAGAGTGAAGTAAGTCAGAAAGAGAAAGGCAAACACTGTATATCAATGCATATACATGAAATTTAGAAAGATGGTACCAATGATCCTACATGCAGGGCAGCAAAAGAGACACAGGTATAAAGAACAGACTTTTGGACTCAGTGGGAGGAGGTGAGGGTGGGATGATTTGAGAGAATAGTGTTGAAACATGTGCATTACCATATGCAAAATAGATGACCAGGGCAAGTTTGATGCATGAAGCAGGGCACCCAAAGTGGGTAGTCTGGGACAACCCAGAGGGACAGGTGCGGAGGGAGGGGGACACATGTATACCTGTGGCTGATTCATGTTGATGTATGACAAAGACCATCACAATATTGTAAATTAATTATTCTCCAATTAAAATAAGTTAATTAATTAAAAAGTGTATATATTTCCATGCTGTTCTATCAACTTGTCCCACCCTCTCCTTCCCCAACAGTGACCAAAGAGCCTATTCTATAGATTGAAGTAAGTCAGAAAGAGACAAATATTCTGTACTGTCACATACATATGGAATCTAGAAAGAAGATACCAATGAACCTATTTACAGGGCAGCAATGGAGATCCAGAAGAGTTTTCATTGCACTCTGATCTCAGTGACTTCTTAAGAACTATATGGTTTAGCCATTATATTTAAGATGGCTCATTTTTACCTCCAAAGATATCCAAATTAAAGTCAGTTTTTCAGTGTTTGAATTCTCTTGCATGTAATGCCAATTTAGAATCCATGACCTAAAAGGTAATTACTTACTTTGTGAGTTTTCAACCAGGGACCAGTTTGAAGTTGTTTATAATAACGTGGTTCCTGTTCTCTTGCTTAAAAATAGAATTCAAGAAAACTCAAATCTGCTGATTGGCCCAGTGCAAACAAATTGTCATATAGTATCCTGAAATGATGAGTGAAAATACAGCAACGGCAAATAGAGATGGATTATATTCTTAACTCCTTTTAATAGAAGATTAAGATAATTTTCATTATTATAAATATGCTGAGATAGGCAAATATCTGATATGTTATTGAAAGATACCAAAATTTAATTAAAAATGATTTTGGAACTGGAAAAGGAAAATTTTTGTGGTCTGGAAATTGCATGATCCAGAACACTTTATAATTTATATGCTTTACATAAGAACAGTGTTAGTATGCTTAAGAAAACACACACACATTAGAAAGTAGACTTAAAACTAATAATCACACCTTGATAGGTTATTTAATGTATTCAGGTAGATAACTTGCTTTTCCTGATGTAATTACTCTTGAAACCAAAAAGGAATGTTAGTGTTAGTATCTTAAAATCTGGGCCCTGTTCAGTACCATTTTAAAACACACACACAAACAAGCAAGCCAATAAAAGAGAACAATGAATCTTCATCTCTAAACTTCAGGGCCTTTAATATAAACAGTAAGTGGTTGTGTTACTGACCTATATTCTACTTTCAAGGTGAAGAACTGTTTTTATATTTGAGAAACTTAGGTTGAAAAGTAAAGTAACCTTTTTGAGAATCAAAGAGCACTGTGTGAAGAGACATGTTCCAAACTTTGGTTTTTCCTTAGAGTATTCTCTTAGCAAAAAGCATTTGATGACTTTTGACTTTTACTAAATGTATACATTTAGCTGTACCTGGGTAGGTGTGTTTAGGCTGGAACAAGCTCAATTTCTTCCCACTATCATTTAAATGCAGTTGTCACTTTTATACTTTGTAACTGTGATTAATAAGTAGATAGAATATTTATTTCATAATGTTGAGGAGTTAAATAATATCAAATAAATAAATGTATATTCCAATAAAGACCAGTCACTTTTTTGTTTCAGAATTTACAATATTTAGATGACACTGAAATTTAGTGAAGATCCTATCCAAACAAATTTGCATATATTTTTAAAAGCATTTTGCAGTCACATATCTCTTAAAAGAGTCTCTTCCACTAATTTATGTATTTATTCTGTAATGAATGTGTGTATAGAAGGATACATGATAAACTCTAGGTAGGCACAAAACATGTGCCAAAATTATTTACTATTTGAATATATCCAGTGCATGTATATATTTTTGGTGGGGATATGTTTGAGTAATCTCAGTGGTAAATAATAAATATTAATTTTGTATGAGAGCTAGCATATATTTCAAAACTTGTTTACCTACCTTGGGTACTTATATCTACCACCATACCCCTCATCTCCCCTTTCATTCTCAGCAGATAATCTTTTCTAGAAAACAGTTCAGCAGTTTATTATATAATAAAGACAAACATATACTTACATTTTTTACCCAGCAATCCCACTCCTGGAATTTTACCAGGGATGTAAAATTGCATTTATGGTCAATTTATGTTCATACAATAAAGTGTGCATGAGTGTTCATTGTAGCTTTATTTGTAATAACCAATACCTGGAAACAGCCTATATGTTCTTCAATGGGTGAATAAATAAGTAATTTTGGTTCCTTCATACAGTGAACTATTACTAGGGGAAAAGGGAAGAAATTATTGATAAATAACTTGGATTTATCACAAGGACATTGTGTTGAATGAAAAACATAAAGAATCTCATGCTCTGTTTATATGTTTTTTTGATAAGATGCAATTATAGTCATGGAGATGAGATCATGGCTTGCCAGGGGTTAGGATGAGGAGTGGAATTTGTGTCTATGAAAGAATCACCTGTGGGGATTACTTTGGGGTGATGGCTGGATTTTGTTTTCTGATTTGTGGTGGTATTTACATTAATCTATACATGTGTAATATTTGAATGAACTATCCAGCTGTTGAAATCTAAACAAGCCTGTAGTTAACAGTAATGAGCCAATGTCAATTTCCTGGTTTTAATAATCATACTTTGATTATGTATGATGTCATCAATTGGGAAAATCTAGTTGAATGATACACAGGAACTCTTTACTACATTTTTCTGCAACTGCCATGTAAACCTACAATTATTTCCAAAAAATGTTTTAATTAGAACAGTTCACATAGCACTCTCTCTGTGTCTTACTACAGGCATATTACAAATCTTCTGACACCTGCAAATGAGCTATTTTCCTTCTGTCTTGTTAGAATAGGTAGCACTCTTCTTTCCATCTAAGAGCCAACTCTTCAAATGGGCTTTGCATCTCATTTCTGTATAACTTATCAGCAACATTACCCTCTCTATTATTATATATTCATTTTGTTCTCTGCTGGATCTTTTCAGTGAATTTGTTAAAGTTGCACAGAATGTCTACCCTTAAAATAATAATTTTAAAAAGTATTTCTTTCATTTGACCTTCTATCTCTTTCCACTTTCTCCCCATTTTTGAAGTCATAAGGTTTTGGATTGTTGTGTTTTTGTTGTCATTTGTCTCTAGATATATATATATATTTAATTTCCTCATTGATTTCTTCAGTGATACATTGGTTGTTTAGTAACATCTTATTTAGCCTCCACGTGGTTGTGTTTTTTACATTTTTTTTCCTTTTTCCTGTTGGAAAAGATGCTTTATATGATTTCACTTTTCTTAAATTTACTGAGGCTTGATTTGTGGCCCAAGATGTGATTGATACTGGAGAATGTTCCATGTGAACTTGAGAAGAAGGTGTATTCTTCTGCTTTTGAGTGGAATGTCCTATAAATATCAATTAAGTCTATCTGGTCTACTGTGTTATTTAAGGCCTATGTTTCCTATTGATTTTCTGTCTAAATGACTGGTCCAGTGATGAGAGTGAAGTGTTAAAGTCCCCCACTATTATTGTGTTACTGTCAATTTCTCCTTTTATGGTTGTTAGTATTTGCTTTAATATTGAGAGGCTCCAATGTTTGGTGCATATATGTTTACAATTGCTATATATTCTTCTTGGATTGATCCCTTGTCATTCTGTAGTGTCCCTCTTTGTCTCTTATAACAGTCTTGCTTTAAAGTCTGTTTTGTCTGATATGAATATTGCTACTTTTGCTTTCTTTTGGTTTCTATATTGCTACTCTTGCTTTCTTTTGATTTCTATTTGCATGAAATATATTTTTCCAGACCCACACTTTCAACTTGTGTGTGTCCCTAGGTCTGAAGTGGGTCTCTTATAGATAACATATATATGAGTCTTGTTTTTTTATCCATTCAGCCACACTGTGTCTTTTGCATTTCATCTATTTATATTTAAGGCAGTTATAGATATCTATGTCATTATCGTCTTTGTTGTTGTTTTGGATTTGTTTTTGTAGGTCTTTTTTCTTCCCTTCCCCTTTTGTTTAATTCTTTTGTGGTTTGATGACTATCTTTAGTGTTGTGTTTGGATTGTTTTTTCCTTTTTGTGTGTGTATCTACTGTAGATTTTTGGTTTGCAGTTCTCATGAGGTTTCAACTTGGCCATCTATATCATACACACATACATATACATACACACACAATTATTTTGAGTTGCTTGTCTCTAACATTATACCTAAAGTAACTAGAGAAAGAAGAACAAACAAAGTCAAACCTCCCAAATATATGTAAATATGTACAGACTTACAGGACCTACTCTGTCACCCACAAGTTTTACTTCAATTACACTAATTCTTATGGGAGTAAGTTCAATGACAGCGAGAGGATGGATTTCTAGAGGGTGATTATCAATAACAAAGATAACCAATAAACCCAATGGACTTCTTCACTCTCTTAGCATAGGTATCATTTTATACTTCTTCATGTGATTATTTGACTGATGTCTGTCTTGTCACTAGACTGATACCAGAGATTGTCTTTTATTTTATCATAACTGTACTCTTGAACATGGTAGGTAGCCAATTGTCTAAGCCTAAAATTAGCAACTATATATGATCAGGCAAAAATATTGTTCTTTAGCTCAGAGGAATTTTTTATTTTAATGACATATATATATATATATATATGTATATATATATATATATATACACACACACACACACACTATCTAATTAAAATATCCACTTGACAATGTCAAGTGTATCTCAAGACATGTGTCAAAACTGAACTTGGTATATTTTCTCTAAAATGTACTCATGATCAATAATTCCTCCCTTTTAAGGAATAGCACCACCATGTATCCAGTTACACAAGCCTGAAATGTAGGAGTGGTTCCTGCATTTATGAACTGTAATATCCAACACATCTTTAAGTCTTGCACACATTATTTCCTAAATATGAATTAAATGAAGCTTTCCTTTTCTTGAAATGCTAGTGTATTTTTTCACCTATCATTTTTTATTCAACTGGCAAGTTTTTCTTTCCACTTCCACACATTAGCATATGGATTAATACATATTATACTATGTATATACCATCATCATTGTAGGTTAGTCACTAAGTCATGTCTGACTCTTGCCACCCCGTGGACTGTGGCCTGCCAGTCTCCTGTTTCCTTGGGATTCTCCAGGCAAGAATGCTGGAGTGGGTTGCCATTTCCTTCTCCAGGATACCATTAACATATGTGATATATTTTGATATGTATTATATAATGGCAATGTAATTTCATATTATTATAATTTTGTAACATATATTTTATCTATTGTGTGTATGTACTTGCTAAGTTACTTCAGTCGTGTCCAACTCTGTGCAACCCTATGGACTGTAGCCCACCAGGCTCCTCTGTCCGTGGGATTCTCCAATCAAGAATATTTCAGTGGGTTGCCTTGCCCTCTTCATTTCATTTATTATATATACTAAAATAATATAAAATATTATCTCTAGTGTATATATAATTTTAATATAATATTTATACTATAAATAATATAACATATTATATATATATACACACTAATATGTGTTGAGGGCAGGAGAAGAAGTGGACAACAGAGGATGAGATGGTTGGATGGCATCACCAACTCAATGGACATGGGTTTGGGTAGACTCCAGGAGTTGGTAATGGACAGGGAAGCCTGATGTCCTGCAGTTCATAGGGTCACCAAGAGTCGGACACAACTGAGTGCCTGAACTGAACTGAACTCATGGAAAAGTAAGTTATTATTTATAAATATATTTATATCTGGATGCTCACCTGAATCAGTGCTGAGTTCACTTGGGCTCTGTGTACCCAGCAAACAATGACTGAGTGCCTCTGTGTCAGACACTGTCTGAGATATTTGAAATATCTAAAGTGTCTGTGATAAGTTTTCTGTCCTCAAAGCCCTCAGTCCTAAATTGTGCTACAGATTATCTGACCTTGCAGGGAATCTGTAGTCAGTTCACTTATCACTTTTCTTTGTCCCTGATAATTGTGATATTTTTTATTATTGGGGAGAATTGAATAAGTCCCCCTGAAATTCATATTTTGAAGTTCTAACCTCCAATACTTCAAAATGTGACTGTATTTGGACTTCAGATCTTTAAAGAGAGTAATTTAGTTAAAATGAGGGTTCCCCCTAATCTAAGAACTAATGTCCTTATGAAAAGAAGAGATTAGGGCAGACACATAAACACACAGGAAAAGACAATGTGTATACCCAGGGAGAGAATGGACATCTACGCACCAAGGAGAGAGGCTTTAGAAGAAACCATCCCTGTCATCACATTGATCTTGGACTTTCGGAATCTAGAACTACAAGGAAATGTGTTTGGTCCTTTAAGCTATCAAGTCTTTGGTACCTTGTAGGGCTACCCTGGTAACTGGGGACATTGGCACTGTCTCTCTAGGTCCTTATTGTTGATATCTCAATGTGCTTTACAACAAACATTAAGACTTTTAATAATAATAACCAAAGTTTGCTATCAGCTTCAACATTTAAATGATTGTATATACCACACCTTAATCAATCTTCACACCAACCTGAGGATGCCAGTGCTTGATATTCTTATTTCACCAATTATATTTTCCTAAAGTCTCTGTTAGCAAGTGATGGAGCCTGGATTAAAATCCAAGGTGTTTCAGTCCCAAGTTTATGAGTGTTTAAACATTTCCTCAGTATTACTCAAATTGTACAGTGAGCAACGTAGAATTAGCTGTAATTGGCTTTCTTCACAAAAAGTGGTTAACACAATAGGCTTTTGTATTCTCATCAAGGAGTTCAGATGTGCATGTGTGGGGCTGTGTGTGAGTCTGTAGCCTCTGGTGACTAACTGAAACATTTACAATCAATGGGAATCAAACACCTCGCAACAGTATTCTTCAAATGATGTTCATTAAGTGAAGCTTTTCTTCTCTCACAACCTAAAATAATCTCGTTTTGCAGAAATAAACAAGAACAGTGGCCTGGGGATATTCAGGCAAGATTCCACCACAGAAAATAGAATGTAGAAGTTGTTAGCCTTTTTTGTCTGTATGAGCTGTTATGATACCTTGTGCTTAAAAATCACAGTCTGGCAAAATTAGCTTACCAATAGCCTGGATACTGAATTCAACATTCTGATACCCTCCCACTGTGGTGCTATTAGAAGCTATGTAACTATGACTTGAAATTGACAAACACCCTATTTACCACTGATGCATTTTGTCTGTTCCAAGCAGTGCTTATGTTTGGGATCTACCACAGTAAAAATTATACTTCTAAGGCATGTTTAGAGGAGACTATAGTTCTGTTTATTAATAAAAGGCATTCTTTCCGAAGGGATATTTTTCTTTCCAATTTCACATGTTAATCTGGTTTTGAAAAAAAATATTTAATTGTGAAAAATTTTTCAAAGACTCAGAAATAAAGATCATTGTGAAGATCAGTGACTTTAATTATGGTTTTACCATTGAAGTATCCAGTACTTGCTTTTTCTCATATTTAGGAATATTATGAATGATAGTCAATAACCTCATTTTATTATTCATCAATATTTTTCCAACAAGTTTTTTGGGATCTTACCATATCTGTTGGTTTGCTGTGAAGTAAAGAATGAAGCAGTTCAGAAAAGGGCTTACAGTCAATTTGTAGAAATAGTACATACATAAAGTAGTTATTGAGTACATGACTATATGTAGGTATATCAAATTAGGTATTAAAGCATGACATTTTCAAAATTAAACTTAATAACTCAAGATTTAGGTGTTCAGAAAATGATACAGTCAGCATTTGTCTGGCTTATAAATCATTTAATTTAAAGAAAATCTTTCAATATATCACTGCCATTTGACCTTTTTTAAAATGATAAACCTCTATTTTTTCTGCAGAGTTTTATAGGTTTTCGTATACAATGTCATTAAATATTACCAAGTATTTGGCTGGTTTATTAGCCCAGTCAAAATAAAATCCTTAGTATGTGACTTTTGTATATGGAAATCCTAAGTCATTATACATTGATGATTTAGCCCAAAGGCTTTTCAAACAATGGCTCTAATTTCTCACTCAAGGAAGCACTACACGCTTAACAAAGGAAAACCGGAAGCCATACATAGAGATTTTTGTCCCTCATAGTTCAGTTGGTAAAGAATCTGCCTGCAATGCAGGAGACCCTAGTTCAATTCCTGGGTTGGGAAGATCTGCTGGAGGAGGGATAGGCTACCCACTCCAGTATTCTTGGGCTGCCCTTGTGGCTCAGCTGGTAACAAATCCACTGGCAATGTGGGGGACCTGGATTTGATCCCTGGGCTGGGAAGATCCCCTGGAGAGGGGAAAGGCTGCCCACTGCAGTATTCTGGCCTGGAGAATTCTATGGACTGTATAGTCCATGGGGTCACGAAGAGTAGGACATGACTAAGCCATTTTCACTTTCACTTTCAAATTTATTTAGTCTTATACAAGCATTAATATATATATGTCTGGGTAAATAGGAGTATGGTATAATGGTTGGATGGTTTGATAAATTTGACAATAGATAGAGAGGTAGAGAGAGAGAGAGAGAAAGAGAGCTGAATAGATAGATAGATAGATAGATAGATAGATAGATAGATAGATAGATAGATAGATAGATGACAGGGCTTCCCTGGTGGCTCAGTGGTAAAGAATCCATCTGCCAAGCAGAAGATGCTGGTTCAATCCCTGAGTCAGGAAGATCATCTGCAGAAGGGAATGGCAACCCACTCCAGTATTCTTGCCTGGGAAATCCCATGGACAGAGGAGCCTGGTAGGCTACAGGCCATGGGGTCACAAAAGAGTCATAACTTAGTGACTAAATGAGAGAGAGAGAGAGATTGACTAATCAAGGCACTATCACTTAGGGAAGTTTGGAGTCTGGTCATTGTCTGGCCTAGCTTTGTTCCTAGTAATGCTTTCTAAGGCCCACCTGACTTCATACTCCAGGATGTCAGGCTCTAGGTGAGTGACAACACCATCGTGGTTTTCTGGGTCATTAAGACCTCTTTTTTATACAGTCTTTCTGTGTATTCTTGCCATCTCTTCTTAATTGCTTCTGTTTCTGTTAGATCCTTACTGTTTCTGTCCTATTTTGTGCCTATCTTTGCATGAAATATTCCCTTGTTATCTCCAGTTTTCTTGACAATATCTCTAGCCTTTTCCATTCTACTGTTTTCCTCTATTTCTTTGCATTTTTCACTTAGGCTTTTTCATCTCTCCTTGCTATTCTTTGGAACTCTACATTCACTTGGCTGTATCTTTCATTTCTTCTCTGCCTTTTGTGTCTCTCAGCTATTTTTAAGGACTTCGCAGACAACCATTTTGCCCTCTTGCATTTCTTTTTATTTGCTATTGTTTTGGTCACCACCTCCTGTACAATTTTACTAACCTCCTTTCATAGTTCTTCAGGTACTCTGTCTCTAAGATCTAATCCCTTGAATCTGTTTGTCATTTTCACTGTATAGTCATAAGGGGTTCGATTTAGGTCATACCTGAATGGCTTAGTGGTTTTCCTGACTTTCTTCAATTTAAGTATGAATTTTGTAATAAGGATCTGATGATCTGAGCCACAGTCAGCTCCCAGTCTTGTTTTTGCTGACTGTATAGAGCTTCTCCATCTTTGGCTACAAAGAATATAAGCAATCTGATTACAGTATTGACCGTCTGGTGATCTCCATGTGTACAATTGTCTCTTGTCTTGTTGGCAGATGCTGTTGGCTATGACCAATAGGTTCTCTGGGCAAAACTGTTAGCCTTTTCCCTGCTTAATTTTGTATTCCAAGGCCAAATTTGTCTGTTACTCCAGGTATCTCTTGACTTCCTACTTTTGCATTTCAATCCCCTATGATGAAAAGGACATCTTTTTTTTTTTTTTTTTTTTTTTTTTTGGTGTTCTAGAAGGTCTTATAGGTCTTCATAGAACCGTTCAACTTCAGCTTCTTCAGCATTAATGGTTGGGGAATAGACTTGGGTTATTGTGATGTTGAATGGTTTGCCTTTGAAACAAACAGAGGTCATTCTGTCATTTAGAGATTGCACCCAAGAACTGCATTTTGGAATCCTGTTGACTATGAGGGCTACTCCTTTTCTTCTAAGGAATTCTTGCCCACAGTATGTGATATAATGGTCATCTGAATTAAATTTACCTGTTCCCACCTTTTTTAGTTCACTGATTCCTAAAATGCTGATGTTCACTCTTGTCATTTTCTGATTGGTGGTAAAGAATTGCCACTGTATGTCACTAGAACATAGATTACAAAACCAGGTAGAATATATTCTTAATCTGTATTCCAGGTTAGAGATGGGATCTAAAATTCCATCTCTAAAAATATGTTTATGGATCCTACTTTATTTCAAAATGTTTCTGTTTATTCAGTTGTAATTGTTCATGTCTACCCACCCATCCTAAAATTGTGTAGTATTTCAGAAGAAAAGTGGGGTTGAGGTAGGCAGATGTTATCTGAAAGGGTATTTCAGTTGAGGGGGAAAGCACCAGAAGCAGTAATATGGAGCATGGTCAGAAAAAATAATAATGCTCTCTTTCTAGTGGAAGCCCAGTTTCAGGGGTAAAGGCCTTTGCAAGAACCCTGGAAGTAAAATAGTTGTTTCAATATTTGACATTTCTTTTGAAAGAATTTTGGTTTACTTTCGTGTGTGTGTGTGATTCAGCTGTGTCCTTGTGCCCCCATGGACTGTAGCCTGCCAGGCTCCTCTGTCCAAGGGATTTCCCAGGCAAGAATTCTGGAGTGGATTCCCATTCTCTTCTCCAGGGGATCTTCCCAATCCGGGGATTGTACCCAGGTCCTCCACACTGCAGGAGGATTCTTCACTGTCTGAGTCACCAGGGAAGTCCTTTACCTACATATTCTTTCCTCAAGGTAATAAAATTCAAAATGATGGGCAAACCAAGTAATTTTATCAGTGCTATAATATGAACAGGAAATGAACAAATATGCCTCAATATTGTGAATTGTTAATTGATTTTTCTGATGTGACATGAAGTTGAATAATACTGTACAAATAATACCACATGATAAATGTTGAGGGAATATCTGCATAAAATATAGTAATTTTTTACCAAATAACCTGAAATCCAAATATGTAAAAACTATTTCAACTTGGCATATGCTTTCCTTCAAAATCTGCACTTCTTTAACCAAAATGATAAATATGAAAATCTAAAGAGTAAATCTACTAACATTTAAGATAAAAGTGATTCTATTTACTATTGCTGCTATTTCCATTTGCCATCAATTATTACCATGTAACTTCAACTTTGTGAATCTTTGCAGACTTTTACAAGTGAAGCACTTGCTGCTTTAAGGCTGATTATTTTGTAATCTGATTATTCACAGCTTGCTAATTTGTAATTGGGCTTTTACAACTAGAAAACCTCCAGATTTAAGAAAAAACTAATTTATTTTTTTCTTGGGTTAATTGTAGTGTTCACACAAAACAGTGGAGTGAGATGACTTCTAGTGGGCTTTGTGCAGTGTTCTGGAACCAATAAAATATATTATTGATTGCCTAATGAAAAGCACCACGTTCATACAAATTTACTGTGTCTGGGCAGGGGTACAACTGCTACTTTTATTCTGTGTGGGGAATCACCTGCCATTTTGCCAAGGTCTATTGCTACATATCAAGAGGGGCTTAAATTAGGTTGAGGTTACCTACAGGGCACTTTGTAAGGTGCCCTTATCCTTTTCCTTTCCTGCAGAGCTACCCACTGATTCTAATTTAGCCAAAGATCATCAAAATTAATTATGATTGAGTGGTATTATAATGGAAACAAAGTACAAGTCAAGCACCTTTGACTGTCTTCAAATGATGGAATAGAATCATGTATTGTACTATTGAGGACTTAAGCAAACTGACTCTTGTCTAGGCAGATTGGATTTGGTGATTCAAAACTAAGAATTTTCAATAAAACATTGAGAAGATATTTCAAAGAGAGATAGGACTGCCAAAATCAAATTAAAATTATTATAAAATGAAAATATTCTCATTTTACTAAAAATTTGAGCAATGATCTCAAATTTTGGTCAACATTGAGTTGCCACAGTTGAGAGAATAAAAGCAACGTAGGAGATTTTTGTCATCTTCCACAAACACACAATCTACTGGCTTTTGTGTGACACTGGGTATAGTCATGTAAGAATGTTAAGTAGTACGTGTATCAGTCAGGAAATGTAGATTATTCTATTGTAACGAACATCACCTCAAACTATGGTGATAAACAGTAAAGATTTATTGCTCACCTATGCTACACATCTGATGTCTCGGTGGTAAAGAATCTACCTATAATGCAGGGGATGCAGATTCGATCCCTGGGTCAGGAAGATCCCCCAAAGAAAGGCATGGCAACCTACTCCAGTGTTCCCCTGGATGTGGACAGAGGAGCCTGTCTTTATCCCATGGACAGAGGAGCCTGGTGAGCTACATATACACACAGTCCAGATAGCACAGAGTTGGACAGATTGGAGCAGCTGAGCATGTACACATATGCTGCACATCTAATGACAGTTGGCAGAAAGCACTGCTCATCATAGTTAATCCAGAACCCAGGCTATGTAAGAATGAAAGCAAGTTCCAAAAGGTTTCATGCTGGCAGTTAAATACTCCTGCCCAGAAATGGCTCCCATCTCTTCTCCTACATTATTGCATGTTCCGTTCACAGGGACCATGCCATACATGGGGAAAATAATGAACAGTTATTGAAGAATATTAATGACTACCAGAGTTCTTAAGGATTAAAGGGAGTGGGACAAACCAGTTACTATCTAGGAAAAGACACAATTGAAACGTTAAACCTTTTGTCATTCTTCAACAAAAAACAGTTGATTGATATTTATATTGTCCTTGATACTGCCTTCATATCCTTCGGTTGAATAAGAAGATACATATAGCATAAAATTATCAAATTATGTCTCACTCATAAAAACTGAAAATATTTAGTATATTAGACTGCTTATACCTAGGCCAGTTCAAAAATCCTGCTGAAAGTAAAATGATCTTATCATATGAAACTGCGCTGAGGCTTTCATGGACAAGGTCACTAGTTGTTCTAGCTTCTAGCGCTAAGAGCTCATCTCCCCATGCTCTAGATTTTGGAGGGGACAGAATAGAGCTTTCTCCAGCTCCATGGCTGTCATGAGAGACATTCAAAGGGTGGATGTGGGAGAGAGAAAGTCAAGAATGATGTTTCCAGAGAATAGTTAAATTTGTGAATCTTTTTGTAGAATTACATTGAGAATTAATGTCTATGATAGTACTGTAGACAGCACAAACCCGAGTGATGTTTTCAGAGAACAGCCTAAGATCACATCATAAACCACTATAATTGCTTTACAAGTGGTAGTTATATATGTGGGCCAGTTTGTATGTTTGTGTGTTGGCTTGCTTGGTTTAAGCAAATAAATTTTATTTTCATCCAGGGTATAGTTTGTCTTCTTTCGTATTCCACTGTCTGGTATTCCAATCAGGGCTTCTCTCTATCTATAATCACTACAATGTATGAGTCTTTGAGTACAGAGTTACTGAAGAATGATTTGGTTAGATCTTAAACATGCATATTGATTTACTCTTGTGTATCCTGAGCTGTTTTTCAAAGTAGGTTATGTGAAGGAGCAGGAGGAGGTCTTGAGAGTTGTTGGGATTTAGGGAAAGATAACTTTGTGGAAGGTGAAGAAGTGAGAATTTAAAATGGAATATGTTGGAATAATAGAAAAATTGTACTGTTAGAAAAAGTTTGTTTCTTGCTTTCCTTCTCTATTTTCCTGTACCTAACTTGTGATTGCTTGGTAGCTTGACAGAACACTCTAGATCAAATAAGATTAAAAAGAACTCTGTAATGTGAGAGGGTTCCAGTACGCCCTGACAGAAGGGAAAGAAGGATATTCTATATCACAGTGTTGTACAAGAAATTTCTGTAGGTAACTGGCAAGGCTTGTGAATGCACTGGGATGAATTGTATCCCCACCCCAAAATCATGTTTTCCTAGAACCTCAGAATATGACCTTAATTGGGAATAGGTCTTTGCATATATAATTAGCTAAGTTAGGATGAGATCATACTAGATTAGAGTGGGCCCTACATCCAGTATGATTGTTTATGAGAAGAGGAGAAAATTGAGCCAGACAGAGACACACAGAGGAAAAGGCCATGAAATGGTGGAGGCCAAGCTTGGAGGTATGCTGTCACAAGCCAAGGAACTCCTGAAGTCATCAACAGTCTGGGATAGTCAAGGAAGGATTTTTTTCCCTAGAGTCTTTGGAGGGAGCATTGTCCTGCCAATGTCTTGAGTTTGGACTTCTAGCCTTCAGAACTGCAAGAGAATAAATATCTCTTGTTTTAAAATACCCAGTTTGTCAAACTTTGTCACGGACACCCTAGGAAAATAATACAAGTCGATATTTCTGGATAAGTAATTTGGGTACTTCTAATTAAGTAAATAATGGCTAATTCCATTTAAAAAATAATAATCTTTTCTGGTTGTCTAACCTCTTTGCTAAGTTTTCATGACGGTTCGGTCCATTTTCTGATTCATATAGTAAGTAGACTACTACTATAGTTGTGATTTGCCTGTGTATTTTTGAAAGACAATGTATAAATGTGATGAGTATACCTAATAAGTGGCTTTTTATGTATTATTGGATAATGAGTCTATGAATGGTACAAATGCACATTATGAAAACAAAGATTTAGTATCTTTACAGTAAAACAAGATAGCATAAGAGGAGTATTAGAGTAAGAGTGGAAAGACTGGGGTTCCATTGTTGCCACTACCATTTATATCTGTGTGACTCTAGACAAACTACTACATTTTTTCCACATCTGTAACCAGATAATACAAATGTCAGGCTTTCTATCAAATAAAAAATTAAAGAATAAATGAACACCTTAGAACAACTTTATTATAATAATATGAAATATATTGCATTTATTAGAAAATTGTTTAAGAAAAGTCTCAAGTACTATGTGTAGATACCACATTTGCAAATGATATTTTCTGGTATGATAGAAAATCTCTGCTCAACTCAGTGCCCATTTTAATGACTTAGAGAGGAGTTTATTGGAAGCAAAATTTATTTTAATAATTCAGGGTGTCATTTTCACAAAGTCATATGGAACCATTTTGCAGACCTGAGAGCAAGGGGATGAGTGGCATCTGGCCTGTAATTTGTAGCTGATTGGCTTCACAGGCCACAACATTCAAGTCTCTGCACACATCGTAGAAAAATCTCTCCCAAGTTCTGTATCAGTAATGAGAGTTTGTCTTTCCAATCTGTTTCTTAGGAAAAATGAAGGTGGTGGTGGTATTGTACAGGCATTTTTTAGGAGAGTGGATGAGCTGACAGCCTGGTCTTCTGGGTGCTCTGTTGATCACAGAAAGCAGTTCTCATCATTTATTTTTAGACTTTTATAAAACTCCATGGACAGCATGATAAAAGAGAGAAAGGCAAGTGATATCTGTATGCATGCAGAATTAACAAAATTTGGGAATATTGATACTCTTCAAAAGATAATTTGTCTGCATTTCCATCATTTTGTGTGTACCACTGGCATCTTGACACCTGCAGATTTTGGCTGAGCCTGTGTTGAGCAGATGCACGCTCCAGCACATTGGGTGTGGTTGTCAGGCTCTGTGCTTCCCTTCACAAGTGGGACTCCCGCCCCCACCCCCCAGGAAAGAGCTGAATATTGCATTTATCCTGTGTATTTCTTTCAATTTATGCTCTGCATGTCATTTCTGTTCATTAATATGATAATTAGAAAATTTATCCTCTCTACCCCACCCTTTAAAAATCTAGGATTCAGTATCATTTACTAGCCCCATCCAGCCCACTTATTCCCTCATATTGTCCATTGATGGGGAATTGTAAGAGGAAGAAATAGATGAAATATCTCATTGGTCAAAATCTCAGTGTTGGTTCTTTAATATATTTAATAACATAAGGAAAATTAAGTGCCACTTAGTGTCAACTGATTTTTATTTAAAATTATTTTTGTTTTTTAAAGCTTACTTTCAACTTTATAGAAACTATTTACTTCGTGCAGTATGAATTTAAAATATATACTTAAAACAATAAATCATTAAAATATAGAAATATTGATACTATTAGCTAAACTTGAGTAACCACTAGGAGGAGCTGAGTACTTTTATCAAGAATATGTAAGATTTATGTCTTAAAATAATTAATAAAATATTATCAGTATGTTGTATGATAAAAGTATGATAAAAGTAAAATTAAGTTGCAATACATTGGATGTCATTATGATTGTATAATAACTTGGGAACTAGAAGTACAAAATGAATACCATTGTATGTTTCAGCTGATTAAATTACTAAGAGCTTTGAAGAAATTAAAATAAAACAGTATAGGTTTGATTTTGCATATCAAAGACTCATGTGAATTTGTCTTTTTTCTTGAAAATGAAGCTAATTTGTAGCTAGTATGGTAAAAATAGATCTAAAGTAGGATATAAAGAAGTACAAAGCAGACTTTTGGAACAAGAAATATATATCTAAAAACAGAAATATAGACCAATGGAACAAGATATAAAGCCCAGAAATAAACCCATGCACCTATGAGTACCTTATTTTTGACAAAGGAGGCAAGAATATATTATGGGGCAAAGGCAGCCTCTTCAATAAATGGTGCTGGGAAAACTGGACAGCTACATGTAAAAGAATGAAATGAGAACACTTCCTAACACCATACACAAAGGTAAACTCAAAATGCATTAAAGATCTAAATATAATACCAGAAACTATAAAACTCTTAGAGGAAAACATAGGCAGAACACTCGATGACATAAATCAAAGAAAGATCCTCTATGACCCACCTCCTAGAGTAAAGGAAATAAAAACAAAAGTAAACAAGTGGAACCTGATTAAACTTAAAAGTTTTTTCACAACAAAGAAAGGTGAAAAGACAACCCTCAGAATGGGAGAAAATAATAGCAAATGAAACAACAGACAAAGGATTAATTTCCAAAATATACAAGCAGCACGTACAACTCAATACCAGAAAAGCAAACAACCCAATCAACAAGTGGGAAAAAGACCCAAACAGACATTTCTCCAAAGAAGACATACAGATGGCTAACAGACACATGAAAAGATGTTCAACATCACTCATTATTAGAGAAATGCAAATCAAAACTATAATGAAATATCACCTCATACCAGTGAGAATTGCTGTCCTCAAAACATCTACAAACAATAAATGCTGGAAAGAGTGTGGAGAAAAGGTAATGCTCTTGCACTGTTGGTGGGAATGTAAATTGATACAGCCACTATGGAAGACGGTATGGAGATTCCTTAAAAAACTAGGAATAAAATCACCATATGCACTGTTGGTGGGAATGTAAATTGATACAGCCACTATGGAAGACAGTATGGAGATTCCTTAAGAAACTAGGAATAAAATCACCATATGACCCAGCAATCCCATGCCTAGGCATGTACCCTGAGGAAACCAAAATTGAAAAAGACATATTTTCCATTGTTCATTGCAGCACTATTTATTGCAGCTAAAACATGAAAGCAATCTAGATGTCCATCGACAGATGAATGGATAAAGAAGTTGTACATATACACAATGGAATATTACTCAGCCATAAAAAAGGAGCACATTTGAGTCAGTTCTAATGAGGTGGATTAACCTAGAACCTATTATGCAGAGTGAAGTAAGTCAGAAAGAGAAAGATCACATTCTAACATATATATATACAGAATCTAGAAAAATGGTACTGAAGAATTTATTTATAGGGCAGGAATGGAGAAATAGACATAGAGAATAGACTTATGGACATAGGGAGGGGGAGGAGAGGATGAGATGTATGCAAAGAGTAACATGTAAACTTACATTACCGTATGTAAAATAGATAGCCAATGGGAATTTGCTCTGTGGCTCTGGAAGCTCAAACAGGGGCTCTGTTATCAACCCAGAGGGGTTGGATGTGGAGGGAGATGGGAGGGAGGTTCTAAAAGGAGGGGATATATGTATACCTATGGCTGATTCATGTTGAGGTATGACAGAAAACAACAAAATTCTGTAAAGCAATTATCCTTCAATTAAGAAATAAATAAATTTTTAAAAATTAAAAAATAAAATATAGTATATATCTAAGAAACCACATAAGTATGATGATATGAAGACATGATCAAGAATGTACTTTATATGGGATGGTAGAAGTATGTAAAAATGCCTGATTTGGTTATTTCCTAAATAAGTTGCAAAAATGTGGCATGATACATTTGACAGTCGATCATGATCACTATGAATGAATTATATTTTAAACAAAAACATAATTTGCAATGACTGCTTATATTCAAGGGCAGCCGTGGAGATGAAAGCTTGTTGGCCAATTTTTTAATTCCTTAGGAATTCTGGTTATGGGTTTGATTCAAAATGTGCCTGGCTTCATTAACAGGGTATTTTTTTGAGTGTTCTGGA
Source organism: Cervus canadensis (assembly GCF_019320065.1). Lineage (NCBI taxonomy): Eukaryota > Metazoa > Chordata > Mammalia > Artiodactyla > Cervidae > Cervus > Cervus canadensis. The sequence continues at coordinate 19,907,356 of NC_057388.1, forward strand.
TTCTGAAATTCTTCCTGAGCATAGGAATGGTGCAGAAGTACAGATGGCACATAATTGACAGCATACTCTGATTTAAATATTTGTCCATCTCTAGGACAGCCTGGGGGTTTCCATGGTGCCTCAGTGGTAAAGAATCTGCCTGGCAATGCAGGAGACACAGGTTCAATCCAATCCCAGGGTCACAAGATGCCCTGGAGGAGGAAATGGTAACTGATTTTAATAGTCTTGCCTGGAGAATTCAATGGATGGAGGTGCCTGGCAGGCTACAGTTCAAGGTGTTGCAAAAGAATTGGATAGAATTTAGTGACTAAATGACAGCAACAATAGCAGGACAAGCTCAGGCTACAAGGCTGAATGATTGAAAGGGCCAACTCTGTAGTCTGATGGGCTTACGATCACGTGCTTGGTCTTCTACTTATCACCTTATCACTTATGACCTTAAGCAGTTTATTAACCTGTCCCCACTGTTTATTAAGGAAATATTTGTCCTTAATAAGCAGTATTACTATCTTAAATGCAAGAGTTAATTAATAAACATTTGTAGACACATGATGCCAAGTAACAACAAAAACAATAATAGTAAAAGACAGTATTTGTTGAGGATTTTCTATATGCTAACAGCTAAGCTAAGCATTTAATTTCTGCAACAACCTTATGATACAGATTGTTTATTGTTAGTTTGTAGAAAAACAGTTGATTTTTATATTGAACTTGTATTCTGTGACCTTTCCATATATATTTGTCAATTCTATTAGATTTTTTAAATTCCTTAAAATTTTCAGAATATAGGATTATATTGTTTACAAATTGAGACATTTTTATTTCTTCCACTTCCTGTTAGGTGCCTGTTATTTCTTTTTCTTACCTGATTGTAGTAAGAACTTCCAACATGTTGTTGGATAAGAGAGACAAGAGTAGACACAGCTGTCTTATTCCTAATCTTAATGAGAGTAACTTTACTCTTTAAGCATTAAACAGAATGTTAGTTGCGGGTTTTTCATAGATGCCCGTGGTCAAAATTTCCTTTTATTCCTACTTTATTGACAGATATTCTTTTTTTTTTTTAATTAAGAATGGCTGATGGATTTGTTAAAATTATTTTTCTCTGTTTATTGAGATGAGCCTGAGGTTTGTCCTTTAACAAAGTAATATTGTATTTCATTAACTAATTTTTGAACATTAACCTAACCTGTATTCTTGCAATAAATTTCATTTGGTTATCATGTATATTTTTATATGTTGCTTAATTTGTGATTGCTTTTTTTTTTTATTTTTTGGGTCAGTATTCACGAGAAACATTGATATTCATGTCCTTTTATTGTGACATCCTTATCTAGTTTTATCACTGGGCCAACAGTAGCGGCATAGAATGAATTAAGAAATGTTCTAGACTTTGAATTTTATGAGTCTGTGAATGACTTATATCTCTTTTCAGAAATTTGCTAGAATTTATTTGTAAAATGATCTGTGCCTGGATTTTTCTTAGTTAGGAACATTTTAAGTATCAAGTTAATTCTTTTAGTTGCTATGGGTCTATTTCTATTTTTAAATTTCTTTTATCTATCAATTTAGATAGTTTGTTTCCTTTTAGGACTTAGTCTGTTTAATTCAGGTTGACCAGTTTTTCAGGATAAAGTTTTTCTTATTTCTTTATAGTCCTTTTAATTTATGTAAGATTCATAATGATATGCCCTCTTTCATTTCTGGTTTTAATAATTTGTGTCTCTCTTTTTCTCTTGACCAGTCTAGATAAAGTTTGTCATGTTTTTAAATTTTTCTAAAGAACTAGCTTTTCATTTCATTGATTTTCTCCATTGATTTTTTGTTTCTCTGATTTACCAAATTCTTTTCTGATACTTATTTATGTGTTTCATTATTTCTTTGTATTTTTTTCTTCCTGTACTATCTTCTTCAGGTAGAAATGTATTGATTTGAGATTATCTTTCCTAATGCAGACATTTAAAGATAAAAAATTCCCTCTAAATACACTTTTACTACAGTACAAAATATTTTATTTGTTGTAATTCCATTTTCAGTCAGTTCAAAGTATTTTCTAATTTTTCTTTGAGCCATCTTTGAACCATAAGTTATATTGGAAGTATGTAATTTATTTCCCAAAGCTTGGAATTTCCCTGAATTCCTCTGTTGCCAATTTCTAATTTAATTTCTTTGTGTTTGAAAACAAATTTTATTTCCTTTAAAATTACTTATTTCTGTGATATAGCCTAGCATATGATTTATCATGGAAAATTTTTCATATGCTCTTTGTTACTGTTTAGTCATTAAATTGTGTTAGACTCTTTTTGTGACCCCATGGACTGTAGCCCACCAGGCTGCTCTGTCCATGGGATTTCCCGCAGTGGGTGCTATTTCCTTCTCCAGGGATCTTCCTTCTCTAGGGATCATACCTGCATCTCCTGCACTGTAGGCAGTTTCTTTACCACTGAGCCACTGGGAAAGCCCCCATATGCTCTTTAAGGGAATACATATTCTATTGCTATTGAATGCATGATTTCATAGATCTCAGTTACATATAGATTTTTCTTTGGCTATATGGGAACTGTTTATATATTTTTTTGTCTTTGAAGCATAGTTTGCTGGTTGTAGAATTGTTGACTGATTGTCTTCAGATATTTGAATATGTCATCTCACTAAAATTTGGCCCCCATAAACTCCAATGAGAAATCAGCTCTAAATTTTACTATGATTTTCCTTTGTGTGCTGAGTACTTTTTAATCTCATTGCTTTGAGGACTCTCTTTTTGCCTTTGGCTTTCACTAGTTTAACTATGAAGTATCTACATGTAAATCTCTTTGTATTCTATGTAGACGTAGATAAACAGAATAGGTATAAATATTAATGTGTTTGTGTGTGTGTTAGTCACTCAATATTGTCCAACTCTTTGTGACCCCATGGATTGTAGCCCACCAGGCTCCTCTTTCCCTGGAATTCTCCAGCCAGGAATACTGGAGTGGGTAGCCATTCCCTTCTCCAGGGGATTTTCCTGACCCAGCAAAGGAACCTGGGTTTCCTGAAAGCAGGCAGATTCTTCACCATCTGAGCCACTAGGGACACCCATGTGTATGACTATTTTTCATCAAATTTGACATTTTTTAGTCATTATTTCTTCAAAAAATTGTTTTTGCCCCTTTCTAACTAACTCTGCCACTAACTAACTAACTCAGGCAATCAAGAAAGATTTCAGATAGATACAGAGTGTATTAAGCCAAACTATAGTATATTACTTAAAAATACTTACTAAGAAAGAGTGGTGAAACTTAATCTTATAAAGTTAATAATTTATTCAGAAAAACAAGTAAATGATATGTACTTTATAAATAAAATCCAAGAGAAAGAACACACTGAATAAACATACACAAGATAAATAGAAGAATTATTTAATGAGAAGATGTTTAGTAGGGATACCAATAAAATATGATAAAATATCTATTAAATCTATAGCATAATATGAATATCAAACTTATTAAGTGCTAGCAAATATATATTTATTCATATTAATAAAATGCTTAACTGATACACAGTGTTTTTTTAAAATATTAACTTTGATGATAGTTGTATAATCCAAACACTGCTTGAAGAACTTCTATATTATCCTTTCCCATTTTTGATTAGAATATATCATAACCTAAATATTCAGTTACATACTCATTTTTTATTTTTGTATAAAATTATATTTAAAAATTTTATATAAAAAGAGCTGCCATGTTTCCTAGTAAACAGATTTCTTAGGTCCTGACTAAGAGGAGGATTAAAATATTCCTAGGGCCTATGAAAAATGGGGCAGAATATAATTTTGCATACATTAGCAGTGTTTTAGGATAATTATTTATTATAACCAGATTCTTAATTTAAATTTAATTTATCAGAACATTCTTCTCATTTTTTAGTTAGCTTGAAATATGATTTGACAATTGGTTATTTGAGAAATTAGCTTTTTTTTTCCCTGACATAGAGCAAAGATAGTAAGCCTTTCCATTCTCCCACAATTTACTTACCACACTGCCCTGTATACTTTTTTTTCCAAGAATAGAAAATCTTTCAAAAGGAAGATATTGCCTATAAACCACAAATTCACTTTTTAAATGGTGCTATTATCAAAAATAGACTTCAAATTTTATAAAATCATTATTTCCACTTAAAATCTTCCCTTATTTTAAAAAATTAAATAAAAATTCTATGACCTATATGACATTTTTCTTTAATATATAAACATGTTGATTTAAAAAAAAATGAAAATTCTTATTGAAGTTGATGATTGTTATATAGTCCACTGTGTAGTTCAGAATGACTGGACTCACCCTTGATGAATAAATCCAACAAACATATTGTGATTAATCTCAATTTCAAGACAATAGTGCTGATAACAAAGTTAAATCTTAATAAACACAGAAAGGGAGACAGTTTCAGGTGAACGATTTGACTTAAATGACATTCTAGTTGGCTAAACAGAAATGAAAGGTAGCTCCAAATGTTCTAGAGATACACTGTTCAATTTTTTATTGAAAATCAACATGATGATACTTGGTTCTGAGGCAAGTGGGTCTTTTGAATAGGAAGACCCATCAGTTCCACTGGGTAGGTTAATTTGTTTAGAGGTTGATGGCTGTCGATAACAACACAGTCTTTCACAATACATCTTAAAGAGAAGTTTAGAGAAGGTATTGAGAAGATATTTCCAGATCTTTAGTTTGCCATAAAAATTCCAGTACTTTGGAAGTGTTCCACAACCAGTGGTATTGAAAACTGCATATAGTAGAAATCATGTATTTAATAAAATTGAGAGTCTCATCATCAAAATTCTGCTACATAATTAATGGCCAACATGCATAAGATTTTGATTAAGTCAAATTATTATAAACAATACATAAATCATGAGCTCTAATATTCATTAAAATCAAATAATTTTACAGAGCTTCCTTTTAAAAAATATACTAGATTTAGCTATGAGTGCACTTTACTACCAGTACTCAATGATTTTTAATGGTAGATATTCAATTTTATTCTTTCAGCCAATCATAAGTTAAATTCTTCAAAAATAACATCACAAAGCTGTTACTGGAGATTTACAGGAATTCAGCTAGAATTACATCATTCATTCATTCAACAAAAATTTAATATCTACCAAGTGCGAAATATTTTGTCATATGTGTGAAAATAAATTACATTTATCTCCGAGAGTTGTTTGGTTAGCCTATTCATGATCACAGTTTAGTTCAAACCTAAATTATGTATTTCCTGAGGACAATGTGATTTGTAAGATCAATTCTTAAATTTTCTTCTGATTCCAGTTAATAATTTAGCTAAAGTCATCCTATATTGTGTACTAATGATAAGTAACTCTGAAACAAATAATCATGTCAAATAAATGACAGTGTCTCAAAGGCACAGAAGCCATGCATAGGTTACATATGGCCACTGAAGAAGTGCTTTTCAGGAACAAAAGATGAATAATAAATTGGCTAGGGTTTCAATCAAATAATCTCCTTAGCTACAGGTTAACATTTAATATATAAAAATTCAATCAGTTCAAATAAAAAAGTTGTATATCCACTCTGTACAGGGCATTTTTCTATAAACTATAATAGATATATGTCATATCTTGCAAAGTCCTTAGTATCTGTTAATGTTAGCATTTAATAAAAGCTAATGTTTTCTGAGAATGAAGCTGTATATTTCAGGAACTCTTCTAGGGCCTATACATTTATTATCTCTGAAACCACATGATCATCCTAAAAAGCTAGATGTTTTCATCCTTTATTTGCTGATGGAGAAAGAGCATTCACTCATTAAAACTTAGATCCAGATTGACTTCAACGCTTATCCACCCAAACCTCATACACTGGTCAAAAGAGTTCTATATATTACAAACATGATATTTAAGAAGAAAAGAATAGCAACAACAGGAAAGAAATTCTATAAGGTAGCAAAGAACAAGTAACAAAATGAGGAGTAATAATTGTAGTTGGAAAAATCTGTAAGGACTGGAATGATCAGATGAGTCAAGAAAGAATTAATATTTCAAGAAGAAATGTTAATAAATTATATACAAGTGGATAGAAAGTCAGTAAAATCAAATAAGTATGGAATGTTCAGGATACAGTCTAGAACAACTTTTTAAAGTTCAAAAGATGTTTGTATTTTTTTGAACAGTTTTGCATAATGGATTTATTCTTATAGCTAAATGGAACCAGAGAAGATTGTTAAACAGACAACTTATACAGTCTTGGAGGATTAATTGGACACTGTTATTCAAGTTGAGAAAACAAGCCAGGCAGACCAGTTAGAAGACAATCACAACGCTCTAGCCATGCAGTTGTGTGGTCAGGCTGAGTGCAAATTGATTAAAGGGGAAGAAATATGTCTATAGAAGGATCAGTGTTACCTGGGAACTGGAGGTGAGGTGGGAAGAGTGTGATTAGTTCAGAATCCATTCATTCATTGTGTCTGTGAGTCCCGAATCTTTCAAAAGGATACTCTAAGCTTTCCCCCTCTAATTGGCTATGACATTCTGCCAGCTGCTCCCTTGCTAGACAGGAAATCTGCCAAAATTTTTCTGAAGCAGCAGCTATGAATTTGTCCCAGGTGTTTGGGGAGTGTGATAGAGTGGGAGTAGGGCTTCAGAGAATGTAATCTAGGATACTCAGGCTTAGTGCAAAGGTCTCCTGTGGTTTTGCTGTGAGAGGATGGTTTGCTTTGACTGAAGATGGAGTGAAATAAGGGGAGATGGGCTTGTTGTGACATTAGATAAATACAGGCCAAATGAATGTATGTCAAGATTGTTAAAATAGTATTAATATCTAGAATCACATCTATTTATAGATTCTGTTTCTCAGATGAATAGGAATAAAACCAACTCTGACTAAATTGCGTTTTCTTTTGTATGACGTTGTCCAGATATGCAGTGTGATTGATGGCTGTGTTGGGAAGATTTGCTATTGGGAGCTATACACACTGCTTGTTTGAGTCAGACCTCAGGATGCAATTATAATTTCCCTTTTCTCCCATGATATAATAGTCTCAGATTTTTCCTCTAATTTTGAATTGCATTTCTCTCTGGGTGTGGGTATGGCATAAGCCCTCTTGGAGGAGATCGCCATTAATCCCACCATAGAGCTGCCAGAACTCACACAGGACTGGGAAATAGGCTCTCGGAGGGCACAACAGAACCTTGTGCATCAGGACCCAGGAGAAAGGAACAGTGACCCCACAGGGGACTGTCTGGATTTGCCTGTGGGTGTCCGGGAGTCTCCGGCGAAGGCGTGGGTCCGTGGTGGCCTGCTGCAGGGTTGGGGGCACGGACTGTAGCAGTACATGCCTGGGATCTTTTAAGAGAGGTCACCATTCTCTTCATTACCTCCACCATAGTTTCAATTCAGTTCAGTCACTCAGTGCCATTCTTCATTGAGCAACAACAATTTTCAGAAGCTGTCATAGCCAATCTCAGCATTCAAGGTAGTTGACTAACTCCTAATCAAACATAGGGAACCCTGGTCTTAATGATTGCTATCAATATCCTGGTTCCAGTGTGATGGGTGGATGCTGAATTGATGGACTACATAGAACATGCGCCTTATCTTTCTGGATTCAACTGTACTAAGACTTGTATGGTCTCTGTGTGTGTGTGTGTGTGTGTGTGTGTGTGTGTGTCTGTGTGTAGAGAGAGTTCAGTTTAGTTCAGTTCAGTCGATCAGTCGTGTCCAACTCTTTGTGACCCCATGGACTGTAGCCTACCAGGCTCCGCCATCCATGGGATTTTCCAGCAAGAATACTGGAGTGGGGTGCCATTTCCTTCTCCAGGAGACCTTCGTGACCCAGGGATTGAACCCGGATCTCCCGCATTGTTGGCAGACACTTTACCATCTGAGCCACCAGAGCTATTTACCTGGGGCCAGACTATGGAGTGGCTGTGCAGTGCTGGAGCGGCGAGCAGCAGAGAGGAGACACCCCACGTCCAAGGTCAGGAGCGCGGCTGCACTTCACTGGACCAGCCGTGTGGAGATACTCCATGTCCAAGGTCAGAAAAACCCCAGTAAGATGATAGGCACTGGAACAGCTGCTAGGAGATACCCCATGTCCAAGAGCATAGGAGAAGCCCCAGCAAGATGGTAGGAGGGGCAAATTCATGTTTAGAATCAAACTCTGTTCCTGCCAGAGACCCTCAGAGGGTTCAAACAAATCTTGTGTGCACCAGGACCCAGGGACCCCACAGAGACTGAGACAGAACTGTGTTTGAGCATCTCCTGTGGAGGTACGGGTCAGCAGTGGTCTGCCGCAGGGAAAGGGGCTCTGGGTGTGGGTATGGCATTAGCCCTCTTGGAGGTGGTGGCCATTAACCCCACTACAGACCTGCCAGAACTGACATAGGACTGGGAAATAGACTCTCAGAGGGCACGACAGAACTTTGTGCACCAGGACCTAGGAGAAAGGAACAGTGGCCCCACAGGAGACTTGCCTGTGGGTGTCTGGGAGTCTCCGGCAAAGGCGTGGGTTGGTGGTGGCCTTCTGCAGGGTTTTTTGGGGGGCATGGAATGTAGCAGTACATGCCTGGGATCTTTTGAGGGAGGTAGGTCACCATTATCTTCATTACCTGCACCATAGTTTGGCCTCAGGTAAATAGCAGCAGGGAATACAGCTCCACCCATCAACAGATATTGGATTAAAGATTTACTGAACATGGCCCCGCCCATCAGAACAAGACCCAGTTTCCCCCTTAGTCAGTCTATCCCATCAGGAAGCTTTCATAAGCCTCTTATCCTTCTCCATCAGAGGGCAGACAGACTGAAAGCCACAATCACAGAAAATGAACCAATCTAATCACATGAACCACAGCCTTGTCTAACTCAATGAAACTATGAGCCAAGATGGACTGGTCATGGTGGAGAGTTCTGACAAAATGTGGTCCACTGGAGAAGGGAATAGCAAACCACTTCAGTATTCATGCCTCGAGAACCCCATGAACAGTATGAAAAGGCAAAAAGATAGGAAACTGAAAGATGAACTTCCCAGGTCGGTAGGTGCCCAATATGCTACTGAAGAAGAGTGGAGAAGTAACTCCAGAAAGAATGAAGAGACGAAGCCAGAGCAAAAACAACACCCAGCTGTGGATGTGACTGGTGACAGAGGCAAAGTCTGACGCTGTAAAGAGCAATATTGCATAGGAACCTGGACTGTTAGGTCCATGAATCAAGGCAAATTGGAAGCAATCAAACAGGAGATGGCAAGAGTGAACGTCGACATTTTAGGAATCAGCGAACTAACATGAACTGGAATGGGTGAATTTAACTCAGATGACCATTATATCTACTACTGTGGGCAAGAATCCCTTAGAGGAAATGGAGTAGCCATCACAGTCAACAAGAGTCCTAAATGCAGTACTTGAATGTTGGATTTGGTGCTTTTAAACTGTTATGTTGGAGAAGACTCTTGAGAGTCCCTTGGACTGCAAGGAGATCCAACCAGTCCATCCTAAAGGAGATCAGTCCTGAGTGTTCATTGGAAGGACTGATGTTGAAGCTGAAACTCCAATACTTTGGCCACCTGAAGCGAAGAGCTGACTCATTTGAAAAGACCCTGGTGCTGGGAAAGGTGAAGGCAGGAGGAGAAAGGGATGACAGAGGATGAGATGGTTGGATGGCATCACTGACTCAATGGACATGACTTTGAGTTAAGTCAGGGGGTTGCTGATGGACAGGGAGGCCTGGCGTGCTGCATTCCATGGGGTTGCAAAGAGTCAGACAGGACTGAACGACTGAACTGAACTGAACTGAACTCTCTCTCTACACACACACACACACACACACACACACACACACACACACACACACCATACAAGTCTTAGTACAGTTGAATCCAGAAAGATAAGGTGCATGTTCTATGTAGTCCATCAATTCAACATCCACCCATCACACTTGAACCAGGATATTGGTAGCAATCATTAAGACCAGGGTTCCCTATGTTTGATTAGGAATTAGTCAATTACCTTGAATGCTGAGATTGGCTATGACAGCTTCTGAAAATTGCTATTGCTCAATGAAGAATAGCAGACCTCAAGTCATCTACACTCTTGCCTTCAGAAGTTCTTTGAAATCACCACATTGGATGTAGAATTTCAGTTCCCATCACTGAACTACTGAAGCATAACCTGAATTTGGCTAGGCCCCTGGTGATTCATGTGCATATTACAAAGTGAGAAGCATGGCTTTTCCTGTCACTTTGATCATCCCTTTTTTCAGCTTAAACTTTCAATAAATACTCATTGATGGAAATACTAATTTAGTTCACTTCTCAGCTGCTCAGGATACTTAGAGGTAATGTAGACACTTAGGACAACTTTGACAACACCATTACTTGTGGTCACTTCATGCTATCAAGAAAAGTAAATTAATTGCTTTTCTTCATCGTCTCTTCAAATCACTGAGAAGAGAAATAAGCACATATTTCATAAGACTCTCAGAAACTTTTTTTGCAAATCTAATTTTTTTCTTTTTTAACACAGCATGGTTTTATGGCTGATAAAAGTAGAAATTTATTTGACATAACTTCTGGTTTCAGTGAAGTCAGCCCAAGATATTTTTCAGAAATGTGTTTCAAAGGTGAGCCATTTGATCTAAAAATATTTATGGGAAATTTATATTCTTGTGGGGCTAGATGGATATCGATTGTGACTAAATTAAGTCTCTGTTAACTACTGGAGGAAAAATACTTAAACATTGCTTGTGACATCATATTAACAATGAATAATTCAGCTGGATCCAATGTAAAAAAAGATGTTTAATTTGAAGCTTTTGCCACATGAAATAAAAATATGTGTCAAGGAAGTCACTCGTAAGTAGCAAGCATCAAAAATTATCTTTCCCCTTAAAAAAACCCAGTGGAATTATAAGACAATAGGGTACAACCTTAAAATACATCAAATATTTCATTAGACATATTGATTATATGTATTGTTCCTATTCATCTGTGAAAGCATCAAGAATGCAGAATCAGTGTGCAAAGAAATTTGTAGGACACTCAGTGACCAAAGGTAGAGCAAGATTCCAAATCATTAAACCCCACATTTGAAAACCGGCTGCTGGTAATTTGACTAGTTTATATTTCTTTGGCATCAGCAGCAGCTCTGCTAAGGCAAAGTAAATGTCATAAAATGTTTTGTTTTCCAGCAGCCTTTGGCAAATAATTGGCATCTGTTTTCTGTTGTCTAGCTACAGTTGTTTTCTGAAACAGAAGCTTCCATCCTTCATCTAATAACGTGTTGATTTAGGATCCTCCAGGGACTAAAAAAACTTATTTGAGCGGAAAAAAAAGAATTGTGGTAACATGTGTGCTTCAGAAACATAGATTGATTCATAGGGCATTCCATCATAAGAATGTTTGGACTCATCTGTCTCCAAAAATAAATAAGAACAGGAAATAAGTAACTCTCTTTTGGTAAACCTACAACAATGAAGTTTCTATATTGCAAAGCTGAAAAGAGACAAAAGTCCTTTAAGAAATACTTTTCTTCTCATTCACCTCGGACTACTTTTTGACAAAAGTCAAATGCATGTTGTTAGACATAAGAAGGGGGTAAAATCTCCAGAGTAAAGAAATGTGGCTTGCCTTGAATTTAAACATTTTTAAAAGCTCAGTTAAGTGGGGGATGTGATTACTTGTAGAGCAGGAAAGGCACTTAAAAATGCAACTGTAGGAGCCTCTCTGTTTTTAATGTTTAAGAGCAGATAAAACGCCACTTTCACTGACTTCAGGCGTTCTTCTGGCTGAGGACTAGGCCATTAATAGTCATTAACACTCTTTCAAATGTATTGCCAGAGTGGTAATGAAATCAACACCTTCTAATTTTTATACTGAAGCTCTGCCAAAGCGCATTTGGTCTTGTCACTACATTGCGCCGTGCGATATGCTTGCTACTTAAGATATCAACATCAACGCTGAATAAAAACATAAATCTTTTATGATGTTGTTACGTGTTACTATTTTATTGTAAATCAATATAGGTCAGTTATTCTAACCTAGCCCCAGTGTTTACTGAATAAAGGGAGGTCAAGCCAGTGTCAAGGGGTCAATTGTTCTGAGTTGACTGTCAACTTAGGTTTTTCAAATTATTAGCTGGAAACTATCCTTAGAAATTTGGTTCCATGCCATGTTCCCACTATTTGTCATTTAGGAAAATGTCTCACATAATCAGTTAACCTGGTGAGCACCTTCTTTTTGTTTCATAAAACAATACCTAACCTAATCATAAGAGTTGATGGTCTAAAGTTTTATTTTAAATTAAATGGACAGACTTATCAGCTGATTTCCCACCCCACCCTTCTTTATCATTGATGTGAATTTGTCATGTAGAATATTCTTCTGACAGAAGAGAAAAATATAGTGACAAGTAGACAGAAAGGAAGGGAGGAATCAAGGAGGGAAGGAAGAGAGAGAAGGAGAGAAAGAAAAAAATTCTAAATGAATATGAAATTCATTTAGAATTGTACATTCTTTCTTTTTCTTCTTGACCTTTCTCCACTATTTGGAGAGTGAAACATATTTGAAACATATTTGGAAGATGAAACTACACCTTTTCTTCCCAAAGTACCCAATCAAATTGTGACTCATGGAGAAAAGAAACAAGTTAGCAAGGCAGATGGCCACACCCGTGTCCACCCCTTCCTAACACAGACCACAGATGCTTGTTCAATGAGCATCCTTGCTCAACTTAATCTTATTCTTTTTTGACCTTGTCTTCTTCTTCTTCTAGTAGTGATACTGGTCTATCTTTTTCTAGTAACAAATGTCTAAGAGACTAAGCATCTCTATATAGTCCCTAGAAGAGAAGATGTATTTTATTTCTAATCTTTGTGTTTTCAACAACTAATCATTATGACTCACCAGGGCATTATGATTTTCCATAGAGTATATAAGTATAAAATAAAAGGGATTGAGGAACATAAACATTTTACCCTCTTCTATTACTCATTATAGATACAAGCAATGGCATCAAGAGAATTGTCTGCTCATTTTATAGGCCAGTAAGAATAGGAAGCTCTATGTATTCATTCTGTTTTGCTTTGGCTAGAGAACTATGTATTTATTCATATATTCACTCAGCATAATATATAATTATTCAGTTGCTCCTGAATTCCAAGCAACATAACAGACCCCAATTATACTAATATTAACAGGATACAGTCTTTGTCCTGAGATTTCCACATTCTATTGAAAATGGATATATGATCATAACCAATACATTGAGCTTCCCTGGTACCTCAGTTGGTAAAGAATCTGCCTGCAGTGCAGGAGACCCAGGTTTGATTCCTGGATTGGGAAGATACCATGGAGAAGATATGGCAACCCTCTCCAGTATTGTTGCCTGGAAAATCCTATGGACAGAGTGGTCTGGTGGGCTTCAGTTCATGGGGTTGCAAGAGTTGGACACGACTTAGCAACTAAACCACCAACCAATAGATTATAATACTTTGAAATTAAGTAATATGGTATGTGGTGTGAATAAAAGAGCAGTAAGACAGTGGTAAATGGCCTCCTTTTACCAAAAGACATTTAACTATTCTTCTACTGCCATTATATAGATCAATGCTTATATTGGCAGGAAAATGTAGGTAGAGAGCAGTCAGATTTATAAAAAAAAAGAACACTGGTGAGTTGGAGAACTATAACCAACATTTTGAGACATGTCATTGAGTCTTAAGAGAACCCTGAAAAACCCTTGAAAATATACATAAAGACTTTGCTCCATGAAGTCAGCAATTGAGTCAAGGAAGGGCTAGAACTGAGAATCCGGAAAGGAGAGATTTTGAATCATCAGCATCTCTTCCATACAAAACTCCACATCCTTATTTTATGGAGAGTCTGCACTTGTTACGATATGCTGGTTGTCTTTTGGATTTTCAACTTGGATACTGAAAATGATTAAATTTTAAAAGTGTTTCAGAAGTTATATTAAAATGAACTGATCTATTTTCAGATGGATTGCATAAATAACCATAACATTAATTGCTATTAGTTTTAACCGAGAATTAGTTACTGTTGCTGGTCAATAATGTTCGAAAATCTCATAGAAACGATGGTATAGTTAATAATTTTCAAAGTTGATGTCCTCCCATAAATAATAATAATTTTTGTATCTTTTATAATTGTCATTTTCATGTGAAGTGTTCACACTTTTGGAGACTTCTAGCTTTAAATACTAAAATATCTTCCAGCTTACTCTAAACTTTACCAAAGGAAGACTTTCCTCACCCTAATTTTCACTTGTTTTACATAGAAGTAATTCGTTAAGTTCTGTTTTGATTGTCAAAGGAAAAAGGGGATAATATTAAGAAAATACCCTAAGAAAAGCACATTAGAGAGTGGTGTGACATGAAAATTATAAGAAATATGAAGCAAGATTAATATTTCAATATGTTACAGAATTTTTATTGTCTTCTTGTTAAAAAAATCGATTTTACCTAATGAGTCCTCCCCACAGACATTTCTCCTGACTCCTCTTACCTTTGATTTCAAGTATGCACACTCTACTTTGGAGTTCTTCCTTTTCTTGAGCTGCCTAAGTGAACAAATTTCAAAGAAAAGAGTCCTTCAGCATAATCATAGAGGATATCTACTTAAGTATGAAAAAGATAATACAGTAACTCTAATATATTTCCTGTAATTATTAATAAATGACTGCAAACTCGAGGATTGGCGTAAAGATGCTCTTTCCCCAGTTACCACATTCTTGCATGAATATGTGGTGTATTGTATATTGAAGTGTATCTTAGACAGATGTTTTTGGCAAGGGTGCACGTGCATGATTAAAATGAGTTATGCATATGTCTGTTTTTCTAAGACATTGATTTATGGGTACATTTTAAACTTTATTTTCATCAAAAACTATATTTTAATTTCATAAGCATATTCATCTTTGAGCTTGTAATCATATTACAGGAGTTAGTTTCACTTAAAACATTCATTTTCCAATGCTTATTATTCAAGGAATGGTACATTTGGAAAATACATTTGAATTTTTAATAATTCTCTGTGAAACATATTAAGTGTTAAGACTTATCTAAACATGCCAATCATATATCAGAATGTAACAATGCATTTAAATATAGTAGGACATAGAAAATAGCTTTTTTTTTTTTTTTTTTTTTACAATGTAACTATCAAGGTTATCCCAACATGTGCGCTTGGGAGGATATCTGCCTTCATTTTTTTCAATTATATATATATTTTTTCTGCCTTCACTTTATAGCTGACAACAGTAAGAACTAAGGAAGCCTACAGAATTCCCATGACTGCAGAGGTGATTAACCAAGTAGCAGAAATAAACCATGGCTTAACCGTACTCTTTCTATAGTTACCAACTTCTGAAAAAGGAAGAAGTCCATCTAAAACTACCCACTTGATAATTTATTTGGTACATTAAAGTACTCAGGTTATTTGTCATTTTCATGTGAAATTATTTTTTAGTAGTCATTACTGATATTATAAAAAAATATGAGAACTAGGTTGAGAATGATCTATGTTTATAATATGTATCAAGAAAATATATAAAGCCAAGCAATTAGATATATTGTAATTTTTATAATGTCCCTTGATTTTTAAAGATCATCTAACTTTGAGAATCCCCAATCTTTATGGATTTCTTGAAGTTGATTTTAATTTTGGTGCTGTTCAGTTATTTTTTCCTCATAAAATACAAGCAGATATGTTATTTAATAAATTTAAATAACATTTAGAGTATAATGTTAATAGTGCCCAGCAAAGAAAAATTGATGATATGTATTAAATTTTGGTTCAAGAAACAAAATGCAAAATTGTATTTTATGAACAATTCCACTATTCCCATTAAGGTTCTAAGAATTCTACATGTAAGATAAAGCCAGGCACTTTATCAGAAAAATATTTTAAATCTACTCATTAATATTCATGTTCACAAAAATTAAAAGGTAAGCCAGGAACTGACAGAATATTTGTCTTACACATATCTGACAAAAGACTTATCTAGAATATAAAAAGAACTACTATGTTAGTAATAACAGCAACAGAAACAATGATAAATGACTCAATAAAAGCCGAGCAGAGGACTTGAAAGAAAGATGTAAGAATGGCTAAAAATATATACAAATGCTCAACAGTATCAATCAACAATACTAGGAAAATGTCAATTAAAACTGCTATGTGATAACACTTTATTCACTGGAAGAGCTCAGGAGCAAACAAAAAGAACAATATCATGAAGTGTTGGTGAGGATGCAGAGAAACTGAAACTCACATGTTTCTGCTGAGAAGGTAACTTGGCACAACCACTTCAAAAGAAAGGGTTGATACCTTCTATACACTGAAACATACAACTACCAAATGACTCAGCAATCCCACTCCTTGGTTTTAAGAAGAGAAGAGTAAACACATGTATATATAAAGACTTACTTATACACAGATGTTCACAACAGTTTTATTCATAACAGTTACAACTGAAAACAACCTATATGCCCATAAATGAATACATGGATAAACAATGGGATTCTTATCAGCAATACAAAGAAATGAGCTATGGACATACACGACAGCATAGAGGAATCTCAAATTGACTGTTGCATTAAAGAGCACATGCAAAGAGTAGTGGACAAGAATCCACACTGTATGATTTAACTTTTATGAACTTTGTAAGCAGACTAATAAAACTGTATGATAGAAACCAATGCCATGGTTGCCTGGAGCTGGGAAATGAGAGTTGTGCCACAGACTAGAAAAGGGAACAGGCAAATTTCTTGGGATGATGGAGATGTCTATATTTTAATTATAAGAGTATAATTATTTGTCAAGACTCATTGATCTGTGTGCTTAAAATCTCCATATTTTATTGTGTGTAGATTAGCCACAATATACCAAAAAAAGAAAGAAAAATAATGAAAGAATGCTATATGAAAAAAGGTAGACCCAGGGTATAACTTCAGATAATGTTTTCACTGTGTGTTGATTAGATTTTACAATAGCCAATGTACATCTTCAAAATGATTTCTGTATCTCATTTTTTTTCATTTATTTTTATTAGTTGGAGGCTAATTACTTTACAATATTGTAGTGGGTTTTGTCATACATTGACATGAATCAGCCATGGAGTTACATGTATTCCTCATCCCGATCCCCTCTCCCACCTCCCTCTCTACTCGATTCCTCTGGGTCTTCCCAGTGCACCAGGCCTGAGCACTTGTCTCATGCATCCAACCTGGGCTGGTGATCTGTTTCACCATAGATAATATACATGTTTCTATAAATGAGATACAGAATATATATGGGATTCTGTATCTCATTTATAGATGTTCCAGTATAATGGCAAATAGCATTCTTGACACCTGAGAGAGTAATTTCAATCTAATCAGAATTGTATGATTATTATAATTCCTATGGACATAAGAAAATTTTTACCTTCCACCTGCTTTCATTTTGTGTGTGTGTCTTCTCGTTCTGTAGAGATTATTATAGGGAAGGAAAGAATTTGCCTTCTATACTTCTAGGTCCTTTAGCAGGTCTAATAATTAAATGGACACAAGACAGGTTAACAGAATAAAATGAATGAATTTAACTTCTTACATACAGGAGGCCCATGAAAATAGGAGATTCAAAGGCAATTAGGCAAGTAACACTTATATACCAATTAGAGCTAAGGAAAGGGGTATAGGTTTTGGACTTCACAGGAGAGAAGGCAGTTGACAGGAAGATGAAGAGAACAGATGTATTTGGTAAAGATGAAGATGTATTTGATAAACAAATATTTGCCCTGCTCTGATGAAGTTACCTCTGGTTATAACTCTCTTCCTTGTACAGGTCCCCTTCTGAAGTTCTTTCAGGCAGCTAAGAGGGAGGCAAAAAGCTTTTCTGAGTCTACTGGATCTTGATTGCCTTCAACTGAAAATAATGTATGTGCCAAAGTGGCACATTTTTCAGGAGGTGGGAAAGGCATATTCTGCTCCCCTTCATTATGTAAAATCACTGAGGAAAGCAAAATACCAAATTTTTCTTTCAAATCAGCTCATTCCTTTACCTCTTTATACAGTGTATGTTAGTCACTCAGTCATGTCCAACTCTTTGCAATCCTGTGGACTGTAGCCCGCTAGGCTCCTCTGTCCATGGAATTCTCCAGGCAAGAATACTGAAGTGGGTTGTCATTTCCGTCTCCAGGGGATCTTCAGGACCCAGGGATTGAACCCAGGTCTCCTGCATTGCAGGCAGATTCTTTACCATCTGAGCCACCAGGGAAGCCCTAGGCATTAAGTATTTAATCATACTCCATAGTAAGACACCCATATCCTCTTCAACAGAGTTGCATAGTTAGGCAAACAAGAAAACAGAAAATAATAACAGAGCAAGTGATGTGATTATATCAAATAAAAGATGATATGGTGAGTGAAGGGTTTAAAGACAATGCTAGACATTTTAGGGTCACCGACCATGCCATTACATTGTCAACAAAGGTTCATCTCGTCAAGGTTATGGTTTTTCGAGTGGTCATGTATGGATGTGAAAGTTGGACTATAAAGAAAGCTGAGTGCCGAAGAATTGATGCTTTTGAACTCTGGTGTTGAAGACGCTTGAGAGTCCCTTGGACTGCAAGGAGATCCAACCAGTTCATCTTAAAGGAGATCAGTCCTGGGTGTTCATTGGAAGGACTGATGCTGAAGCTGAAACTCCAATACTTTGGCCACCTGATGCGAAGAGTTGACTCATTGGAAAAGACCCTGATGCTGGGAGGGATTGGGGGCAGAAGGAGAAGGGGACGACAGAGGATGAGATGGCTGGATGGCATCACCAGCTCAATGGACATGAGCTTGAATAAACTCCGGGAACTGGTGATGGACAGGAGGCCTGGCGTGCTGTGTCCATGGGGTTGTGAAGAGTTGGACATGACTGAGCAAATGAACTGAACTGAACCATGCCATGGTGGCTCCTGTGGATTTCTTCGGAGGTCTTTGGCAAACTGTCGATTGCGAAGGTAATTTGATGTGTGTTTAGAAAGATTTCGGCTGTCAGCTTGTTGAAAGGGAATTGACTGAATCACAACCTCAAACTTACAGTGAATATATGGGTCCAGGCAGCTCTCCAGGCATAGATAGCAGTGGCTTGCAACTAGGAGAGCAGGCAGGGTGGGCAGAAAAGAAGAAAGAGTTAATGACTGCTGTGATATAACTTGTGTATCTCTCAAATGCTTCATTTGAAAAAGAGGATGCAGATACTACTATTAGGGTTTTGGGGGATTGGAGGTGACCAAGTGATGTTACTATATAGACTTAGTTTCTAGAAGCTTCCATTGATCTTGTCTTTTTTTTTTTTTTTCGTTGTCAGTGGAAGTTTGCACACCAAAATCGAAGGTCAAGGATTTTGTGTAGAAGCAATCCAGACTCTGAAAAGTGAACACTTTAGCTTAAAATTTTTATATTTGATATTTCAGTTTCACATTTTGATTTAATATAATAAACTCAAAGCCTTGGTGGACACTTCATAAGTTTTAGGGGAAAAAATTGTGATCATTGGAAATATTGCCTCTGAGAAAAAGTAAAATATTATTGCTTTGCCATACAAGACATTTTTAAGGTAGTGTTCTTAATATTTCAGGAGTAAATCTTTTCAGGTGCAGTCTTGGGGCTACCTAATTTTGTGTTTTGGAAGATTTTTCCAGAGAGAACTTCCATTATATTTCATATTTTGAAGGTTTCTTCCAGATGTGATGTTTCAGTTTTTCTTTTCTTTTACTTCAATATTGTGTTTTCCAATATATTTTCAAAATTTATGGAACTGAGGATTCATGACCTATTCTTGAATAGTAACTGAGTAGGCTTCATACCTGTTATGACTCTGGAAATACTGCAAGTGAAACATAAGCTGGATATGGTGCTTTCTTAGGGTTTTTTTTTTTTCCTTACATAAGAAATTTGGTGTTTTGTTTTAGTTATTTATTTACTAGACTTTACCTTATATGAATACTTTAAAATTCAACTCAAATAGTTTTATAAGACATTTTTCATATATATATATATGAAATTATTTCTTATTTTCTCTTTGACTACATATAATTCGTGTCTTTGATAAAAAGAAAAAAACTTATTTACCTATTATTTTGCTTGTTAATTCAACAAACTGCTTAGACATCTACTATTTGTCAGGCACTGAAATAGGCACTCAAAGTATAATGCTGAGTAAAATAATGCTCCCACTTTCAGGCAGCTTACATTCTTATCTGTCACATTACTGAAATCTTTCATTGTTTCAACAAATATTTATTGAGTGCCTTCTATGTATGAGGCTATTGCAGGCATGTTGACTACATGGCACTACATGCCACTAAAGGGCACCTCAAGATATTTTCTCTTATGGAGCTTACAATCTAGCAGGAGGAGATGGTAAATAAACAATGAACATAATAAATATATAACTTATGATAAATTAGACAGTGATAAGTGCTGTGAAATAAAGAAAAGGTACAATATGTTTTTGAAGACCTGATCATGCTTGGGAATTGGGCAGGAAGAGAGGTGACTGGGGTCAGCCTCACTAAGGAGATATTTGAGCAAATACTTAAAAGACTTAAGAGAATGGGGAAGTGGTTTTCTGAGGGAAGAACATTCTAGGCAGAGGAAATAGCCAGTGCAGAGGCCCTAATGCAGATATATGGCACGTTAGAGTTCAGCAAAGTGGTCAGTTTGCCTAGAGGAGAACAAACAAGAGAACAGTAGAAAAAGAGCTTGCCAGCAAGGTAACCTGTTACAGACAGATGTGTATCTGCCTCCCCTCTAGAATCTTCCAAGATGTCTTGATATGTGTGTTTTATGGATGTGGTCTGCAAAGATCCTATGTCTTATGCTGTGAGTGCCTTCCATTTCTTCCCTTTATTTTCAGTATACTGTACACACCTCCTCTCTTTAAGAATAACTTACTTGAATGAATTTCAAAACTTTGGTGTATCATGGAATATGAGTACATAAAGTCACCCTTTTAATAATGCATATCTTCTGGCTAAATCAGAGAAAATTAGTAGGAAGGAAATTAAATCCTCCTGACTCATTTTTATGAGCCCGTTAAGGGCAAAATAGGTGCTGGGCCTCAAGCTGAACCTGCTATTTTTGTTGCCCTTTTGTAAAAGTACCATGTTCTAGAGAAATGCTTGCCCCAAAGACCAGTGGCTTTCAACTAGTTACAAGACAAGATAAATATTTGCTTTATAAAGCCAATGACTTTAGAGCCTTGCTTTAGTTTGAGCCAGCAAAGAAAAAATGTATGAAAGATATGATCTGGAAACCTTAGTAACTTATTTTTTTGGTTGGATTTGAAAGAAATTTTTCAACTGATTATTTTTTAAAGTAATCACTGAAGGGTATATATCTTACTTAATACAGCATCAATTTCTCTGTAGCTACCAGAAGACCTTCTAGCAATATGCTCATGGACCAAAATTTTAAGTATTAATGCATAACTCATTCCATCCTATATTTAGCAAAGCAGAATATCACACTGGAGGGAATCAAACTGACCTTCACCCCAGACTATGAGTCTCGCTCCGATTGTCATCAGTTTATGCCTAAGGGTTGACCCATGTTTGTTTTTAACTCTGACTTCCTCGTGGGCTCTTGAACCCCCTGACTCCCTGCTTCTCAGCATCCTGAAGCTGCCTCCCAAGTCCGTGACATTTCCAGTGAGGGTCACTGTATTTATTCAGTGCTGATCACTGAGGAATAAATTCTTACATGTTGGGTGGGATCTTCATTATTGTTTTGCAAATTAACCAACTGAAACAAAATAGTGATAATGTGTTATTATGGTTACGGTTAATAAGCTGCTGATTACCTCTAGAGGATACAATTGCAGACACATTATTTAAAAGGCCTATTTTGTTGAGCTAACTAGTAAATGAGCAAACATTTACATGTGTGGTGTATTAACATGAGCATGGAGTTTTGAGCCTGATAGAGATAGTTCAATTTGTTTTTCTCCCTTCTTTCTACTTCTTCCCCAGTGTCAGTATCATTCTGAGGTCTGGTCTCTGGGTTGTTGTGAACTGTCATTTATAATCCATGAGATGTCCAGCAAGTTACTTTATCTCTTTGAGCCATGGTCAAATTAGTTGCCCAGTTTCATAATGTCCACCTGTCCATTGCTCCCAGGAGAGATTGTTATTTATGACACTTGAAAAAGATGGGCAGAAGACCTGAATAGATATTTCTCCAAAGAGGACATACAGATAACCAACAGGCACATGAAAATGTTCAACATCCTTAGTTATTAGGGAAAAGCAAATCAAAACTATAAGAGATATCACCTCACTTTGATCAGAATAGCTATCATCTTAAAGTCCACAAACAACAAATGCTGGAGAAGGTGTGGAGAGAAGGGAATCCTCCTACATTCTGGAAGGAATGTAAATTGGTATAGTCACTAAGGAGAACAGTATGGAGATTCCTTTAAAAACTAAAAATAGAGTTACCATATGACCCTGCAATCCCACTCCTGGGCATATATCCTGAAAAAAACGAGATCCCAAAGGATACATGCACCCCAGTGTTCATTGCAGCACTGTTTGCAATAGCCAAAATTTGGAAACAAACTAAATGTCCAACAACAGAAGACCAGATAAGAAGATTTCTGTCGATGTGGTAGATATACACAATGGAATATTATCCAGCCATTAAAAAGAATGAAATAATGCCCTTGCAGCAACATGGATAGGCCTACAAAGTGTCATACTGTGTGAAGTCAGATGGAGAAATATCATGTGACATCCCTGGTATGTGGAATTTAAAAAGAATTGATTCAAATGAACTTACTTACAAAACAGAAAGAGATTCACAGACTTAGACAATGAACTTGTGGTCGCCAGGGGAGGGGGAGGGCAGGGATAGTTAAGGAGTTTAGGAAGGTCATATACATGCTGCTGTATTCAAAATGGGTAACCAGTAAGGACATACTGCATAACACATGGACCCCTACTCAGTATTATGTGCCAACCTAAATGGGAAGGGTGTTTGCAGGAGAATGGATACATGTGTATGCATGGCTGAGTCCTTTTGCTGTTCTCCTGAAACTACCACAATATTGTTAATCAGCTATACCCCAATACAAAATAAAATGTTCGAAGTTTGGAAAAAAGACAAACAAATTTGTTCTCTATCTGGGATCATATCTGTTGATTTTCCCACTTTCTCTTGTGTCAATTGTAAAAGATAAATTTAACTCTTTTATTGCTACAAAATAGGATGTATTAGTCTTAACCAAAATGATACTGTTGCTTTAGAATACTTTCTCTTAGATGTAGTCAAGGCATTACTTGTCCAGCTATCCTGGACATCCTTGGAATCCAAGGCCACTCACTCGTGTATTCCTTGGGAATGCAATACTGTAGTGGATAGATGCCCAGTCTCTATCAGGTAAAGAATGAGTTCTTCAAATCCCCTCCCTGCCAAATAATGACTTTACGTATCTTGTAAATCCCATTTTATAGCTACTGAAAATCTAGCTGGACATTTCCCCATTCAAAATTGCCAGTGACCCTCAATAACTGGCTATTTTGATATGGCATTGAGCACCACCAGGCTTGGCCAGACAGGATTTTTTTAAAAAGTATCCAGTGAGTTAAAGGTAGATAAAACTGTTAATTTGGGATCCCCCTTTTATGGGAGATGATGGAAGAAACTGTTGTAACTACTACTACTTGAGTTCCTCTCTTTCTTTGCTTTTGAGAACAGATCATTTCTTTGGATGTTGAATTCCTATACAGGATGCATTCTACCCCTCCCCCTTTTCCAACAGCATCTAGGTTTCCCTCCAGGCTTTCATCTTCCTCAGGCAACCTCTACATTTCTGGAGGTGGGCTTGATTCCTTCAATCAATCAACCCATCTCATTCCCCAGGACAGTCATTGACACGGGGCCTGATCCCATTAAGATGATTTTAAGGACTCTTGCCTATTATCACAAGCCAGAAAACTACCTTTCTATCAGCAGCCAAAAGAAAGAATGTAAAGCTCCAATCCCTCCTGAAAGCGAGCATAAAGTAACACAGATAACAAACCTTAGTAGTAAACAAATATGGGGGAGTGTGGACAAGATATTGGAACTGAAACTGAGTCCCTTAAGCTCTCCTGAGCCTCTGGAAAAACCCACTTTGAAGTACACTAGAGTTCTGGAATTCCAGCCAGAAGTTTAAATTTCAAAATATAAATTGCCTGATATGTCTGGGTACCTATCATTGTTTTAGGGGGAATCAGTATGGAACAATGATAATGATTCATTGAAAACTTAAGTATTTACTAGATTGGTAATCACGTATTACGCTTCTCCTGCAATTTTCCACTTGAAGAGGAAGAATGACCACTGGAAAATTACACAGAATTTTTCAATTCACTAAAGGGATGCTATTCATTCAATAATCATGTAATGTTGATGAACATATTACTATATGACATCAGTATTTATAGTCTTCATTGAAATTCTTATAAAAATAAATGACGGCTTTGTGGCCCACACTTTCAAGTTGACCTGTGGCTCCTAAGACACCGGACATATCTTCATTCATAAGGTTTCACCGTTTTTTAATAATAGTGGCAACATCTGGTTTGAGGCTTGACCTGGCTCTGACACCCTCTGTCTGTAGAAAGATATAAGGATAATAAGATTTAGACAGTAATTTTAGCATAATAATGACCAGTTTTGGAAAGCCTCCAGTGACTTCTCAATAAGTCATTTTCTTCTAACATTTGTTATTTTAGCATCCTGTACAACTATTTCCTAGCCTATGTTTTGTATAATTGTGAGAATAACTGGTTAATGCCTATTTTATTAACTACTTTCTTATTCCCAAAAGGCAGACATGATTGTCTAGAAACACTATTGACTTTCTAAATCCTAGCACAATGCATGGCATTTAGTAGGCTCAATACACATACGTACTGGATGAACTGGGGTGGGGAAAGCTTATAATAGAGTTAGGAGACAGTCAGATGACAAATAATGCCAAAAGGCAGGAGTCAAGTAATAGCCCCATAAATAGCCTCTCTCAAAATGTGAGACACTTTTGTTTAGTGATCATTCCAACAGCCAGGAATGAAAGGAATAAGTTTTGTTCACAATCTATGTATAACATGGAGGCATTAGATATATTGTTAATCTAGTTTAAAAAAATTAAGATCATAATTTCATGTGGATTCTTTCTTTTTCTATTTCATGTGTAAATCACTTCAAATATTAGCTCCAGCTGGTGCAGTCTCAAAGGTTTCACATTTACACATAGTTCAATATTTTTTTCCAAATTAAATGTGAAAGCAACATTTCCTACAAATACTAGTCTTGAAACTGAGCAAAGGTAAGATGGTCTTCAAATCTACAAACTACAGTTCTTTCAGGAGGTAAAAGCCTTCTGTTGTTGTTCAGTTGTTTAGTCGTGTCCGACTCTGTGACCCCATGGACTGCAGCATGCCAGGCTTCCCTGTCCTTCACCATCTCCCAGAGTTTGCTCACACTCATGTCCATTGAATCCATAATGCCATCCAACCATCTCATCCTCTGTCATCCCCTTCTCCTCCTACTTTCAATCTTTTCCAGCATCAGGGTCTTTTCCAGTGAGTTGGCTGTTCACATCAGAGGGCCAAAGTTTTGGAGCTTCAGATTTAGCATCAGTCCTTCCAATGAATATTCAGGATTGATTTCCTTTAAGATTGATTGGTTTGATCTCCTTGTAGTCCAAGGGACTCTCAAGAGTCTTCTCCAACACCACAGTTCAAAAGCATCAATTCTTTGATGTTCACCCTTCTTTACAGTCCAACTCTCACATCCATACTTAACTACGGAAAAAACCACAGCTTTGACTATACAGACCTTTGTTGTATAATTTCACTGAAACAATGGAAATAGTGACAGACTTTATTTTCTTGGACTCCAAAATCACTGCAGATTGTGACTGCAGCCATGAAACTAAAAGATGCTTGATTTTTGGAAGAAAAGCTATGACAAACCTAGACAGCCTATTAAAAAGCAGAGACATTACTTTGCTGACAAACGTCCGTATAGTCAAAGATAAAAAGCCCCCTAATCCTGTGAATATTTTATCCACCTAGGAAAGTATTGAGTGTTCTCCTTGCCCTCTTCTTTCTATCTCCTCCTCTCCCTCTCTTTCTTTTCCTGTCTCCCCAGCAATAGTCAAAACTAGATAATGGATTAATTGGGAAATGTTTTCTTTTGCTAATCCATTTTTTTAAACCATCATTACCTTCATCTATACACATATTCAAAGAGAGGGAAAAGAGAGGAGAAAGAAATGTGAAATGCATTTTGAAACATGAAGTGAAAGTGTTAGTTGCTCAGTCGTGTCTGACTCTTTGTGATCACGTGAACTACAGCCCACCAGGCTCCTCTGTCCATGGAATTCTCCAGGCAAGAATACTGGAATGGGTTGGTATTTCCTTCTCCAGGGGATGTTCCCAACCAAGGGATTGAAGCTGGGGTCAGCAGTACTTGTAAAATGTTTCATTTCTCTTTGAATTAAAATTTCTCATTACTTCTTTTTGATATGTTTAGAAACATTTTGCTCATATTGATAACTATTTTGTGTGTATATGTGTTTTTGTTGTTCAATCATTAAGCCTTGTATGACTCTCTGAGAACCCATGAACTGCAGAACACCAGGCATCCTTTTCCTTCATTTTCTCCTGAAGTTTGCTCAAACTCATGTCCATTGAGTCACTGATGCCATCCAACCATCTCATCTTCTGTCACCCCCTTCTCCTGCCCTCAATCTTTCCCAGCATCAGGGTCTTTTATAATGAGTTGGCTCTTTGCATCAGGTGGCCAAATTATTGGAGCTTCAGCTTCAGCATCAGGCCTTTCAGTGGATATTCAGAGTTGATTTCTTTTAGGATTGACTGATTTGATCTCCTTGCTCTCCAAGGGATTCTCAAGAGTCTTCTCCAGTACCACAATTCAAAAGCATCACAAGAGACAACTTGTATGCTCAAAAAACAAAAACAAAAACAAACCAATGACTGCTTAGTGTGTTATTGAACCCAAGTTCTCATGTCCCTGATGCACAGTGAGGTCAAACTGAAACACTGGTGTTTGGAGCTGAGAAAGATTTGTTGCAAGGACTTAGCAAGGAGAGCAGGCAGCTCATGCTCAAATGATCAGAACTCCTTGGATGGCTTTCAGGCAAGGGTTTTTAAGGACAATGTTAGGGGAGAAAGTCTCAGGATATGTGATCAGCTCATAGCACTTCTGATTGGCTGGTGGTGAGGTAACAGGGTGATATTTCTGGAATCTCAACCTTCTGATTCCAACCAGTCTGGGGTCTGCAAGCTTGTGGTCAGCATGCGGTCACCATGCTCCACCTGAATGGGGGTCTTGGTTTCTGTAGAACAACTCAAAGATATTCATCAGATTATTATCTCTTTTCATATGGAAGAACTAGGAGTCCTGTACTGTTTCCCTAATCACTAACTGCGTGAGTCTATTCTTTAGAAGACTTTGAGGAGGCCTAGGAGCCTAAACACCCCCCACCCCCGCCTTTTTTCCCCTTACACACCAAAGACAGGAGACAAAGAGGAGTTTTTGTACCTTGAAGGGCCCTGCAGGGTCCTGCTTGGTTTCACATGTACCCAACAACCATTCTCTGCTAGGACTAGCTTCTTTTTGGGCTTCCCTCGTGGCTCAACTGGTAAAGAACCCTCCTGCTAATGCAGGAGTTGCAAGAGAAGTGGGTTTAATCCCTGGGCCAGGAAGACCCCCTGGAAGAGGAGATGGTAACCCACTCCAATATTCTTGCCTGGGAAATCCCATGGACAGAGGAGCCTGGCAGGCTACAGTCCATGGGGTCACAAAGGGTTGGACATGACTGATCCTGCATGAAAGCAACAACAGGGAAGAGAAATTTGGTCTTTGACTTAGGGCAGTAGCTACTATTTTGCAGCACCTTTTCATGTGCGATTCTGCTTCTTGAGCATTTAAGAATCCACTGATTTTGCTCAAAGTAGCTATTGCCAATTCCTTATATCTTTATGCCATACACTCTTCCTCTTACTGATTTTGGCTGATTTTGGCTATACTACATTATTGGAGGCTGAATTTTAAAACATCATGTGTGTCCACATTTCACCTAACCCAGTTAAGTCATTACTAACTGTGCATAAGGACTCAACTCAGTTTAGTTTTTGTGAACTATTACCTCTGATTCAAGTGGTTAACCCACTTACATTTTTACTCTATTTATGTCCATTTTTATAATTCCTTTTCTGTTTTTAATGTTTATGTGTTTATCCATTGTTGATTGCACGGGGCTTCATTGCTGTGTGCAGGCTTTCTCTAGTTGTGACAAGTGGGCGACACCCTTTGTGGTAGTGCACAGGCTTCTCACTGCAGTGGCTTCTCTTGTTGCAGAGCACAAGCTCAGTAGTTGTGATGTACGAGGTTAGTTGCTCCATCGCGTGTGGAATCTTACTGCACCAGGGATCAAACCCATGCCCCCTGCATTGGCAGGCAGATTCCTAACTGCTGGACCACCAGGGAAGTTCTTTTTTCTACTTCCTTGTTACTGTTTTAACATTTTATACTAATTTAGATTGAATGAAACAGAGGTTCATTTTCTTCAAATAATGGAGAAACTTTATTAACACTGGATAAAGAAATCTAGTTACCGAAATACAAGAACTATAATATGGAAGGAGCTTACAGACGGTCATTCAGCATTTAAGGCAATTCTCAGATTTCAGAAGTTTGTGACTCTTCACTTTAGGGTTCCAAAGCCTATATAATTAAATAAAAAGGGATTTTCAGCCTTAACCTATCATACCTTCATAATAATCCCTTTATATGCAAGGGATATAAAGGGATTTTCCTACTTCTATTTCTACTAGTGTTATAGGGCTAACACTTTCCTGAAATAAGCATTCTGATTGATTTAGGCAGTCACCATTCTCATTTTTGTTGTTGTTGTTGTTTGTTTGCTTCAGACCTCATCATGGTTAGCGAGCTTGCCTGTGGGTTGGCTTCTTTTGTGCCAAGTACTCACTCCTCATCCAAACTGCGTGGGAAGGTCAGGGTCACATGACTAGGTTGATCTCTGAGAGAGGATTGTGGAAAGTGCTCCTTGTCCTGTTTCTCTTGAAGAGAACTTTCTTATGGCTGACATATCTAGTGTAGTGCTCCTTGTATTCCTATACATCCTTATATTCTTATATTCATGTGTACAATTGCCATATGAAATAATCCAATTAAATTAAATATCACAGAGGGCATATACTACTCTGATTTGCTTAGGTTATAGTTTCAGCAGCTGCAATTCAAACTATTAGCGGCTTTAAAACATGAGAGCTTATATCCTTATTTAAGCCTAATTTGCTACTGTGTCTCTTCCTTTATCTTACCACTCCATTTTCTTTCTTTTATTGTAAAGTCCGTTAATTCATCATAGCCAAAAAATGAAAATACTGTGTTGGGAATATGATATTCAGTTAAGTCTAGGAATGACAGTGTTGGCAGGGGCATGATTAAAAAAAAAAAAGAAGAAGAAAAAGTCAAATTCAAATCCGTAATAATTGCTTATGACTAGTAGAGCCAGTATAACTCCTACTTCCCTTGAGTACTAGTACCATACCAGGGAATAATGATTGATAAATATTTCCTGAAAAATTTGTTTTTCAACTTTTATTCAGACATTTGAATATTCACATTTGGTTTTTAATTCTGGTAGTGTTTTCCTTTACACTTAAAATTTGTATTCTATGTTATATTTCTTTAATTATCAATATCATGAGTGACTTTATATTTATTGATTCTCTCTCATGCAAAAGAAGGAAATTAGTGCTCTTTTACTTCCCCCTCTCTTACCACTTTCTAGTTTTTATTGGTATTGTGGTCTTCTGGATTCATAATATTACAAATACATATTTATGATGTGTCTTCTAAGATGTATTAAAAAGAGAAGAAGGATTATGGAAATATGGCAGCCTGTTCTGAATGTGTTTTCTGTTCTCCCATATCTGATTGTCTACCACTACTGAACTAGGTGGACCTAGTCAACCTGAAAAGCATGATCATCCTAGAAATCAACGGTGTGGATATCGAGGATTTGGGCTTTTTCACTTTATAGAGAAAAGTCTAGAGACCATGGTCTATGAGAAGTCCCGATGTCTGTGTGTGCTAAGTCACTTCAGTCGTGTCCAACTCTGTGCGACCCTATGAACTGTATCCTGCCAGGATCCTCTGTCCATGGGAATCTCTGAGGCAAGAATACTAGAGTGGGTTGCCATGCCCTCCTCCAGGAGATCTTCCCAATCCAGGGACTGAACCCATGTCTCTTATGTATCCTACATTGGCAGGCAGGTTCTTTACCTCTAGCATGACCTGGGAAGTCTGAGAAGCTCCAGTATTAGGATCTAAATATATTAAAAGCAGAAGTAGATGCTGAAAGATTTGAGGACACCAAACCCAATGAACCCTCTGTCTCATACACACAACTTTGATGTATATCGGCCCTGCATGAAAAAGTCTAGGTTCCCCATTGTCAAGACTGGATAGTGGAAGGAACATAGGGACCTGGCAAGTAGGTCTCCAGCTAGGTTAGGCTAGGGATCAAGGACAGTAGGCAACTGCTAAAGGGACAGGGAACCCATATCCTTTCATCTTTTCAGAGAGATCCTATACAAGCTGTTTCCACTTAGCATGACTCAGTCTCAGAAGCCAACAGCAATGACATCAAAAGCAGCAAAAAAAAAAAAAAAATCACAAATAAGGAGCTTGGTAGCTTGAGAGGAAATTCAGCTTCCACAGAGAGCCAACTGGAAGAGAAACAGGAAAACTTGGATAGACAATAAATGAACTTAAGGGCCAAAGAAAACATGAAATCATCATTTTGGACCTTAATACTGTACTTGTAGAATTTTTAAAAGTTAGTAAACAAATTAAAGTAAAAGACAGCAACTGAAGACAGTGGAGTGAAATCAGTGGTGCAGAGAGGTGTGGGTAGAAAAAAATATCAGAGCCTGTGGAGCATTTAGATATTGCTTTTGGTGGAAATCAATAATAGAAAAGCATGACACTAATAGAGGAGTACAAAAGGGCCCAAGTGCCTTTGTTTCCTTACAAATAAAATGAGGATAACAATAGTATCTCATGGAATTATTATAAAGATTTAAAGGAGTTAATATTTGTAATCACTGCAGGTGGTGACTACAGCCATGAAATTAAAATACAGTCAAGAAATTAAAATGCTCCTTGGGAAAAAAGCTATGAGAAACCTAGGCAGCATATTAAAAAGTAGAGACCTCACTTTGCCGACAAAGATCCACATAGTCAAAGCTATGGCTTTGCCAGCAGTCATGTACAAACGTTCAGAGTTGGACCCCATAGAAGGCTGAACCCCAAAGAGTTGATGCTTTCAAACTGTGTGCTGCAGGAGACTCTTGAGAGTCCCTTGGACTGCAAGATCAAACCAGTCAACCCTGAAGAAACCAACCCTGAATATTCATTGGAAGGACTGATGCTGAAGCTGAAGCTCCAATAATTTTGCCACCTGATGCAACGAGCCGACTCATTGGAAAAGATCCTGATGCTGGGAAAGACTGAGGGCAGAAGGGGGTGACAGAGGATGAGATGGTTGGAGGGCACCATTGACTCGATGGATATGAGTTTGAGCAAACTCTGGGAAATATTGAAAGACTGGGAAGTCAGTCATGCTGTGGTCCACGGGGTCGCAAAGAGCTGGATAGGACTTAGTGACTGAACAGTGTTGGTAAGGTGCTTAAATCAGTTCTTAATGCAGAATAAAGGCCATGTGTTTGCTAAGTCAATAAATAAAACAGAAATAATGACTAAATTCAAAGGTTGGTATTTGAAAAGATGAATAAAATAAACACTTCTTGAGAATGGTTTTAAACAAGGAGATAGAGATGAAAAACAAGAAATTTGGAATGTAAAAGCAAGCACTTCTAATACAGAAGAATTTAAAAGAATTATATTTGAATGCTACCTGCAAACCTTGGCAATTTGAAAATCATGAGAAATATCTGGTTTTCCATTTAAATGCAAATGCTCAATATTGACCTAACAAGAATCTGAAATGATTTTATTACCACAATTCTATTAGAACAATGATTCTTGATCATTCATTCTAAAAATCTGAATGAATCTATTACCACAATACAAATTGGTGCAGGGCACCAGGATCAGATGAATTTCACACGCTGTTTTAATTTTGAAGGACAGTCACTTCAGGGCAGAGGAGTGTGGTGGGCTCTACTCCGAGGGGGCTACAAAGAGTCGGACATGATGTAGTGACTAAGCAACAGGGACAAAGCTGGAAAGCCTTCAGATTTATTTTATAAAAGTAATGTAAGTTCAAAATCAGAGCCTGGCTAAAGTAAACAGAACAGAAAATAGAGACAGTCTCTTTTTGGAGATTCGTGTAACATTTTTGTTGAATTTCAAATATTATCATTTCAAAATGTAATCCACATTAGAATGATGAATAACATACATTATGTCTTTTCTTCTTTCTTTGGGGGGTTAGCTTTGAAATACGTATTTCACAGTTATAGGTCATTCCAATGCAACAAGTGAAATTAGATCATGTATATAGGAGATGTCTAAAAATTTACATTTGTAAGAGAAGAATAATATAGCCAAGTTTTCAAAACATAAATATTACAATAACTGAATCAAATATCAGGGTTTATAGTTGAATTTGGACTAGTTTGAAATGAATCAAAGTTTTACAAAATCTCATTCTGTGTAACGTTGAAAAGTATCTCATTGTATAGATGGATCACCGTTTGTGTATCCATTCACTTTTTGAAGGACATTGGTGTTCAATCCAACATTTAATGATTATAATTATGAATGTAGGAGCTATAAGCATTTGGATTTGTTGCTTTTATGAATGTAGCTTTTCATTTCTCTAGACTAAATTATCTTGGGAGACAATATCATTTCTGATGAGAATATTCAAAATAAAATGGATAGAATTCCACCAAAACATCAGGGCTAATGGGTTTTCTGTCATGATTGGCAGGGTGGTTTAAAATCAAGCTGCTAGAGTTACATAAATCTCAAGTAATTGCCTATGATTCTCCAGTGAGTGACAAATAAATAAATTTTAACCATTACTTGTTGACTCATAATAATAATAATAATAATAATACTAGTAACAGTGAGTATGATATCATGAAATAGCTAACTTGCACTGCTACTCCAGCTGTTTTATATTTTATTTCTTAGAAGTTAAAATGCTCATTTTATAATTTTTCCTTCAGATATTGTAAGAAGAAACAGTGATTGCCATATTAGAAGTGAAGGCATTTTTTGAAACTAAATGTAAAATAAAATATTTGCCTTTGCTATAGATGAGTAAGTGAGAAGAAAGAACAAAGAGAGACTTTTCAAATTTTCGGCTTGACTAAAACTAGGTAGGATACTCATAATCTACCCTCGAAAAATAAAAGAGGAAGAAAATATACAGAAAAAGGTTTCCCCAAAAGTCAAGGGCTAGGCTAAAGAGAAGCAGAGTGGCAGTATTATCACTGTGGAAGATGAATGTAGTGGCACTTCTCATTTATTTAGTATTCAGGATTTCAACCTTAATTAGGATTCCTTTGTCACATCATTCATCAAATATACTTGACAAAATGGAAATGAACCTCAAAGTTTCTGTTGCCTCAGGCATGCTTTTCATACTTTTACTCATTTCAGTGTATTGTGAAGTACAGTGAATTGACTTGGAAATGTTTTAGTCAGAATAAGAAACATCCAAATGAAGAAATCACACATTATAAGCAGTTCTGGTAGGAATATCAAAAAGAAACCATGTAAATGGCTATTTACTTGCATTTCCTTTAGCCAGTGCTAACAACGCCTCCCCCTCCAAATATTCTTTGCCACCCAAAGATTTGAAACAGCCCTTAAAAAAATCTACTTTAAAAAGGATTTCTGCTTATGAAATTCCACAGTTTGTTTTGTTAGCAATGTGACTGTACTTACAAAGGGGCTTGAATATTTATAATTGCCAAGTCAGATATAGAAATATAGTAGGATTATTAATTCCTTAAGCATGTTTAGCATGTGTAGAACTATTTCGGGCACCAAGACAGCCCCTTTTCAATCTTCTCTGTAGCAAAGTTCCACACATTTCTCAAAATATTTTTCTACATTTGATGCCCTTACTTTGTCCCTACCTGTGTGTGAAACTGCATTCTTTGATAACTGTGCCCTAGGTAGAAAGGATTACTCTCTCCATTTGGCACTTGTAGCCCTTGGCACACACATCTTAAATGAATCATCCATTTACATTAATGTATGCCACATACATACTAAGTATGTCTCCATATAGAATATAAATATTAAAAAAGCAGGGATTCTGTCATACATATTTGGATTTCCAAAAACTAGAACTTCTTGGTATTTAATATATTACTTATCTTTTGATTTTTAAATAGTGAATAAACATGATTAATTAATCCCATAGTTAATAATTACATAATTGACCATTAGTAATATCATACTTGCTTTATTGAGTAGTTGTGAGATCAAATGGTCTTTGAATATTTTTAAAGTTGAATAGAACATGACATTTCATTGTTTGTCTCATCATGGATGCTCTTAAATTTATATCCTATTAGTGTAATTAATGTAATAGCTGTATTAGAGTTAAGCAATACCTAGAAAGCTAGTCAGAGCCTGTCTTTGACTATGCACATGTGATAGTGTGAACTTGGTCATGTTTTTAAACATTTCTATAGTTTGTTTCCTTGTCTAAATATGTGAGTTATAATGTTTAACATGGCTATGTGTTAAAACTAAATGAGATGAATAAGTAACATGCTTCAAAGAGTTTTAGATACATAATGAGTCTTTAATAACAATTAGTTATTGCTATTATTAATATTGTTTGGCATTTTTTATGAAGACTTAGATGATTCAGCTGTGCATAGACTCCTTTTTTCTTTACCTATATTTCCTGATGCCTGAATTATAAAGGTTTTTTCATACCTCTTTGGAAAGCACTATGTGCTCCCCTTAAGTTCTTTACATTTTCATCCCCAAATGCTAATGTAATCACAAAGACTCCCATTATTTTCTTTGAAAGAGGTCTCTGGGACTATATATGTGTGTGTGCGTGCTAAGTCACTTCATTGGTGTCTGACTCTTTACGACCCTATGAACTTGAACCCACCAGGCTCCTCTGCCCATGGGATTCTCCAGGCAAGAATACTGGAGTGGACTGCCATGCCCTTCTCCAGGTGATTTTCCCAACTCAGGGATCTATATGGGACTTTCCAAAATAGAAGAGCTCCCTATATGTGAATATCCAGTGGGAAAAAGTTTTATAGATTTTTTAAAATCAACTTTGAGTATTGGCTCAAGAAACTCTGAGAGTATTCTCACTCCTCTGAGAATACACTCTGTGTCTTATACTTCAGAGCTGTCAGTCAGTATTTTTGATCATTAGCCATCTGTGATTATTTTAATTTTTGCCAGCAGGAGAAGGAACTCTTTTCCACCCAGGAGTTCTGTTATTACAATATCATTTATATGTAAAGAGCTCATTTCATCAGTGAGAGAAACTTTTCCACAGGTTTTTTTTTAAGGTTTGAAAGAAACTCATGATATTTTTTCTTTTCTTTTTTTCCCTTTCTCCACCTCTCTACTACCACTTCTCTGTCGTGTTGTTGTTCAGCTGCCCCGGTGTGTCCAATTCTTTGTGACCCCATGGACTGCAGCTCGCCAGGCTTCCCTGTCCCTCACCATCTCCCAAAGTTTGCCCAAGTTCATGTCCATTGCATCAGTGACGCCATACAGCCTTCTCAGCCTCTGATACCCTCTTCTTCTACCCTCAATCTCTCCCAGCATCAGGGTCTTTTCCAGTGAGTTAGCTGTGCACGTCTGATGACCAAAATACTGGAGCTTCAGCTTAGACAACAGTCCTTTCGCTGAGTATTCAGGGTTGGTTTCCCTTAAGATTGACTGGTTTGATTTCCTTGCTGTCCGAGGGACTTTGAAGAGTCTTCTCCAGCACCTTCCCATTTATCCTAGCATGTCCTCATATAGATATTCTCTAGTACCTAGTCAGTAATTTTAAGAACAGAATGAAGTTAAACTGATTTTTGTATGTTTTAATATAAACCCTCATTTATTGTGGTTGCTGTTTTAAAATGTAAAGCTCATGGGAAAAAATATAATTTTACTTTGCAATGATGTTTAGCATTGAAGCCTCTAGTTCAGATTTCCCAATTAAAAGTTTATTAATATGACATGATGACATTTTAGCTATAACTATCTAAGAAGGGCAAGTTTTGAGGGGGGCAAAAAAGAATTTAAAAATAAAAATGTTGTCCTTTTCTAAGTAATATCATGAGTTAGGATTTAGAGTCATGGAATCACATTCACATACCTCATCTGACTTCTTCTTCTGATTTCAGTTTGACCTTCAGCAAGTCAAAAACTCCCCTCAATCACTTTACCTACAATGTGGGATAATAATGTTTAACTGACTATGGTTATTGCAAAGATTAATGAGTTATTGGTCATAAAATGTAATCCATGTATTAAAAGTCTCTGCATGAAGAGAAGACAATTCCCGGGTCATTATTGCAGAGTGGTTTTGTGAACTGAAATGAATTATTGATCAACTACACAAAATTTTAGGTCTTGAACTTTATGAAGCAAGTTTCACATCTTAGGACAGATGCTACTAGAAATTAGTGCTTTTGGAGGCCCCATATAATTTCTCATGGAAACAGAAAATACATTATTTTCCAGGTGATAGGGCACATTATATTCTTGGTACAGTTGACTCCTAAGGAAATGACTGATGATCTAAGGATATTCCTATGGTTTTCTTCTTTCTTTTCCATCTACTTTTCCCCTCTCCCATTTTCTAACTCTATTTCTTTGCTTCCTTGTCTCTGCTTTCTGAGAACATGAACTTGTACTGCTTACTCACATGAGTAGAAAAAGCAAACAATCTAGTTCCAGGAAGAAAATTGTAGCAACGGCAAAGATAAGATAATACTTCCTGTTTCTGGGTACTTAGATGTGGTGGTGGTCCTTAGATGTGTGCCTGCTCGGTCGTGTCTGAATCTTTGTGACTCCATGGAGTGTAACTCGCCAGGCTCCTCTGTCCATGGGATTTCCCAGGCAAGAAGACTGGAGTGTGATGCCATTTCCTCCTCCAGGGCATCTTGCAACGTCGTGTCTGAATCTTTGTGACTCCATGGAGTGTAACTCGCCAGGCTCCTCTGTCCATGGGATTTCCCAGGCAAGAAGACTGGAGTGTGATGCCATTTCCTCCTCCAGGGCATCTTGCAACCCAAGGATCAAACCCGTTCAGGTGAATTCTTTACCAGCACTTAGATAACTAGTTTTTGATAAGTAACAACATGTGTTCATTTTGACAGTTTTTACTGAAACGGTTTGAAAAAGGCCAAATAAATGTAAAGACTATCTGTTTTTTTTTCATTTGTTTTTATCTAGGGATGAGGAAAGGGGAGGATAGTGTATAAACACACACACACACACACACACACACACACATGCACACAGGAGTTTACTTCCTGAAATAGTGCTCAGCTTGGTAAGGAAGCAGCAGCTTCTGAGAAATAACAGGGAATGTAGCCAAGTGCCCAAAGAACTCTGAGTCACTAGGTCCAGTCTCATTGGAAACTAACCTAATCTGTATCCAATTTAACATCTGAACTTAATTTTCTTGGCTTTAATCAACCCAGAGCATCTTCCCCCACAGAAGCCTTGATATTAGTCATGATATCCAGAAATGTCAAGAGTAATGACAAATAATTGACACATATATACCTTCATGCAACTTGCCTCTTAGAGATGGCTTCTTAATTTTAAAAAGCTTCAAAGTACGGTGCTTTATGATGCAGACAGAATTTATTTCTTTATGCTACTCATTTGCTTTTTAGGAACTGTAGGATGGAACTAAAAGGGGCTCTGTATCAACCTAGAGGAGTTGGATGGGGAGAGAGGTGGGAGGGAGGTTCACAAGGAAGGGGATATATGAATACCTATGGCAGATTCTTTTGCCTGGAGAATCCCAGGGACGGGGGAGCCTGGTGGGCTGCCGTCTATGGGGTCGCACAGAGTCGGACACGACTAAAGTGACTTAGCAGCAGCAGCAGCATGGCAGATTCATGTTGAGGTTTGACAGAAAGCAACAAAATTCTGTAAAGCAATTATCCTTCAATTAAAACATAAATAAATTTTAAAAAAAGAACTGTAGAATGGGATCCACACCCTTGTAGAGATAATTGGGCCCCAGTAGCAAAACTAAATGAGTTACTGTTTAGATTTAAAAACAAAACAAAACAGAACTTTAGGTTGCACACTGTAGCTGCTGAAACAATGATAGTTTTGTTTACTCTAACATGAGTTTGCAGGACCCTGACCAGAGCTGCTAAAATCATGTGACTTGCATACACTGTGTAGCTATATAGACCAGGGAAAAATGTGATACGTCACTGTCACTTAGCAGTTGGCTTTACAACCTGGAAAGTAATTCCACTCACAAGCAGCGAAAATTATAAGAACAGTTATATCTGCCCTCCTAGCCAAAGGTGAGAGACAATCAGGTCAAATAACAAATAAGCTATAATTAAGCTTTGGAAAATTTAAAAAGCAAATGAGTTAATGATTTTATTTCTATGCAAATAACAAGTCTTTGGGACAGATCAAATGCAGTTTTTGCTTCCATATTGCCAAACTTTGATTTGATTGATTCTATATTTATCCCCATGTGGCAGCTGGAGCACTCACTTTAGAGGAAAACTTTCCTAATTCCAGTCTATCAAGGAAAATCTGCAAGTTAAAAACTCACTTTTATCAGCAGGCATTCGGAGAATGGCAGGTGGCAAATAAAGCTCTTAGTGGATTATTCTAATTGCATTTTCTTTTACCTTCATAACTTAAAAAGTTGTAAGGAAAGGGAGAGGACAACTTTCTATGGTTTTGACACTTGTGCTTACATCTTTCTGTAATGAACACTGTGTCTGAAGTTTTCATGGACTCTCAGTGTGAAGCTAGTTTGAGAGGGTCTATATCTTGTACAGTGGGTATATAGAAAAAAGGACTAGGAATAATTTGATGCATTAGATACATAAAAGTATTGATTGATGTTATTGCAAATTATATGTGAATCTTTCTCTACTTTATTTTCACAATTTTCTTTACAGATTTATTGCTTTATATTTATAACAGAAGAGTGAAACACAAAATAATAAATGTAACAACTTAAATTAAAAGAAAACTAAAGTGAGGTAAATTTAGGAGGTCTAAATGAAACAATGGTATTGAATATTAACTTGCATGCTCAATCTCTCAGTCATGTATGACTCTTGGTGACTCCATGGACTGCAGCCCACCAAGATCCTCTGTCCATAGAGTTTTCCAGGCAACAATCCTGGCATGGGTTGCCATTTCCTATTCCAATTAGCTTGTATATTCCTTTTAAGGCAAAATAAACTTTATTACAAATAACTCCCCAAATTCCAGCTTAAATGGTTACTCTGGGATTTTCATAATATTGATAAGAATTATAGTATAGAAAGGAATTATAGTATAGAGATGAACTGAGTTATAGATAAAAATTATAATAAAGGAATTTTCACAGATATTAATTGATTAATGAGTATCTGTTCCTGAGAACACAGTTTAAATATAGGAAAATGATATTTTTATAATAGTTTCAAAATTTTTTAAACATTCAAAGCAAAGAAACTTGAAGTTTTATCTAAGTGACAAATTTTATGCAAATATTCATGTATTGTATATTCATAAATATGTGAACACTTATGTAATGAAGAATTGATGCATTTAAACTATGGTGCTGAAATGACTCTTGAGAGTCTTTTGGACAGCAAGGAGATCAAACCAGTTAATCCTAAAGGAAATCAACCCTGAATTTTCATTGGAAGGACTAGTGCTGAAGCTGAAGCTCTGATATTTTGGCCACCTGATGCAAAGAGCCAACTCATTGGAAAAGACCCTGATGCTGGGAAAGATTGAAGGCAAAAGGAGAAGGAAGAAGCAGAAGATGAGATGGTTTGATAGCATCACTGACTCAATGGCCATGAATCTGAGCAAAGTCCAGGAGGTTGTGGAGGACAGAGGAGCCTGGGGTGTTGCAGTCCATGGAGACTCAAAGAGTCAGATATGAGTTAGCAACACAACAAGAAGTAGAACTAGAAAGAGAAATGAATGAAACTATTTAGATCAAAGTAAAAATTAGAATCCCAACAAGAACATGTGCTCCTCAGTTGATTTTTCCACATATGTCATATTGTATCATCACTTTATATATTTTGATCTCAACACGAGTACTTTAAATTTGCTTATAGTTTAAATATTTATTCTTCATCAGTAACCAAATGCCTATATTTGCAGATTTTAAAAATTTATCCTTTCCTTATAATACTCACAGAAATTCCTCTAAAATAATAATACTTTTCTCAGTTACAGAGCAAATTTGCCTCAAAAGTGATAAATATGGCATCACTTTATGATGAAAATATAAAAATAAAACAGCTCCCATGTCTGACTGAATGAGTTAAGAAGTTAAGAACAGGTTCAAGGAGGTTGCCTTTTTGTTGACACTTGACAGTGTGTTTAAAGATTAACAGAAATCTTCAAGTGGAAAATGTACAGAAAGACAAGTGAGTGTGATGTGTTCTGGAATTGCAAGTAGTTGTTTTTAAAATCATTGGGTTTAGTTTAAATTATTCTATTTGTCTTCATTAGGTGTGTGAAACATTGCAAAAGTGTTTAAGGAAGTTTATGGTTAGAGGTGTGTCTGAAACGATAGCAGAAATTAGATTTGAAAAAGGCTCTGTATAATTTGTAGGGGATTTAGATTTATCTATTTTCGTTTCAATCTCTTCCCTCTAATCATGCCCATTATGTTTAAAACCAACCATGTTGATAATGTCTCATTCAAATGAGTCAAAGTCTCCCTCTTTCAACAAACCTTACTTGGTTAAATAAATACCTGATTTATTGTTTTACAGTGTTTCGGTTCAGTTCAGTTCAATCGCTCAGTCATGTCTGACTCTTTACAACCCCAGGGACTGCAGCATGCCAGGCTGCCCTGTCCATCACCAACTCCTGGAGCTTGCTCAAACTTATGTCCATGGAGTTGGTGATGCCAACCAACCATCTCAACTTCTGTCATCGCTTTTTCCTCCTGCCTTCAATCTTTCCCAGCATCAGGGTCTTTTCCAGTGAGTCAGTTCTTCGCATCAGATGACCAAAGTATTGGAGCTTCAGCATCAGTCCTTCCAATAACTCTTCAGGACTGCTTTCCTTTAGGATTGACTGGTTTGAACTCCTTGCTGTCCAAAGGACTCTCAGGAGTCTTCTACAACACCACAGTTCAAAAACATCAATTCTTTAGCACTCAGCCTTCTTTCTGGACCAACTCTCACATCCATACATGACCACTGGAAAAACCATATCTTTGACTAGATGGACCTTTGTTGGTAAAATAATGTTTCTGCTTTTTAATATGCTATCTAGGTTGATCATAGCTTTTCTTCCAAGGAGCAAATGCCTTTTAATTTCAGGCCTGTAGTCATCATCTGCAGTGATTTTGGAGCCCAAGAAAATAGTCTGTCACTGTTCCCACTGTTTCCCCATCTATTTGCCATGAAGTGTCTGGCTTCTACTGTGTCTGGCCTCCTTCATATAATGTAGTGTTCTCCAGGTTCATCCATATTGTTGACGAATTGGCATGTTTTCTTCTGAATAATATTTCAGTTTTTTGGTATATCGCACATTTTGCATTTGCTTTTTAATGGACGTTTGACTCCATATTTTGCTTTTGGGAATAATGCTACAATGAACATGGGGTACAGATATCTCTTAGGGATCCATATCTTAATTTATTTGCATAAACACCTAGAAGTGGGATTGCTAGATTATATAGTAGTTCTATTTTTCATTTTTTGAGGAATCTCTATATTGTTTTTCATAATGGCTGTAATAGTTTACATTTCTCCCAGCAAGGATTAACTGTTCCATTTTCTCTACATTGTTACAAAAGGTTGGTATCATTTGTTTTGTTTTTGTTTGTTTGTTTATAATATCCATCCTGATACATATGAGATGATATCATATCATGAATTTTTTAAAAATGTGGTTTTTTCCCCCACATTGCAATTTTGATTTGCATTTCCTTGATGATTAAGAATGTTGAATATGTTTTCATATACCAGTTGGCCAGTTGTTTGTCTTTGGAAAAATGTCTTTTGAGCTCCTTTTCTCATTTTTTTAATCAG
Source organism: Cervus canadensis (assembly GCF_019320065.1). NCBI lineage: Eukaryota > Metazoa > Chordata > Mammalia > Artiodactyla > Cervidae > Cervus > Cervus canadensis. The sequence continues at coordinate 19,949,675 of NC_057388.1, forward strand.
ATTGTTTTGCACTTTGTTATTGAGTTTTAGGAGTGTAATATATATTTTGGTTAACCCCTAATCATATATATAGCTTGAAATATATTTTTTCCATTCCATAGGTTATCCTTCACTGTTTTGATTGTTTACTTTGCTGTGTGAAAGCTTTTTAATTTGTTTGGTCAAATTTATCTATTTTTGCTTTTGTTGCCTGTGCCATAGTATCATAGTTAAGAAACCATTACCAAGATTTTTTTTTTTGGTCAAGGAATGTTTTTTTCTATGAGTTTTGTTGTTTCAGTTCTTAAATGTATGGTTTCAGTTCCTACATTTCAGTTCTTACATTTAACTCAAAATTAATTATGTTGAGTTAAATTTTTGTGTAATGCGTAAGGGTCAACTTTCATTCTTTTGTATGTGGATAGTCAGTTTTCTAAACACTAGTTATTAATGAGACTATTGTTTTCCCATTTGTGTATTTTTAGTGCCCCTGTTGAAGGTTAGTCGGTCTGTTCCATTGATCTGTGTATGATTTTATGCATCTGTTTTATGCCAATTCCATACTGTTTTCATTAATACAGCTTGTGGTATAGTTTGAAATCAGAAAGAGTGATGCCTTGGACTTTGTTCTTCTCTCTTAAAAGAAGATTTGTGTCATTTGTAGTTCCACTTGGATTTTAGAATAGTTTTTTTCTACTTCTGAAAAATGGCAGTGGAAGTTCAAAGGAGATATCATTGACTCTATAGATCAATTTAGGTATTATGCACATTTAACTATATTCTACCAATCTAATATATAAGCATGAGCATCTTCCCATTTATTTAAGTCTGCTTTAATTTTTGTCATTACTGATTTACAGTTTCAGTGTAAAAAAGTTTTACATCCTTGGTTAAGTTTATTTCTATATAATTCATTTTTTGATGGTATAATATTTTAGGTTGTTTTCTATTTTTCCTTTTGCATTGTTTGTTGTTGGTATATAGAAACTCAGCTGATTTATATATACATATATATATATATATAGATAAATAGATCTTGTATCATGAATTTTTACTGAGTTTATTAGTTCTAATAGGTTTGTGTGTGTGTTTGTATGTGCATAGTCTTTAGGGTTTTCTGCATATAAAACATGTTACCTGCAGAGAGAGATAATTTCACTCTTTTTCTAATTTAGGTGTCTTATATTTCTTTTTCTTGCCTAATCCCTCTGGCTAGGACTTACAGTACTACGTTGGATATTGATAGTGGATATCCTTGCCTTATTTCACATCTTAGGGGAAAAACTTTTAGTTTTTCAACATGAAGTGCAATGTCAGCTGTGGGCTTGTCATCTGCAGCCTTAGTTATGTTGAGTTCTTTCATTCTTTATCTAATTTGCTGATGAAAGAGTGTTGAATTTTGTTAAATATTTTCTCTGAACCTTTTGAGATTATTATGCAATTTTTATATTTCATTTTTAAATGCAGGTATCTCATTGATTTATTTGCCTATATTTTAATAACCCTGAGTCACAGGAACATATTTTACTTGTCATGGTATATCATCTTTTTTAATATACTGTTGAATTTGGTTTGCTAGAATTTTACTTATATAACTATATTGTTAAATGCATCATTTAATAATGTAATAGATATAATGAATCATCATAAATAAACTTCATGTAAAGTATATCTGAATCCATCATCAAAGTTTAGATGATCTGAAGGAGATGGAATAGAAAAATGAGCATGCAAAACATTATTGACCATGGATTTACTCAAAACACAAAGTAAGGGCAGGTAAAATACACAGAGAAAAATTAGGGAAATATTTCTAGGAAAAGAAGATAATTTCACTCATGTCTCAGAACCAGAACAAACATGGTGATACAAGGTCACTGAACAGCAGGGTTTTGGGTTTGTGAACAGATATTACTTTCCATATATGGAAAAGGTGACTTGAAGGACTACCCTGGAGGAGTCAGAACCAACCTCACTCTCTGAGCCAGAGCAGGAGGAGGGGTTGGTGACTTATTTTGAAGGTAAAGTTAAAGAAGAAAAGACTAATGGTCACTTACAGCTATGGTCCAGAAAATAAGAAAACATACTCTGACCTTTGCAACCAGGAGGTTGTAGTCCTAGAAGTAAGAAAAATATTAAAATAGACCAGTTTTGCCTGTATCAGGAGACTTGTTGTTCAGTTGTTCAGTCATGTCTGACTCTTTGTGATCACATGGACTGCAGCACTCCAGGCTTCCCTATTTTCACCATCTCCCTGAGTTTGCTCAGACTCACGTCCGTTGAGTTGGTGATGCCATCCAACCATCTCATCCTCTGTTGTCTCCTTCAGAAGACTTACCTGCTATTATCTTCCTGACAAAAGAAAATTAAATCCAGTATGCAATATAATGGTTCCAGTGACTCTACATTTATTTTTATAGGCAATGGCTAGCAGTAAATATGAAATTATTAGGCATGCCAGGGGCTAGGCCAAAATATCAGGAAATTAAGAGGAGAAAGTCAATTGAAATTGATCCTCATATATTTTATATGTTGGAGGTATCAGTCACTGACTTCAAACGAAATATAATTACAATGTTCAAAAATAGGTGAAACTATGACAAGATATTTTACTATATAGTTAACTTTATTAAAGTTTCACCAAAGAATTGGAATATATGAAAAGAAGTTCAAATAGAACTCTTTAAAAAACATAAGTAAAAGAATAGACAATCATAAAAGAGATTTAGTGATCTGAAAGATATACCTGTAGAAAATAATTACTGAGCAACAAGAACAAATTCAGTCAGCACATTTAAAATCAATATATAAAAGCTAGTAAAATACAAATTAAACAAGTAAATACAAGCAAAATACAATAAAACAAAGATAACATTTCCCAAAATTTATAAAAATGAAGTCTTGTTATTCATTTTGAACAAGTTAGCCACAAAGATCATTACAGATATTTGAAGTAAAATACAAATGTCACATATCAAGTCTTATAAAAAATAAGAGTTAAAAGAATAACATTAGATGCACAGAAGCAGACAAAATCAGATATTTTTGACTCATGTTTAAGATTAAGGGAATTGAAAGAAACACAAGATAAAAAATAACTTTGACAATTGTAAAGAAGAAAAATAAGATGGAGAATCTTATTTAACCAAATATGAAGATATATTTTAAGGGAGAGTGATTAAGACATTGTGATATTGACATAGGGGTAGACAAGTGAGAATTAGAGCTTTTATTCAACTTAGAGGATAAATGAGATAAAAATCATTCAAATAAATGCCAAAAATTAATCATCCATTCAATGTAAGTCAGTGTTTATTTATTAAACTAAAAAAGTAAGAAAGAAAAAGAAGAAAGGGAAAGAATAAAAACTATGAAAGCTGGAAATAAAAGGAATTACCTTCATCAAATAATCAAAATAATAATGAACAAAACACTGGTAAGAATTTTTATACTTTAGCTCCAGTGTCTGCATTAAGATTATCATGATTTTTCACCATTTAGAGCCAAGACTTGGAAGAATTGAAAAGTAGCTTACAGATAGTCTTTATGTATCCAGACTATGTAGGCTTGGATTTAGTTAGGAGATAAAAGTCACATGTGGAATGCAAGGAGCTACTATGTTCAGTAATTAGAGCAGAAATCCTAATTATGACAATTAGGATTGAAGAATGAAGGAATGAAGTTGTTTTGTTTTTTTTTCATTTTAAATGGGCTTTAAACTTCTGTGAAATGGTACATCTTGACTGCTACTACTTTTTTCTAAACTTAGAGGAGAGATCCTATAGGTGGACCAAGAGCTCTGAAAATGCATCTGAAAAGTAGAAAATTGCAAACTAAAATAAGCTGCTTCCAAAGATAAGGGTAACTGTTGCTGCTGCTGCTAAGTCGCTTCAGTCATGTCTGACTTGTGTCCGGCTCTGTGTGACCCTATAGATGGCAGCCCACCAGGCTCCCCCATCCCCGGGATTCTCCAGGCAAGAACACTGGAGTGGGTTGCCATTTCCTTCTCCAATGCATGAAAGTGAAAAGTGAAAGTGAAGTCGCTCAGTCCTGTCCGACTCCTAGCGACCCCATGGACTGCAGCCCACCAGGCTCCTCCGTCCATGGGATTTTCCAGGCAAGAGTACTGGGGTGGGGTGCCATTGCCTTCTCCGATAAGGGTAACTGCTACTGTAGTAATGAAATATTAATAGAGAAATAAAAGTAAAAATAAAATAAGAATAGTGAAGAGACACAAAAGAGTATATTTCTTTTTCCTACACCAGTTACCCAGGCTCTATCTAGCACTGTCTATTGACAGAGCCAAATTGGAAGTCAGATGCCAAAGCAGAAACACTGTTTCCAGAGTTCCACGCATATTATCACACAGAATATATAGTGGGTGGATTGAAAGCTGGCATACAATACTCTAATAACTTGATTATTTGCCTTCTACATACAAAGTCAAAAAGTAGTAACAAAAAGATTTTTTTCAACTAAGGTAATTACAATGGCGTAAGCACAGTGCACAGACATGAATAGCATTCCACGATAGGTAATGCCCAACTAGGATATCTAAGAGATGGGACATTCAGATTATTTAACAAATGACTAGAAGCCTAATCGTAACAGTAATATATATATATATGATATATAAAATAATATGATACATAATGGTAATAACATATTAAATATAATGTATCTAATTGTATGTAATATGTAGCAGTAATGCATATATATGGGGCTTCCCAGGTGGCACTAGTGGTAAAGAACCTGTCTGAAAATGCAGGAGACATAAGAGACACGGGTTCAATCCCTGGGTTGGGAAGATCCCCTGGAGGATGGCATGATAACCCATTCCAGTATTCTTGCCTGGAGAATCCCATGGACAGAGGAGCCTGGTGGGCTATATAGTCCCTAGGGTCATACAGAGTCCGACACAACTGAAGCAGCTTAGCATGAAGACACACACAATACATATCTATAGAGAGAGATCTATATCTTTGTTCCCACTACATGTTCTAATGATAGATTAAAACTGTATATAATTGATGTGTCTGTGAAGTCACTCAGTCATGTCCAACTCTTTGTGACCCCATGGACTGTAACCCACCAGGCTCCTCTGTCCATGGGATTTTCCAGGCAAGAATACTGAAGTGGGTTGCCATTTCCTTCTCCAGGGGATTTTCCCAACCCAGGGGTCATAATTAATGATAAAACCCTTTTAAAGGACATGAAGAGTTTCTAATAATGAGCAATAGTATATATTGGAAAGCTCAATATTAATGAAACTGTGAATTTTCTATAATTTGACCTAAAATTTCCTTTCCACCCTGAATAATCTCATATTCTTCCTTCCTAAATATGATGCCTGTTGTAAAAAGAGTGAGTAGGCAAATTTCTGTTTAAAATAAGTCTGATTAGCTTTAAAGCAGTATCTTGTCAAAATAATTTTTTTTTAAGTGTGGTTGTATACTCAGTGTGGCTTCTTCTGGCTCTATCTACATAGAAAAGCACAAATGATACGAAATTTGATTTAATATTTTTAGTCATATTGTAGGAGACCTCCTGTATTCTGATTTTCCATATTATGAAGATTGAGAAATTTTCTGTGAGTTAAGGGAGAAAAATGGTGTTGAGAATAATTGAAATCTGGTAAAAAAAAAAAAACATACTGGGATTATTAGACTTTCAGTTGAAAAAATAAAATTATACAATTTTCCATGTGATTCACTTGTCTTCATTCTACACTGTTTCTAAAGCACAGGTTGCCTTGATATTCTGTGTCCAATATTTTTAGGCAAGCATCACAAAATCCAGCACATTTTTTGGAAGGTGTAGTGAAAGCAAGAAAAGTATGGTACTTAACCAAAAGGCAGAAACTAAGCAAGCCACAGAGCAGATGAATGCTTAATGTTAATGAAGGCCTGATATATGCATCCAGACACTTCTGTTTATATTAATTGATAAAGCTAATTAAAAGCAGATATAATATGATAATGAATTTCAAAAAAGAACACGGTGTATATTTCTCTTTGTAACATTGCCCAGAAACTACTAACTTGGAAACATTATTTTTTATTTGTGTTTTTAAAAATGAATACTGTTTCTGATAGACATTCAAGCATCTTTGAGAAAAGACAGAGGTTATTTCTTCATATGCAAACCTAAAGGGAATTTGGAATAACTTTCTTGCTCTTTAGGAAGATGTTCCTTAGGGAACACCTATTTTATAGAGGAAATGTGTTGATTTCGGTAATCACAGATGTTTATTCTAGTCTATTTATATAAGACTCTACATTTTTTATAATGTACAAATAAATTTCATAAAATTTGGTGCTCATGAGAGTGTGTGATGCTGATAATCTTAAGTACAATTTGGGAAACTGCATATGGCTCTGCTCCAGGTTTGTTCCCAAATCTCTACTCACACAGACCTTTGTAGCAAATCTATAACACCCCTGCTATTCAATTACTTGACATCTGGGTGCAAAGACTGCTCATGTTACTAAATTATTTAGTATATTTAGAAAGCAAGTATCTAATCAAGGAGTGATTGAGATTGCAGTGCTTAAAACCTATTACAAAGTTGTTCGCCTTTTTTAAAGAGAAAAAAATGTGCCATTGGCAAGGCATGGTTACATTCTAAGGTTGATCTATATCACATCTGCATATTCTAGGCTCTAAAAAATATTAGCTAAAGTTGTATATGTCCATTTTCAACCTTGGAATTTCTTAAGCAGCTAACACATAGTTTTACAGAAATTTTGAAATCAAAACACTGATGTATATGAATGTGTGTATAATCACATATGTAATATATGTAATAAACACATACACATCAAACCCATTTTTTTTAATATAGTTGACGTGCAATATTATGTTGAAAGTGAAAAGTGAAAGTCTGTTGCTAAGTTGTGTCTTTGTGACCCGTAGCTGTACAGTCTGGTGACTGTAGCTCACCGGACTCCTCTATTCACGGGATTTCCCAGTTAAGAATACTGCAGTGGGTTGCCATTTCCTTTTCCAGGAAATCCTGGAGAATACTGGAGTGGGTTACCATTTCATTCTTCACGGTATCTTCCTGACCCAGGCATCGAATCCTGGTCTCCTGCTTAACAGGCAAGTCTTTAACAATGAGCCACAGAGAAGCCAAATAATATCAGTCACATGTATTTTCTTAAAAGGGTACTGGCTTAGGAGAAGATAGAGAAAAACTAGTGTTTATGGAGCACGCATTTAGCAAGGCTCAAGGCTATCATTATTTACCTAAGCTTTGTCTGATCATAAGCTAAATCAGATAAAGCTATCTTTAAAAAAGGCATATGTTTAAATACAAAAGTGTAATCCTTACCTCAGACTTACTGAATCGACTCTAGGAGTGGGAACCTAGAAATATGTAATTTATCCATTTATGGCAGTGAATTTTGAATCAGGAAGTTGGAGGAAAAATTGAAAAGATTTTGTTTAAATTTCTATTTCTCATATAGATATGGTATCACTTTATAAAGTAAAACTCAAGTATACCAGTAAACTTGGCTAATACTAATTGATAAGGTGAGATCTAGGATAGGAAATAAAACTGTGTAATTCAAAAGCCCACATTTCCTACTCTTACTGCACTTGAAAAAGAAAATCCACCCTTTTCCCTGAAAATCCCGTCTCTATTAATGTATACTTTACATACAATAAAATTTATACTTTGAAATGGTTTTATTATATTCACAGAATTGTGCAACCATCATCATCACATTTTGGATCTTTTTCATCACTCTGAAAAGAAACCTCTGCCCTTGAACAATTATTCCCCATTTCCTCCTCCTCCTTAGCTTCGGCAATTACTATTCTGCCTTATAGATTTGCCTATTATAAATATTTTACATAAATGAAATCACACAATGTGGCCTTTCGTTTTTGGCTCCTTATAATTATCATAATGTTTTCAAAGCTGTAGCACATGTCAGTATTTCATTGCTTTTTTTTTAAAAAAATTATTTTACATTGGAGCATAGTTATGATGAAATAATTTTCCATTTTATAGATATATCACATTCTGCTGAATCATTACTCAGTTGATGAGATTTCGGGTTATTTCCACTTTTGGCTATCATGAATAATATTACCATGAATATTTGTGTAGAAGTTTATGTGGAGGGATATAAATTCAATTCTCTTCAATTCTGTAGGGCTAGAAATGTGGGATAATATAGCTGTATATATGAAGAAGTCCCCAAAATTTTCTAAAGTGTCTGCATCATTTTACAATCCCACCAGCAATAAATGAGGGTTCTAACTTCTTCTCATATCTGTCAACTCTTGACAGTGTTTCTTTTTCTCTGTTCATTGGTGCCAATGGTATTCTATTGTGGTTTTGATTTGCAACTTGTTAAATAGTTTTACTGAGGCATACTTGAGATGCAGAATAAAAAACTATACACATGTTTAATGCAGTTTGATGAGTTTAGACATATGTATATACCTGTGATATTATCAACCATAACCAAGGAAACAAACATATTGATCACTACCAAAAGTTTCCATGTGTGCTTTTGTGTGTCAGTGTGTGTGTGTGAGTGTGTGTGTGTGTGTGTGTGTGTGTGGTAAGAATGCTTTACACGAGACTTAACTTCATAGCAAATTTTTTAGATTTGAGATTTGTTAGTGAATAGTGATACCAGCATTGTTTCTTATGTGTATTGCCTATTCGTATATCTGCTTTGGAGAAATATCTATTTAAATTCTTTGCCCATTTTAAAATTTGGTTATTTATATGCTATTATTGTTTTAAGTATTCTTTATATATTCTTTTCAAGTCCCATACCAGATGTATGAATTGCAAATAATATTTTCTCCCACTCTATAGTCTTTTAATTTTATTGATAATATCCTTCAGAGCACAAGTTGTTCTCTCTCTCTCTCTCTTTTTTTTTTTTTATAAAGATCAGCTCTCTTTTTTTTTAATCGTAAGCTTTTGTTTTCCTTTCTAAGAACCATTGCCTAAGTTCAGGTCATTCATAATGATTTACTTCAATATTTTCTTCTAAGAGTTTTGTAGCTTTAACTCATGTTAAATCATGTTAAACCATCAATTTTGAGTTAATTTCTCTTCATGGTGTGAGGCAGAGTCCAACTTCATTCACGTGTCTGTGAATGTCCAGTTGTTCTAGAACTGTTTATTCAAAAGACTGTAACTTTCCCCATTAAATTACTTGGACATCTTTGCCAAAAATCATGTGTGACCATAAATGTAAGTTTAGTTTTGAACTTTCAACTCTATTCCGTTGATTTATATGTATATTTTGTGGTGGTACCATTCTGTCCTGGTTACTGTAGCTTTGTAGTTAGTTTTAAAAATGGGAATTATGAATTTTCTAACTTGGTTCTTCTGGTTCAGTACCATTTGGCTATCTCAGCTGCCTTGCACTTCTGTATAAATCTATAATCATCTTGTTAATCTCTACAAAATAAGTACATAGACTCTTAATGGAGATTGTGTTGAATCTATAGATTAATTTGGGTAGTATTGCCTATGCAGCAATATTCAGTCATTCAATCAGTTGACTTGTTGCACACCACCCACTTCATTTTGTTTTTCCTCTCTTGACTTTGACACAGTGTTTCTATCTTTTGTTTCACCCAAGGATATTTGGTTTTAAATTGTATGATATACAATTCATAATGTATTACAGGGTCTTTGCAAAAGGTGTAAAACACTTTTTGACAAAGTGCCCTTATAGTACAACAATAGTGTCTATATACGGTATAGCAAAAACACAACACAGAAAAAAATTCTGTGCATAAAACAGGAGAAATAAAAGGATGATATAATTTTAAATTCACAGGAGGAACATTTACACTTGTGAGAAATATACCTTGTTTTCTATAATTTCTAGGTTATTAAAAATAAAATATTTACATTTAAAGTTAAAACCATAACTTATAATAAATATATTTTAAAATATCTACCATTCTTATGTACCAAACACAAACCTCATTTAAAAAAAAAAAATTAGGCTGTGAGTGATGAAATGTACCCAAATTATGAAATTATAATATACAAATATGATATTTGAATGCAATTATAAAGATTCTGCTCATTTCATTGTGCAAATTAATAGTAAAGTGAACAAGGATTAAGAAACAAATTTATGCTTTTGTTCCATTCCTCAGCAAATCATTTTGTATCTTTAATTTTAAGTTATTATACATGTGAAATGAGACTAGTAATATTTCACAGCCTAATTATATATGCTGTAGAAATGTAGGATTGACTTAACATTCAAAATTAATAAATGTAATTATCCACATTAACTAAATAAAGGAGAAAGTATTCCATAACATCTTAGTAGGTACAGAATAAAAGCATTTTATTAAAGCCAGTATCCTTTATGCAAAGCCTCATATTAAATTAGAAATAGTGAGAACTTTGATCTAAGAAATGATTTTTTAAAACTATATCATTAACGTAATTAATAGAGAATAATTAAAATATTTGAGATTAAGCAACAGACAACAACATCTACTCTTGTTACTTACGTGTAAAATCTATCCAGTGCAATAAGGCAAGCGGAAAGAGACCGCTGCTGCTTCTAAGTTGCTTCAGTTGTGTCCAACTCTGTGCGGCCCCACAGATGGCAGCCCACCAGGCTCCCCCGTCCCTGGGATTCTCCAGGCAAGAACACTGGAGTGGGTTGCCATTGCCTTCTCCAATGCATGGAAGTGAAAAGTGAAAGTGAAGTCGCTCAGTCGTGTCCGATTCTTTGCGACCCCATGGACTACAGCCTACCAGGCTCCTCTGTCCATGGGATTTTCCAGGCAAAAGTACTGGAGTGGGGTGCCATTGCCTTCTCCAGAAAAGAGACTAATGGTAAAATAATTGAAAATGAATAAATGAGGCTTTCTTCATTTGATATGATATTATTATGCTCATATGAAATCCAGAGAATACCAACAGGTGAAGTAGGTGAGTGTGTTTTCTTTCCTGGTGGCTCAGATGGTAAAGCGTCTGCCTACAATGCGGAAGACCCAGGTTCAATCCCTGGGTCGGGAAGATCTCCTGGAGAGGGAAATGGCAACCCACTCCAGTACTCTTGCCTGGAAAATCCTGTGGACGGAGAAGACTGGTAGTCCATGGGGTCGCAAAGAGTCCCACACGACTGAGCGACTTCACTTACTTACCTTACTTGTTGGTTGGAAGTTCAGCAATAGAAAGGTCAATGGCATTTCTACTTACAAGGAACAGAAAATTGCATTTAAGAAAGATCACGTTTGAAATAATTTACAAATATATATGAAAAATAAATTATATGTAAGCTCATATGGATAAAAATATAAAATATTGAAATTAAAGAAGAGTGATATAAAACAGGATATACTATATAGATTTGAAAATTCAATATTATCTTAAAATATTTTTTGAACATCAGTGAACTTACAATATATATGAGAATTAAAATCACTATTACCATCAAAATGCTTTTGAACAAAACAAAGTGAGAAGTCTTTCTTCTATCTGATACGAAGACTTGATTTGTACAATCATTGACAGTATAAAATTATAAAAAGAAATAAGTTATAGACAAACAAAAGAATCTAGAAACAGATCCCAGATACAACTATCTTTGCTTTTTGACAAAGGGAATATTGCAGATTAGTGAGAAAAGGTTGGTATTTTCAATAAATATTAATCAGTAATTTGGATATTCACATGGAAAATATGAAATATGATCTCTTCTTTGTAACACAGAAAATATAGTTATAGTGAGGTTAACAATAGTGTAAAAGAAAGAATTGTATACCTTCTAGAAAATTATACAAGAGAAAGTGTCTATGACCTTGGAAAAATTTTTCTGAAACATAACACTAAAAACACTAATCTAAAGGTCAAAATTATACATCCCTTTTCTTTAAAATCAAAAATTTCTGTTCACAAAAGACACCATTAAAATAATGGAAAGGCAAATAGCAAGCAAAGACATTTCCAAAATATACAGCCAACAAAGGGTTTCTACCAAGAAGATTTAAATATTACCTACAGATTAATAAGAAAAAGAAATTAGTCAAAATTAGGAAAATGGCCAAGGACTTGATCAGATACTTCACAAAAGATGATATCAATATGGGCAATAAACATATGGAAAGATCTTTGACATCATTAGTTATCAGGGAAACCCAAAAGGCAGCTATAAAATGCAACAACATACCTATCCAAATGATTAAAGTAATAGTCTAGTGACATCAGATATGGACAAATGATCTAGCACAGACAACTATTCTGTCTTATTGGTGGGAGTACAAATTGGCAGTCAGTCTGTAAAACTCAACTGGTCTTCTCTATTGCATTGTCCTATATGCTCTCTACAGCCAAGCAAACTTACTCCTAGGTAACAACAAAGGAAATGCATATCCATTGTGCCCCAAAAAAAGAAGGTTTAATGAGTCATTATTCATAATAATCAAATACTGGGAACAATTTTAATGTCCATTAATGGCATAATGGATAAAGAATTTGTGGTGTAAGATAGTCATATAAGAAATACTCTGGAGCAATTCAAGAAACAAACTATAGCTACATTAAATATCATGGCTATTTTAAAAATTTTTGAGTAAAAGAGGTCAAATACAAAATAATATATATTCTGAAGCATCATGTATGTAAAGCATCATGAAATGTAAAAATAAGACTAAACCATAGTATTTAGGGAGTGTATATTTATGGTGGCAAACCTATAATCTCTGTGTGTGTTAGTCACATATAATCTACAGTAAATTATATATTATTTTTTTATCTTGGTGGTGATTGAAATGTGTTCTCTTTGTAAAAATTTATTGAGCATGTTGGATGGCATCACCAATGCAATGGACATGAGTTTGAGTAGGCCTCAGCAGCTGGTGATGGACAAGGAATCCTGGCATGCTGATGTCCATGGGGTTGCAAACAGTTGGACGTGACTGAGCAACTGAACTAAACTGAATTGAGCATATATTTCATTTTGTGCCCTTCGATATAGAAGTAAAAGATTTCACAATAAAAATGTTTTATAGAAGTAAAATTATATTTATTTCTAAAATATTAAGGCGCAAAGGCTATGAAGAAAAATATTAAGTTGAAAACATTTTTTAAAGAAACAGAGAAACAAAATTTAGAATTACTTACAGTTGTCAGCTACAGATATTAAACATGAATATGTGTGCTCAGTTGTGTCTGAGTTTTTGTGACAACTGATAATAAACTGAGGTTGATAAAAAGGAATGAATTTGTGTCAGTTGAACTGAGGTGGAACCTGTTCATGAACATAGCTGTCATGAAGTGAAGTGAGATGAAAGTCGCTCAGTCATGTCCGACTCTGTGACCCTATAGACTGTAGGCCATCAGGCTCCTCTGTCCATGGAATTTTCTGGGGCTGTGCTCGGGGCTGGTGCACTGGGAAGACCCAGAGGGATCAGGTGGAGAGGGAGGTGGGAGCGGGGATCGGGATGGGGAATACGTGTAAATCCATGGCTGATTCATGTCAATGTATGGCAAAAACCATCAGGGTCTTTTCAAACGAGTCAGCTCTTTGCATCAGGTGGCCAAAATGTTGGAGTCTCAGCTTCAGCATCAGTATATCCAATGAACACCCAGGACTGATCTTTAGGATGGACTGGTTGGATCTTCTTGCAGTCCAAGAGACTCTCAAGAATCTTTTCCAACACCACAGTTGAAAAGCATCAATTCTTCGGCACTCAGCTTTCTTTATAGTCCAACTCTCACATCCATACATAACTACTGGAAAAGCCATAGAATGATATGAAATGTTGATTGAAATAGTAAGTAATTTTGAAAATTTAGTAATAAGCATGAGTACATTTCTCATGTCACTAATCAGATTCAGAAAATAAAATTATATCAATTAGAAGTATAGATAGTTTTGTTAAAAGTTACCAAAGTAGGACAAACATAATTTTGACTTTCTCTGTATCTAAATAATCCAGGGTTATCGCCCATTCCCACCACTACTACAAGAAGTCAGCTATATAAATTCTGATTCATTTACTAGTCTTAGCAATTTTTGTAGACTAGTTATTCCAGATAATCCTTTTTAAACAATAGAGTATTTTAATAGAGAGTCATTCACAAATTATTTGTTCAATACCATCCAATACTGGAATAGCTTTCAGAAAGGTAGAATTATCTCTGCTCTCAATGTGAATTTCCTTTGTTTAAATCTTAAAACAGAAAATTAATCTAACACTAAGTGTAATTTAATACCTATAAATTTTCTTTAAATCCACCATCTAAATAATTAGATATGATACTGGAATTACAGGAAGCATAGTCAATTATCATGGCCATTTTAAGTAAACTTGCATCGTCTTGGATGAGCAAAAGGTATATATTCACCCCAAATAAGTAGTGGTGGTTTCTTCTTACTTTAATTAGAATAATGATTCTATAACTCATATAGAAAAATTCAATAAAATGAACTTTAAAAAGCTGTAGTATTTCTAAAAGTGATGAATCAACCCTTCTATTCTGGAGTAAAAGATTTTGTGTTTTTTTTTTTTATCATGGTGAAATGAAATATGTTTCCAGGATTTGACTGGTTACGCCTTACTGTATCAGATGAAGAATAAGTAATCTTGTTACTCAGAAAAGCTCAGAAAGAAGTCAGCAGGCTTGGGTATCAAATAAACCTTATAATCTAATTTTTATATTTTTACTTTTTTCAGAAATAGAACTAAATCTCTATCCATCTTTTGAAAAATACTTTTTCTAAATTTCTTTTGAATATTTGTTTCTTTGCTCACTGTTTTCCCTCTATTTACACATAAAAATGTAATTTGTTGCATCCCTAAGAGAAAGTAAAATTGAAATTACCTATAAAAAAGAGAAAAGAAAATCTGCCCTAAAGGACTTGTCTTCATTTGCCATCATATGCCATCATATGCAGAAAATGTTTGCAGAATAAACTACATACTCTGTTGAACTTTCCTTTATCTGTTTTCTCAGCAAGACAGCAGCTTAACAGTGTTTACGTTTTTCACTATTTTTTTTTGTTTTGTTTCTGTTTTCTGTTTTTTTCCTCTTAATAAAGTACTTCCTTACCAGGCTGGACAAATGCCACGTCCCCTGGATCTTTCCAACCTGTAATGAAAATAAAATAGACCTTTTCCCAACTATACCTTGCTGATTGCTTCCTACTCTTTGCTCAGGATAATTTGTTCAGTGTAAATGAAGACTTCAGCAGTTATTGAGGGAAAAAGGCACAGAAAGATACTGTTGAACAGCATCTATAAGGAACAGCTTGTATTAAAACAGTTCTTATTGAGCCAGTATATCTAAAGAGTATACGAGATCTTTTAGAGTCTCACAGTTCTAATTAGAACAACCATCATTCATAATCTAGGCCATCGAACACACACAAGGAGGAGCCAGTTATATAAAGGAGCCTCATAGAGGGAGAGCCAACTATAAAGATTTATAAGTGGGTTTTTGGTGCCCATAATCTCCTCCTTGTTCATTATGTTTCAGTTCCAAAAAATCTTAAGCTATGTAACACCTATCAGTTAATAGCATTGCAGTCTAGCTAAATATTCTGACATTCAAAAACAACCTCATTGTTTTTTCATATTTTTAAGAAAAAAATAGTTAAATTATCTAAACGCATGTCCCTGATTTATTTTTTCAATTAAGAAAAATGTTAAGAATTGTTCTTCATAATTTCTTTCAAATTATTTGGGAAAGAGTACAATGGAGCCATTTCAGAAAAGGAGTTTAATGGAAAAAATAATAGGAGTCAATATATACACACTTATTGTGTAACCTTAAATTGTCTGCAAGGTGGAAATTATATATATACCCTTGCTACCATCTAAGACTTTAAGAGAATCAAATGAAATAATTCAGATAAAATAATTGTGAGGACTGTACAGATATAAAACATTGAAAATGGAAAATGCTAGGAATATTTTTGTGAATTCAGCACTCTTCCTATGTCAGGTTAAACATAGTATCAAGTTCTAAAAGTTTAAAATATATGATTTTCACTCAAATTTAGGAACAGCAATTGAATGTTACTTGATGAGCATCAAACTTGCAAGTCAGCTAAGAAATCTGACATGCTACTAACGTCCTAAACTGGCATTTTCTTTTGTATCAAGTATACTGGATTTCATAGTCTCAGTCTAGAAACTACACATACAAGGTCAGCATCATTAGTTGTACTTAATTGTTTTAACTGATTACTGAGAGAAAAATGCAAGAATTCTATTCCCTTACTAGTAACAGTACATACATTAGTAAAGTTAAAATACCGGCTACCTTTTCTTTCTGGGAACAAATATGAATCAAATATTACATTCTCAGGTTTAATATCTTGACCTTCCAAGTGGCACTTGATGATTCATCCTCCCTCACTTTATCTCATTTTCTGTTTTCCAAAAACAGATAAAAATGCTCACTCAATCTATACCTCAAAATGGGGGAGAACTTTAAAAGCTATCAATGTCCTATTCTATGTACTCTGCATTAAAAATAGATTAAAATTGATGACACAGTTTTGGCCTAAAATAATTATTGAATTTGGCTTAATAAATAACTAAATTTATTATAATTTTATGAATAAAATTTATACTTCAGATTTTAAAAATAATGCTATATGAATTTCAAATAACTAAAATCCAATTGTATTACTTGTTACATAAAATTATGGTCCAATATTGTACCTAATTAAGAAAAAAATGTTCATATAGTTTTAGCTTTAGAAAAGGCTGGATCCTAAACTATTTATTCACCTAATAAATTCTAGGCTATAAGACTTGGCCATCCAAAGGAGACAGAAAGAAAAGTTCAGGTCTCAGATTAGGTAACAAAGATTCCAGGGACTATTGCTAACACAAATAGGGGCAAAGAAGCTACCTATCCTTCTAGCAGCAACTCACTTCAGTATTCTTGCCTGGAGGATTCCACTGGGCAAAGGAGCCTGACGAGCTATAGTCCATAGGGTCGCACAGAGTCAGACACAACTGAAGCAATTTAGCAAACACATCCTTCGAGAAGATTCAGAGTCATCCTTCTAGAAGATTGGAAACAGGGTAGGGAACAGATCAGAAACTTATTCCTATATCCTAACAGAAAATACTATCAAACAAAAGACTAGGGACATATATATGTTGGAAGCCTAAAGAACAGTTATTACCATTTGAAGCCTTTTAAAGCTAGACTTAACTGTTGGGAGTACTAACCTAATAAGACTGAAGTGATGTGAAGTGAAAGTCTCATGTGTCCGACTCTTTGTGGCACCTTGGACTATATAATCTGTGGAATTCTCAGGCCAGAATACTGGAGTGGGTAGCCTTTCCCTCCCCCAGGGGATCTTCACAACCCAGGGATCAAACCCAGGTCTCCTGCATTGCAGGAGGATTCTTTACCAGTTAAGTCACAAGGGAAGCCCATGAATACTGGAGTGGGTAGCCTATCCCTTCTCCAGCAAATCTTTCCCACCCAGGAATTGAACTGGGGTTTGCTACATTGCAGGTGGATTCTTTACCCAACTGAGCTATCAGAGAACACAGGGCTGAACATGCCATCATTTCCAAAGAGGCCTTGAATTGCTGTGAAGGATTAGGAGAGGGAAACAGAGTCATTTTAGACAGCATTTGAAAATATTAACACCGTATTGGTAAGAGAGAACCTTATTGAGCTTTGATGCACATGAGGAAGTGTTGTAAAGACAGGGGGTTCAAGGCTTAAGTTTGTTAAAATGCAAATTAGCTTTCAGACTGATGGTTGGCTACCTCCTCTGTGTATCCTGATCCACTTTGCTCTACAGTTTATCATGCTGACTAGATGGGGATACTTTTTTTTTTTTTTTGCAGCAATATATCCATACGTCTCTCTTTCCTATAAAATGCACATACACAATCCTATGAAAATACTAAATTGTTATCTAAAATTAAAAAATGATTTTTTTTACTCTAAAACAGGGTTTTGTTTATAAAAAGATAGATGGTAAATATTTAGTTTGTGGCCACATTTGATCTCTATTACTTCTATTTCCTTCTCCTCCTTTTTCTCTACCTCCCCTTCCTCCTTATTCTTACTCTTTTTTACTTTAAAAATGTAAAAAAAATATTATCTGCCAACCTCTATTTTAAAGCCTCTGTAAAGGTTTCTCAGACTTAAGGGTCATTATCTTCTGTCTACCATTATTTTTAATACTCTATTATGTAGAATTATGTAGAAGTGAAAAGCAAGGGTTAAAGGGAAAGGTATATCTAACTAAGTGTAGATTTCCAAAGAACAGCACAGAGAGACCAGAAGGTCGTCTTCAATGAACAGTGTATAAAACTAGAAGAAAACAACAGAAAGGGAAAGATTAGAGATCTCTTCAGGAAAATTGGAGTTATCAAGGGAGCATTTTGCCCAAAGATGAACACAATAAAGGACAGAAATGGTGGATACCTAGTAGATGCTGAAGAGATCAAGAAGAGATGGAAAGAATACACAAAAGAACTGATTTTAAAAAAAAAGATCTTAATTAACTTGATTACTACAGTGGAGTTGTCAGCCACCAAGAGCCAGAACTTCTGGAAAGTGAAGTCAAGTGGGACTTAGGAAGCACTGCTGTTAATAAAGCTAGTTGGTACAATGGAATTCCAGTAGAACTATACACCTGCAATGTGGGAGACTGGGTTCGATCCTTGGGTTGGGAAGATCCCCTGGAGAAGGGAAAGGCTACCCACTCAAGTATTCTAGCCTGAAGAATTCCATGGACGGTATAGTCCAAGGGGTTGCAAAGAGTTGGACACGACTGAGCAACTTTCACTTTTCACTCAAAACCCTAAAGGATGATTCCATCAAGGTGTTGCATTCAATATGTCAACAAATCTGGAAGACCCTGCAGTGGCCACAGGATTAGAAAAGATCAACCCTCATCCCAATTCCAAAGGGGAGTACTAAAGAACGTGCAAACTATTGGACAATTGCACTCATCTCCCATGCTAGTAACATCATGCTTAAAATCTTGCATGCTAGGCTTCAGCATTATGTGAACCAAGAACTTCCAGATGTCCAAGCTGGAGTTAGAATAGGAAGAGGAACTAGAGATCAGATTGCCAACATTTGCTGGATCATATAGAAAGTAAGGGAATTCCAGAAAAGCATCTACCTCTGTTTAATTGGCTATGCCAAACCTTTGACAGTGTGGATCATAATAAACTGTGGAAAGCTCTTAAAGAAATGGGAATACCAGACCATCTTACGTATCTCCTGAGAAACCTGTTTGCGGGTCAAGAAGCAACAGTTAGAAGCCAGTATGGAACAACTGATTTGTTCACGATCTAGAAAGAATTGTGACAGGGCTGTCTGCTGTCACTCTGTTTGTTTAATCTATACACTGAGCGTATCATGAGAAATGATGGGCTGGATGAGTTACAAGCTGGAATCAGGATAAGCGGGATAAACATCAACAACCTCAGATATATGAATGATACCACTCTAATGGCAGGAAGTTAAGAGGAATTAAAAAGCCTCTTGATGAGGGTGAAAGAGGAGAGTGAAAGAGCTGGCTTAAAACTAGATATTAAAAAAAAAAACTAATATCATGGAATCTGTCCCCATTATTGCATGGCAAATAGAAGAGGAAAAGGTGGGAGTAGTGACAGATTCCTCTCCTTGGGCTCTAAAATCTCTGCAGATGGTAACTGCAATTATGAAATCAGAAGGCATTTGCTTCTTGGCAGAAAAGCTGTGACAAACCTAGAGAATGTGTTGAAAAGCAGAGAGATTACTCTGCCGACAAAGGTCAATATAGTCAAGGCTATTGTCTTCCCAGTGGTCATGTAGGGTTGTGAGATCTGGACCATAAAGAAGGCAGAACACTGAAAAATTGATGCCTTCAAACTGTGGTGCTGGAGAAGACTCCTGAGAGTCCCTTGGACAACAGGGAGATCAAACCAGTTAATCTTGAGGGAAATCAACCCTGAATACTTGTTGGAAGGACTGGTGCTGAAGCTGAAACTCCCATAGTTTGGTCATCTGATGCAAACAGCTGACTCACTGGAAAAGCCCCTTGAAGGCAGAAGGAGAAAAGGGTGTCAGCGGATGAGATGGTGGGATAGCATCACCAGTGAAATGGACCTGAACTTGGGCAAACCTCAGGAAATGGTGAGGGACAGGGAGGCCTGGAGTGCTGCATCCCATGGGGTCCTTGTTGATGGGCATTTCACTTGTAACTAAGTCATATAATATATGCAGCAAAGATACATATCAGTCCAATAACTCAGCTCTAGCTGAAAAAAAAAGCTTTGGTAAGTTTGTTCATAGTGAGTCCCATCTTCTGGGACATCAAAATAATTTAAAAAGAAATCTTTTACAGTGTCACAGAGCTTGAGTAAAGGCTTTGGCTCTATTAGAGAAAAGGAAAACTCAGAAGGTCAAGTTCTGTCTCCAGTCTGCCATTATTTCATAGGGAGCCAGTGAGACCTTAACAGATCATGAATTTTGTTCCAAGTGGAACTCTCCACCTTTTTTTTTTTTTGGCTTAATGCTGTTTTTAATCAAGGTTTATCAGGTACTCACATAAGCTTCCATTACACAGCTTTTAGGTGAAGTATAGTTGAATTCCTTTCCTGGTGTCCTGGCAGTAAGCAATCTGCCTGTCAGTGTAAGAGATGTGGGTTTGATCCCTGGGTCAGGAAGATCCCCTGCAGAAGGAAATGGCATTCCAGTATTCTTGCCTGGGAAATTCCATGGACAGAGGAGACTGGCAGGCTATAGTCTATGAGATCACAAAGAGTCAGACATGACTTAGTGACTCAACAACAACTAGTTGAATTACAATATTATATAAGTTTCAGGGTTATAACATAGAGATTATAGCTTATACTCAATTTTAAGTTCTTACAAAATAGTGACTGTATTTCCCTATGTTATATATCATTGTTGTTGCATGTCTATTTTATACATAGTAATTCACATCTCCTTGATATAGTAACTCTTAGAACTATATTCTCTATAGTTCTATGTTCTGTAGTTCTGTGTTCTCTATATCTGTGAGTCTCCTTCTGTTTTGTTATACATTTGTTTGCTTTATTTTGTAGATTTCATATATAAGTGATACTATATGTATTTGTCTTTGATATTTCACTAAGCATAATATTCTCTAGGTCCATACACGTTGCTGTGAATAGCAGTATTTCATTCTTTTTATGGCTAATATTCCATTTGTGTGTGTGTGTGTGTATATATATATATACATATATATATACACACGTATATATGTACATGCCAAGTCACTTTAGTCATGCTGGACTGTCTGAGAACCCATGGACCATAGGCTGCCAGGCTCCTCTGTCCATGGAATTCTGCAGGCAAGAGTACTGCAGTGGGCTGCCATGCCCTTCTCCAGAAGATCTTCTTGCCCCAGGGGTTGAACCAGAATCTCTTATGTCTCCTGCATTGGCAGCCTTGTTCTTTACCACTAGCGCCACCTGGGAAGCCCCCCCCCCACACACACACACAGAGCACATCTTTACCCATTAATCTGTTGCTGGACGCTTAGGTTGCTTCCATATCCTGTCTACCTGGCTATTGTAAATAATGCTGCTATGGACACTGGGGTGCATGTATCTTTTCAAATTAGTGGTTTCCTTTTTTTGCATATATCCCCAGGAGCAGTATTGCTGGATTATAGGTTAGCCCTATTTTTCATTTCTGAGAACCCTCCATTCTGTTTTCCATAGTGGCTGCACCAATTCACATTTCCAACAGGAATGTAGAAGAGTTCCCTTTTCTCCACATCCCCTTACCAGCATTTGTTACTTGTGGTCTTTTTGATGAGACCCACCCTGACAAATGTGAGGTGATAACTCACGGCATTTTGATTTAGCTTTCTCTGATGATTAGTAACGGTGAGCATCTCTTCATGTGCCTGTTGGTTATCTATGTGTTTTCTCTAGAAAAGTCTCTATTCATGTCTTCTGCCCATTTTTCAATCAGGTTGTTTATTTATTTATTCATTTTTGATGTTGAGTTTTATGAGCTGGTTATATATTTTTTATATCAACCCCTTGTCATATTAATTTGTAAATGTTTCCTCCATTTCTGTAGGTTTTCTTTTACATTTGTCAATGATTTCCTTTGCTTTGCAAAAGGTTTTACATTTTAAATTTAATCAGACCCCATTTGTTTATTTTTGCTTTTACTTCTTTTGCCTTAAGAGACAGATCCAAAAACTATTGCTATGATTTATTTTAATGTCATATGTTTTGCTTATGTTGTCTTGTAGAAATTTGAAGATTCAGGTCTTATACTTGCATATTTCATCTATTTGAATTTATTTTTGTATGTAATATTAGAGAATGTTCTAAATTTCATTGTTTTACATGTAGTTGTCCATTTTTCCCAGCACCACTTACTGAAGAGACTATCTTTTCTCCATTGTATATTCTTGCCTCCTTTGTTGTACATTGATTGACCAAAAGCACTTGGGTTTATTTCTGGACACTCTATTCTGTTGCATAGAAACCTCTACTTTTTGCCTTTTTTTTTTTTTTAATAATGCAAGCTTGGGAATAACCTTCTTTTGCAAGAACCATTAGGTAGGTTGTTGGTGCCAGCTGTTTATTAGAGTTACCTGGAAAAGTTAGTTTCTTTGCACTTAGAGGGATTTGGGAACTTTGGAGCATATGGGGTTATATAGTCCCTCTTCCAGTAGATGAAAGTCTTTGTTTTTGTATATTTATAATAGCCAGGACATGGAAGCAACCTAGATGCCCATCAGCAGACGAATGGATAAGGAAGCTGTGGTACATATACACCATGGAATATTACTCAGCCGTTAAAAAGAATTCATTTGAATCAGTTCTAATGAGATGGATGAAACTGGAGCCCCTTATACAGAGTGAAGTAAGCCAGAAAGATAAAGATCATTACAGCATACTAACACATATATATGGAATTTAGAAAGATGGTAATGATAACCCTATATGCAAAACAGAAAAAGAGACACAGATGTACAGAACAGACTTTTGGACTCTGTGGGAGAAGGCGAGGGTGGGATGTTTCGCGAGAACAGCATGTATATTATCTATGGTGAAACAGATCACCAGCCCAGGTGGGATGCATGAGACAGGTGCTCGGGCCAGGTGCACTGGGAGGACCCAGGGGAATCGGGTGGGGGGGGGGGAGGGGGGATCGGGATGGGGAATACATGTAACTCCATGGCTGATTCATGTCAATGTATGACAAAACTGACTGCAATGTTTCGAAGTAATTAGCCTCCAACTAATAAAAATAATTGAAAAAAAAAAAAAGAAAGTCTTTGGTTTCAGTGGAAGCTGAGGTGGAGCAACATCCTTCCATAAGGAAAAAAGGACGATAAGGACCACTCCTGGGTCCACTTCTGATGTGCATGAGAAGTGCATGAGAGAACTAAGTGCTCACTCAGGTGAAAAAAAAAATGATTCTTGCATAGCAAGAATTTTCTTTAAATCCATTGAAATTGAACTTCAAGCATCCTGATATTTTGGGAAAAAATTAATTCTCACTGTGGCTTCCCTAGAATTATTCTAAATAAATTCTCAGGATGTTCTGCAGTGCCAAAAAGCAGAGAGGCCCTCTGGTGGTCAGGTGTACTGTTTGGTAGCAGCCCGGTGAAATGTCTTGTTCAGTGTTTCTGCAGCAGTGAGCCCCGCCTCATCCATGAACTCTTAATTTAGGGTCATCCTTCTCAGTTCATTGCATCATTTGAGGTCTTACCAGCTGGCCAACACTCTAAGGTAGAGTGAGACACTGTCTCCTCTAAGCATGGAACCCATTCTCTGAAAACTTTCTCTTGCTTTTTTCTCAAGGGATATTTTATTATTATGGCTCTCTGCATCCCATGTACACACCAGGTGTGACCATTTCCATGAGTATAAGCTTTTATAAAGTTAAAACATGTTAGGTAATAGGCCCTTCAAAGAAAGAAATACAAAGCACAGAGATATCTATTAGGAATACATCCAGTGAAAAACCATTCGTGGAGGTAAGTACTAGCAAAGTCCAGTGCAGAACCAAGTGCCCTTTCTTCCTCAAAGAAAATATAGCAATACAGAAACACTATGTAATAAATAGAGATAGCAACAATGCAATAAAATAATTATGAATTAATTTTAAAAAATCAGTTCTCTTCTCCAGGTGTATTTAGCTTAAATTGATTACATAACTTGTACTTAGAATTTAGATCTAGGGAAAAATACCCTTTTGAGTTTTATGTAAACTCCTTACAAACAGATGACTAAAATCCTATTAGTATGCTTAAAGCTGCCAGTTTTTACATATGGGTAGATGAAAACATGAACACAAAAGCACACAAAATATTTTATTTACATTTCCTGCCTGTGAAGCTATTTCAACATTGAAATATGCCATATGAAATGTCATAATTCCTATGGAGGTTGAGATCTAGTTAAATACTTGGATATGGAGGAGTATGCTTCAAAACAGAACAAGGAAAGACAGAGGGAACAAAGGAAGCGAGGAAGGAATAAAATAACTGAAAATAAAATAGCAATATAAATAGACTTGTCAAACTCTTCCTGTAAATGTGAGCTATGCTTTTATGTAATCTGAAAATAGACAAACGTATAGAAAGAAGGGTGATAAAACTAAGAAAAGGACTTGTGTTTCCAAAAAATGAATAGTCAAGAAAGCAAACATTAAAAAACTACTATATTCATCTTTCTATTTTAAAACAGATTAGATATTGTAATGAAATAGATATACTATATGATTTTAGGATAAGGAGATCAGTGAGTAGAAATATCACTAAAACAAGAAAGAATTAATTATAAATTAAAATAATAATTATGTGCATGTATTTATAGCTTCTTTCCAGTGTTCAAACTTTTTAATAACTAAAAATAACAAAAATAGGACCATGAGTATAAAATCTAAACCTTCTTTGCTATTTTTTTTTTTAATGAGCTAAATTCTCTTCTTGGATGAGTTTTAGATAGTCCCTCTAAAGTCAGTAGGGGTGATGAATGCCCAGCCAAAGACTTATCTAGCCTTCTGACTCTAGGGGTAAACAGATGTCCATGTCAGCCTTTAAGAAAAATGATTATATTTGTTGAAAATATTGCAAAAATTGCTAATATTATATGATTAAAAATATTGGAAAAATTATGTAGACATATAAATTATGTATAATCTATGTAGAAGCAGATTCTACCTATTTCCAGACAATGAGAGAAATTTTAACAGAAAATAAAGTAATCTGAGTCATAGTTCAGGGGCAAATGTGTGGAAGCCTTATTGGAAGCCAAGAAATTGAAACTTGTTGACATTAAAATAGTAACAAAAAGTATTTTTGTACAGTTAAGTATTTAGCTACAGTGGAAAGTTACACTGACTTGTTTCTAAAATGATTTTTTTTTCCTAAACATGTATTATTCTATGTCACAAGTTTTCACTAAAGTAAAAATATCATAGTTTAGTGGTTGGAGAAGCTAAATATATATATATATATATATATATATATATATTTGAAGGAAATATCACAATCTTTCTTAAATTTATCTCTTCTAAAATCTAATTACCATATATGGAAATATACACTTCTGTCAGTTTTTCCTGCCATTGTTGGAAATAGAGAATATCTGATTAATATGCACCAATTCAATTCATACTTAATACTAGTAAGAGTTAAGTAACAATACTTGAATTTAAGTATTTAAATGTTCTTATATCTTATCTCTTTTCCTACATGATAAAATATATTTTAATAATAAAATCATTACTGTATAATTGGATCATATTAATTTAATTCACTCTAATTTGTAAGTATGTAAATTTGCAAAGCAACAAATATATTGAGGATTTATATGGTATGATGTCAAATAAATTAAAATATATTTATTATTAATTTGACAAAAGATGAAAAAAGTAGAGCAATGATATAAAAAAATTACAGATTGTGAAAAATATGCAGAAAGGTCTTTAACCTTATTTGTTCCAGTCTCAACTGGGTTTATCTATTGGGATAAACACTTCCATGATTTGCTGATTGGAAGTATAAAGCAATAAAACTTTTAAAACGATTTGATGTCATTTATCAAGAGACTGCAAAATATTCATTGCCACCAGTCCAATAATGCTTTTCCAGCACTTACTCTAAAGGAACTATCTTAAACAAAAAAAACCTCAACCATACATTCTGAAAAATATTTGTGATCCTCTCCTGGAGTCTGATATTCAGCCAACTGCATCCATGTGTGTTGCCCAATAATACAATGAATAATAAGGAAACTATGTTGTTGTTGTTTAGTCGATAAGTCATGTCAAACTCTTTGAGACTGCATGGACTTTAGCCTGCAATCATATCATGAAAGTTCTCATTTGCTCACATCTAGTTCTAAACACTTGTACATGGTACAGTTGCAGTGATTGGACATAGTCATCTGCTTTCATACCTCCTGTTTTCTTTCCTCTATCTTAACACCTTTGGAAGTCTGGAAGTCCAGAACACTCTTTGTTAAGAGTGTCAATACAAACCAGGAGTCCCCGCTGACCTGGTCTGACTTTTATTGGTGAACCCAACCACTGAAGTTACTTGACTCAACCACAGTGACACTATACTTCTATATCCAGATGGCATGACAGTTACAACTGTGCTATTTATCGCAAGTCTGGGAGGGGTGCCAATGCGTGTACTCCAGCTTCACAGGACCATGGAGGGTGACAGAGTATAGTAGGGATGGAATAACTTCAGGATCTCTGCCAAGGAGACAGATTAAGGAATGGGCCAAATGATATGGCTATTTCTGGAAAAAAAAGGCCAGAGGAGCCTCTTCCTTGTAAGAATGGAATATCTGAAACTATTGGAGGTGTAAAATGAGCATGTCTCACTGTATTGCTATTAGACCCCTAAGAAGACTTTTCGCTCAGGCTTCTCTGAGTTATTTGGTGAATCTTTCCCAGATAGTGGCGTGCGTGTGTGCTGTCTCTTTAGTCATGTCTGACTCTTTGTGGCCCCCTGGACTGTAGCCTGCCAGACTCCTCTGTCTATGGGTTTCTCCAGGCAAGAATACTGGAGTGGATTCCCATGCCCTCCTCCAGGGGATCTTCCTGACCCAGGGATTGAACCTGCATCTCTTATGTCTCCAGCATTGGCAGGTGGGTTCTTTACCACAGCGCTACCTGGGAAGACCCCACAGGTAGTGAACTCCCTGGGTAAGGTAATATTTCCTGTGACCAGAGCTGCCATACAGTACCGGTTGTCACTCAAAAGAAGTTGTTAACCGTCTCACTGTGTCTTGTGATGCCACCCAGCTTGTGGTATTTCTGGACCTTCATATGCACTTTGTTGGGCAACCATACTCTGTGACCTGTGGTTGAATAAGTCACATAGGACTTCTCTTTCTCTTTCCCCAGGCTCCCTGAACCTCCAGGATCTCTAGTCTTTGGAAGAGGTTTGGGAGGAATGCTGCAGGCCCTGATTTTCCTTTTATTTATCTCTGCCTTAGAGTTGTGTTGCCAACCATGTGCAACTCCATACAGTACAGAACATACATACTAGTTTATCACTAGGGAACCCAGCCATCAAATAGAATATCCCTCCCAAATTTTTCCTCACCACTGCTCCCATCTACCTCAGATGAACATGAGCACACCGTGGAGTTAGTCACTTGACCACTTTTTGCTACTCTCCAGTACCTCCTGGAACTAGCCTTGCAACCCTTGTGACATAAGTTTGTTTTCTAACATAAAGGCGTATTAGATTTAGAGGCCATCTCTTGAGATTAAGCAAATCAACTAACAAGTAACACTTAATTTGACTGAACCCTCGTAATCAGGCCTCCCAGACAAGAAGCTGGCCTCCTGAAGAACTCTATAATTACCAGCTTCAGCCTCATGTTTAAGGCAGTTGATTCTGGGAGGAGGCTGAGGTGACAGATCAATCCCTAGGTATGTCATACCATGTAAATTACAAGGCTTGAACACCAGTCTTCAGGTATTCCTGTGACTAAGAAAGATGAGGTGACAGAAAAGACCTGTGGTCAAATTTTCACCATATTACAACACTGTCTATGAGGACTGGATCTCCATTCCCCAATAAAGCCATGGGAGGGATATCAAGAGTAGACATTGAGGTGGCAAAATAAAGCAGGAGTTGAGATGCAGTGGAATACAAACACTTGTGTTTATCTCTCCTCCCTCCTCTTCTCCCGTGGGAGCCGAGCAAGAGTGCCTGGTTTGTGTCTGTTCATGCAAATTTATCTGTGTAAATGTCATCATGTTAAGTAAGAAAACAAGGTGCATATTGGACATACAATATTTCTTATGGCTCTCCGTGTCTCCCCTGCTGTTGCTCTGATTGCCCTTAGTTGCTGAGATAATACAAATAAAAACCAAGCTCTCTGTTCGACAGAATCGCAGGACTGTTTAAGTACTATACCTTGGAGGTTTTGATACTATTTCAGAGATAGAAGGTTTCCCAAAGATTAAATAAATTCCATGTTGTACTACCATCCCAAGTGCCTTCCCAACTCTTCCACCTTATTAGATGTAGTCGCTTTCAGTCACATGACAAAGAGAAGGAGTGTATGAGTGATGAAAAATTATCCGGAGAGATATGAACCATCCTCCTTCATCTTAGGAGATCTCAGATCCTATCTAATCCTGTGAGTTCTTGGTGTTTTATGATTTTCAAAGGGGGAACTGTAATCTCAAATCTTCAAAAATTGAACAATTTAATTGAAGATTTTTTAAACCTTTTTTTTTTTTTTTTACTTTCCCACCAATTATGAGATGGGAAAAAATAGAAATGGCAGATTATATTTTTTGTGCTCCAAACACACTGCAGATGGTGACTGCAGCCATGAAATTAAAGACACTTGCTCCTTCGAAGAAATGCTATGACAAACCTAGACAACATATTAAAAAGCAGAGAGATCACTTTGCTGATAAAGGTCTGTATAGTCAAAGCTGTGGTGTTTCCAGTAGCCATGAAAGAGTTGGACCATAAAGAAGGTTCAGTGCCTAAGAATTGATGCTTTTGAATTGTGGTGCTAGAGAAGACTCTTGAGAGTTCCCTGGACAGTGGAATACCAAACCAGTCGATTCTAAAGGAACTCAACCTTGAATATTCATTGGAAGGGCTAATACTGAAGCTGAAGCTCTGATACTTTGGCCACCTGATGTGATGAGCTGATTCACTGGAAAAGACCCTGATGTGGGAAAGTTTGAGGGCAGGAGGAGAAGGTGGTAAGAGAGGATGAGATGATTGGATGGCATCACCAATTCAATGGACAAGAACTTGGGCAATCTCTGGGACATAGTGAAGGACCAGGAAGCCTGGTGTACTGCAGTCTGTGGGGTTACAAATAGTCAGACAGAACTTAGGGACTGAAAAACAACAAAAACCAATTAGGGCTTACTTATTTACATGGGGGTTGATTGTAGTTTACTTCTGAAAGGCTGTCAGTCTGAAATGGTTTTTTTCAAGTGGAAGAATAAGCTATTATCCAAAAATATTCTAGTAGTAAATGGGCAAGGCAAGAAAATTTTAAATTTGTCTACACTCTCTGAGTTCTCTGCTCTAAGCAGTTAGTAATGAGCTCTGTATGATTAAAAGACTATAACTCAATAATAAAATGTGACTTTGGGTGATTAGAATGTAACTGTGTAAAAATATTACAAGGAAAAAGCTTTGCATAGAAAATAATTAATGAATTTAGCATACAACATTTTAACAGTTAATTATTTTAGGGATGTCAAATTATGGACTTTTCTGTTTATTGTATTTTTCTAAATTTTCTACAGCAAGTATATTGTATTAATATGTTTTTTTAACTTGAGAAACTATTTCCCAAATGCTTTATTATAGCCAAATATACTATTATTCCCTGCAATTTGCAATGTCTAGAAAACTTGACAAATAATAAAAGCTATGAAAGAGTCACTTTAGAAATCTTAATCTGCGTATAGTGTTTTAAATGCCTTTAACATGTTTTGAAAATAATATTTCAATTTTCAACTTTATATCCATTTACAGTTATCCCTGTGTTTTTTTACCCCCGAATGTTTACTTTAACAAAATCTCATTTCATGATATTCTTGAAGTAGTTTCATTTAACAACTTGTAATCACTCTACATTTAATTCTATCATGTTTAGGGCTTCTTTGGAAGGCATTTAAGGATTTAAATTTAAGGATTTAATTTAATCTATTTAAGGATTAAAAAATGACTTCTTTTACTAGAGAGAGAGAAAGAGAATGTGAACAGCTTCAAAACAGACAAATAAATCGAAAACCCAAACCAAACACCTACAGCTTGTTTGGAGGATATATATATGTTCTAATTACTGGGGAATTTTCATAGTTCATTAGAAGAAATACTACAACACTGAGCTGGTACTTACTAGTACGTTAGTGATATGATGGTTATATCTTTATTGTTTAGAATAGCCGCATTTTACCTTTTCACCAGGAGGAAAGATTTAGCATGTACTTCGAATTTAGCTTTTTCAGTGAGCCTAGTATAGTGCCTAACACAGTAGGAGCTCAGTGAATGTTTAGAGTTCAGAAGTTAGGACCACCACTTTAGTGATAGAATGGAGAAACAAACAGTGTGTAAATGGAGCTCAAATTCTAACTGAGAAGCCAAGTAAACACACCACTTTATGCTAAGTACCCACTTTATGCTAAATACTATGAAAAGATGTGGCAACTGTGCTGTGTTAGATTATAAGTGTAATACTACAGAAATGCACAAAAATTAACACCGTCTCTATCACTGGAGCGTGCTTGCTAGATGAGGCAATGGCAATCAAACCTAAAGGTACACCAGAGTTAGCCTGGGAAGAAAAAAGAAAAAGAAGATCCACACAAAGGGATTGGCATTTACAAAGGACCCTGCTTTAATGCCCATACCTCCAAACATTTTATACTTTTATAGTAACCAAATCATGGGCGTGTGTGCTAAGTTGCTTCAGTTGTGTCTGACTCGCAACCCTATGGACTGTAGCCCACCAGGCTCCTCTGTCCATGGGATTCTCCAGGCAACAATACTGGACTGAGTTGCCATGCCCTCCTCCAATGGATCTTCCTGACCCAGGGGTCTAACCTGTGTTTCCCACAACTCCTGCGTTGCAGGTAGATTTTTTACCACTGAGCCACCAGGGAAGCCCCAACCAAATTCATATGTGTACCAACTTCCACTTTTTCAGGGCCACTGACTCTGCTACAAGATAATCATTAAGTTAGACATAAAAATAATGACCTATATCACTAACCAGTCCCTCAACCAAATCCTATAAAGTCAAAAATTTTAATCCAATTTCAGATGATAAAACTGAAATATGAAAAGATATGTCACAGGAAACATTTTATTGAAGTTCTTTATTGGAACTGTCCTAAGATTGTAGGAAAATGCTTTTAAAATATTGATGCTAATATAAATATTTTGCTGATATTTAATTTCAAACTTTAATTTTCTTGAAAATTACTTAAATTATATGCAAATTATACTAATTTGATACACTTAGAATAACATGAAAAAGTAAACTGTACATCAAAAATTATTAAAGATTTTAACAAAGGATGGTATACATTGATAAACTGAAGTAAAAGAGTTTTGAAATATGTTTAATCAACATATACTTTGGGAAATTTTCAACATGTTATATTTGGTGCTGCTGCACAAAAAAAAATGCATTATCACCTTAAAGCAATTGTCCTAAGGCTAACACACTCAGACTAATAATTATTCACTTCAGATATTGTATTATTTGTATGTACAATACATATATGTATATATAATTTATATACATAGATAGGAATGTATACACATATATAGGGCAATTACTGTATTTACACATATATCCACATAATGAAATTATATAAGAATTTTTAAATGCATAGATCTATGTTAGTGTATTACCTATATATGTGTGTGTGTGTGTATGTGTGTGTGTGTGTGTGTGTAGAGAGAGAAGGAAGATTATGACTTTCAAAAGTTAATTCTGAGTGTACGCGTTGCCGGCGAAGAGGGGAGCCTGATGACTCGGAAATTTGAATACCACAGTAGCATGGAGTGTGACCTCATGGAGACTGACATCTTGGAGTCGTTGGAAGATCTGGGTTACAAGGGTCCATTGTTAGAAGATGGCGCTCTGTCTCAGGCTGTCACTGCTGGAGCCAGTTCCCCTGAGTTTACCAAACTCTGTGCTTGGTTGGTGTCTGAATTAAGAGTGCTCTGTAAACTAGAGGAAAATGTGCAAGCAACTAACAGCCCAAGTGAAGCTGAAGAATTCCAGCTTGAGGTGAGTGGGCTACTAGGGGAGATGAACTGTCCATATCTTTCACTGACATCTGGTGATGTGACCAAGCGCCTTCTCATTCAGAAGAACTGCCTCCTTTTGCTCACATACCTCATCTCAGAACTAGAAGCTGCCAGAATGCTCTGTGTGAATACTCTTCCAAAAAAAGCTCAAGAAGGAGGCGGTAGTGAGGTCTTTCAAGAGTTGAAAGGCATATGTATTGCTCTAGGAATGTCCAAACCTCCAGCCAATATAACTATGTTCCAATTCTTCAGCGGGATTGAAAAAAAATTAAAGGAAACATTAGCAAAAGTTCCACCTAATCATGTGGGAAAGCCTTTATTGAAGAAGCCAATGGGACCGGCCCACTGGGAAAAGATAGAAGCAATTAACCAAGCTGTGGCCAATGAATATGAAGTTGGGAGAAAGCTGCTAATAAAGCGTTTGGATGTCACTGTCCAGTCTTTTGGCTGGTCTGACAGAGCTAAGAGTCAAACAGAAAAATTGGCGAAGGTTTACCAGCCAAAACGCTCAGTCTTATCTCCTAAAAGTACTATTTCTGTTGCCCACCTTTTGGCTGCAAGACAAGACTTGTCAAAGATCTTAAGGACGAGCAGTGGCTCTATAAGAGAAAAGACTGCCTGTGCCATCAATAAGGTGTTGATGGGCAGAGTTCCTGACAGAGGAGGTAGGCCCAATGAAATCGAACCTCCACCCCCAGAGATGCCACCATGGCAGAAAAGGCAAGATGGCCCCCAGCAACCAGCCGGAGGACGAGGAGGCGGGAGAGGTGGTTACGAACATTCCTCATATGGAGGACGAAGAGGTCATGAACAACAAGGAGGAGGGAGAGGTGGACGTGGTGGTGGCTACGACCATGGTGGCCGAGGGGGAGGAAGAGGAAATAAGCATCAAGGAGGCTGGACAGATGGAGGCAGTGGAGGAGGGGGTGGCTACCAAGATGGCGGTTATCGAGATGCGGGTTTCCAGGCCGGTGGCTATCATGGTGGCCACAGTGGTGGCTATCAGGGCGGTGGCTATGGTGGCTTCCAAACATCTACTTACACAGGAAGTGGATACCAGGGTGGTGGATATCAGCAGGACAATAGATACCAAGATGGTGGGCATCACGGTGATCGAGGCAGTGGTCGTGGAGGGAGAGGGGGTCGTGGAGGCCGAGGTGGACGCGCTGGCCAAGGAGGAGGTTGGGGAGGAAGAGGGAGCCAGAATTATCATCAAGGGGGGCAATTTGAACAGCACTTCCAGCATGGAGGTTACCAGTATAATCATTCTGGATTTGGACAGGGAAGACATTATACTAGTTGAGGCTACTTAGAACCTTACATTTTGCTAGAGCTCAAGTAATAGAAATTAGTTTCAGAATCCTGAATCCAGCATTGATTTTGAATTAATGTGAGATCACCGGTGACAGGCAGATTCCTGCTTGGCATAAGCATTTGTAGGTCTTCATACAATACTGTTCTTTTTTTTTTTTTTTTAATGGACTTACATAATGCTGTTTATTTGAGAAACACATACAATATCTCTCCTTTGTATGAAGAATTTCTTAAAAGGTAATTAAAACTGCCTTTAACTGACCAGTTTAGACTAATTCCACAGTCAGAACATGCGTATTTTTCTGAAGAAATTACTTGAATAAGTAGTTTTCATGTTTTCAATATGCAGTTTTGAAAAATGAGAATTCTTCTAGATTTTTTTAGATTTACAACTAGGAAACCTTCCTCATATTAACAATCCATTTATATGTGTTTTCCTTAAAGTATTCTGATGCCTATTTTCCAAGCACAGTTCTGCCCTGATTGGCTTTTTATTCAGAGAGGTTATGCAACATTTGCTTCATGATAGAACTTTAAGGTCAGTTCCTATTAAATGAGCTCTTCTGCAGATAGCACATTCAGTAGCCTTATCCTTTTGACAGAATACTGTACCATATGCTCCTCGGAAAACCTTGAACACGGCCAAAATCCATAAAGATTATAAAAGCAGACTAAGTTGTGAACCTATAGTACATGTAGTCATTTAGTTAAGTTTAGCAATTCAAACTGACCTGCATCCATTCAAAACAAGTTCCTCTTTCAACTTTATTTTTACTTGAAATCTGCTAGAAGAAACAGCAAACTGAAATTTGTTTTATGCACGAGTTAAAACCACTGGCTCAGCAGATACAAGTTAGTTTGCTTTGGGCAGGAGACTTTTTGTAATGAAAGAAATGCACTACCAAGTAAGAGGACAGACTTTTGCTTAGAGCAGGAGGCCCTTTATTATTGCTGCAGAAAACAAAAGCCTGGCTGAGTTGATGTTTGACACTCACCGTAGCTGAAATCTACATGATGCTTCTTGCTGGGTTTTTGTACACGTAAATACTGTCAAGCTGTGAAAGAAAATGGCTGGAGGTGTGCTTTGTGTGAAAGGTGAGCAATAAAGTATCTGTATGTTCAAAAAAAAAAAAAAAAAGTTAATTCTGC
This sequence comes from Cervus canadensis, assembly GCF_019320065.1. NCBI lineage: Eukaryota > Metazoa > Chordata > Mammalia > Artiodactyla > Cervidae > Cervus > Cervus canadensis. The sequence goes on from NC_057388.1 coordinate 19,984,408, forward strand.
TCCAAGAGAAAAAATAAATTTTAACATTTGCTTCTCCAATATGTCAGTGTCATTTATTTCACATCAAGATGTACAACTTGACTTTTGTAGAAATTTTCTTTTTGTTTCATGGTACTGAAAGGAACTTCCATTATTTAATTTATTTATTGTATTTTAACCAAATACCATGGACGTTAACTCAAATGACCAGTTGCCCCTTCCCCCTTTACAGTTCTGCAAGAATTACCGTAGTAAGCTCTTAAGTCTGGGGCTGCAGAATAGGGTAAATGATTACTAGTTGTCTCCTACAGGTTCCTAAATGCGTTCTAAGGTTTTCATTGAGCAATTCTTCTGGTCAAGGGGAATACAAGAGCAACCCTAAGGTCTTGGGGAAGTAAACTAATGTGTCCTGGAGATAGCAAGTACATTCTGTGAGCCTGGGTGCTCTGCATTAAATCTGACGTGATTGTGGCATTTTCTGCAACATCCATACAGTGTGAGAAGCATCAGCCTCTTCTATTTCAATGCATTTTGTCTTGAAAACCACTGTCAAAAGTATTGTGTCAAATTAACTGAGATTTTAATTCCTCCTCCTCATACCCTCTTTTTAGCTGTTGAAAATTGATCTCAGTCCCCCCACCCAACCCATGCTGCCTCAGGACATCCCTGTTGTCCCAACACAGTTATTAACACCCCTTCCATTCTAAAATCTGTTCAGGGTGGATAGCCTCCCTGCTTACAGCCCACCGAGGAAGGAGTCAGGTTAAGGAACTGTAGTGACGGGAGAACTCCTGCTTCAGTGTTACCAGGACTATTTGAACACCAGGGTCTGAATGGTCACTCAAAAAAATAGGCAGAAATGTCAATGGAAATTTTTCCTGCTGTCATCAGTAGAGACTCAGATAGGCCAGGCCACATCTAATTTCTCCTTTCTTGGGGACAACTATAGTTTGAGATCATGTTCACCAAATTTTATAAAAGATGAAAAATAGGGTAATATTGCCTAGAACCCAAAGAATAATTTGTTATGAATTGACACAAGGCTGTCTCAGCCATGGAGAAAGCTTTGACTTTATTACTTACACATTATGTGTAAATTGAAAATGCTGTGGATTTATTTACCTGGTATCCAATTACATGGATAAGAGTTCAGCATTTGATGGTGATGCTTCAGTTTCCCAGGTGGCTCAGTGGTAGGGAATCCACCTACCAATGCAGAAAATGAGTTTGATCCCTGGGTAAGGAAGATCCTCTGGAGTAAGAAATGGCAATCTGCCCCAGTATTCTTGCCTAGGAAATCCCATCCACAGAGGAGCCTGGCCAGCTACAGTCCGTGGGGTAGCAAAGAATCTGATGTGACTGAGCAACTGAGCGTACACCCACACGGTGGTACTTCCACGGTAGGCATCATATCTGTGCTAATTTAAATTTGAAATAGAATTTTAAATCAATTACCAACTAACTTACTGATAAATTTCATTTTCTGGTGCTCAAGGATACATTCCAAGTATATACTGTGGACCTGTTCATGTTTTAGTACCATGTTGTATACTCCTGGGGATATATATATCCCAGTTTTGTTGTCATCATTGTTCAATCACTCAGTCAAGTCCACCTTTTTCTGAGAGTTCCCAGGTTTACAATGCTTACTTTTTAAATATTTAAACATTCATATATACGACCATTGTGCTGTTTTAATCCTGGTTCTCAGGTCAGTGGTGGTTTTTGTTGTTGTTGCTCAGGATTTTTTGTTTTTGTTTTCTCAATCAAACTGCACCTTAAATAGTTTTCTTGTGGGAGAAAACAAAGACTTCTCTCCAGAAGCAGTGCTGCTTCTTTGATGGAAGCCAAGACACTAATATGAAACTTGTGTCTTGCCCCAGTATATGAGAATAGCTAGGAAGTGAAGGTAAACAGATGTACATATGGTCACCTTATGCTTTTTTAAACAGTTGATCCAGTTTGTTAAAGATCTGTTCTATTTTCACTGACAGACTGAAGGATATTTCCTATATGGTTTGACCTTGACTCATAATCTGCCTGTAAAAATTGAGGGCCTCATAGTACTTTGACATTTCTTTTCTTTTTAACTTCAGTTTAACTTTCTTTGTATTTGGTTAGACTTAGGTGGGAGAACTTCTAGGCATTGTTCAAGGAATTAGCCAAAGTCAGTAGACAGTTTGTGGGAGATTAGGTGTCAGCTAATTTTCTGAAAACTAGAAAAAATATAAAAAGAGAGCCAATTTTTGTGTGTTTTCTTGACATAATACAGTGCAGTTGGGTGAGAATCAGGAAGAGAAATAAGAGTAGGAGGAGGAGCTGCTTCAGCGAGTAAATGTAGACAGAATTAGCCCAGAAAAAATGAAGTAGTGTGTGAACCCTTAAACAGTGTGTCAGTCACCTTTCTGAAATAATTTCTCTGATTCTAGACTCTACAACCTGGAAAAGTCTTGGGTATGGTGGGAAGAAAAGACATTGTGGGCACATTTAGTTGAATGGCTTTCTGTTGTATGTATACTGTATTATTCTCTGTACCTGATATTCTCAGCAGAGCCCTTGCTTGCTGTCAGAATGGGGTTCTTAGTGCTGGTTGTGTCTAGAATGACTTCATATATTCTCCATGTCATACACATTAACAAAAAGAAAGGCATTCATGCCATTTTCTTTATTTTTTTAAAAGTGAGCTTGACAAGAAAATCTTAACTAAAAAGCATATATTGAAATCATAAAATCTACAAAGTAGGTTTATTTCTGGGGATAAGATAAGCTAGATACAGAGGCACTGAAAAGAAGATGAAATAGACAGATTCTGAGTATTCTGAATGAATGGTAAAGAAGGAAATTAAGCATATATTTAACCTTAACATATGTATATCTGATTGTTTCCTCAAGATAGTTACATGAACCATTAGATACTGTACTTGTAAATAATGCTTTAAAATTTCTGTATTATATTTCCTAGTAGGCTCCAGTATGCATGTTTCACAAAAGTGCTGTCTACAAAAAAATATGCTGTCTAAAAATAGGTAAAAACATTTGCTGCTGAATTAGGGCAGAGTTGTGCTCTTGTGTGGTTGACAAGTTTATCAATTGCTTTACTAAAAAATAAAAATAATTTCTAACTTATTTTAAAACTATGAGTAATTACTTGAATTAAAAAAAAGCCATAATATATTCCAGATAAAATAAAAACAAGCTGTTTAAATTTAAAAGTTTTCATTCTCTTGGATTCTCTAATTCTCAAAAAATATATTTGACAGATACAGAAAAAGTCTTTATTTCTTTGAGAACACAAATAGTAACCTAAGCTATCTCAAGTGACTGAAATGTCATCAAATTTTAGGAACAAATTTTTTCAAAGCAAAGAGACCTTTATCTTTTTTATTCTACCCATGACTAGTTTTTAAGTCTGAGATATAAGCCAGTGTTTTGGATACAAATTAAAAGTAAAAGATAAAAATGATGGGGTATTTAACTTCTAAAGAGAAAATGAATGTAAAAACATTTTTAAAACTTGAATGTTCCTATACATACATGTCCACTGTCTCTCTGTTTCTTTAATCTATACACTGAGCACAATATGAAAAATGATGGACTGGATGAGTTCAAGCTGGAATTATCAGATATGTGAATGATACCGATCAATGGCTGAAAGCAAAGAGGAACTAAGGAGCCTCTCGATGAGGGTGAAGGTGGAGAGTGAAAGAGCTGGCTTAAAGCTAAATATTAAAACAACAACAACAACAAACCATAATATCATGACATCTGTCTCCATTACTTCATGGAAAATAGAAGGAGAGAAGGTGGAGGTAGTGACAGATTTCCTCTTCTTGGGCTCTAAAATCACTGTGGATGGTGACTGCAGCCATGAAATCAGATGCTTGCTTCTTGGCAGGAAAGTTATGACAAACCTAGGCAGTGAGTTGAAAAACAGAGACTTGACTCTGTCAACAAAAGTCCGTATAGTCAAGGCTATGGTCTTCCCAGTGGTCATGTTCGGTTGTGAGAGCTGGACTGTAAAGAAGGTGGTGCATCGAAGAATTGATATTTACAAGCTGTGGTCCTGGAGAAGACTCCTGAGAGTCCCTTGGACAGCAAGGAAATCAAACTGGTCAATCTTGAGGGAAATCAACCCTGAATACTTGTTGGTAGGACTGAAGCTGAAGCTGAAACTCGAGTGTTTTGGTCATCTGATTTGAACAGTTGACTCATTGGAAAAGTCTCTGATGCTGGGAAAGATTGAAGACAGAAGGAGAAAAAGGTGTCAGAGGATGAGATGGCTGGATATGGCTGGATAGCATCACCAATGCAATGGACATGAACTTGGGCAAACTTTGGGAGATGGTGAGGGACAGGGAGGTCTGGCGTGCTGCATTTCATGGGGTTGCAAAGAGTCAGACATGACAAGACAACTGAACAACAATGATAATACATATATGAGTTGTGCTTATTTAGGATAGGTCTACTAATCTCTTGTGTGTATAAATCTCATAGAGGAAGTGTATACAATTAAACACAATACAAGCTACTACATGGAAAGCACTGCTAGAGTTAAAAAAATCCCAGGGGAGATTGAAAGAGAGAATAAGGTGAGCAAAGGAAAATATTGATGAAAAGAAAGTTGTAGGAACAGAACATTCGAGATCATTTAATATAAGCTGGGGAAAATAGAGTATGTGAAAGAGAGAAATAGTCTGAGTCATAAGTAAAGAAATAAGACAGATACTTTGAGAGAAGTAGTTTTCAATGAAAACAGAAAGTTAGCCATGTCAATGGGAGAAGGAAATGGCAACCCGCTCCAGTATTCTTGCCTGGAGAATCCCAGGGACAGAGGAGCCTGGAGGACTGCTGTCCATAGGGTGACACAGAGTCGGACACGACTGAAGCGACTTAGCAGCAGCAGCCGTGTCAGGCTTCAGATAGATTTGGGATGATAATCACTGTATATTCATTTGCTGTTAAGTTTGAGAATTAAAAGAGTCTTAGGACTTTAAGGAGAGTAAGTTCAATAGTTGGTTAGGCTATATCGAATGCATAGCATTAATGAAGAAACAAGTAGTGACTAAATAAGCATAGAGAATGTTGACATATTTTTAAGAAATTTGTAAATTAAAAATTAGTCCTGACAGAATGATATCCAGTTAATAGATTTGCAAACCAAATGTGTCAGTGCTACACATTTTTCATTTAAATCGGACAGTGCTGAACAAGTCCTAATGAATTCCATGTTACAGGCAGCAATGACATTGACTTCAACATAACTTACGTTTAAAAAAAAGGAAAGGACCCAAGTTTCCTCATTCACATTACTGAATCATTTTAAGATATGATTTAAAAAGAAACTTTATCTTAACACATGTATATTAAGTCATGCTAGTTTGCATTAATTTGCATCATATTTGCAATTGGCAATTAATTTCTCCTATTTTATTTCATGAATATTTTTAAACTAAAGTTGTTATATTTAAAAGAAAATCCTGTCAGTTATTAGACAGTGATGAAATATGGTATGTTTCTACTAAATCTGAAACAAGACATATCAAGTATTGCAAATTTAGCTTTGCATAATACACCATTTTTTTTTCTATGCAGCACCAGAAACAACACATCACAAGTCATGCCTAGCACTCATTTAAATGCGACCTCAGAGTCACACTGCATGTTACAAATATCTGGGAGCTGTGTGATTAGTTAACATCTTATGCATAACCCTTAAAATTATCACAAGTTCTCAGGAGATAATTAGCTTACTCTGTTTCTATAATAAAATGAACTATGTTTTAGCAATGACTCTCAGGAATAGTAACAGGAAAATGCTTTTATATCAGATAAATTCAAGAATCACGGCAGATAAAGATGGAGGAAATGCTTATTGTCACAGAATATTTTTTTCTTGATATAACTGGGCTCTAAGGTAGAAAAAATCTATCTTCAGAATAAAGCTGAATAATAGGAAGCTTACCACTTACTGTCATGTATATATACTTAACTCCTCTACAGTTTCTTTTATTTCAGAATGAGAATGCTAAGAAATATATGAGTTTAAATTCTTCTTCTTTCTGTGGAACTCAACAAGTTTTAGATTTTTTCATGGGACAGAGACCTTAAAGCTGAATGATACTTTAAGTTACAAAAGGGTCTGATTCCAATCAGAATGAAGTAAGATTTTCAGAGAAAACATGCTTCACTTTCACTCATTGCTACATCTTAAAAGCAAGGCAGAAATAGTGCTTCCATCATACATGACACAATACTTGAAAGAGTGAAGAAGATAGTTGATTATTCACTTGCCCTTCTTCTTGCCAACATCTTACATGTTTAGCCTGGGACCCCCAACATCTCCAGACCCAGAAGACAGAGCAGCAACAATAATAAACAAAAACAAAAGCAAAGTGGGAGGAGATCTTTATGTCACATATTGCGCAGGTACATATGAAATGTTTGGGAGGCTATGAGGAGATATTTGTGTATACATGCTATAATCTCATGACTCATGAATAATCTGTGACTTTTCTTAACCCTCTGAAAAAAGAGTTTGGCATAAAATATGTGGATTAAATTCCAACTACCATGCTTCCTAATTTGGGTTCTTACTTTTAAGTAACAAGAAATCCTCATGGTGTCTTTTAGCATTAGAGGGGTGAATACAATTTACACTTAATGGCATAACACACTTAATAGTGTGACATTTATCCACAACAAACAAGTGAGTAGACAACCTAACCTGAGGGTTCCAGTTACATCAGAATTCAAGCTATCGTACAGGCTAACTGCACAACTCTCACTCAGAGAACAGTGTTCTCAAGACACTTCATTTCTAATCAAAACCATGCTATTTATTTATTGTCCTTACCCATTCTTCCAAAGGATTTGGGACTACCTTGTAATTAAATATATATCCGATCTTTAAGAAAAGGAAACAGCTATTAGTAGGACGTATTTGAGGAAGAAAATAGAGTGAGGTTCCCAAAATTAGACCAAGAAAAGTTGTCAACTTGCAGTAAAAAATAAATTTAAGCTCTTTAAAAATCAGGGCAAAAATTGACACTTGTCATCTAAGAGAAAATGCATTCCATTTCATTATTTCCAAAGCCTGAGAGATATTTATGACAGAATTCTAAGAATTTTGAATACCGTGGTAGAAAGTGCACTTGATGATAATTTTTTAACAGTGTACAAGGTCCTTTAATAATCAGTAGAAGATCGAGACAAATAATTAAATATAAGTTTATTAACATGGTGCTATAGTTGACCAGAGTCATTTGTTCATATGCATAGCTTTCTGGTCATTAGGTTTAATAGAAAGGGAAGTGTTTGAGAATTTTCAGCAATAACCACTATACTCCTTGGTCCCACGGTTCTTCAAAATTGGTGAAAGAATTGTGTGTCTTCTGATATTTTCAATCATATTCATCATACAAGAAAAATAGCTGTTGTTTAGCATTTTCCCTTAGGTCTAGTTCATTTAATTTACTGATAGCTTAATATTATTGTTTTAATTATACACATTAAGATGTCTTTGTTGTTGAATTATGGTTATAGTATATCATAACTTTGTTTTCATGTTTGTTTTTAAATGTGTTTTCTTGGAAAAATTTTAAAGAACACTTATAATCTCATGTTGATACCTCCTAATCTCCAATAATCTTTGAAATTTTGTCATTACAGAAATCTTATATTCTATGAAAACTTTACTGTGCTTCTTGTGAATCAAAACTTACCAACCAGACTGCTTTGGCTATTCGGGGTCTTTTGTGTTTCCATATGAATTGTAAAATTTTTGGTTCTAGTTCTGTGAAAAATGCCATTGGTAATTTGATAGGGATTGCATTGAATCTGTAGATTGCATTTGGTAGTATAGTCATTTTCACAATGTGATTCTTCCTACCCAGGAACATGGAATATCTCTCCATCTTTGATTTCTTTCATCAGTGTCCTTTAATTTTCTGTGTACAGTTCTTTTGTCTCCTTAGGTAAATTTATTCTTAGATATTTAATTCTTTTTGTTGCAATGGTGAATGGGATTGATTCCTTAATTTCTCTTTCTGATTTTTCATTGTTAATATATAGAAAAGCAAGTGATTCCTGTGTATTGATTTTGTATCCTGCAACTTTGCTAAATTCACTGATTAGCTCTAGTAATTTTCTGACACTATCTTTATGGTTTTCTATGTACAGTATCATGTCATCTGCAAACAGTGAGAGCTTTACTTCTTTTCCGATCTGAATTCCTTTCATTTTTTTTTTTCTTCTCTGATTACTGTAGTTCGGACTTCCAGAACTATGTTGAATAATAGTGGTGAAAGCGGACACCCTTGTCTTGTTCCTGATCTTAGGGGGAATGCCTTCAGTTTTTCACCATTGAGAATAAAGTTTGCTGTAGGCTTATCATATATGGCCTTTACTATGTTGAGGTAGGTTCCTTCTATGCCCATTTTTTAAAGAGTTTTAATCATAAATGGGTGCTGAAGGAAACCGGGGTTGAAAAAGGCACAGTATCCCATTGTTCATTGCAGCACTATTTGCAATAGCTACAACATGGAAGCAACCTAGATGCCCATCAACAGATGAATGGATAAAGAAGTTGTGGTACATATACACAATGGAATATTACTCAGCCATAAAAAGAAATGCATTTGAGTCACTTCTGATGAGGTGGATGAACCTAGAACCTATTATACAGAGTGAAGTGAGTCAGAAAGAGAAAGATAAATATCATATTCTAATGAAAATGGTTCTGAATAATTTATTTACAGGGCAACAACAGAGAAACAGACATAGAGAATAGACTTATGGACATGGGCAGAGGGGAGGAGAGGGTGACATGTAAGGAAAAAGTAACATGGAAACTTACATCACCATGTGTAAAATAGATAGCCAACAGGAATTTGCTGAATGGCTCAGGAAACTCAAACAGGAGCTCTGTATCAAGCTAGAGGGCTGGAATGGGGAGGGAGATGGGATGGAGGTTCAAAGGGGAGGGGATACATGTATACCTATGGCTGATTCATGTTGAGGTTTGAAAGAAAACAACAAAATTCTGTAAAGCAATTATCCTTCAGTAAAAAAAAATAAAGGAAAGAAAAACTTATCAACCAGGCTTCTGGTAAACAGTAATTACTCACAGAACAGGTATTTTGTTCTTTGTATACTCTGCACAACTAAGAATTTTAGGCAGTAAAAAAAAATTTTTTTAATGAGTAGATTGATTTGTACTTTTTAAACTCATAGCCCACCACTTTTACAAAAGTAGAGTCTTCTGTGACCTGATTTTTCCTCAGGATCACTTTTGTTCTGTTGAAGTGTTGTAATTAGTTCTCTGCTAATATTCCAGAATTCGGTTTCATTAGATATAAAAACAATCTCTATCTTGATGATTATGTCATTATAAAGAATGACTGAAAGTTATCATTAACATGGTTGTAATAAAATTCAACTTTGGACATAACTAAATAAATAATAACAGACTCTCCATGTCTTAGAGGTAAATTAGTCTTATATAGCTAAATGTGACAATTTGAATGTTTGTTTAGTATATTTTAACTGTAAATTAGAATTTATTTTTCTAAAACTGATGTTTATAGGTTTAATAAAAGCAACATTTAACTCTCATTTAAAATGGTTTCCCAATATGTTCAATTACTTCCTAAGACTAATTCTGGAATGTGATTAGAATCATATGGAAATATACTTGCTTCCTAACTGTTACAGATGTGTGCATGAATAACTGCATTAAATGGACAAGCATTATTTAAACAGTACAGAGAAAGGACTAGGATAATTATTCTATGTGAAGTTGATTCTTGACCACCATGATTCTTAGGGCAATATCATAACAATTCCAGATAAATATTCAAAGGTTTTCATTAATATTGAGGTTCTACAACTGATCTTACATATAGTTCCTAGGTCAAAGGTAAGATTAGTACAGCAAATATGGCATATCATCAAATTCTTGGATACCTTTTTTATTATGTGATACAGACAACAAAAATGGAGAATGATGGTTGAAACAAAAATCTTATCCCTCCTGTAGGATACTTGATTGAAATTTTATAAAACTTAATTTAGTTGAAGTCAGTGGTGAGTTTTGAAAAGTCATATGAAAGATTGTTTCTGTAACTTAAAGTAAGTAAAGGCTGCCCTTTTGACTGAGGGTGCTAATCTTTGGTCTCCATGTTGTGGACTTCTAAGGAACATGTCCATTCAAGGCAGTTTTGAGGATACTGTATTTAAGGTTGGTGAATGCTGAGGTTACCCATGTGAAAGTTAGAGTGAAAGTTAGTCACTCAGTCGTGTCCGATTCTTGGTGACCCCATGGACTGTAGCCTGCTGGGTTTTCTGTCCATAGTATTCTCCGGGCAAGAATACTGGAGTGGGTCACCATTTCTTCCTCCAGGGGACCTTCCCGACCCAGGGATTGAGCACAAGTCTCCTTCATTTCAGGCAGATTCTTTACCATCTGAGCCACCAGGGAAGCCCGTGATATCACCCATTATCACTGCTATCAAAATATCCTCTTTTCCTTAATGATTTGCCCTATTTTTGAACAGCAGGAAAAAAAAAAATGTTTCCCAGAATTTTGGACAATGGAGAATGTTAAATACTCTAGAATCATTATCAGTAACACAGTATAATCTGTCCAAGAGAAACTTTTAAATTCCTTAATCTACTCATGCTCTACACAAGAAAATGTAAGACAAATATAATACCTTATAACTAGGGCACTAAATAAACTAGTTCAAAGCAAGCATTTTTCAGAATAAAAGGAGACATGATAAATAATTTCCCGGGACAATAGACAAAACAGGATTTTGCCAGAAAACCAAAAAGTTGGGACAGTCTGTTTATATTCAGTTTCAGCTTAAGGAGATGGAGTTAAGCACAAGCACAGAATGACTAATTATAAAATAATAAATTATACATTAATAATTATTTAGAAAATGTATTATTAATACATTAACATTAGTAAACTAAAATGAATAATTGTCTATGAAAATAATCCTTTTCAGGATGATTATTCTAAGTATCAGTTCAGTTAAGTCGCTCAGTCGTGTCCGGCTCTTTGCGACCCCATGAACCACAGCACGCCAGGCCTCCCTGTCCATCACCAACTCCCAGAGTCCACCCAAACCCATGTCCATTGAGTTGGTGATGCCATCCAGCCATCTCATCCTCTGTCGTCCCATTCTCCTCCTGCACCCAATCTTTCCCAGCATCAGGGTCTTTTCAATTGAGTCAGCTCTTTGCATCAGGTGTCCAAAGTATTGGAGTTTCAGCTTCAACATTAGTCCTTACAATGAACACCCAGGACTGATCTCCTTTAGGATGGACTGATTGGATCTCCTTGCAGTCCAAGGGACTCTCAAGAGTCTTCTCCAACACCACGGTTCAAAAGCATCAATTTTTCGGTGCTCAGCTTTCTTTATAGTACCCACATCCATACATGACCAGTGGAAAAACCATAGCCTTGACTACACGAACCTTTGTTGACAAAGTAATGTCTCTACTTTTTAGTATGCTGTCTAGGTTGGTCATAACTTTCCTTCCAAGGAGTAAGCGTCTTTTAATTTCATGGCTACAATCAACATCTGCAATGATTTTGGAACACAGAAAAATAAAGTCAGCCACTGTTTCCACTGTTTCCCCAGCTATTTGCCATGAAGTGATGGGACCAGATGCCATGATCTTAGTTTTCTGAATGTTGAGCTTTAAGCCAACTTTTTCACTCTCCTCTTTCACTTTCATCAAGAGGCTGTAATTAGTTCTTCTTCACTTTCTGCCATAAGGGTGGTGTCATCTGCCTATCTGAGGTTATTGATATTTCTCCTGGCAATCTTGATTCCAGTTTGTGCTTCCTCCATCCCAGTGTTTCTCATGATGTACTCTGCATATAAGTTAAATAAGTATAGTCTAAGTATACTTCCTTAATAAACCTTTCTCCAAAGACAATCTTATATAGTGTTTTAACATGATCATTCCAAATCCTCACATTTATGACACCTGAACTGTAAGAGTCAGAAGGTAAACTGAATAATGTATAATAGCCCGTAGGTTGAGAAAATTGATACAATTTTTTGTTTTTTTTTGTATGAGGCTGCAAATGATCAGTAAACTGGGGAGGTCCAGTTTGACCAACTTTTCTTTCCTCATTTTGAAATAGGTAAATATGGACAAGGTAGGGTAGAATTTCAAAACATTAACTTTATTGCCTTTTATGATTCCTTTTTTTTTCTAATTTAGGAAGCTAGATTATGAGATATGCACTGACAATGAAATATATTGTTAGAGATTAAAATACTAAAGGTGCTCCTGGTTGTTAATAGCCGGCCTAGACACCCCCGACCAGGGAGTACTCAAAACACCAAGAAAATGTGGTAACTCAGACACCAGCCTAGATAAAAATTAGTCAAAAATGGGTGGAGGAAATACAGTCATACAAAATGAGTATTAAATCCATGACTGAAGTGGGCTTGGATCTAATGCATGATGCAGTAGGAATATGAGTTATAATATAAAAACCACCTACCTGGGTTTTCATAATTCATATCTCTACTGCCATGTGTGATGGAGAAGGGAACGGCAACCCACTCTGGTATTCTTGCCTGGAGAAGCCCATGGACAGAGGAGCCTGGTGGGCTACAGTCCATGGGGTCGCAAAGAGTTGGACACGACTGAGCAGCTAACAAACAAAACCAATCCATGTGTGAAATAGCTCATAGGACCCTGCTATATAGCACAGGGAGCCCAGTTTGGTGCCCTGGTGTGGCCTGGGTTGGGGGGAAGTTTCAAGATGGAGGGGATATATGTATGTGTGAGTGCTAAGTCGCTTCAGCTGTGTCCAACTCATGGACTGTATAGCCCACTCCTCTGTCCGTGGGATTTTCCAGGCAAGAATACTGGAGTGGGTTGTCGTTTCCTCATCCAGGATACAAGTATGCATGTAGCTGCTTCACTTCATTGTGCAGCAGAAACTAACACGATACTGTAAATCAGTGTAGTAGTCACTCAGTCGTGTCTGGCTCTTTGTGACTCCATGGACTATAGCCCACCAGGCTCCTCTGTCCCTGGAATTCTCCAGGCAAGAAAACTGGAGTGGATTGCCATTCCCTTCTCCAGGAGACATCCCCAACCTGGGGATGGAACCAAGGTCTCCCTCACTGTAAGCAGATTCTTTACACTCTGAGCCACCAGGGGAGCCTTGAAAATCAATTCTACCCCAATTTAAAAAAAAAAAGAAAAAGAAATAGCAATAGATCTTAGTGCCAAGATGATTTGCTCTTTGATTTTCTAAGGATAGCCCTTCAAATTATCAAGACATCAGAGCAACAAAGATCACTTGCTATGTATAGGCAGATGGGCTTGACACAGCCACGGGTCATTTGCCCTGTTCCAAACATGGCCTGAGAGCAGAGAAATAATGTTTAGGCCTTGGAGAGTCTCACATGGGCCCTTATGATACAAGATCAAGGAGCTGTTGATGCAACATCACACAGGAACTTATTTGGCTCAGATGATAAAATGTAGGTGCAAGCTGAGAGAAACTTAGATCTAGAGGAGTATAAGTGCAAATGTAATCAGTGCCTGTGTGTGAAGACCCAGCTAGAACAAGGACTTAGATCAGGGCCAGCAGTTACAAGTGACCACCCCAGGCCAAGGAGTCCACCCCAGTGGCTTGGCACTAAATGATTTCTCATCCACCTCAAAGTAACCCTTAGAGGAAATATGGGGGACTATAATGACATAGTTAGGATTTGTAAGAAATTAGTACCAATTACAGAAAAAATTCTTATAGTTTTATGGTAAATGGTTCATTTCTACTACCTAACAAATGTAAAATAAAACACGCATATACATGTATACAGAGATGGACGGTAGCTTGCTGCCCAACTAATTGTCAGAATTTTGCAATCAAGTTGGATGGAAGAAAAATAGCCTATCAGTACAGAAAACCAAAACTACCTATAATGCATCAAATACAGGGGTCTGTAATAACAGCTGGGCCTCCCTGGTAGCTAAACTGGTAAACTATTCACCTGTAATGCAGGAGACCATGTTTTGATTCCTGGGTTGGGAAGAACCCCTGGAGAAAGGACAGGCTACCCACTCCAGTATTCTTGGGCTTCCCTGTTGGCTTAGATGGTAAAGAATCTGCCTGCATCAAGGGAAACTTGCGCTTGATCCCCGGGTTGGGAAGATCCCCTGGAGGAGGGCATGGCAACCCATTCCAGTATTCTTGCCTGAAGAATCCCCATGGGCAGAGAAGTCTGGCTGGCAGATAACATGCGCAATAACAGCTATCAACTAAAGATGCTAAATTTTGGTCTCTTTATTTGGCAACTTTAAAATTTTAATTAGAAAAAAAGACTAAAAGTCAGCATTCAAATTCCCACATTTACATAGGAGGAAAGCAAAACTCAGAAATAAGGAAATAATGACATTAAAATTGACCTTCACAGTTTGTTTTTCTAGATAACCGACTATCTAGGTTGTTTCTTACAGTTTCTAACAATATCAAGCTCTAACTGGGCTAAATTCAGCAACATTTATACCCATTGTTTGAAGTGAAAAGGTAGTTTCTTGTGACTCATTAATGAGTAAGAAATACCACTAATTATACTCATATAGTTGACAGAAGACTTGTGTTTAATCCTGTTTTTACCCTTTACTCTCTGTGTATGTGTCTCTGACTCTTAACTCACTTGTCAAAATGATGAAGCTCAAAAATAGTTGGCATATATCTTATTACTTTCATTTTGAAAAGAATAGTAGAATTCCCTAAGTGTTTTATATACATGGACATTCAACGTACCTACTATAGAATCTTATAATATTTTCTTAAAACTTACTTGATAATCAACACTTTCTATTGACTAGTTCTGCTGACTGAGCATTCATTATTCTCCCTCAAACATGGTCTATTGTTTGATGTGTCAGGCCTATGTACTACCATTCTATGTTAAGATATCACTATGTTGAAATATATATGTTCAGTGCATGTGTGTATACTCACTTGTGTCCAACTCTTTGCGACCCAAGGGACTGAGGCCCACTAGGCTTCTCTCTCCATGGGATTTCCTAGGGAACACTGGAGTAGGTTGCCATTTCCTCTTCAATGGCAACCTCAATTGGGATTTCCTTCCCAATCTAGGGAATCCAACCTGCATCTCCTGTATTGATAGGTGGATTTTACAACTGAGTCCACCTGGGAAGCCTGTGGAATGCTCTAAAAATAGTGACTTGGCCAAAAATTCCATTCAGATTTTTGTATAACATCTTATGGAAAAATCTGAATGAATATGTTGACCAACACATTAAAAACAGTAACACAGGGATAAAATTTGGGTTAATAATATTTGGGCTCTTCCCTAGTATTACAAGTTTTTTCCATGTTTTTAAGTTCAAGATTGGTATATAGTCCTATTAAAATGTATGGCTTATGTTATGTGGTTTATAATACTTGGTACATTGTACCTCATAAATGCTTTTATATACATAAAGTATTCTATATATCAATATACATATTCTTATGAAGCTTAAATTTTTTGGCAGTATAATTCATGCATTTGACATATTGTTTTATTGAAAAATGCATATTTGTTATTTTCTTCTTGTTATGGCTAGCCAAGCTTTTTCTAAAGCCAGGTATAGATGTTCAGATACTTGGGGATTAATTTTTTTCTCTAACTCATACTTTAGACACAATGGCTTTAGTCTCTTACTTTTTAAAATATTATTTAGAAGAATATTTATGGCCAATATTTACTTTTACTTTATTTATTCTTTTGAATTCCATGGAAAACTGCATATAAAATGCAAGTGGATTTCAAATATAGATAAAATGATTAGAAAATAATGAAAAATGAATAGGCTTAGCTAAATCACAAAACAGACCATTTTAAAAAAATGCTCTTGTTTTAATTTCATCTTCATTTCATCAAAGAAACTTGAATTCACAATTAATTAAAATGACTAAAGTCAATCATTTATTTAAAGAGAAGGCCCAATTTTTATACAGTTGAGTAAAACAGAGGAGTTTTTTCCCCACTTCCTTAGCAAAATGAATATGGATTTCAGTCCTTCAGTCTAATGCACTCCAAGAGTTAATTGTGAGTCAGTGCAGCTGGGGTAGTTTATCATTTCTTATGTAGACTTAGGGAAGACTTTTGGCAGAGGTTACCTCTTAGCAAAAAATGTCTGTTTTGTGTTTGGGGAGTTTTTTGTTTACTTTTTAATAAATGAGGCATAACTAAAATTTATTATGCAAAAAAAAAAAAAAAAACCAAACCCCCAAAACCAGATTGCTTCCATGTTTATTCTACCCTGGACTTCAAATTCTCCCTAGTCCAAAACGGAGAGAGCTTTCAATTATGACATGTTCTGAAGACTGAGGTCCTCAATGAAAGAGGCTGGAGTTTTGCTAACTGCTGAAGTGTGGATCATATGTGGAAAGGAAGGCTAAGCGTTAAAAGGACAGGGCCTGTGGGGAGGGGAAAATAATGGAAAGATGGCAACATTCTTTCCAGGTAGAAGTTTGCCTGAGGAAGACTCATTTCTAGTACAGTCAGTTTCAGGACTAGCAAGTAATATTCCCCTATATAACATCCTAGTTTTCTCTCATTCACTCTGTGCAATCTGTATTTAATTATTGGGAATTTTTAGTAATTTTTCATTGGCATTTCAAGTTCTTACATAAGTTCTATTTCCATGCAAAGAGAGAATCCCATTCCCAAGATCTCTGCTTTGTTCAAAGTCTGTGCTGAAATATTTTCGTGTTTCATTTCACAGGAAAGGAAGCACTTGTGTGGTTCACCAGTCTGAACATGAACCATAAGAAGGATTACTTTTCTCAAAAAAGAGAATTATAGATCTTCCCTGAGGCCCAAGGAACAGGTATTAAGTTTCCAGGTTACATATGTAAATTATTTAATTCTCTCCCCTTAAACCTCCAACTTTCCCAATCATCAATTTTTCCCTAGTAAGTCATCAAACTTCAAGATAGCCTTCACTTCCTTAACCTGCTATTACACACTGTTTGGAAGCATGTCCATATGCTTTGCATCATTAAGTCATTTTAACAAACCTCAGGACAAATGTATCATTTTCCCTTCTCTAAGTGGCCATAAGAAGAAAAATAAATTGATAGAATCTATTACAACCCGGAACAATACCAGACAGAAGGAGAAAGAGAGACACTGACCCTTGTAGTTAAAAAAAAGAATCAAATTCATTAAGAAAAATAATATGAGAAAAGTACATACTCATAAGTAATATATTCATATGTAAACATTATGCAAATGATTTACCAGTAAACAATGTCCTCTTCTATCACTGATCCTTTCATATTTCTTTCCTGTGAGTCTTGTCTGGGAAATGAATTGCAAACATTACGTCTTTGAATGTATTCCATCCTCTAATTATCTTCAATGAAGAAAGAAGAATTTGCCCTTTGTCACCTTTTGTCTTGCCCATGTGGCATGTCTTTACTAAGAGGCCTTTGCTAGAAAAAGTACAGGGTGGCCCTGGATAATCAGAATTCCTTAGTATATACCTAAAGCAAAGCAGAACTGATAAGAGGAATTTACCCATGTATGATATTCCTAGGGAGGGACAAAAATGCATCAACTTGTTTTCAAATACATCCTGATAAATTTGTGGTCAAACCCATTTGGAGAAGCACCATTGACCTTTATTTTCTAGATCAGCCTAATGGCCTTTCATCACTCATTCTTTTTCCTGCATTGAGAAAATTGCTTAACTATTTGCTTTTGATTTGTATCATGCATTAGTCATCTTCCACCTCGATTTTTTTGTCTTCCTAATAAGGTAAATATTTTTGGTGTGTTAAGAAAATAGACTTTTGGAGGAATTAGAAAACGTTACCAAATTTGTTAACACAATTCTTAAACATTCAGATAGATATTATAGCAATATTTTGTGGTTGAGTATACATAGCTAAAATATCTGGGTAATTGATTTTTTAAAATTTTCACTGGAGAATGAGCTGTAAAGTTGTCTAGATTAAAAATTATTTATGTAAATCTTTTCCCTTCTCCAATATTCACATAGTCAGACTGATACAAAAGATTTGCTTCCCTCAAATCATTGAACAAAACAGGCCCAGAAATTTTATTCACTATGTAATAACAACAACTGAAATAAGCACTTGGCATTTACTGAGCATTTTCTGTTTCAGACTATGTGCTCAATGTTTCCCTGAACTATCCCTTTTATTTCATTTTAGCAATAGGTTCTATTCCTTATGCATTTTTTGAAGAAAAGTTTACAGATATTAAATAATTTGTTCAATGATAGTAGTGATTGAATTGTTTTTTAAAAGGGATGGGACAAAAATTTCTAATCAGTGTATCTTGTGGAATAAAAGAGAAATAATTTAAGCCATAGTCAAATTAAAATATTATAGTAAAACAATAAATATTACACAAACACACAGGCACACATATAGATACAATAGAAATGCACGGATGTTTGATGCAAAAACCTTAGGAAGCAATATAGTATTCTTTTGTAAAGTTCAATGATGACATACTGTGATTGCACAAATCCACCAATGGATATTTGACTTAAAGAAATTCTTGCATTTGTGTACCAGGATATTTATAAAATGTTAATAGCAATCCTGGTCATAATAAAAAAAATCATAAAAAATATCTGAAATGTTTGCCAAAATAAATGGAAAAATAAGCTGAGGCACATTCCCATAGTGAAATGACATGTAGCAGTAGAAATTAATAAACTCTATGTACATGAAATCACAAAGATTAACCTTAGATACATAATGTTGATGAAAACAAGTAAAAGGAACCAACACATTATGATACCATTTTAAATATTCTCCCAAATAGTTATGTATTATTTATGTATACTGTACATAAATAAAGGGAATGATAAATACAAACTTCAAAATAGTAGTTACCTCTTAGCTGAAGTCAGAGTGTTGGGGTTTGGGAAACGTAGCTCAGGTGCATTTTTATCTCTATTTATCTAGCTATTGGGACAGATCTGCAACCCAGGGTGATACATTTTTTTCTCATTCATAATACTGTACCTATATTTTTAACCAAGCATGATATTGGGGGGAAGGCAGGTGTGGATCAGGATCAAAAAATTCTATAAGTTATGTAAGGGAAATATTGGGAAACTTGGGATAAAAAAAGAGGAAAGAATGAGGGACTGTTCTCAGTTCAGTTCAGTTCAGTTCAGTCACTCAGTCCTGTCTGACTCTTTGCGACCCCATGAATCACAGCACGCCAGGCCTCCCCATCCATCACCAACTCCCGGAGTTTACTCAAACTCATGTCCGTCGAGTCGGTGATGCCATCCAGCCATCTCATCCTCTGTCGGCCCCTTCTCCTCCTGCCTCCAATCCCTCCCAGCATCAGGGTCTTTCCCAATGAGTCAACTCTTCACATGAGGTGGCCAAAGTATTGGAGTTTCAGCTTCAGCATCAGTCCTTCCAATGAACACCCAGGACTGATCTCCTTTAGGATGGACTGGTTGGATCTCCTTGCAGTCCAAGGGACTCTCAAGAGTCTTCTCCAACACCACAGTTCAAAAGCATCAATTCTTCGGCGCTCAACTTTCTTCACAGTCCAACTCTCACATCCATGCATGACCACTGGGGAAACCATAGCCTTGACTAGACAGACTGTTCTACTGTGTATTAAATTATAAAGCTTCTGAAATTAAAAGTGTAATATTAGAAGACAAATAACAGACAAGAGAAACAGGACAGATAATTCTTAAACAGATTCATGTATATATGGGAATTAATATATGATGAGGCTTGCAGATAAATCTAGTGATTTATGCATGGAATAAATGTTACTGAAACACCATTTACTTAAATAATATAAAATTAGATCCCTAACTTTCATCGTATTATTTGAAAAAATCCAAATGGATTAAGTCTATCACTATTAAAATAGAAACTATAAAGCACTAGAGTAAAATTAAGTGATACTTTCAAGACCTCCATGTAGGGGAAGTTTCTAAAAAGGCTAGAAATTCAGCAGCTGTTAAAGATAAAAGAATTAATCATATAAACATTTAAAAAGTACTTCTATTAACAAAAGAAAAGAGAAATGCAGTGAAGAAGAGTTTAAATATTTTTTTGATCTTAAAACAAATGACAATAAATATTTGTACTGAAACATTTTAAAATGATGGCTATTCAAACTTGGGATTTTTATTTCTATTAATATATGCATGTATGTATTGCTTTCATTAATTAAATGGAAATCTCATCCAGAAAGCTGAGCATTTTTAGTGTTAAGAAGGAGTATTTAGTGTTGAGAAGGAGTATTTCTGGGAAAATGTGTCATTTTTGATCATTAGAATGCAGTTAGCTGAACTGTCATAGATTTAATCAAGTGAGCCTTCAGAATAGCTTTTAAAAAAGAATATAATGTACAAAACATCCCAAGCTAATTGCCAACTGGTTCTTTTAAATAAACAGCCATTATGAAGGATGGGTAACTGAAGAATGGGTTAGTCCTAAAGGGACAACATTCTAGTAAATAATCATCTATAATGTGAAGGGTAAATATAGGAAAATGGGCAGGAGAGCGATTCATATCAGAGCTATGGTAATGAAACATTTCAACCCAAATTGCTTCTTGATTTCGGAGCGGCAGCATTAAAACAAACAGTGTAGACATAGACAATGACACCATCAGTTCAAACTGTGCTCTTGCAAGGAATACCCAAATTTCTAACACCTTCTTTTTCACAAGTCAGCTGCTTAAGAATTAGGATTGAAGTCTCTTACAATGATTTTGCTGCTGTAAATTAATGATTAAAGTGATTTATTATTCAGTTGTTCAACTGCTGCTTTATTTCTGTTGATCTTTGTTTTTCTCCCTAATTTCTATAAATTACTGTACAGTTTCCCATAAGGTATAATTAAGCAGAATTGCTTAAGTTTTAATTATTGTGTATTATAGATGTTGAAAGCAACATTAGCACTTGGCTTTTAAAAATGTGATCGTATATTTATAAGAGAGCATTTATAAACACATTTACATATAGTTAAGATGAAAAAGGTATTTGAATTGTAGTCATTAGCATTTCTTCAAACATATGGCAGAGCAGCGGAGGCCACGGGCCATGCCTTCATTAACCGAGCACTGATCATCACTGTCTCAGCTTCCTGTTGTGCCGCCCCGTGGCGTTCCCTTCTGTCCCCGAGGTTTCAGTGACAAGGGACAATATGTCCCCAAGGTGAAAATCTGGAAAATATAGCAGATTAGCCCTCAGAGAAGTTCTTATGATTATTTAATCATCCTTAGAGAAGAAACACACAGCACCATTAAGCTGGTTTCCTCGTTTTCCTGTCAGTCTCCATTTCTCCATCGCAGGGGCTGGGGCTGTCAGCCATGCATAGGGAGCACCAGCAAGGTAAAAGGCAGCGCATGTTTGCAGCCATTATAAGGCCGATTTGTTTCAAATTTGCTGGTGCAATGGTCAGAGCTGACATAGATGCTTGTAAGTGTCATGGGCTAATAATAAAACTTGTTGGATATAATGTTTTTCAGATAATAGATAAACTGCCCTTATTCCTTAATGATGTCATTTGAATAATTTCACTTTACTCCCTATACAAAACTAGAAAATTAATAAAACACTTTCTGATAAGTGTCAGGGTCACATTTTATTTGTACATTTCCTCTGGTACACAGAGAGAGCTAAATATGATGAACAGTCATCTGTCTCAAGGTATTAGTCATCTCTATGTTACACCTGCTAAATACCTCACTTTAACACTGTCACTGACTCAATGGACATGAGTTTGAGCAAACTCTGGGAGATAGTAAAGGACAGAGAAGCGTGGTGTGCTGCAGTCCATGGGATGGCAGAGAGTCAGACACAATTTAGCAACAGAACAACAACAGTATAATATCTTTGATCAAAGAATGTGTGTGTATAATGATTTTTAGCTTTTAATTTGAGATTAAAATTTTAATAATAAACTCCTATGGTATCTGAAAAAGATATTTTAAGCACAAATATTTGGGATGATATTTTTACATTATGCAGTTGCCATTAAGCAACTAAATATTTGGAAAAATGAAATCTTAGAAAATTACCTTACTTCTTCTTTAATGAATGACAATGTATATTTTATTTGGGAGAGTCTTGGTGGGGAATTGAAATAATAGCAAAAAATGGAATAACTCAGAGGTACCTAAATGATTGGAGCTATAAAATAATAAAGAAAAGAAAAGAAACATGGATCCTCTACTTCTGACTACATGGGTCTTCAGGAAAGGAATTACTAGCAGCAGTCTAGTCTTAAATTCAGGAAACTTGTCAAGATTATTTAAATTAACAGTCCTCTCAAAAATACTGCTAACAGCACAAAAACAGATTCCAACTGTATGCAAGGTATGTGTAGGCATCAATGGAATAATAATCCCTTACAAGAAATGGTCTTATTATGAAAGGAAATTTTATCTTATTATTCTCATCCTTTACTTTCACCTAAACATAGCTGTATATTATCAAAAAAATTTTAAATTTCCTTCAGATCTATAAAATTTCTCCATTTCTATTACAGTTATTGTATGTATTTTTTAAGGCAGTGTACTCTACTATAAAGAGAACGAAAGAGAGAGAAAAATAATAAAGCATAACCCCTTTCTTCAAGGAGGTTATAATCTTCTGTCTGTGTATCAGTCTCTCAGTCATGTCCGACTGTTTGTGACCCCATGGACTATAGCCCCCCAGGTTCCTCTATCCATGGGATTTTCCCAGGCAAGAATACTGGAGTGGCTAGCGATTCCCTTCTCCCAGGGTTCTTCTGGACTCAGAGATTGAACCTAGGTCTCCTGCATTGCAGAAGGATTTTTTACCATCTGAGCCACCAGGGAAGCCCTCTACTCTTCCATAAGGCATAAAATAAAATATTTAAGTCTGATGATAACAATTACTACTCTGCTCTTCCATTCAAAGATGGAGTCAGCTTTCTTGTCTCTAGCTTAATAGTTAGAGCACAGACTCTGAAGCCAGACTGCCTCAGTTTGAAGTCAACTCCATCACAAACCAGGTCTGAGACTTGAACAAGTGACTAAAGAATTCTAAGCCTTAGTTTCCTTACAGAAATATTATTGACTACTACCTCACTAGGTTATTCAGCACATAAAATACATAAGTTCACGTATGTGAAGTGTCGAGAACATAGTCAGGGCTTTATTACTATTTAAAGGTTATTCATTCTTCCACTAAAAGAAAATGTAGATCTTTCCCTCCTCTAGCCTCCCCACTATACACCAGAATTTTGACCCCCGTCTTCTTCTTCCTTTCCAGAACCAAAGGTTTTAACCGAGGTCGCTTAGTGGCAGCAGGCAGTGTGAGGGAAAGGCAGTGCAGAGTGGAGTATCATTAGCGACCCTCTGTCAACAACAGCAAATTGCAGGACATAGGGCCAAGTAGGAAGGTCATTTTTGACTCATCAGATGAGAATTTCATAAAAGACCACTTCTGACACAGCAAACTCTACTCATCTGTTTCCTTGCCATAATTGTTGGTATTCAATGTGAGCCCAGGTTGCTAGCGCTAAGATTGTTCTATCTGTGTATACTGAACAAAGATGAGGACAAAGAAAATAGAAGCAACCAATGGACTGATGATATTGTTAACTACCAGTGTTCAAAAAAATGTGTTCAAAAGTATTTCTAATACTCTCCAGAATATGTTTAAGTAAAATATTAATTAACTGGCCTATACATCTCTTTATGATGAATCAGGAAGTTACAGTATGAAATCATATAAATATACTTGCTTTGGGGAATTCCCTTTTGGACCCTTTTATTTTTCATCGTCTCATCTCATATCACGAGTCCCCAGAAATATGCCGTGCTAATATTGCCAACTGAGTTCTTCCAAGCAGGGATGACATCAGCCATCTGTCACACAGTACTAATGCTGGGAAGCAGAGCCAACTATAGAGAAAATAAATACCTTTCATATCGATTAGCCAAATATTTATGTTGAGAATGAAATGATTAAAATCTCACTATTCAAGCTAATTACCCTAAGTGAATATTTGCCTCTAAGTGAACAATATACTAGCAATGCACTTTCCCCATTCCTTTGCTAAACCAGATTTCATTTTGAACATGTGCAGTGCATGAGGGGCTCATGCTAGACTTCGCAAGGTGTTCCCCTAAACCACTGTAGTGATCTTTCAGCCTGCAGGTATATCTCCTGCTGCCTTGGTAGATTCTTTCTATACACTGAGTTGTATTGGTTTCCAGCTGGCTGTTCTCTTGTTCTATTTTAAGCTACTCAGTCTTTTCAAGTCTGCGACTTTGGAGTTGGTCATTGCAGGGTCACACAATTGGTGTTCGCTAACGCTGATTTGATGCTGAAGCATTTATTTTTCTAGAAGTGATTATTTAAAGATGGGCTAAATGGCTACCTGGCTTGATTACAATAGATGAATACATTATTTTGTAAATTGAGTAACCCTATTCAAAGACATAAGACATTTTTCCAAAATCGTCTGCTGCTATTGTGGTTACTGAGTCATTCGGTGTCAGCAGGGAAGACATTGAGTGAACTGCTAATTCAACTTTTATAGAATACAGATATTTATGTGGTGATGGTTGGGAGGGGGACAGGATTTGTTCTATATTACATCTAAGTCTATGGAGAGATTAGCTATTTCAGAATATGGTTATTGTGTATTTTTGCTTCTGGGAAAGAAGTGAAATTCAGTGTTTCATAATTTGATTAGGTAGTCAAAGGTGCTTTGAGCTTTCTTCCAGGTGACTTAAAGGTCACAGTATAGAATGCTTTTGAAAACTCAAGTATATCCATTTAGTTTGGCTGGAAACAGCATCCTTTTCTAAAATAAATGAAACGTGATGATACAAAAATATTTTGGGAAAGTCTGCAGCTTTATATAGTAACCAAAGTCAAAGCGTTATGTGACCAATCTAAAAGATCAATTACACTTAAGTCACTCTGGATCACTGCTCTCTGTGAGTCTAAAATACAGCTGAATTGAATAAACACTTAATTCATTTACTGTTTTGTCTAAATATTAACTTCTTCAGATATTTAAAGAATGCAAGTAAATGGATCATCTGCTTCGATATTTGTCCTGGCCACTGAAAATTTTAGAGGAAAAATTAATGAAGACCTACATAGATATATTTTAAAAATTGATTTAACAAAACAGCATATCATTTTGCCCTGGAGGGCACCACTAATTTTCATAATAAAAACATTAACTTATAAAATATATTTTCTTTCTTTTTTTTATAAAATATATTTTCAAACAATATTACTTTCACTTTATTATATTATTGTACAATGTATGTAACAAAGTAACACATATTTCTGAACTAACTGAAAAACAAAGCAAGTTGCAATTGAGGGGCCAAATCATTACCATTTTTGTCATACTTAGAGGTGGCTTTTCTATACTAAACTACTGCCTTAGGCAAAACTACCATCGCTGATCTAGGATCTTGACTAGAGCAGGTCTTCCCACTTCTGCTTTCTTACTCTTCACAGGGGCAGAATCTGCCTCTGGTATGCAGTTTGACACAGGGGCTGCTGCTACAAGTCAGCTAACTTCAAAGTTGGAAATGGAATTATCTGCTGAGCAGACTCATTTATTCTTCAAATAACTTCTCCCCTGGGCAGAATGGGTATATTGGTGGAAAAAGGAGGATCCCACTATTTGAGCACGTCTACACAGAGGAAAGAGTGAAAATGGCCAATAAGCATTCTCTTCTGACATACTATTTTTAAAAACAGTTTAATAATTTCTGCTTTACATAGACATGGGATAATTTCCTCCTCCTTTAATTACCCACTATAAAACTTCATGTGCATTTTCCCTCATTTTTCTTTAGGCAAATATAAATGTGCATTGTAGAAGTTAATTTTGTTGCATAACAGACTAGACTAAAACTTAGTGGCTTAAGTCAATAACATTGCACAAGTTCATAATTCTGTAGATTAGCAGTTTGAACAGGACTGATCTAGGATGCCTCCTCTGTGTATCACATCATTCTGGCTGATCTCAGTCCTGCAATTTGGGTCAGCTGTAATATCGACTTGAGCTGGATTGTCCTGGATAGCCACACGGACATATCAGGTTGATCCCTGGGCTCTTAATGTGGCTACCTTGGTTCTCCTCTGTATGATTTCCCATCTTCCAGGGGTATAGCAAGCTTCTTTAGATGATCATGGAAGCATTCCAAGACAGTGAAAACAAGACAACAGGAAAGAGAGAAAGAGAGAAGGAGAGAACAAGAGGGAGGATGAGAGAGAGATAGGTATAATGTTTTATATTTGAAGTTGCAGACTCTGAAATCGTCATGAAATAAAATGAATTGACTAATAATTATATGTGAAAAGCATATGAAATAAATGATTAAAGTATTAAAATTATACTTATATTGTATATTGTTTGTATAAAATAATTATAACACTATAAATAGAAGATAAAATAATATAGCATAAATATTACATATTATATAACTATATAATTATATAATAATAAATAAAATTATAAATGAAAAACAAAGAAGATATACAAGCAATCAGAAAATGTGAAACTGTAAAACTTTGGAAAGAAATTAAAGGCTGAATAAATTTTAAAATATAGAATATAATGAGCCAAAGTAGAGTAAGTGATCATAAGAGATTTGAAAGATCAAACTGAAGAGAGCTGAGAAAAAGAGAAAAAATAAGTAAAATGCCTCCCAAAATGTAAAATGCATTGTTTCCTGAATAAGAAAATTTATGTTCCAGAAAATACAATGTACATATAGGGACAGTATACCTTTCAATTGAGAAAATTGCTAGACAACTTGAGAAATACTTCAGTAATAATAGGTTTCAAAGAAAAAAAATCTCCAGTTCCTCTAGGCAGAAAGACTAAGTCACTTACAAAGGAAAGAAAATCAATATGATGGCAAATACTTCTGCAACACCGATTGCAAAAAATAGAGCAAAGTAGTGTTTACGAGATAGCCAGCTGTCATGTCAGGAGTTTATAACCAGCCAAACTGTGTGTCATCAACTCCACACACACACAACTGATGAACCAGTAAATTTCAAGGAATATTATATGTATGGGTATTTTCAAGGGAGCTACCAAATGGTTCATTCAATAATAAGATGACTGGGGATTTTTACCAAAAGACTGAGGGTAATTATTAGATAAGTTTAAAAGTAGATATATTAGTAAATCAAAAAAGTAGGATGAAGATGGAAAATGTTGAGTCAAATCTCTAAAACAGTGTCTGTATATCTTCTCTATGTATGAAAATAAAGGTTTTTTTGTAGATATATATGGGAAATTGCAACCCACTCTAGTATTCTTGCCTGGTGAATTCTGTGGACAGATGAGCCTGGCAGAATACAGTCCATGGGGTCGAAAAGAGTTGGACATGGCGGAGAGACTAACACTCTCACTTTTACTTCATGAATAAATAGACTATGTTCATACAACATAGGTGGTTTATTATGAGATTAGTGTTATTACAAAAGTATATGTTTAGGCAGAATGTTTTACAATTAATTATAAAATGGTCAATGATTTAATAAAATCTTAGCTAATAGAAATTTTATGATGTTGGGCTTTAGCAGGCTGATAAATGCATAAGTTGCTTAATCACTTTGCTCTATACCAGAAAGTAACAAAACATCATAAATCAACTACCCTTCAACTTAAACATTTTTTAACATCAAAAATATTCACAAGTGGGTAAAAATCAACACAATGAGAGATTGATAGCAGTTACTTTGTAAAAGCCTAAAATGAAATCCTCATCCCCATACTTCTTCAAAGAAGCTAATTCTGTTAAAATGAGAGTGATAATAGGAAGAGATAGTTTAAAAGTCTTTAAATGCCATAGAGTAGATCAATATGGAAGAGCTTAATAATATGAAATATTTCTTACCCCCTTTTTTATGTTTTCTAATTATTCTATATTCACATGAGGCAAATAAAATATATTATAAATAAAAACATTAAAATGTATAACAGGCAAAAATATAATGCTAAATTATAACACCCTTTATCTTTGAATTATAAGGTGTTGTTCATTTTTTATTTCCTTCTACTCACTTCTCTAAATTTACAGAATGACCATGTTTCAGTGTATAAAGAAAAAAAATATATTGCAATGTTGATTACTTGAATTTTCCAGCACCACTAATAAAAAATTACTTAAATGAACATTTTTCTTTTATTTAATTTTATATTGAATATAGCAGATTAATAATGTTGTGTTAGTTTCAAGTGTACAGTAGTGATTCAATTATACATATACATGTATCTATTCTTTTAAAAATTCTTTTCCCATTATGTTTATTATAGAATATTAAGCAGAGTTCCTTGTGCTTTACATTAGGTCTTTGTTGATTACTTATTTTAAATATAGTGGTGTGTTTCTGTCAGTCCCAAACTTCCAATCTATTCCTTCCTCCCATCCTTCCTCCCTGGTAAACATAAGTGTCATTCTCTAAGTCTGTGAGTCTGATTCTGTTTTATAGATAAGTTCATTTGTATCATTTTTAAAATTAAATTCTCATATGAGTGATATACAGTATTTCTTTCTCTGCCTGACTTACTTCACTTGGTATGGTATTCTCCAGGAACATCCATGTTGCTGCAAATGGCATTATTTCATTCTCTTTACTGGCTGAGTAATATTCCATTGTGTATATGTATTATGTCTTTAGCCATGCATCTATCTGTCAGTGGACATTTAGATTACTTCCATGTCTTAGCTATTGTAAACAGCTCTGCAATGGACACTGGGGTGCTTGTATCATTTTGAATAATGTGTTAGTTTGGATATATGCCCAGATGTAGGATTGCTAGATAATATGGTACTTCTATTTTTAGTTTTTAAATACCCTCCATACTGTTCTCAATAGTGGATATACCAATTTACTTTCCCACCAACAGTGTAGGAGGGTTCTCTTTTCTCCACACCCTCTTCAGTATTTATCATTGATTGACTTTTTGATAATGGCCATTCTGACTGGCATGAGGTGATAACTCATGGTAGTTTTGATTTGCATTTATAATGAATGATGTTGAATGTCTTTTCATGTTACTCTTAGCCAACTGTATATATTCTTTGGAGAAACATCTATTTAGGTTTTCCACTCATTTTTTGTTGATTTTTTTTATATTGAACTATATGAGATGTTTGTAAATGTTAGAGATTAATCCCTCATTAGTTACATTGTTTGCAAATATTTTCTCCCATTCTGTAGATTGTCTTTTTATTTTATTCATGGTTTTCTTTTCTGTGCAAAAGATTTTGAATTTAATTAGGTCCAATTTATTAATTTTTATTTTTATTTCCATTACACTAGGAGATAGCTTGATAAAATGTATTGCTACAATTTAAAAAAGTGTTCTACCTACATTTTCCTCTAAATGTTTCATATTATCTGATCTGACATTTAGATCTATAATTCAATTTTAGTTTATTTTTGTATATGGTGTTAAAGAATGTTCTAGTTTCATTTTTTGCTTGTAGCAGTTCAGTTTGGCAACCTGCTCCAGTATTCTTGCCTGGAAAATTCTAAGGACAGAGGAGCCATGGGAGTCACAAAGAGTCAGTCATGACTAATTGATTGAGCATCAGTTTTCTAGAACCATATACTGAAGAATCTTTTCTTCTTTGTATGGTCTTACCTTCTTTGTCATAGATTAATTTGCCATTGGTATATTGATTTATTTCTAGGGTTTATATCCTGTTCATTTATTGATATTTTTGTTTCTGTGCCACTACCATATGGTTTTAATGACTATAGATTTGCAGGGTAGTCTGAAGTAGGGAGAGTGATTCATCCAGGTTTTTTTTTCTTTCTCAAGATTGCTTTGGCTATTTGGGGTTTTTTGTGTTTCATTAGAAATTTTAAAAATCGTTTTATTCTAGTTCTGTGAAAATGCCATTGGTAATTTGTAGGGATTGCATTGAATCTATAGATTGCTTTTGATAGTATGGCCACTTTGACAATATTGATTCTTCCAATTCAATAATATGGTACATCTTTCCATCTGTCTGTGTCATCTTTGTTTTCTTTCATCAATGTCTTATAGGTTTCAGAGTAAAGGTATTTTGTCTCCTTAGGCAGTTTTATTCCTAGGTATTTTATTCTTTTTGATGTGATGGTAAGTGAAATTGTTTCTTTAATTTTGCTCTCTGATCTTTTGCTCTATGTAGAAATGTAACAGATTTCTGTGTATTAATTTTATATCCTGCAACTTTACTGAATTCATTGATAAGCTCTAATGAATTTTCAATTCATTTGGAATGAAGATTCTGTTCATTTTGAAATCAAGTGCTTAAAATGTAGAATGTAGTCCAAAGGAAGTCAAATAGGGATTTTTAAAGAAACAAAGGAGAAAGAAGAAAAGAGAGAAATAAATAAACAGGCTACTGGAATATAAAATTAAGAAAAACATAAACACCACCAAGAGCTTTCTTTTCTATAATTAAATAATAAATCAGCTTCAAGAGCTAAAAGCTAAAGTTATTAGAGGTATATTGTCTTATCTAATTTTTTCTTTTCCTAAAAGAAAGCAAACATTTTTGTTAGTACATACAAACTTTTTCTAGAATTAGCCTCAAATAAGAATTATTAAATCCTTATAAGAGAAACAATAATGTACAACACATTCCACTCAAAAATAGATAAAGTAGATATATGAAACAAGTGACTACTGTCTTATGAGTATTGCATTGACCTGTAAAGAGTGATGTGTACTTATCTAAACCTTATAGCACTTTGCTACTCTTTAGGGCTCTAGGCTAAAGGCTTAAACATGTACTTTCCAATGACTTAAGCATACAAAGAAAAAGTTTGAAAATGCCAGATAATTGTCCTATAGTATGTCTCTGTCAACATTGCCTTAAATTAAGTTATTGGATTATGATTTATTTGTCACTGATTTATATTACAAGTAACTGTAAAATACACAGTTTATCTTTCTTGGTTAAAAATGATTGCTGCATGTTTTACGTGTTATTCATGGCCTGACTTTGACTCCAGATTGCCCTTGAGAATACTGAGCTAATAACATACTTTTACAGTGACTCTGCTTCCCCCTCTGCAAAATAGGGATCATTTATGCTTTCATTCCACACATATTTATTGATTATTACACCGGTCAAGGTAGGATGGGTTATGCTGTGGTAATAAGCTCCCTAATTCTCAGTGGCTGCATACCACTAGTTTAATTCACTGCCCCGAAAATCCACTCAGGGTTTGGGCAGTTCTCCAGAACAGCTGTCCACCATGAATACACTCAGCATTCCAAGCTGTTTCAGTCTTTTGGCATCTCCATTATGAACATGAGCTTCCAAGATCTTCATGCAAGGAGGAAAAAAAGGACTGAAGAGTCAAGAGTCAACAATTACAAGAAACCACCTAGAAGAAACCATTCAGCATTTTCATTCACAGTTTTTGGGGAAAGCATGTGATATATCTTGCTCAAAAAATGTGAGCACATGATATGTCTGGGCTTCCTTGGTGGCTCAGACAGTAAAGAATCTGCCTGCAATGCAGGAAACTTGGGTTTGACCCCTGGGTTGGGAAGATCTCATGAAGAAGGAAATGGCTACCCACTCCAATATTCTTGTCTGGAGAATTCCATGGACAGAGGAGCCCAGTGGGCTATATAGCCTGTGGGGTCATAAAGAGTTGGACATGACTGAGAGACTAATAATTATGTGATATGTCTTCCTATAACTTGAGAGTGTTAGAAAATAGTTGTTCCTCCATTCCAGCCAGAATGGACTGGCTCTCATTAGAGTGTAAATGTGCTCACCGCAATCACCTTTAAGGTGTCAGATGCCATTCTTAACTCAACAGA
Organism: Cervus canadensis; assembly: GCF_019320065.1. Taxonomy (NCBI): domain Eukaryota; kingdom Metazoa; phylum Chordata; class Mammalia; order Artiodactyla; family Cervidae; genus Cervus; species Cervus canadensis. The sequence goes on from NC_057388.1 coordinate 20,016,272, forward strand.
TAGAACTATGAACAGAAAATTACAAATTTAGACCATGAATCTTATAGTCATAGTGGTGGAGGCAAGGCTCATAGAAGATAAACAGATATACAATAAATCACAAGGTGCTAAGCGTTATGGGGGAAAAGAAATTAGGATAACTTGAATAGAAAATGAAAGATGCAGCTGGCAGTAGGAGCTTATGATTTTATTTTTTATGTAGCTTAATGGCTTATGTGGAACATAAGACTGTGGCTTAGAATATCAAGAAGCAAATATATAGGCATTGTGGCTAGAAATGAGTCAGCAGGAACATAAATACAAAGAGTTCAGAGTGGTAGAGAGAGGTGAGTGCTTGTAAGGCCTTACAGGTCTTGGCAAGTGCATAGCTCTTGCTTTGACTAAAGTCAAGAATTTGGGCAGGAAAATGGTATGATATGACTGACTTTTCTTGGCTATATTGGGTCTTCATTGCTGTGTGCAGGCTTCTTCTAGTCGTGGTGAGTGGAAGCTACCCTTTAGCTGTGGTGTGTGGGTTTTAGAGCATGGCTTTCATTAGTTGTGGTGCGCTGTGGCATGTGGAGACTTCCCAGACCAGGGATCGAATCCATGTCTCCTGCATTGGCAAACACATTCTTTACCACCGTACCACCAGGGAAATGCTGACTAAAATTAAAAGTATCACCCTGGCTGTATAGTATAGATTTTGACAGTGAGAATAGAAGGCGGAATAAGAAGCTGTTGTAATAAATCATGCAAGAAGCAATTGAAAATTATTCTAAGATGAATGGTAGAGATAAGTGGTGGGCAGTGGACTAGTTCTGAATGTATTTAGAAGCTGTGGACCACAAAATTTCCAGATGTATCAGGATGTTCAAGTAAGACAGTAATGAAAAATGACTCCAAGTTTTGTGATAAGATAAATTGAAGGAATGAAGTTGTTTCTTTATTGAGTTGGAGAAGTAGGGTGAAAGGTTGGGAATGAATGGTTGCATTTTGGACAAGTGCTATTTGAAAGGTTGAATAGCTATCTAAGTGAAGAGTTAGAGTAAGTTGCTGGATTTTTAAGTCTGAAGTTAAAATGGAAGGTCTATGCTAAGATAAATATATGGAATTACCTGCATTTCTAATAAGTCTTAATCACTGAAACAGAATAAGGTACCTTGGAAAGTGATTGAAAATTAGAGAAATATTTGATAAGCAAGCCCTCATATATTCCAAAATATAACAGTATAAGAAGAAAGGGAGTCAAAAGAGAGACAGAAAGGAAGGTTCTTTCTTTCTAGTTCTAGTAAGGAAGAAATGGAATGAACAGGAGTGGTGTCTGGAATTCAAGTGAAAAAGTACTTCAAAAAGGAGGTTGTGGTCACCTCTACTAAATGCTGCCAGGAAATGCAAAGAAAGACAGCAAAGCCATCAGTAAGAACAATGACCAGTTTATAAATATTCTTGTGAGGATACATGACATGACACGCAAACCAATAAGCCAAATATTTAGTTCATGGGAATACAATAAATGTTTAGTATTATTATTTTGTTCAGTTCAATTTGTTTGCTCAGTCGTGTCCAACTCTTTGCTATCCCATGGACTGCAGCACGCCAGGCTTCCCTGTTCATCACCAACTCCTGGAGCTTGCTCAAACTCATGTCCATCAAGTTGGTGATGCCATCCAACAATCTCATCCTCTGTCTTCCCCTTCTCCTCCTGCCTTCAGTCTTTTCCAGTGAGTCAGTTCTTCGCATCAGGTAGCCAAAGTATTGGAGTTTCAGCTTCAGCATCAGTCCTTCCAATGAATATTCAGGACTGATTTCCTTTAGGATTGAGTGGTGTGATCTCCTTGCCAACTAAGGGACTCTCAAGAGTTCTCCAACACCACAGTTCAAAAGCATCAATTCTTCAGTGTTCAGCTTTCTTTATAGTCCAACTCTCACATCCAAACATGACTACTGGAAAAACCATAACTTTGACTAGATGGACCTTTGTCAGCAAAGGCTGGTGTTATTCTGTTGTCAGGATTAATTCATATACTGTGATTGATCCTGATGACATTCAGTTAAATAAGATTTGTGGAAATCCATATCCACATTCAACATAAGGGACAGAAAAAATAGAGAGGGTGTGCCTATCTCAGCCTGTCATTTCCAAAGGAAGCAGGTACTCCTTCCCTTGAAGGAGAAGTTATTCACTTGGTTTTAGAAAGAAGATAGATAATGAGCAAAGACAGAACATATCCTAAGACCTAAAATTGTTATAGGTAAAGGAAAAGATATATAGTGATGATAACAAAGGAAGCTAGAATATTAAGCATGGGCTAGCTATTTTATAAATATTTTTATACGATTTCCCCAAAACATTCTAAATTTGTCCTTAATGTAAGGGAGGACCACTGAATGGTTCAAGCAGAGAAAATCATAACCTCATTCAATAATTTATTAAAAAATTACTGTACCAAAAAAATGGAAAATGCATTTTAAATATGAAATAGTGGAATCTGAAAGTTAAATATGATCTATTAAAATAAGGTGAAAATATTTTATTTAATATTGAATTAAGTTAATGACAATGTTTGAAAAAGACAGAAATGAGTTGAAAAACATTTGAGTTAAAATCAGTTATATTTGATATATTTGATATAGGTTGAATAAGAAAACATGAGTATTAATTTACAAATTTCTGATAAATGTGTCTTGTTTAATAATAATTCCACTCACCAATATAAAAATACATCAGGAAAAATGGCAGATTTAGAAAGTAGATGAATTCTTCTTTAGATTAATTGACTTCAAAAGGGCCTGGAAAATGAACAGGACGCTGCGGTGAATATAAACTTTTTCAAGTTTGAGGGGAAAAAAAGATGATTTTGATTTTAGAATTAGAAGACATCAAAATAAAAATGGTAGTTGAAGCCAAGTTTTGAGGAACTCACCCAGTAACCACAGAGTAAGAATAGAATAACATCAAGGATGGACTGCATTGTTTAATCCTTGCTAAGACAGGCTATCTCATGTCAATCATGTGCTACTTATTGATTAACCCAGCATTATTCTAAAAAAAAATAAGTGTCAGTTTTTGTGAGGTGCTAGAAAAGTTACTTGATCAATAACTGAATATTCTATGGTGGTCAAAGGAAAAGTCTTAATAGTCAGGTGTTTAGCTAATAAAATAATACTGGTGTAGTATGAAATTTAGGTGAACAATGAACTATCCAATACATGAATAGAGGAGTCTTATTAAAATGATGTTTAAAAATTTGGTAATGCAGCCCAGAGCAGCAATATTAACTTTGGTAAATGTATCTCTGTGTGAAATTGTAAGAAGAGTCATCTATTTTTCAACACTTCTCTTTGGTGTTGATAAACTTATTCCATATGTCCAAAATTAGATGTGTATGTTCTTGTTGGCTAAGGTGTGTGTGCTCAGTTGCTTAGTTATGTTTGACTCTTTGCAACCCCATGGACTGTAGCCTGGCAGGCTCCCCTGTCCATAGATTTCCCAGGCAAGGATACTGGAATAATTTGCCATTTCCTCCTTCAGGGATCGTCCCAACCTAGGGATTGAACCTGTGTCTCTTGCATCTCCTGTACTAGCAGGCCAATTCTTTAGCCACTAGTGCCACCAAGGCTTCTCTTTGGTGTTGATGAGCTTATTCCATATGTATAAAATTAGTATGTGTATGTTCTTGTTGGCTAAGGCAGGAAGAGGCATAGCCAGTTTACTTGAAAATAATACTAAATGCAGAAGATATCACTACTGTAGGAATGACTATCTGGACTTGAAGAGTAATGTGAAAATGGATGATACAAGTGTAACTTTAGCTCAATGTGACTTTTTCATTATATTGAACAGGGCACTTTTGAGAATGTAAATGTGTAGAAGGGTTTATAAAAATGTTGGGTAATCAAAGGGGTGAAATGTGTTGGACGATTCCCTTCCCTCTGCTCACCCCATAGACACACATATACGTGCAAGCTCACACACTCCAAACTAATCAGAATGTGAGTTCATCCAGAGGGCGGACTATGCCACAAGTTAAGCCTGCTGAAAAGCTTTTACCAAAATTAGGACAGTGAGGCAAAGGCAAAATAACGCTGAGGTCAGTCTTTACAAATACTGAGTTCTCACCAGCTTGTTCTATAAACTCATTGTTGTGGTTCATGCTCACTAGGCTTCCAGATGTCTGTTATATTAATATTTTAACCATTTCTTAGCTTGAAGTTCAATTGGTTTTTGAGGCAACAATATACTCCTAATGGGTACCTTTTGCTTACGTTAGTATTACTTTCTCTTCCTGAAAATTGAGACTTATCTCTGAAATAGTACATGGTGAAACATTCAAACTATTTGCAGCTCTATTATAAATTTAAAATGATGTATAATCTAGTATTAAAAAGAAAATGTAAGCAGAGGTACTTTCTGAAAAATCACATTCCATAATAATTCTTTCTGTTCAGTTTGTTTCAGGGTGAAGAATGAGGGAATTCCTTCCTTTATTCAATTGCAATATGTATCATTTGTTTATTTTTACCATCTCAGATGGTGACTGCAGCCATGAAATTAAAAGATGCTTGCTCCTTGAAAGAATAGCTATAACAAACCTAGACAACATATTAAAAAGCAGACATTACTTTACTGACAAAGTCCATCTAGTCAAAGCTATGGTTTTTCCAGTAGTCATGTATGGAAGAGAGAGTTGGACTATAAAGAAACCTGAGCACTGAAGAATTGATGCTTTTGAACTGTGGTGTCGGAGACTCTTGAGAGTCCCTTGGTCAGCAAGGAGATCACACCAGTCAATCAAGGAAATCAGTCCTGAACATTTTTGGAAGGACTTGATGCTGAAGCTGAAACTCCAATACTTTAGCCACCTGATGTGAAGAACTGACTCACTGGAATAGACCCCGATGCTGGAAAGATTGAAGGCAGGAGGAGAAGGGGACCACAGAAGATGAGATGGTTGGATGGCATCACTGACTCGATGGTTGAGTAAGCTCCAGGAGTTGGTGATGGACAGGGAAGCCTGGTGTGCTGCAGTCCATAGGGTTGCAAATAGTCGGGCATGACTGAGTGACTGAACTGAATTGAACCATCTCTGAAACTTTGAGGTAATAAAGTAAATGGGCCAGCTTTTAATATTCAGTTGTACAGAAGTTATGCTTTCAAAACGTGTATTCTTGTAAGAATTATTATTTTGCTGTTCTCTATGAAAATCTGTTTTATTCGGAATCAGTTGCACAGCTGAGGTTCTGATTGCTTTAGAGCATCAGCAGTTCCTTGGCTATTTACAAAACTCTCAGAATGTTTACCTTGGGGAGCTAGGCAGATTTGGTAAAGAGAATGCATCTAAAACCAAATGATTTTCTAGAGGCTTTTCTGAACTATTCCTTTGGAAAAGAATTTTTTTCAACTATTTTTGAAGCCAAATTGAACTACAAAGGAATTAACTGGTATTTCATTTGCTATCATTCATAGCATTTGGCCCTACATACTGAGGTGTTTTTTTTTGTTTGTTTGTTTGTTTTTTGTAGAGACATATTATTCATTTAGTTTCCTGATGAGTTTCAGATTTATAAACTCCAAAGATATGCTATATATTTCTATGGAAAAATTGTTTTAGCCTAGTTGCCTAGAGATGCAATTTTTACCCAGGTCTTTGAGTTTAAAACTTACTTCCTGGGAATGGTTTTTAGGGCATAAGGATGGATTTTACTGTTTGTAACCAAGAGAAGTATTTTTCATAACAAAGTGAGTATATTTCTATCTATAAGTGCAACATATACTATGCCTGTCAGAAAATATGTTTTAAATAGAATTATTTTATAGTGCTTTGATGGAGATATCAAAAAACTGCTAATAATATCATATCTGCAAGTGAAAATGACTTTTTCATTTATTCATTGTTAAAAAATAAAATTTGTCATAGAGAATCTTTTCTTAGTCGCTCAGTCACGTCCGACTCTTTGCGACCCCATGGACTTTAGCCCGCCAGGCTCCTCTGCTCACAGGGATTCTCTAGGCAAGAATACTGGAGTGGGTTGCCATGCCCTCCTTCAGGGGATCTTCCCAACCCAGGGATCGAAGCCAGACCTCTCACATTGCAGGCCGACTCTTTACCCTCTGAGCCATAAGGGAAGCCTTACTGGAGTGGATAGCCATTCCCTTCTCCAGGGAATCTTCCCAACCCAGGGACCGAACCCGGGTCTCCCACATTGCAGGCAGATTCTCCTATCCAGTGCCAACCAAGCCCGACCCTGCTTAGCTTCTGAGATCAGACAAGATCAGGCACATTCAGGGTGATTTGGCCATAGACACAGGTGGATTCTTTATCAGCTGAGCTGCCAAGAAAGCCCAATAAATCTGTATTTATTTGGAGAAGATAATTCATCTTAAGTGGAAAATAGCAAATATATGCAGAATTCCTCCTTCATTCCTGTGATGATCTGTTCTCAATGTGAGCATTCTTGAGAAATTTAGCAAATCTCTGAGAGGTGTGGGCTGTATGTAGAGATGTTTTGAATCACACCATCTTTACTGATAATTTGGAATATATTTTTGAGTTCCACCTTGCATCACATTTTACTCAAAAAATATTTTTGTCCTAACAAAAACTAACTACATTCTCTAAAAAGAACTAAAAATCAGTCTTTAAACGGTTCAACAAACCTGCTAACTTCTCAAAATATAAATTTTACAACAGCCAAACCACAGTTCAGATCAGGTTAGCTAGCTGCCGTAATAACTAAACTCTGAAATCTCAGTGGCTCTCCTGAGATGAAGTCTCATACAGGCAGCTGGTCCTCCTCCTGCTTGCCATGTCATCTGAAACTCATGGTACCCTGAGCCTGGTGCTGGAGGCACAGTGGCTTTTAATTGACTCAGTCCAGAGGTGACACACGCCCCTTCTCTACTCTTCATTGGTCAGAAGTACTTGTATGGCCCCAAATTAACTCTAAGGTTAGCTGGGGAACACAAATGAACGCATGTAGCTGATTGTGAGAACAACATTGAAAAAGTCTTTGTTTTTCTCCTCCAAAGCTCTACCTCCATTGAAAAGTTTTCATCAAAAAAGAATGTGATACCTGACTCCACAAACGTAATTAAACATTGTAAGTTATTAGGCCAAATAAGAGAGACAGAAGTATTGAATTCAATATTTTGAAAGATTGCATTCACTGATTTTGTTGTCATCTGCCTGAAAGAGTAACCTGTCACTTCTTAAGTCAACACATTCATCATTGTATAAATACAGTTTACATTACAAAGTTCAGTACTTTTAGAATTTAACATGCTACTTTGCCAGTTCCAACCACTCTAAAATAAAATAAGATTGGGAAACTGAAAAATAAAACAACACTAGAAAATTTAGCAAGTCTCTTTTTTTTCCTCCTGAATAGAATTGTCTTTCATTTGGGAAGAAAGTATTAACTGAGGACCATTCAATGATATTGCTATACAGACTGAGAACAGTGATTTGCCTGAAGCAGGAATTCCATTATATTTGGGAATTTTGATTAATTTTAAAGATACTATATAATATGTATACTATATATATACTATACTATATAATATATAGGTACAGTACTCTCTAATTACCTCTAGATTCTCCAACCACTCATTATAATGAATGGAGACATAGCACAAATACATATTGTAGAAGTCTTAGTTTTCTCAAAGACAGGGGAAAGCAAGCTAATATTTATTGGGGTCTTTATATGCTAAGCAAAAAATAAAAAGCTCATGTGAATATTGCAATAAAAGGAGTACTATTCTATCTTTTTTTAACTAAATGAGGAAATTGAGACTCAAATTGAGAACCTTGTCTTGAATTATTTAGTTAATAACTGAAAGAGCCTGATTTATAACCCCAATTTGGCTCCAAAGTATCTGATTTTCTACTTTAAAGAGATCTTTAAACTTTTTCATAGCATAGCACATACATATAGTAAAAAGAAAACAATAGTTTTGATTTAAGATGCCCAGTTGTATTTTAACTTCTAACAAGTTGAATGTATTTCTGTAATACATTATGTACATTATAAAATAAACATAAAAACAGAAAATTTGAAGGAATAAAGACAGAAAAGATAGAAATAGAGGTTCTAATATTTCTTTCCTTTATGTTGCTGAAATATTTTGTGCACTTTTCTGTAAAAACAACCTGGAAAACCAATTATTTTTCAAACTTTTGCTTGAAAGAATTATAAGTTCACAAGAAATTGCATAAAATAGTAAAGAGAAGTTCCTGTCTACCCTCCATCGAGTTTCTCTTACTAATAACATCTTACAGAGCTAAACCAGGAGATGACACTGACCCACGGCAGTTGACTAGAGACTACTCACTTTATCTACCCTGTCCCAAATAGATATATTATGAACAAAATGAGCTCATCCTCCATTTGGAAAAATACAAAAATGAGCTAAGAAACATTTGGAATATGCTTTTCAATTTACCAAGATCTTTCTAATTCATCAAGCCCTAATAATAAATAATTGACAATCAAGTGAAAATGAATAAATCAGCCAGGGTGTCAGTACTTCATAGTGTCCAAGGACACATGCTCTGCTTGGTATGAAACCCATGCCAGCATTTCTTCTGTGCCTCAGTCTATTCACTAATAGTGGTGTTCATTCCACCGGCTACTAGCTATTATTAGCATTGTTCTCCAAATTACTGATGAAGAAGTGTACTCAGAGAGTTCAATTCAATTATTCAAAATCAAATGACTAATTATGGACAAAGCTGGACTCAAATTTTGCTGTTTTCACCTGAATGCTGTTTCTACCATGTTATTCTCATACCCAGGCAGGGAGGAAGGACAAAATAGAAAATACTGTAGCACAACTTTCATTTCATACTACTCTGAATATTTTAGACATTTGATTCATAGTTTATTCCTGTTACATATCCCTACTTAACAACCACAAATTTCTCCAAATATTTAAAGGTCTACTTTAGTTATTAATAAGTTACATTTGTAAACAGTGTTCTGCTGGTCTAAAATCATATATATTACAAAGCAATCAGATATTAACAGTATTTTAATTTCTGGGACTAATTTTATCCTAAGAAATCTGGTTTTCTGTTTAAGTAAAAGGTTCTGAATTGTAATCGTCATAGACATTTTCATTTAATCTTTAGAAAAAATGTTTAGTCTTATAGAGACTTTTTGTGAGGCTTTAGCAACAATGATGAATCAAAAATATTAAAAAAATTCATTTTATTTATCTAAGTTGTTCCTTGACTTGCTTAATGCTGTCAGGGTAATAGTAGACAGTTCTAAGTTAAAGACAAATTGGTTGCTACAGGTCAATATGTAAACTAGAACATTCAGCATCAATTTTTCTTGTACAAACTTACTCAACTCCAGGTTTTAGGAAAATATCCATATTAAACATAGACCTTTTCTGTTTAAAGCCACAATATAAAACGCCAGTCAATTTCAGCCCAAGATCACGTGCTGAATATTTTTCCAGTCATATGGGAAATTTTTATTTAATTTTCTAACATTTTCTTGAAGTACTCTTCACATGTGTTCCAATAAATGTAAACATTAACTGTTGCTATTATCCTAGTTTTACTTTAAAAGTATTATATTTACTATACCTACAAATAGTTCACACGAAGCAAGAAACCTAATATTTATATTTCATAATAAATATTATGAATATCTCTCTCAGGGAAAGAAACTGTTTAGACAATCTGCTTTTCACATAGAAAATCATGCTTCTAAATCTTAGTGACTATAGCTTTTCATTTTAACTTTTTTCATATTAAAGACAGTTTTTACTATAAAAGTAAAATGGGGCCTTTTAGCTATAGTTAAGAAACTTTCTTTTTTCTGCAAAGAGGGAAAATTATGGAAGCTGTAAATAAGTAATGATTGCCAAAGATCAGAGGAATTTTACATAAGACCAAAGCAATTTAATCTGGTGCTTTGATACAAGTTTGTAAATAATTCAGCATAATGATAATAATGACATCTTGAGAATTCTCAGCAACTGAACTGCCCTTGAAGGTATTAGAAGATGATTAGAAATTTAATGTTTTTAAGTCATGAATTAATTTTTGAATTTTTCCATGTGGGGTGAAGTGTATTATATTAAATAGTTGCTACCCAATCTCTTTAGTGTAAATACAAGAAAAATGTTAATATACTGGTCCTCTGTGTAGTAGAATCCACTTAGCCAGAGGTAGAATATCTATTTCCCTAAGAGTCAGGAATTCAAAATTAGTAGGTTTTTTTCCTTAAGTTTATATTTCACACAGATTATTTTCTTCGTCTAATTTTTTCACATCTCCTTAGAACCATGCCTTCAGATATGATTCAAAAAGACTCGGGTATAATTCTAGATGGATATGATTCTCCACCTAGAATAAGCCAATCTCTGTTCAGGGGGTCAGTTTTGCCTCTCTTCTAACTTGTTTAGTCTTAGGCAGGTGGTTTTTTTTTTTTTTTCCTAGGAGCTTAGATTTTCTCATGGGTAAAATAAAGAAATTGGATTCTGTGAGCTCAGTAATCTCCTGCAGTTCTATAATGCTCCAAGTATATTGCTTTCTAAATAATTCCTCAAAAGAGAGAGCCCTTCATTACCAGCCCCTTCCTGTTTGTCCAGCCAGCCAGAGAATTACTGATGATTCTGTAGACCCTGAGTTGCTTCATAAGCCCATGATGATTCTTGTGTAAGTGGAAAGTCCTTCCTTCCCATAGGAAACGTATGCTCATCCTTCTATATCTTCTCCGATTGCTTTCCCCCTGAAAATTCTCCTTAGTTTAGCCCTTCAGAGTTCATTACTTCCTCCCTTCAACCATCACTTTTACTGACGTCTTTCTCCATTTTCACACCAATCATTCCAGGCATTAATGTTCTTTCATTATCAATGTCCCCAAATAAATAATGATTTTTAAAGATAAGACTCATATTTTGGTTTCATAACTATATAAGCAATGGGGTTATATAATACAAATACTCAGTAAATACCTGATAAATGAAGGACAATTAAACTGTTAATAAGGCAAGAGCATATTAATGAAAAAGAACTGGGAGACATGAGATTGAGATTATGGTATTAGTTTTATTAATGATTGCTTTTGTATTCTTGGTTAAATTACTTCAACTTTGGTCAAGTATCACTAATAATGCAAACAGTGCCTATCTTATTGGACTGATTTTATGATTATGGGGTATGATAATTCAAATTAAATTACATAAGTAGATGTTTTATATTTATGGCATATGTATATGGCTTCCCTGGTGACTCAGATGGTAAAGAATCTGCCTGCAATGCAGGAAATCCAAGTTTGATCCCTGGGTTGGGAATATTCCCTGGAGACAGGAATGGCAACCTACTCCAGTATTCTTGCCTGGAGAATTCTATGGACAGGGGAGCCTGGCAGGCTACTTTGAAACCTCAAATTTCTATAATTTTAAGAGCTTATTATTATATCTGGTCAGCCACCACAATAAAATAGCAAAAATTTCCTACTTTTCTTCTATCAGTTACAGATTTTTTTCCTTCTTTAATCATCAAAAGTGGTTTTTAAACATTTAGATGGAAGAGCCAGATTCAAATTTCCAGATAACACATGAGTCAGTAGTAACTGAAAAGTAACCAAATATCCAAATGTCTTTTAGAATGTACTTTCCATCTGGGTTAGTTAACATTGTTTGTTCTTTACTAAGAAAACATCTTCTGCACAACATGAAATTGAGGTTTTGAAACAGCTGATTTTATATCTCTAATGAGCCATATGCCAGTAACTTTTTGGCTTGTTCATTTTAACTCCGTTTTACATGTTTGACTCCAAAAAAATAAATTCTGTATAAGAAAGTGATATTTTATCCTTATTTTTATAAAATGCTAAAGAATAGAAAACTTGAAGATGGTTTGTTCAACTGTCTTACACTGATTAGTGGGAGGTACACAGCTCCACATGATCCCTTCTCATTAACAGCAAGCATCACAAATGGTCATAATGCCTATCGCCCAGGGGGTCCAGCCAGAAGAAATCTGCATCTTTGGGTGTAAGACTCACTGTGTAAACTAATGATGCAATGTGTCTGCAATTAAAATACCACCACTTGATTTCTGCCAGGGTGAGGTTCCCAATATTTCATAGCAAACTAAAATTTAAAAAGTGAATGTAGATATCATGAAACAAATTAGGTAATTTTAACACATGATTTTTTTCTGAGCACCATTTTCAAGATAATATCAATTACTTGAATAATAGAAACAACCAAGGAGTTGCATAAATCCATGTTTCCTCATTAAATATAAAATATATTCCTTACCCAGATGCAGAATATTATGCTTCATGGGACTTCCCTGGTGATCCAGTGGTAAAGAATCTGCCCTGGAGGGAACACAGGTTCAATCCCTGGTGCAGGAAGATTCCACATTTGCTGTTGTTGTTCAGTTGCTAAGTCCTGTCCGACCCTTTGTGACGCCCATGAACTTCAGCACGCCAGGCTTCCCTTCACAATCTCCCTGAGTTTACTGACTCATGTGCACTGAGTCGGTGATGCCATCCAACCCGATTCTGAACCACATGCCATGGGAAAAAGCCCCTGTGCCGCAACTACTGAGCCTGTGTCCTAGAGCCCGTGAGCCACAAGAAGAGGCTACCACAAGGAAAGTCTGTGTACCACAACTAGAGAGTAGCCCTTCTTGCCACAACCATTAAAACAGAAAAGCCCGCGTGCGGCAAAGAAAACCCGGTGGGGCCAAAAAATAAAATAAAAGTAAAATGTAAAAGAGCTATTTAAAAATGCTTCATGAATGTGCTCACTTTATATCTATGAGCAAAACTATTTTAATAATGCTACTTAAAATAACAGTACAAAAATCCTTAGTAAGTAACTTTCAATTTAGGAAATAAATATGTGCACAAGTATAGATATATAGATAATAACTCTGAGTGTAGACTTAAATATAGTTACTTAAATAAACATGGACATAGCATACATCCAGATATCCATTACTTATCCAGTATGTATGGATATTACATATCCAGTATGTAACTTTAGAAATGCTAATAAACTCCAAGCTCCATCTCTTGTAACACTCTCTTGTAACACTCTACCATGATTTTCCAACAGTACATCCTTATTTATCCTGAGACCTCTGTTTTCATATCAATTGCATAACTCCCATAATGACAGCACTCTGTCTAGTACTTTTGGGAATTCTCTTCTCTATTATTGTTAAACTAATGATGGATTATATACCAAGAACAGTGTCATTACTTTTGACTCTGTCTGAAAGTTTCAACTTTTATTTCTTTCTCTTTGAAAACTTTTATACATGGGGAAGATTTTTTCTAGACTTTGGTCCAGACTTTGGTCCTAAAAATTTACTGTATGGCTGTCTTACTCACTACTTAAGAAATATCATATCTGAGAGAAAAATCGGCTTTGTTATTTCTATTTTACTAAAGTGTTACAAGATCAAAATTATAACCTTAAGTCACCTTAAGGTATCTTTCATCAAGTACCAGTATTTCTGTTGATGACCTGAGAAAACCCCAGATTGTTTAATTTTAATTTACCAGAGGAGAATATAGCAATACTTATTTTCATTTAATAATCATATAATTTATCCAACAGTGCTGTCTATCCTAAGTTATCCAAGAGAATAAGAGCAGAGAGTTATGAAACACCAAATAAAAAACAGTGAATGAATGGAATTATATCTTTAGTTTTGAACTCAGTGTATTTTTTCATCAGATTTGTCTTCCCAGTTAGGAATTTCGTAGGTTAAAATCAAGCCTAATTCCTCCCTTGGAGAGGACAATTATATAATAGAGGACAACAAATGAAATATACTCCAAATATACTTTCTTTTTAAAAAAATATTCTTTTTATTGAATTATGGTTGATTTACAACATATTAGTTTCAGGTGTACACTTACACTTTTACAGAACTTCCTTCTCCCAGAATGTGTATATACACAGAGGGTAATATACCAGGACTCTGAGCCACTAAACATTTGTGCCACGCTATGCTAAGCTGCTTCAGTCTTGTCAGCTCTCTGCAGTCCCATGAACTGTAGCCCTCCAGGCTCCTCTGTCCATGGGAATCTCCAAGAAAAAATACTGGAGTGGGTTGCCATGCCCTCCTCCAGGGGATCTTCCCAACCCAGGGATCGAACCCACACCTCCTACGTCTCCTGCATTGGCAGGCAGGTGCTTCACCACTAGTGCCACCTGGGAAGCCCCATCTGGCATATAACCCCTCCAATTACAAAAAGTTCATAAGTAAATGTCTATTAGTGTGTGGTTGTGGGTCAGCTAAGGTCACTGAGCAATTTGTTTTTCCTCCTATGATAGAATGAATTCTCCCTGTTTCATTGTCCGGGTCCTCTCAATCTCCTAACTTGCATCTCTCCAAGGTGGGGCTAAGTCACTGAATCTGATTGGCTGGTTTAGAAAGAGGAGTAAACAGGACCAGCCTTGTCTTTTTTCTTCACTCTTTGGAGGAGAGGGGGCACACATTCTCCTCTGCTCTTCCATGCCATCATCAGTCTTACTGGGTCATCTCTGCCCTCTGGTCAAGAGTCCATACGGGACACAGCAGATAAGTCTTTCTGGGTCTGGGTTTAGTATTAGGAATCCCAGGTCCCTGCAGATATGACCCAAGATTTCCCAAGGTCTAACTTGCCTTGAGAAATAATTTTTCTCAGTTTTAACAGGTAGTTCAGGACTGAGACATGGAGATAAAGAATGATAATCTTTGAATTCCCCAAGAATTGAAATATGTGGTCTTGTTGATTTTTTAGGCAATTTGTTTGCATTTAGGACATAAATTTTAAAATTACTGAACCAAAAGTCTGATTTCATCAAAATACCCTTATATTTATCTGATAACTAAAGAGTAGAATTTATGTGTGTGTGTGTGTATATATATACACACACATAATGCTGGAGTGGGTAGCTTTTCACTTCTCCAGAAGATCTTCCCAACCTAAGGATCAAACCTAGGTCTCCTGCATTGCAGACATATTCTTTACCTTCTGAGCCACAAGGAAAATGCAAGAATACTGGAGTAAGTAGCCATTCCCTTCTCCAGGGCGTCTTCCTGACCCAGGTATCGAGCCAGGGTCTCCTGCATTGCAGGCAGATTTTTTACCTACTGAGCTATCAGGGAAGCCCATATTAATATATGACACACACACACACACATATATATATATATATATATATATATATATATATATATTCTCTACAAATGTAACAGATACAGTCAAAGAAAATCCTGAGATCTTGAGCCTTTAAACTGTCAGATTCTGCTTCAAATTCTTAGTCTTCTTTCTCTTCTTTGCCAAACTTGAGTGTGAACAAAACAACTAAAAGTCTAAATCAGCTTGACAGAATTTTAGACATCTTTCTTCATATCTCTAGGCTTTTGATCTCCCTTTTCTTAGAGCATTTATCTCAGAAAACTTGGAATTTCACATTCTACTCTGCTCATTTGAGATGAGAATCTTCTCACAGCCTCTTACCAGTTTTACAACTCAAAAATACCTTTCTCTAGGACCTGGAATTCATTTCTTTGAACATAATCAGCAAAGGTGATAGAACCCCTCTCTCCCAGTCTCTTCGAGAAATGGGAGCCTGACTTCCCTAAGTGACAATTAGCAAACACAGAGTCTAATCGTTTTAACCAACCTCCCCACTTAACATCCTCCAGTCCTTTTCCACTAACTCAAGGTTTTAAAATCTCTTCAGCCTTTTGTTTCAGCTGACTTGAGTTTATTCTCTCTCTCCAATTGCAACAATCTTAAGTATAGTCTTCCTTGCTTATTTAACTGGTCCTGTGAAAACTTTTATTTTACAAGTGCCTTGGTGAGTATTTTGCCTTCCAAAGAGGCTAATATGGGGCACTGTAGTGGATATTTAATGATATATTTACCAAAGGTTTGCAGAAGTAACCTACAAAATTATCATGGTAAAAAACAGTTTTCCAACAAGATGCTGTTGTGAGATAACTGTAGTTCTAGTATGGGAGTAGTGCACTCTCTGATCAGATTAAGCAAATCCAGGAGTTTTGTTGAAATCGTGAATCTAGAAGTTATTTGTTAAGCTGTTCTCATTTCAAGTAAGAATTGAAAGATCTCATAGGAAACTTTTCCTTTTCTTAGGAGAAAAATAGCTCTCGGAATATGGATGAGAAATCCAGTGATACACACTGAGTGATATATCACACCTGAACACAGCTCTCCTTCAGATAAAGGGTAGAATGGATCAGTGTTCCAACTTTTACTCCATCCTCAGTAATACTGTTAGGCATCCATTTCTTTTGCCACATTAACTGTGAAGGAATCTACCATGGTCAGTAGGGTATTCATCTCAGCCCCTTGACTCTGGGCCTGGCCATGCAACATCTTTGTTCAATGAATCTAATGAATGTGAAGCTAATGGAGGCCTAAATGATGCTTGTGCAATCAAGCTTGCTCTCTCTTACCTCTGCCACCATCATAGAAGGAACACCCCTCCTGTAAGCAGCTGGGACAAAGACAATGGGAAGAACCTGGCACAGAGCCACTCATTTATTATGAATCATCAGTGTAAAAAACAGTTGCCCAGTTGAGATCAGTTCAGATCCATGAAGCCCCAGCCAACACAAATAACAGTGAGATTAATAAACCACAGATTTGGGTCCCATCACTTCATGGCAAATAGATGGGGAAACAGTGGAAACAGTAATAGAATTTATTTTCTTGGGCTCCAAAATCACTGCAGATGGTGACTGCAGCCATGAAATTAAAAGACACTTGCTCCTTGGAGAAGAACGTTATAACAAACAAGTTATAACGAGAAGAAAAGTTATAACAAACCTAGACAGCGTATTAAAAAGCAGAGACATTACTTTGCTGACAAAGGTCCATCTAGTCAATCAAAGCTGTGGCTTTTCCAGTAGTCATGGTGGGTGTGAGAGCTGAATCATAAAGAAAGTTGAGCACTGAAGAGTTGACGCTTTTGCCGGAGATTTTAGAGAGTCCCTTGGACTGCAATTCTTTGGCTCCAATACTTGGGCTCCAATACTTTGGCTCCAATACTTTGGCCACCTGATGGGAAGAGTCAAATCATTGGAAAAGACCCTAATGCTGGGAAAGATTGACAGCGGGAGGAGGAGATGACAGAGGATGAGATGTTTGGATGCCATCACTGACTTGATGGACATGAGTTTGAGCAAGCTCCAGGAGTTGGTGATGAACAGGGAAGCCTGGCATGCTATAGTCCATGGGGTTATGAAGAGTCAGACATGACTGAGTGACTGAACTGAGATGAACTGGACTGCAAGGAGATCAATCCAGTCAATTCTAAAGGAAATAAATCCTGAATATTCACTGGAGGGACTGATGCTGAAGCTAAAGTTTCAATACTTCGGCCAATACTTCAATCACCTAATGCGAAGAACTGACTCTTTGGAAAAGACCCTGATGCTGAGAAAGATTGAAGACAGGAGGAGAAGGGGATGACAGAGGATGAGATGGTTGAATGGCATCACTAACTTAATGGACATGAGTTTGAGCAAGCTCTGGGAGTTGATAATGGACAGGGAAGCCTAGTGTGCTACAGTCCATGAGGTTGCAAACAGTCAGACAGGACTGAGCAACTGAACAACAACAGATTTGGAGGCTGACCATTACGTACACAATATAATTAAAGCAATGATGCTCACAAAACTTACTTCAGAGATCATTGTTATAATAACTAAAAGAACCTTCAATTCTTTCCCAAGAAAACTGCTGTTTACAGCTGACATTAATGTGCTGGAACCTCCATATTTTACACTGAAAAGAGACATTTCATGTGGTCTGTCTTTCTCAATGTGATTATATAAAATGAATACACTAATTCATGCCATACAATTTGAAAAGCCAAAAACAACTTAAGATTTAAAGAAAGAAATGAACCTAATCACAGTTTTTAGTAGCATTTGAAAACAAGAAATGTCTCAATAGGGAACATCAGATGGGGATGAAGAAGTGTTTCTGGAGCTGATGTTGCTACAGCAATGGGAACTTGAATGACTCACCTAGCCTCTCTAGATCTCTATGAGTTCTATCACATTTTAAATTTTAATCCTATATAATTAAAAAGAGATTATTAAACATTTTCTCATGGTTTGTCTAACGATAGTGAACAAAAAAAATATATATATATATATATATATGCTGCTGTTGCTGCTAAGTCACTTCAGTTGTGCCCGACTCTGTGCGACCCCATAGACGGCAACCCACCAGGCTCCTGTGTCCCTGGGATTCTCCAGGCAAGAACGCTGGAGTGGGTTGCCATTTCCTTGTTCAATGAATGAAAGTGTAAAGTGAACGTGAAGTCACTCAGTCGTGTCCGACCCTTAGCGACCCCATGGACTGCAGCCTACCAGGCTTCTCTGTCCATGGGGTTTTCCAGGCAAGAGTACTGGAGTGGGTTGCCATTGCCTTCTCCAGAGGATCTTCCGGATCCAGGGATCAAACCTAGGTCTTCTGTATTGCAGGCAGATTCTTTACCATCTAAAGCTACCAGGGAAGTCCCATATATGTGTATACACATACATGTGTATGTGTATATATATATATATATATATATATATATATGTATATATATATGAGAGAGAGGGCAAGTCAGAGAAGGAAATAGATATACAAACACAGATATATTCTATACTCATGCCACAGAGGGTGTCCTAAGGCACAATAGTAGGACAGACAAAAAGAGTAAAATTATAGAGTTTACAAAGCTTATATTCTTGGTTCCATCACAGATGAGGTTTGTGACCTTTGGTTCATATTAATCTCACCTTAATCTCAGTTTACTCTTTATAACAATGACAGTAATGGCTTTTCAGACTATCTTGTCTGCTTTGAAAGTAACTGAGGCAACATTTATTAATGTACTTTGTAAATCAAAGACAGTAAATTGGTGCTATTGTTTTTAATAATTGGAGTGCAATATAGCTCAGATCAGCATAGTTGTCCATAAGTAAGTCCTTCTTTATTCAAGGGCATAAATATTACTAAATCCTACAAGAAATGGTTAAGAAGGAAGTTTCTTCCCTTCTTACATATTTCTCTAAAGAATAGTACTCACAGTAAACATTTTATAGTATTGTAGTTAAGTGTTCCATCCTTTTAATTATAGCCACATTCAGTTAGGCTAAAAGAGAGTCAAGCCAAAATAAATATCTGGAGACTCCACAAATAAGACTATTATGCATTATGAGATTTTTTTCTCAATTTAATCAGAATTCTACAGATTGCACTCTGAAATCCACAACTTCAGTTTCCAATCAGAGCTACTGGTTATAAATATTTGTGAATGCTTTGATTAGAAATAATTATCTGTTCATGGAGAAGCTTATAATATAATCACTATCCAGTTTATATAATAGAAGACAAATGTATCAAGTTACAAGCAAAAGGACTCTTTCACTGAGATGTTGCAGATAAATTTGGTCTATTTCCTATTCTTATGCTTTCATTTTTACAAAGAATTAAGAAATATTTAAAAGTTAAACTTTTAAAATTAAACTTTATTGACTGCCATATGAATTTTTTTCTTTGCAGATTTACAATGAACATGTGGTTATGTAAACATCTTTTCTGGAAATGTATTTCAACATAATCCTACATGACTTGCAAGAGATTTAGATGGTCACATAAACCTGTGGTGCAACCACAGATTTCAGAGATAAACATGATCTCTTAGGTGGTTATTTTCATTGTGACATATTTTATATACATAAGTGGATAAATTCAACTTGTTTCCAGGAATCTATTAAGAATTATCTTGTGATATGTTTCAAAGTTTTTAAACTAAATTCACAATGTGTACTTAATATTTGGAATAGAGGATACAGGAGATTAATTATAGCACCAAACTCCAAAGTCTTGAATGGATGTTTTTAAGATCTCCATGCTAACACTTGTTATGATTTGCTAATACTTTAATAAACCTGCATTTTATTTTTCAATAGAAAGAACAATCAGGTTCCAGCTACTTAAACATTTATTTTATCTGTATTGAGGATTTTCTAGATAGTTTGAATTTGTTTTTTGTTTTTTTTTTGACTGCTTATTAACAGTTCATCTAAAGAAAAGAAAGGGGATAGGCCTCAAGTCAATCAAATTTGTTTGAAAGTGATCTGTCTGAGATATTTCTTGTCCAGAGATCACCCTGTTTGACTGTTTTGGCTGCCTTGTTCAATATTCTTTTTGAGTTCCTTTAAAATATAGCTGCTCAGCCAAAGGATATGACCTTTAAGATAGAAAAAGACGAGTTTTTGATCATGGCTTTAAAATTAGCTGCCTTTCTCTGACAGAAGAAAATTGATATGAATATAGTTCAGGATGATTCTTCAGTATAAGGATATCATGAGATTGCTCAGTTTTTCCATAATTTGTTGAACAAGACTGAGCAACTAACGCACAACACAGAATACAACACTTCAAATTAGCCTTCTCTTGACTAGTTCAAGCTTCAAAGAGATCTCTTCAAGGAACTACACTATTACATCCAGGTAACTCTGAAATGAATGCGTTCCCAAAGTTAAGTGAAAACAAAAGAAAACTTCCCACTTCTGGGGCAATAGTAGGAATAGCAGTCAGACAAGAGAGAGAAGTAGACATCAAGAAAGGAAGAGGTAGAGGCTAGAATTTTTGTTGACTTTTCCTTCCTTGCACCTCTCCTTCCCATCCTGTCCCCTACCACTCCAGAAGCCTGACCTGAACTCCAGTCAGATAATGGGAGCTCCAGTCAGACAATAGGATTTAGAACCATCCAGATATATCCAAGCCATTTGAGACTCTGGAGGAGGATCATCTTTTAGGACACCAAACTGAGATAAAAAATAAATGGGGAAAAAAAAAAGTCTATCCTGAGCTAGTAAGACAAAAATCATCTGTGAAAACCTGGGATTGGCAGGCTTTTTCGTGTGGTTTTACTTAGATTGTCTTAGTTCTGGTGTGCATGGACCGCATCTAGATGAAGCCAAGTCTGGTTGAGGAGATAACCCAGGGGTATTTATATATATATATATATATAAATAATATTTCAGGTTTCTTTTGGTGGCAGGACACAACACAACACACTGATGCTTGGATCAATGGGAGGCCGAGTCTGTTATTTACTACTCCAAACAAAAGAAGGTGGCTAGGCAGGGCCATCCGGGGAGCTATATGTGGGACAGGATGACAGCAAACCGGAGTCATTGGGAAGAGCTTGTGTATGATGAAGGGGAGGGGGCAAAAAGAAGGTTAGCTACGTTTCACAGGCTCCCAGTAGAGTGGCTAATTTGTTATTGTTGTTTTGCTTTGTTTTCACTGCATGGCTTGTGGGATCTTAATTTCCTAACCAGGGACTGAACCCAGGCCATTGTAGTGAAAGTACTGAGTTCTAACCACTGGACCACCAGGGACTTCCCTTGATTGGCTAATTTGAATAAGTGTTCACTCTCTAGGGTTTAGGAGTGTTCCTAGTTGTCTGGTTCCTGGTCCTGGGACAGTTAGGACATTGCATAGTGACCTGGAGAGCGAGACTCAAATAAAGGAAATGGTTGGACTGTGGGCTTAATCAGCTGCTCAAGATGGGAAACTGACTGGTCTCTAGCCAGGACATCAAAACTGGGTCCAGGCAGCATTAAGAAAAAGCTATATTACAATTGATCCCTTGATGTCTTGATGTGAGTTTTCAGTTTAATTATTTAAAGTATTTGTGTAGCATAAAGAGTAGAGGAGAATTTTAGTGAGTAGGGTATAAAGTGCCCTTAATAGCATAGACAACATTCTATTATGAGAGTAAAAAAGAGTAAAACAAGTATTATAAGACTTTGGAGGCTGGTCCCATAACCAGATTCCCCACTAACATGCTATTTACATGAAAAAAAACATTGAAAATGTTCAGGGTCCCTAACAATATCACAGTGAAGTTGTAAAGTATATTAAAAGTATGAGGTACTTCTTTATGACAGTATCTTGGTATATTCCTTGGATCAGGGTGGAAGATCCTGCCATTAAATTATTGGAGGTTGTAAACTTATAGCTCAGTAAAGTATATTTAAAGAGTAGTGGTATTTATTTAAAACAAAGAGGAAGGGGTTATTGTGGAGGTTATGGTCACAGACACAAAGCAAATGGTCATGGTGGCAAGTGGGATGAGGGGAGTGGAAAGCACTAAGGAACAGGTGGTCTTATCTCCAGGGATCAAGAGCTGGACCAACAGGAGGCAGTTGTCTCCTGGGGAAAGCAAAAATCTACATTAATTTTTAGAACAGCACAAATAGTTGTAATAATCTTTAAAGATGTCCTTCTAGGCACGGAGTGTAAGGATATATGTTTCAGCAGAGAACAAGGAGCATTCCAGGATTATAGGCCAAGCAAATAGCAAGCTCAGGAAACACAACATAATCCCTAACTTGGCAGGGAGAAAAATTATAAATGCCCTGTGTCCAATTTGTCAGCACCTTAGGGGAAAGAGTCAATGGACATTGCTGGGGCAGTGGTCTTGAAGGTGAGGTGAAGTTATCTCCAATACAAGATCTTGGGCTGGGGCTATGTTATTTGGGATGTGGGACTGAGGTATGTTTCCAAGTAAATATCCAGTTGCATTGATATAGGTATGTTTTGGGGGGCTCTGTGTTATTATATAGCTACTCGTGGAATTTGAAGATAACATTTTTGGAATTTGGAGATTGACTTAAAAATATCTTTAAGTGAAGGGGATTTATGAGTACAGACCTGACAAAGGTGATACCTGTGTGAGGGGTACTGCAGTAATTCAACAAAAGTGCCAGAACCCAACTGACCTAATTAAGAGAGATCAAATCTAAAGGCTTCCAATAGTTCAATTGGTTTGAAATGACATGGTCTAATTTGGGTGCATGATATTAATATTAATATGGTACTGGGTTTGCCAATTAAATTGTCTGTATCTGAGCTTGGAGCTCCAGTCTTTGCAGGCAAGTCCTCCAATTTCGATGGTTGTAATGGGTTCTTTGCCTCAGTTGTTGGTTCAGTCGATGACTGGCCAGCAAGCAAGTTCTTTGGGCTCGTGGGCTCGAATTAGCCAAAGTCTGAGGCATCCAGGCCTCAGAATTTGCTGTGCTTGATTTAAACAATGACTCACCTGAAGTGTTTGAGCCTCTGGTTTACTAACCAGTGAAGGAATCCAGCCTCATAGTAAGAAGACCAGCAGTCAGCAGAGAGGGGTGTGCCTGGTTTCATCATTATGGATTATGGTATTGATCTTATTATTGTCTTCAAATATGGTTTTTATTTAGTAAGTGGGGTTTTCTATTTCTCTTCTTAGCAGGCCACATTGTCTGGGAAAATGGCCCTAGACTACTAATTTCAATTTAGTAGAAGAGATGAAAGAGAGATTGGATCAAAGAGAAATGTGGGTTAACTGTTCACCCCTTTTAACTTAAATGTTGAGGAAGGTCTTTTGGGTGGCAGAAGTTCAGGCTCAGATGGGTCCTATACCAAATGTGCAGGGGTCTGGCCCTTAGGATAGTCTATGGTCAATGGATCTCAGAGGAGTATATGTCATTTATTTAGCCTCCAGTTCTTATGAGATGGGAAAGAGTCAAAGATCTGTAAGGAAAGAGGAAGACATTATTAAAGGGCCTCATGCATAATGAGTTTTCATATACATAGGCATAACAAATAACCTCCTTTAAATATAGGGAAGGGCCATGGGAAGGGCTTTTTATTTTTTTGGTCGGTTTCTGGTGTGAGTCAGTTAAGGCACCTTGAATTAAGCATACACCATTTAAAGCTATAAATTTTCCTACACCCACAAGTTATAAGTAATGTCTTAGATTTAAACCTGTCTTCCGTTATCTGTTGTGATTTCTTAATCTTTTTTCTTGAAATATGGTTGGTGTATAATACTATGTAAGTTACACTGTATAACTTACATACTATTGTATATACTATATAGTATTGTATTATACAATACAAAGTATTGTATAGTATATATTGTATGAATATAAATATATATTGCACATAGTATATATTGCATGTACAAAATAGTGATTCACAATTTTTAAGTTATACTCCATGTTTAGTTATTATAAAACATGGTTATATTTTCTGTGTTGTACAATTTGTCTGTGTAGCTTATTTTGTATATAATAATTTGTACCTCTACCCCTGTTTTATCCCTCCTGCCTTTCCTCTCCCCACCGGTAACCATTAATTTGTTCTCTGTATCTGTGAATCTGTCTCTTTATTATTATATTCACTAGCTTGTTGTATTTTTTAGATTCTATATATACCAGGCTTCCCTGGTAGCTCATCTGGTAAAGAATCCACCTGTAATACAGGAGACCCTGGTTCGATTCCTGGGTTGGGAAGATCCCCTGGAGAAGGGAATGGAAGTCTATGGACAGAGGAGCCTAGCAGGTTCCTCTTAACATCATGGTCAATTAATCAACAGCACAAGAGGCAAGAATATACAGTGGAGAGAAGATATGTTTCTCACTCATGTTGCCTATTGACTACCAGGCAACTGTGGTCCTGCTACAAGGTTCTGCTCTACGTATCAGAGCCTTATTGGGATCTTGCCTAAAGAACTAATTATTATGCCAATGGGAAAGCAGCAATAGTAGTATAACATGACTGCTCTTTAAGCTTGGGCTCAGATACCACATCCCGTCACCTCTAATTACGTTCAATTGGACCAAGCAAGATAAGTTAACTTAGTGCGATGTCAGGTGGCTGAAAAATACATACACAACCTTTGTGTGTCCTTAGATTGACTGATATCCTGTGGATTTTAAGCAGTGTTTAGTTCATTTACTCGATTATGATGGTTGTATATTTGGATTAATTTTGAGCATTTTAATGCCTGCTGTTTTTCTAATATATTTTAATGTAGCTTTTCTTTTTTGTAAATTATTTTAAGTTGAATATTTTCGCATTTCCTTTTCTTTCCTTACAATTTTTCTAATAGTGTATTTTTATTCTTTCAGTAGCTTTGCTGAAATGCAAATGAGCATTTAATCTAAATTTAATATGAATCAATATTATATATTCTGTGGTATAATACAGGGACCTTAAGAATTCTTTGATTCAACTTATCTTTCTCTCAAATATAATGCTTTTGTGTATAGGATTTTAGTTTGATCGTGATTTTTTATCATTGAAAATAAAGATCATTAAATATTACTGTTCTTGGTTAAAGCAGGCAATATTTATTGATATTTATAGGTTAACTTGTTTATGATTATTTTTGCTAATATTCCTTTCTGCATCTCAGAACATTTTCTAGGTTCATTTTCCAGTTTTCTGATGTGCAACCTTTAGCAGACTCTTCAGTTGATCTGTTAGTAACATATCCTTTCAATTTGTTGTTCTAAAGAATCTTGATTTTGACATCATTCATGAAAAATTATTTCATAGGTTGTAAACTTTTTCAATGGCAATTATTTTTTCTCCTAGTCTCTAAACTTATAATATGAATAGCTGTTGACAAAAATGCTTCTTGTCTAATATCCAAACCTCTGTTGGACATCTTTTATCTTCAGGTTGTTTTTAAGATATTCTCTTTCTCTTAGAACTCTAGGAGTTTCATTATAACGTGTTTAAGTGTGGGTTTCTTTTTTGAACAACATTGTGTTTTACAGGTTTTCTTCAATTCTTGATTTTAGATCATCCACCAATTTTGGAAAATGTTCAGCCACAGTCCATCCTCTCTATAATCTCATTCTGATTAGACATCTGTTAGACTTTTTAAGCCTGTCATCTATATATGTATATAATCTTCCCCTTCATATTAACTATTTCTTTATCTCTCTTGTAACATTCTGAGTATTTCTCTTTATCTTTGAGATCACTAAGTCTTCAGTTATGTCTATGCTGCATGGCTCTCCATTAAAAAAAATTCATTTATTGTAGTTCTCATTACTGGCATACTTTATTCATTATTTTTCAAATCTGCCTATCCAATTCAGTATTAAATTGATATTTGCAGGATTCTTTGTTTGAAATGTATTAAAAGTGAGATAATTTCTTTACTCAGTATTTTTCTAGGCTATAAAGACTGCCAAAGCATTAAAATAATCAAGAAAATAATAAGTAAAACCCTTTAACTGGAATTAATTAAAGTTTAATTAAATGTTTCACATATATATTTCCCAATTCTTAATCATATTTATTTCTTTGTAATGAAACTAACACAGCAACATCTGGTTCAAATCAGTTGTTCCATGTATCTTTGTAAAGAAACTATTTTTACAAGCTCTACCTCTGAGGGTTGCATAGAAAACAGAGCACATGTAACAGAAGACTTTTTATTTTCTGTCTTCAAAACCTTCCTTGATTCGTCCATAATGACCATTTAAACAGCTGTATAGAGATTGCTGATAAAGCTTTAAAGGAAAACATTTTCCAAAATTGGGTTACTTTAAGCCAAAGTGTACTGTTTCTCCCACCTATAGTACTATAATAACAGGGTCTTTTGTCAAGTTAAGATTAAGATTCTAAGAATGCCAGATATTATTTTAGTGTTAATGATTCACATAGGAGTATGGTTGAAATAGAAAACAAAAGTGCTCATTTCTGTATATGAACTGGAAAGATAATCATAATTTTAAGGCATATTCTGAAGGAGAATGAAACACAAGAGTATAGGAAATTAGCATTCGTTGAATGCATAATGTGTCCTTACATTGTGCTATTATACTATATATATTGTCTCATTTAATACAATTTTTATTTAATTTCAACAGTCATTTAATACTGTGCACATTTCCGAGGATGCTATATCCATTCCACAGATTGATATATTGAGTCATTTATGGAATTTAAGAGGTCAGTTTGATATACTGGCAGAGATTTCAAGCGGTTAGAAATTTTAAGTTTACAAGCTGCTTTGATGGTAGTGATTTGTGCTGTTATTTATCTATTTGCTTTGTTTTTAAATAGATATGACCATTGTAACATTAAACGTTCATGAGATTCTTTTAGAGAAAGAGTGCGTGAAGAATAGATGTCTGAATTGGACCAGGTTTAAGTAACTTTCTCCTCCTTTGTTTCAGTTACCAAGTTCACTTATCTCTAGTCCTCAGCCACTTCTGTGCTGTGCTTCGTCGTTCAGTTGTGTCCCACTCTTTGTGACCCCACGGACTGCAGCCCGGCAGGCTCCTCTGTCCATGGGGATTCTCCAAGCAAGAATACTGGAGTGGGTTGCCATGCCCTCCTCCAGGGGATCTTCCCAACCCAGGGATCAAACCCAGGTCTCCTTCACTGCAGATGGCCACTTGCTACAGGGAGGGTTATTAGACACCAGCCTCATGCCTCGTTTTGTGTCACTGAAGTCTTAGCCTGCCCCTGTGTGGGGGCTGGGCTGTGGTCCAGCACCACCTCCGCTATCACAGAAGAAAGGGCTGGGTCCGATGTACAGGCTCCTCTTGACCAGACTTGGGGACGTTCCCTCTATCCGTTAAGGACAATGTGAATCACAGCACTACCGAGGTGTGGGACCTGGCTTATCTTCTAGGGAGAGCACGTCAGCAGAGCAGGAAATGTGGACAATTTACTGCTCCCGTGGTGAAAATATTACCAGGAAGAGATAGGAAGCAGGATAGCACTCTTACCCATCTCTCCCTGTTCTCTGATGGTCTGCCCCAAGACTCAGAAGTATAATAGTTTCCACAGACATCTAACATGGCTGCATGACCGGCTGCGTTCACACTTGAAGCTGTAGTTAACCCGGTAAAACAGTCCCTGGTTTTGCTTTCCCTCATTCAAACCTGACAAGTTTTTCCTCTTAACCTTTTTGCTCTAGAATCATATCCACCAAACTTCAGATGAAAGCTTTGTTTCAGACAGTTTGTCTCGGGAAACTAGGAAATGTTAATGTTAACGTCAAAGGTCACAGAGCATAAATCAAAACGGGTTGGAGGAGAGGGATGTGGAGTTGGTGATTTTCAAGAATTTTACACGTAGCAGAAAATCTTATAGAAATAGGTGGCAATAGCACACTTAATATGTTGGTTAGAATTCTC
This sequence comes from Cervus canadensis, assembly GCF_019320065.1. Taxonomy (NCBI): domain Eukaryota; kingdom Metazoa; phylum Chordata; class Mammalia; order Artiodactyla; family Cervidae; genus Cervus; species Cervus canadensis. The sequence continues at coordinate 20,044,264 of NC_057388.1, forward strand.
TGGGGCTTCTCAAGTGGCGCATCTGCTAAAGAATCTGCCTGTCAATGCAGGAGACAGACTCAGAAGAGACATGGGTTCCATCCCTGGATCAAGACAATCCCCTGGAGAATGAAATGGCAACCCACTGCAGTACTCTTGACCGGAGAGTCCCATGGACAGAGGAGCCTGGGGGGGTTAGAGTCCAAGGGGTTCCGAAGAGTCAGGCATGACTATGTGCACGCATGCACACACACACACACACACACACACACACACACACGGGGATTCATTAGTGACTTTTGAGATGGCTATTTTAGTGCAAAGGATATCAAAAGAAGTGATTCAATAATACATCTTATTTTGTGTATGAGTGTGTAATTCCATTTTTATTAAATTATAAAGAGTGGATTTTGTATTATTTTCTTTTTAAATTTATTTATTTTTTAATTGAAGGATAATTGCTTTATGGAATTTTGCTGTTCCCTGCTAAATATCAGCATGAATCAACCATAGGTATGTTTGATTGATATGACTGATTCAACCATATCCCCTCCCTCGTGAACCTCCCTCCCATCCTCCTCCCCACCCCACCCCTTTAGGTTGTTACAGAGCCCCTGTTTGAGTTTCCTATTTTTAAAAAAAAAAAACTTACCTTATATTATTCAGGTAATTCATCTATATTCTATTGCTTTTTCTTAAATAGTAGAAAATTATATTTTTTCATGAAAATGAGATTTACCAAATTTGAAAATCATTGATAGTCTTTGTATCAATGTTTTATCTCCAAAGTAACTTTTATTTCATTTAAACACACACACAGAGCATTTTTTATTATATTCAACCAACATATTTATATTATGTACACAAACATACATGATGTATATATGTGAGAGACCAACTCCTCTACAAATTCATTTTCATGTTCTCTTCAAAAATAGAAGCATAGGATCAAAAAAAAAAAAAAAATAGAAGCATAGGATCAAACCACAAATTTATTTAAACAGGCAACACATTTCTTGACTTCCCCCAAAATACTTAGAGAAGTCTAATCAGTCCTCAAGTTTCATGTAAAATGTTCAATATTAAATGATATCATGTTTAAAAAAATCATTGAAAATAATGTTAGTGCATAAGAAGCCACATAGTTCTGTGGGAGAAGGCGAGGGTGGGATGTTTCAAGAGAACAGCATGGAAACATGTATATTATCAAGGGTGAAACAGATCACCAGCCCAGGTGGGATGCATGAGACAAGTGCTGGGCCTGGTGCACTGGGAAGACCCAGAGGGATCAGGTGGAGAGGGAGGCGGGAGGGGGGATCAGGATGGGGAACACATGTAAATCCAGGGCTGATTCATGTCAATGTATGACAAAACCCACTGCAATATTGTAAAGTAATTAGCCTCCAACTAATAAAAATAAATGGAAAAAAAAAAAAAGAAGCCACAGCGTCATGTTGCCGTGGTGCTCGCGAAGGCTGGAACTGTGATGGTAACAGCCAGGGCACGTGGACGTGAGGGACTGGCACGTGACACGTCATCTTTCCGCCAAGGTGCACGTGGGTTTGCAGCTGCAGCTGTTATTTGCGGAGCAGGGCACTATTTAAGCCTCTGCCTCCTGTTCTCTCCAGAGCCCTTGTTCTCAGTCACCCACCACCGATTGCCGAATGCCAGGGTGAGCTGTCTGTCGCCGCTGTTTTTCCTGGCCACTCACGTCCCTGTTCTGTCTTTGAAGCTGCACTTCAGCGTGCCTTTGAACAAATTCTCTAACCTCTTTTCTGTCACGACACTTCAACTCATCATGCGGCGGTTACCGGTTAATCTTGTTCTCCTCTGTCCCCTACGCTTGTCCTGCCACAGCCATGTGCTCACTGCATTTTATTTAACATTAAAAATGGCCTTTCAAAATACAGGGGAAAAAAAGGAGAGAAAATGAAATAACTACACTTTTCCTTCATAGAGTGCTTCATACTACTCAAAGTACTTTGATATATATTATCATTATTTTTAGTTTGAGCCTCACAAAAGTGAATGTGAATAGGGAATGATAAGTCTGTAAACATTTACTGAATATGCAGATGCTGTAGTAGGTAATTTCTATTTTGTATGATATCACGTTGATTTAGTTTTCTCGATGTACTGTTCACCCTGTCCGTTACCTAGTAAAGAGCCAGTGTGAAAGTCGGTCAGCCGTGTCCAACTCTTTGTGACCCCATGAACTATACAGTCCATGAAATTCTCCAGGCCAGAATACTGGAGTGGATAGCTTTTCTCTTCTCCAGGTTATCTTCTCAACCCAGGGATTGAACTCAGGTCTCCTGCATTGCAGGCTTTACCAGCTGAGCCACAAGGGAAGCCAGAGAATAATATAACTTACCTAAGTTGACACAGTCTGGAGCTAGAACTCAGATATTTGGTCACCAAGTTCAGGGCTTCTCTGTTAGTCCAGACCACCTCTCATGTCCTATAGGTGATATGCTTAAGCAAGCCAGTAATGAAACTTAAGTCACTGAGTAGCATAAAAATGTATATAATTTTCCTATAGTGCTTATCACAATACACAATCGTTACTCTGGGGTAAACCTATGTCCCACTTTGAGTTTAGAAGTATAGCAATTAGGGATATAGATCCACTCCAAAGTAACAATTGTATATTGTGATGAGTAAATGAGAGGATGACTATGATGCATGGAGCAATGCTTAGGAACACTCTACTTACTCTAGTTAGCAAGAGAATTTAAAACTACATTGACAGTTCAATTTTAAAACATGCGTGTGTGTGTGTGTGTGTGTGTGTGTATGGGCTTCCCAGGTGGGGTAGGGAAGTTTCTCTGGAGTAGGAAATGACAAGCCATTCCAGTATTTTGCCTGGAAAATTCTAGAGGCGCCTGGTGGGCTGCAGTCCATGTGGTCAGAGAGTTGGACACCACTTAGTGGCTGAACACACACACAAACAACAGATACACATATGTATCTGTATTAATCTGAGTCAAATCAGGATGGATGAACCACCCAATAATTTGAAAAAAGTAAACAGAAAGGAAAGTGCACTATAAAGAATTAATGACTATAGCACATGACTTGAGTAATGAGAGACTGGCTAGTAAGAAACAGGGAAAAATCTATTTCCATATAGATTACAGGAAGAGCTGATTATCCGAAGCAGATATTACCCCTGGGAAAAAGCCCCTCCCCACCCTGGCCCAGGACTGAGATTAAGGCCTTGACACTGAGGACACAGTCATGACTTACTGGCCACAGAGAAACCACTATGGGGTGACTCTGCCAGGACTTGGTGGAAATCTGCCCACCAGACCAGGTGGGGATTCAGCTCCCTAGGGTACTGAGAAGTGTCCACATCACTGTCTCTGTGACTCAGAGAACTTCTGGAATCTGGGTATTGCTGGCTGCTATGCAGTACAGGAGCAGGGCCCTGGGGAAGCTGCCGGAGCCTGGGACTGTCCAACCCCCTCACTCAGGAAGAGTCTGGGGCTGAGGAAGCGATCCTATCAGAACCAGAGAGAAAATCCTTTTCTTCTTCAGTGTCTCTCCATCGCCCCCTACTGTCAATGCCTGGCATTGTGCATCTAGCTCTGAAAAAGCAGTAAAAAGGCCCAAATCCATTATTACAGAGCAGGCAACACGGGTGAATTGGAGCTCTGGGGCAATAAATTGATAATCAGTACAATCTTCCTGATATCAATTTAAATTATAATCACACTTTTTTGCCTTAATATTAGAATTAAGTGGTGGCTTTCTGTTCTTACTATTGAACAACAACAAAAAACAGTGAGAAAGATTTCCAATTTTTATAAGTCCTGATAAAGCTTATTCAGTAAAATGACAAAATGAAAGGCTTATGTGATTTTGACTTGAGGAGATTTAGTTCTTTTTGGGGGGGTAGTCTGGGTGGGGGGGATTTCCCTGGTGCTGAGCAGTAAGGACTCCACCTATGATGCAGGACCTGCAGGAGAGTGGGTTTGATCCTTGTGTTGGGAAGATTCCCATGGAGGAGGGCCTGGCAACCCACTTCAGGATTCTTGCCTGGAGAATCTCCTGAACAGAGGAACCTGGTGGGCTACAGTCCATGGGGTTGCAGAGTCAAATATGACTGAGCGACTAACACTTTACAAGTGTAAGACCAGAGACCTAGTGCGGATTTCTCAAGGACTTTTAAAACCTACTTGTGCTCCTTGTTATGCAGGGAACTGAAAATATTATTTATTACCAAATCTCTGTCTTACAGCCAAAACCATATTAACATAGGTTGGACTAATTCAAACTTCTTTCAGTCCCTGGTTAATGAAAAAGAGTCAAAGATATTTGGGATCATGGCTCCATCGGGTCAGCAAGGTCTATTAGGTAGCTGGCAGGGTTTAGCATATCAATAGGCCCACATGCTCAGTGACTGCACCTCTGAGATTATGTTGTGCCTTACACCTTTGTTGTAATTTACATAAAACATGCTTGTGATACCAGTTTGTTCCCTAAAGTCATATCACAACCACATCAACATTTGGTGACTTATGCTAGTCGGGAACTCTTCCAGAAGGGAGCAGATTAAACTGTTTGCAACTAATCAAAAAGGATGTGCTACTATTTGCCTATATAGGTTGAGTCAAACGAACCTGGTTTGGAGAAATGGATTTGGAAGTAAACACGTAACTTTAGAAAATCTGCTTACAAAATCTGCTTACCTTGTGAGTTTTCTCAACTGTAAAAGAAGGAAAATAATACCCCCTCATGGTGTTGATATGATATATATACGAAAAAACTTCCATGAGACGATTGTAGATTGACTATCAGATGGTGACAGCTCAGTAATTGAAATTTGTATTTTTTTCCCCATCCTAGTTTTTCAAATGCTTAAGGTCTCCCCCACTGCATGTTTGTGTGTATGTGTATGTGTGTGTCTTTTGTCTCTCTCTGTTTTCTGGCTCTATCTTTCTGTATCTGTCTGTCTTTACATGTATATGTATTTATAATCTATAGATCTTTTATGTATAAGCATATACATAAAAATCTCATATAAACTGATCCCTGCTTACCTCTTTTTACCTCATCTCATTCAATGCTCTGGGTGATTCATTTTCTTCAGACACCACATTGATCTATTTATTCACATATTAAGTTCATTCTCCCTTCCAGGCATTTGCTCTTATTGACCCATTTTCCTGCATTGTTCACCCTCCAGATAGTTCTATGGCTGGACCCTGTCTCATTATTCAGATATAAGTTGAGAATGGGTTCTTCAAAAGCATCTCCCCTGACCATACTACTTTACCTAGCTTCTCCTCATTTGCCAGTTACCCTATTTTCAATAACCTCTATTTCCTTCATAGCAGTTGCCACTATCTGAAATTATTTTATTTATGTATCTGGCCGTTGTTAAATGTAGTCTCAATCATTGTTGTAGTCACAGGATCTAAAAAAATATGTGGTGTAAAATAGATGATTTTCTCAAATAAATTGAGGATTGAGACATTCTTGAAATCTTGTAAAATTTCCTCACAGTCCTTCATAAAGGAAAAGTCCATTTGGACAGTTGTTAGAAAATTTAGGGTGGGTTGTGAGTTTATGGGAGGGATGAGACACATTTGCCCACTGAAAGTGTCTACTTTAAATAGCTTGATATATAAAATATTAAAAGTGAAATGGCCACTTTTCTGTTAGCTGCCTACTGCTAGTTGGCAAGTCTGCCCCAAATTCGATGATTTTGAACAACAAAGTATTATTTCTCACAAGTTTATGGGTACACTGGGCTCTAATGCATGAACTCAGAATGCACATTACCTATGAATACAAATAAAGTTTTCATCCTCTAGGAAGTTAACCAGATTTTTTCATGTGACAGCTGGCAGGGATTTAGTGAAGCAAGCCTCAACATGTAAACCTCAGCTTATGGCACACTTGTTCATATCTCATTGGTCAAACAAGTCACATGACTGGCTAAGCACAGTGCCCAAAGGATGTGGATATCAGGAAGTGTGACAGGGCAGGAGAAAATGCAGCCTGTCTCACTATAGCTTCTCTTGGCCTGAGTTCAGTTCAGTTCAGTTCATTTGCTCAGTCGTGTTCGACTCTTTGCGACCTCATGAACCACAGCACGCCAGGCCTCCCTGTCTATCACCAACTCCCGGAGTCCACCCAAACCCATGTCCATCAAGTCGATGATGCCATCCAACCATCTCATCCTCTGTCATCCCCTTCTCCTCCTGCCCTCAATCTCTCTTGGCCTCAGGTCTTCTATTAATAGCCTGAAATACACTTGCCATTGCAAGAGAGGGTCTTCCTGTGTTAACCACTGCTTTTTTATTCTCAAGGTTATGTAACCATTCCAGAAAATTTCACACTTTATAAACTATGGGTTCCATTTAGGGGAATCATTACATATGTTAGGCTCTCCTAACATGAAAAAATATACCACTAGTGAAACTGTATCTTCAAGGTCAGGGTTGGGGATAAAGGAATAGAAGGAAGAGGAGTTTCAGTGTCTAGAAGCCTTGGCCAGGGACTCTGTCTCTACAACATCTGAAAAACCTGATATTTACATTTATTTTTCATATGATTATAGTACATACATAGACTCTACATTGAAGATAAAATTAACAATGCTGTACTTTGGCTGGTTTCCCATGATTAAGATGAATAGTCTTCTGCATAAAGAGATCATCAAAGTATTTTTTTTCAAGTTAAGACTTCCTTTTTGTCAATTCATTACTAGGTTAAATGTCTACTAGGTGCAGCAAGCATAATGGAAAAAAAAAAAAGCAGCCTTGATTTTTAAGACCTTTTATTCTAGCTTCGTGGCCATAAGTGGGAAAGTGAGTTGAGAGGATGGGTAAAACAAGAAAGGAGGATACCTAGGTCTTGAGCTGTGTGAGGAAGAGGGAGTTATAGAGAGATAGTCTTTAAACAGTATCACAAATCAACATTATTGCTCTATGGTAGCAGATTTCATGGATTCCTGTGTTTATGGAAACCGTTCCCTGGAACTTAACATTTCCTTCATTTTTTCCAAATGCAAGGGATCTTTCCATTCCTATCCTCTTTAATTTGTTGGTTTAATTTAATCTTCCCTTTCATATGTAGACATAAGACTGTTAATTTTCCCTTCCATCTTTAAAATAATGCTTTATTCCCTTGTTGCTTTGAAAGTGTGTACCTCTATTTTTTAATTCCTTTCTGAATAATACTCTTTTGGCTTCTCTTGTTCTTGGCATCTACCAACCCATTGTACCCAAATTTAATCTTTATTCTTTTCTCCTTTATTGTTAGTCTTACTGCCTTTGTATACTCTGGCTTGTTATTGGTAATTATTGGCACCCTACAACATATAATCACAGTTATTGTAATCTCATTTGGAGAAAGCTCTTAGCACTCGGGATTTGTGAACATCTAAGGGACAGAGGATGAGATGGCTGGATGGCATCACCAACTCGATGGGCATGAGTTTGAGTAAGCCCCGGGAGCTGGTGATGGACAGGGAGGCCTGGCGTGCTGCGATTCATGGGGTCGCAAAGAGTCAGACACGACCGAGCAACTGAACTGAACTGAACTGAACTGAAGGTTCTTTCTTGGATGCCTGGTTCTTTCGAAAAGACACACTTAGATTTTTGAAAGACGTTAAATCACTCTCATATAGCCAAATGTTTCTGTAGCCATAAGATCTCCAAACTCCTAATTTTCCTATCTGCCCAACTAGTTTCTATTGAACTCCAAATACTTCATACATAATCTTCACTCAGTAGATGTTGTATGAGTGAATGAACTCTATTTCTCCCCATGTTGCTATGAGACAAGGAGTCCCTACTACTGACTTTTCTAATACCTTTATGTCTTTAAGATTTCTCTAAGATAAAGTCTCAATATGCTTACTCTTTTCATCTATCTCAGTAAAGTCCCTCTACTAGTTTTTCTGGTCTTTCTGAATTTTACAGATCATAATCTCATTCTGCACTAACAATTTTGCATGTATGGTTTGTGTCACCTCCACTAGCCTCTTCCTTCATGTTGTTCCATAGAAAGACAAAAATAAGCACTAATTTTTGAAGTTTTAACATTTGCTAGGCTCTCTGCTAAGTCTTTTTTTTTTCATTTATTTTTATTAGTTGGAGGCTAATTACTTTACAATATTGTAGTGGTTTTTGCCATACATTGACATGAATCAGCCATGGATTTACATGTGTTCCCCATCCCGATCCCACCTCCCGCCTCCCTCCCTACCCCATCCCTCTGGGTCTTAATGCCTCAGTATCTTTAATCCTTGAGACAACTTTGTGAGGTTAGTATTTTATCTTTTCTACTTTATTGACCAGGAAATTGAGACAAAGGTGATTTGATGTCTAGTTCAAAGTTACTCAGCATGGGTGTAGCAGAACCAGTGTGAAGGTAGGCAAGAATATTAGGTTGGCCAAAATGTTCATTCACATTTGCCATATTATGGAAAAACCTGAATGAACTTTTTGGCCAACCTGATACTTTGAAACCCTTAGGTCTTCCGCACTGTGCTACCAGTCTTCGAAAGCAAAGCCCAAATCCACCTCCTCTTTGAACTTTACTCCACGTGAGTAAGAGCTTTTTTTCATCTCCTTTCCCAGCGTCAAAGGGCTCTGTATATTACATAGCCTAAAAATAATTACCTGCTTCCTGAGATGTTAATACCGTTCCACCAGAGTTGAGTCTTGGTTAATTCCCACAGTATTTTTTGTGAACAAAATGTAAGTCTTTCAGAGTCACCTCAAATTTGTGTAAAGGTTAACAAGAGAAGAGAGAGAAAGAAACCCTGTTGTGTTTGAACATAATGTGCCTATTGACAGTCAGTACTGTTGGTTGGGATTAGTAATGCCAAAAAGGTAATATAAAGGTGAGACGAGTCTTCTGTCATTAGGTCTCAACTGAGATGATTTTCTCATAGAGTCTCCATTGTTACTGTGCTGTTCCATTGAGACATTCAATATTGTGCTCCCCCGTCAATGCTCTGCAGTGAACTATAACGTTAAAATGTTGTATAAATTCTCTTTCCTTTCCTCCTTCTTTCTATCACCTGGTTGACTGACACTGTGATTTATGAAATCTATTTTCATGTACTTTTCCCATATAGGTTCCCTTGGACTGACCTCTCATTTGTTTTTGGATGCTGTTCTGGACCCTTCTGCAGCCCTCCTCTCTTTCTGCAAGCGTGCTTCATTGCTAGCCGCTTGCTTTGAGCACAGCTCTGACATTTCCTCCAGCAGGGCTCAGGAACTTTGCTGGAAGAGCAAAATCAGCTCATAGGGGAATCCTATCTCCCATTAGATTTTCAAATGAATTTGTATGCGTACTCAGTCACTTCAGTCATGTCCCACTCTCTACGACCCTGTGGTCTGTGGCCCACCAAGCTCCTCTGTCCAAGGGATTCTCCAGGCTGGAATACTGGAGTGCATGAAGGAGATGCTCCTTCACGGGATCTTCCCTACCCAGGGATCAAATTAATTTAGGCAGGAAAAATTGATAAACTTTGTAATCACTGTGATTACTTCAGGCATCTGTCTCCTCAACTATACTAGATGCTCCTTGAAAATAGGAAAAAATTCTTCATTTATTTACCTGGACTCTCCATAAGTACTACATAATAAATATTTAATAAATGTGTGATGGTATGAAGAAATGTAGAATAAAATTTATTGGGTTTTGTCAGTGTAAGAATAACTTCCAACTCCTCATCAGAAGATTTTTTTAAAAGTCTTACTTTTCTAAATGTGGTAAAGTGGGGGAGAAGGGATTCTTTGATCAGACAGTCTTTGAGTTACCTTGTACTGGAAGTTTTATTGCCTGAGAAATACTATTTCTATTAAATAGTATTCTATTAAATACTATTAAATAAATTAGCATTTTAAAGTTAGCCTATAATATATTACCAAAAGTTATAATAAAAGAATATAATAAATGTATTATATTTATTTATATATTTATAATAAATATTATGTTTATTTATAATAAATATATCATCTCTTATGTCTCCTGCATTGGTAAATGGGTTCTTTATCACTAGCACCACCTGGGAAGCCCCATCATAAAGTAAATCATTAAAAGAATTTACAGACTATTCATTTAGATCAGTATAAAGTGAACAAAAATAACTTTTATCTCAAGAATAATTCTCTTGTCCCTAAACTTTTCCCAGGATGAGAGGTAAAGATTATCACTGAAGAGCATAGGATTTTTAGAGTCAGCAGTTGGCTTAAATCCTGTATTCTTCCCTTACTAACTACACATTTGACTGAGTTATAGGACCTTCCTGTGTCCCTGTTTCTGCATTAGAAATATAGAAATAATAACATTCTATTTCTGACAGGCTATAGTAAAGATCAAATTAGATAATATATGTAAAATGCACTTAGTACAATCCTTGGCAAATGATAAGGACCTATTATTTTTTATTAGAATTACATTTTCTCAGAATGTTTAAAATAAACTAGTCTTTTAAAGTTCAGACACTGAAAGTTGACTTCTAACCTCAACACCTTTTATTCTAGAACTCTTTCCTTTGCCATCCTGTTGTATAAGGAGTGTCTGAGGTCTATTAGCTGACTCTGCTATTAATAATCAGGACCTGTTCAGCATGCTTTTCCAGGAAAATCAAATTTAATTTTCCTTCATTTCTACATACAAAATGATAGCTTGAATGCTTCCTTCAAACTAAAGTGACTTTTTAGTGTGAGTATGCATATATGTGTGTGTGTGTGTTTTGTTGTGATTGTTAAATTTTAGCTGGATAGACAGTCTTCTAAAAATGCTCTGTTACAATGCTCTATTACAATGGTAGATCTGATTTGTCTCAGTTAACTTTGCAATCATTATACAAGTTTTTTATCCATACCTTTTCCTTTCACTCTCCATTTTATTATCAAATAAAAACACTTCCTTGAGAAAAAACTTTCCTTGGCTAAACAGTGTTCTGCTCCTTCATCAACTAGGTCCCCTGACATTGGTCTGCAACCTTGATATTTTGGAAATTCTTTCAGAAGCAACTGAAGAAATGGAAGTATCATCCTTGCTTTCAATAAGGCCATGATCTACACTTAAGGTAACAACACTGACACAGACAAGATAACTAACTCACTGCATATCTATGATAATTCTGCTTATAGACTAATTATGCTCACTAATATATTTGTCATCTTTCTGGGGCATGTGTTTCTACATACCCAGATGAGGGCTGTGGGTAGAAATACTCCTCAGATAAGTCACATGACTGTTACACTTATATAATGTATTCATGTTTATTCGGCAAAAATATTTATTAAGCCTTCCCAGGTGGCTCAGAGGTAAAGACTATGCTTGCCAAGGCTGGAGATGCAGGTTTGATACTTAGGTGAGAAGATCCCCTGAGAGGGCATGACAACCCACTCCAGTGTTCTTGCCTGGGAAATCCCATGGACAGAGGAGCCTGGTAGGCTCCAGTCCTTGGGGTTGCAGAAGAGTCGGACACAACTTAGTGGCTAAGCAATAACAAAGGACTTGTCCGAGAAGGACCTTATAACAGCCACCTCTGCCTTCCCAATGTCTGGGTTGGGTTTCCCACCTGTAAGTTACAGCATTTGCCTTCAACACTCCATGGTAAATTCCACTTATGTATCTGTCTCTTTCACTAGACTTTAATGTCATGAAGGGGAGTTTCTATGCCTTTATGATCATTGTATTCCCAGCACCTAGCACAGGGCCCAGGATGTAGTAAGTTTCCAAAAATGCCTGATACATTATACTAAGTGATACCTTTGTATTTCCAAAAGTAGATTCTGGATCAGGTACTACTAGTAGATTAGAGTTAAGGTCAGCATTCATCTCAACTGCATCTAAAATGACCAAAAAATTCAAAATGATGGAATCTGGCTGCATATACCATATTTATGGCTTTGCAGTCTAAGTTCACTTTACTACTCTAAAGCTAATTCCTTGATTTTCAGCTGTGTTTTATTTTCACACTACATACTTCTGAATATGTATGCCCCTGCATGCTTCAATAATTTAAAGTGAGAGTGACACTTTATTTTTATGCACTTAAAAGAAATTATATTTTTCTTCCTTTCCTAAATCATAGTCGAGCTTTTCAAAGCTTTCATTGGAAGTCTCCGTTTTTGCTTATTTACCTTTTATAGTCTTGCCAGTGACTCAGGATGCCTATATTTTGTGTGACTGTGTCTGAGACACCTGTAAATGGCCCTCATGTTAACAATTATCTTAACATTTTATTTTCAGTTTATACCTTTATATTAATTTTGATGACCTTAGGTGACAAACAATGAAAATATTGGGGATTTCTGGAACAATCTCTATCTGCTTTAAAGTTTTCAAATGCTGATCTCCTTGAGGCGGGGGGAAAAAAAAATCACTCAGACATTTTGCCACTGCTGTCAAGAACCCCACCCACCTTCTTTTTAATCCCAGAGATGCCAAAGAGACAAGCAAAACTGGCTTGTTTTCTCTGGGTTTTGGCTGTGACTTTCGCCCTTGCTTTGTTTTATTGTAATCAGATACACTGGCATGAACGTTGAAGTAGATTCCAAGGAGTATATGCAGGGCTTTTTATTGGCATATCAAACAGGGAACCATTCAGGCCATACGTTAGCAAGCAGCCAAGTAATTAATAATAACACACGTGGAAGAAAATGAATGTTTTGGTTGAGAAGGAGAATGAGAAGTCAGACAAAGGCCTGGGCTTCATGTCCTTGCCCTCAGCAGCAGCAAAAATAATGTTATGAATAGCATTTAACTTGAATTTGCAGCAAACTGCTGCTTTGATCATAAACAATTGCCAGATGGTATATATTATCTTTCTTTTTCCTCCTTTCACAAAAGCGGCATTAATTGCAGAGCAGCCCAGGGCTCCACTCAGCTCATCAGTGTGATAACACTTCATGACCCTGATTAGCCGTCAGTCTACTCAATTAAAAAGATCATTTAGACATTCACCCAATCATTTGCCTATCGAGCCACCTGGGCCTCAACCAGGGGCTCCATTTTTAACATTCTCCTGCCCTCTCTCATCTTGCCTGGCTTTTTTACATATCTCCAAAAGACGTAATTGAATTAAATAAAGCGTCTCAGGGGCAGCTGCAACATCTGCTGTTTGTGGTATGTCAAGCCTTCAGCATTAAAAACAGTTACATATGCTCCAAATTAGCAGGTCGCCGAGATGAAACAGTCGATGATAGTGTTTTTGTGCCAGCGTGAGAAGCAGCTCACAGCTGTGTGCAATTTACAATTAAAGGCTTTATCAGAGCTCAATTGTACTAGTGAATCAAGTGGTGAGAGGTCAGTTAGTGAATTAGACCAATTAGAGCTTGTACAGTTAAATTATCTGTCTTATTACCTACTGATAAACAGCCTTGTCATATCTTTACTGGAAGGATGGAGCGGAATGAGTTTTATGAAGTGATAATGTGTGTACACCAGAGTGGAACTTTGTGGTTTGTGAATTTAAAATCTGTAGCCACCAAATGGCTTCATATAAACTTGGAAAAAGATATTTAACGCAGGAAACATGGAACTGATTAAAACACTTCAGATTAACTTGGTTATATCTATTTGTAAGTTCATCTCCAAGGACAAGATTATAGCAGATTCTGTACAAGGTTAGGGTTATATATACAAATAGATATATACAAGATTATATGGATCCCCAAATTTTAGCATTGAACATCTTTTTTTTTTTTCTTTTTTTTCTTAGTTCTAAGTATGAACTTCATTGAAAAAACAAAACTGTGGCTGGAACATGAAATAACCAAGCATTTCAAAGCAATCCCTGAAGAGCAGATAGTTTCATGGGTGTAATAATATTGCTTTTCGAAACACAAATTCATCAATCATCTTCATAATCAGAAAAAGAATGGGTAGTTCAGAAGTTACAAACCTTACAAATAGGACAAGCCACACCCATTTTATGTTTCTGTATAATAAGGATGGGAATCAGTGAATAAAAGATTGTGTTTAAATGTTCTATGGTAAAGTTATTGGTGATTATTTGTATTATGACTTTTTATTTAGACAATCTCACATGGCAGATAGTAGGAAGTTTTTGCTAATACAAGTGTATTTGACAATGAGATCACTGACCTCAATAAGACTAAAAAAGCAAGACCCAGAATTCTTCTTGAATCAATGATCAGAAAGTAGTCTGGAGAGTAGCATCTTAAATAACACATATTTATGTCTCTTAGCCTACTGTTTCCTAGAATAAATAAGGATTTAAATTTTTAATATTGGAAAAAAATTCATGAGCAACATTTTAAACAGTGTTTGTGAATTGATTCACTCTTTTCCTAATAACTTTTAAAAATTCTATGATTTAGTTTATTAAAATTTTAGTTTTATTAAAGGTATGAAAACAATTATATTCCTCAAAAAAAATAATGTAATCTTTAGCTTTATAGCATATTTCTGTTTGGGAACAAAATATACTAAATCCAATATTAAGCATATAATGAACGTATTATATACATGAGCCAAAAATGTATCATTTTTTAAAGAAAACTATTCCAAAGTTTAGTTAATAATTAAGAACCAATATCCTATTTATGAAATACATGTATAGAGAAGTATGATCAAATCTTTCCTCTGAGAAGGCACAACCTTATAAAAATATTAACTTATCTCAGGTAAATCTATGAATATTTGCAAAACCAGTTAAAATAATCATAGTTTTACTGAAATGTAGTAGGATAACTTTAAGATTTAGTTGAAATATACAAACAGCATCAAATAAATTTTGAAAAGAGAAACTAGAAAATGGCATATTCTAATAGTTATCTGAATGAAAATAATACATACCCAGCATAGGCAGAGATACAGCCAAAGAAAAATTTTTAAAGTACAAAATCAGATACAATTTAAAGATTTTATTATAAGAAAATGTGTTTTTTTCAAATTCATGGGGAAATATAATTTTCATATGGTATTAAAACAATGACAATTTTAAAAACAAAGTTAAATCGTATTTACACCAAATATGATTTATCATACTTATATGGTACATATACTAAAAGACTTTTAGGAAGATAAAAATTTAAATATTGAACATTTTAAAAGAAATAATCAACTCACTAGAAGGAAGTATAGAAGACTTTAAGTATCTTGGGTTAGATTACAGTGGTGGTCTCCAACCTTTGTGGCATCAGGGGCTGGTTTTGTGGAAGACAATGTTTCTACAGACTAGTGGGGGGGATGGTTTGGGGATTATTCAACTGCATTAGATCCTGGAGGTTGGGGACTTTTAGGTTATGTTAGAGAGTGTCTTTCCAAGTGACAGTAAAGACAGACAGAAGTTGATTTGGTGGCACAAAATATACTCATGTTTTCACTCAAAAAATTTTGACTATGTATCAAAGCAAAGAGAATGGGAAGCTATATTAAAAAGCAGGCGACTTTTCAATATCATTAACACACAGATATGCACTGTAAATCACATAAATTTAGTATTGAAAAATAAGGTCAGGGAAAGAAAAAATTAATTTAAAATAAAAACATATGTAAACACACAAAAATAAGTGTGTAAAATATTCTCATTAATAGTCATAGAAACATATATTAGAACAAAGAATAGGTATCACATTTTAGTTAATATGACACTCATCATCAGGTTTTACCATAATTCATCTTCTGAATTATCAGAGAAGGTTTAGCAATACAGAACATAAACAGGAGGAAAATTTGTAGTAAAACTGAAAAAGGATAGCTAATTTTTATTGAAAATGGTATAAAGTACATGGCATGTATTTAAAAAATAATGAGCTAATAATAGTCAGTCTGTGAACCAAGAACTTCCAGATGTACAAGCTGGATTTAGAAAAGGCAGAGGAACAAGAGATCCAATTGCCAACATCCGTTGGATCATAGAAAAAGCTAGAGAATTCCAGAAAATCATCTACTTCTGCTTCACTGACTATTGCTAAAGCTTTTGACTGTGTAGAGCACAACAAACTATGGAAAATTATTAAAGAGATGGGCATACCAGACCACCTGACCTGCCTCCTGAGAAACTTGTATGCAGGTCAGGAAGCAACAGTTAGAAGTGGACATGGAACAACAGACAGGTTCCAAATTGGGAAAGGAGTGCATCAAGCCTGTATATTGTCACCCTGCTTATTTAACTTATATGCAGAGTACATCATGAGAAATGCTGGGCTGGAAGAAGCACAGGCTGGGATCAAGATGGTGGGGAGGAATATCAATAAACTCAGATATGCAGATGACACCACCCTTATGGCAGAAAGCAAAGAGGAATTAAACAGTCTGTTGATAAAGTTTAAAGAAGAGAGTGAAAAAGCTGGCTTAAAACTCAACATTCAAAAAACTAAGATCATGGCATCCAGTCCCATCACTTCATGGGAAGTAGATGGAGAAACAATGAAAACAGTGACAGACTTTTTCGGGGAGCTCCAAAATCACTGTAGATGGTGACTGCAGCCATGAAATTAAAAGACACTTGCTCCTTGGAAGACAAGCTATAACAAACCTAGACAGCATATTAAAAAACAGAGACATTACTTTGCCTACAAAGGTCCATATAGTCAAAGCTGTGATTTTTCCAGTAGTCATGTACAGATGTGAGGACTGGACAATAAAGAAGACTGAGCACCAAAGAATTGATGCCTATGAACTGTGGTGCTGGAGAAGACTCTTGAGAATCCGTTGGACTGCAAGGAGATCAAACCAATCAGTCCTAAAGGAAATCAACCCTGAATAGTATTGGAAGGACTGGTTCTGAAGATGAAGCTCCAATACTTTGGTCACCTGATGGGAAGAACCAACTCACTGGAAAAGACCCTGATGCTGGGAAAGATTGAAGGCAGAAGGAGAAGGGGATGACAGAGGACGAGATGGCTGGATGGCATCACTGACTCAATGGACGTGAGTTTGAACAAACCCCGAGAGATGGTGAAGGACAGGGAAGTCTGGTGTGCTGCAGTTCATGGGGTCGCAAAAAGTCAGATGTGACTGAGTGACCGAACAACAACAAGTCTCCATATTTTCTTATTTTAAAAATAGAAAACCAAGGCTCTGAAAGGTTAAATGGTAACTTGCCTAAGATTACACAAGTAGCATGTATACGTGTGTATGACAATGATGTGTGCTCAGTTGCTGCTGCTGCTGCTAAGTCACTTCAGTCGTGTCCAACTCTATGCGACCCCATAGATGGCAGCCCACCAGGCTCCCCCATCCCTGGGATTCTCCAGGCCAGAATACTGGAGTGGGTTGCCATTTCCTTCTCCAAGGCATGAAAGTGAAAAGTGAAAGTGAAGTCGCTCAGTCATGTCCGACTCTTAGCAACCCTATGGACAGCAGCCCACCAGGCTCCTCTGTCCACAGGACTCTCCAGGCAAGAATACCAGAGTGGTTGCCATTTCCTTCTCCACTCAGTTGCTCAGTTGTGTCCAGCTCTTTAGACCCATGGACTGTAGCCCACCAGGCTTCTCTGTCTTTGTGATTTCCCAAGCAAGAACACTGGAGTTGGTTGCCATTTCCTTCTCCTGGGATCTTCTCCACCCAGGATTCAAACCCACATCTCCTGTGTCTCCTACAATGTAGGCGGATTCTCTTCTGCTGAGCTATAGGGGAAGCTCTGTGTATGTGTATAGGGGTTTTGTTTTCTATGTATGTATGTATTTTTCTTGTTTAGGCAAGGGAGATAGTTCTCAGTTCACAGTGCAAAGCAATCTCTGCCTGTGTTTCAAGAACTGTTCCACACTGGTGATTTGGGTTATGCCACATGTGCTACTTATTACTTTGCTAAAAAATAAGTAAATAAAGAGGAGAGAGATGTGTTTGCAAAATACTCTTTTTAGGATAGCAGACAACTACCTAGTTGAAATTTCTGAGTTTCCTTCCAGTGTCTATATTACTTCCGTGAAGAACTTTGAGAACTAGACACTGTATTAGAAAGATAAAAGCTTCAATAAACACAGTGTAGTGAATTACTCAAGAAGCAAATCAGTGTTCATGGAATGATATTTTTGGGCTTATTGTCCTATTTGTCATAAATTTTTAGAAGTCATTGTTCTGAACCATTTTGATAATTTGACTTGAACCAGTAAATTATTTGAAATTAGATTGGTTTTTTTTTTTTTTAGATTGGTTTTTTTATCATTAGTTTTGCCTCCAAACTCTTTTCCGGCTTGGATAAATTCATTTGCTTCTTGGCCTTACAAGATCAAAGATTCATACTGCACATAAAAAATTAATCCTTGGTCCATTATTATTTGCAGTTTGTGTTAATAATGTATTAGATGGGCTTATTGCATAGATACAGATGTATAGATGGACATGCTTTGGGTTAGGCTGGTCAGATGTACTTCTGAGATCACTCTTATTCCAAACCAAATCTAATGCTTATTGGTTTAACGGTTTAAGAAATATGACTCAGTTCATAAAAGAGGTTTATTCAAAGTGTACTTATCAAAACATTCTCCTTGTAGAGACTATATTTCTGATATTGATCAAACCATCTTCCCCTGGTATACAAATGATTAATTCACTATTAAATCTTATGAGATGAGTAAGCCACAGGACAAGTTTTTAAAAACTATCTAAGTACAAATACAATTACATAAAAAATACATAAAACCCTCATATACATCTTCCTATCATTATGATTATTTTTATAGTATATAAAATAAATATATCATTCAGATCAAAAATGTACCCAAAGAATTCTAACCAAGGTTACATTTAGTATATCTATCATATATAAAAATATTTCAAAATTTTCAAGGAAATATTAATTTTTTATTCCAAAGAATAAAGCCATAGATTAAAAATAAATAAGCAAAATAAAAGTGCAAGGAAATTTTTAAGGTCTTTAATGATAAACTTCTTACCCCTAAAAATTATTTTTAATAGTAAAGCACATGTAAAGAAGTAATTCACTTTTTCTGAGTTATTTTATAATTTGATCAACCTAAAACACATGATTGTAAAATTATATTTTCATTTAAATGTGTCTGATAATCACATTTTAGAATTATAAAATGCATAAATGAAAAAAAAATGCAAGCACTATTAGAACAAGTTCAAACCATTGGTGATATCTCTCTGCTCCATTCTAGGCTTATGAGCATTATGGGAAAAGTCATATATCTATGAGGATTAGTTCATCTCCATACTTATTATCTCTGGGAGCCCTCCACTATAACACAGCAGTCCCAGCCTCTCTCTGTTCCCTAGTGAAGCTTTCTTCTTCCTTCCACATGGGCTATTTCAAGCATACTAACTTCTCCCACCAGGGTTTCCCTGGTGGCTCAGATGCTAAAGAATCTTCCTGCAATGAGAGAGACCCAGATTCAATCCCTGGGTTGGGAAGATCTCCTGGAGAAGGGAATGTTTACCTACTCCAGTGTTCTTGCCTGGAAAATTCCTCAGACAGAGGAGCCTGGTAGGCTGCAGTCCATCAGATCGCAAGACCCAGACGTGACTGAGTGACTCACACATTCACCTTCACCCACAGTGCTCAAGGCCGCTAAACCCAATCTGCTCTCACAGTTCCATCAATGAGATTTTGTCTCTCACCTCCAGAAATTTACTCATGGTTTGTTTCTTATCATAGAATCCTCTCTCTCTGTATATAGCCTTGAACTTTAAATTAGTTCAAGCTAGAAAGTCTTCAGTTCACTCACTCATTCAACAACTCATCCTTAAGCAACTAAAATATGCTAGATATAGTAGTTTGGGGTCATATAATAGTGATCAAAGTATTCACAGTCTCTGCTTTCAATGACTTTTTTTCATTCCTCTTAAAGAATAGAGTACTGTCCATCCATATTTGCCAATATTGAGTTTTCTGGAAATACTAGCTTATAAAGTCTGTGCTGACTGTATAAGTCTTTGGTGGGGAACTCAACTCACTAGTAACCAACAGAATAGTAGGAGGCAGTTATGCCTTTGAATCTTAGTCCCTCCTTGTTGTCTCCCACTTTTCCAACTATGACCACATGTTCTTTCTACTCCTTTTGCTCGAAATTAAGAACCTCTTCTCCTGTGCAGCTATGTCATGGCAACAGTTGCTAGAATACAACATTATAAGTGGATGCATACGGAATTTCCAAAGTGGAGGGCTTTCTGATTCTCCCACTGATCACAGCTACTGTGTAGCGGCCTTTTGGAACTGACCTGAGATTACCAGTCAAGGGCTCATCTGCCACAGAACTCTCCTTAGAACTTTATGCTTCAGTACCTTGGAGGCTTTTAATTTCCTGGCATCACACATTTGACACAACAAGGCATCTAATCATATTCTCTGCACATCCTATAATACCCTTTTCCTTCTTTGTTGATTTATGCCTCAAGACTAATGTATTCAGGGATGTTAAGTTCAACTCCAGCCTTGTGTATTTTCCATAGCCACTCTTTCAGGATGTCTTTTGTGAACCTTCCAGTGCAGGCCTATTGTTCCTTGGAGGAGCCAAATATTGTATGCTAATATTCACTGTACTATAGTTAAATGGCCCCTTTTGAAAGACTCCTCCAGGGCAAGGACATGGCATTATTTACCCCTGTATCCTCAAGGCCTAGCACAGTGGACACTTAAGAGATCTATGGTGAACTGAAATTGCCTTACATAACTAGAGCCAGCTTCACTGAGTTTTGACCACATAATAATGGGGTGGGTTTCTCTAATACATATACTGTGTATTTCTGTATCACATGGAGAGTTAATACTTCACAAAGTAAGTTTATGTCAGAATTTGAAATTACTCCCTTGATCAGATAATGTGTTAACTTTGTGTAATCTATAAGTACGAACCCATTTCCTGGCGGGACTACAGATTTTCCAAATGTAACTAAACCATTATCCTTTATCTAGACTATTGAATTTCTTATCCATCTCCTCACTCTGAGACAATACCAAAAAGATGTCTTCTTCAGCAGATTTGCAGCAATTCTTACTGTGGTCACACCTGCTTTTCCCAGGAAGAGTGGTATATTTGCTGAATCAGTCAGCTTTCACTGTACTCTCAGCCCTGAGTAACTTAATTGTTACAGTGTTCTACGGCTCTTTTACGGCAAGGTTGCCAACTTTTTCTGGTTTTCAAGGACACAAGTTTAAGAGAAACAGTAGGCCTCTGTTTATCTCAATATACTCCATTGTTTTGCACCATGGAATATGAAGGTATAATTTCAGATGTTTGACAAATCTAAATGGCATATTAGAAATATAGGATTACCAATGAATCCCTCTGTTTCAGGCAAAGAATAAATTTATTGAGGAATCTATGAATTTCATAGCCAACTGGAAGGTTAACAAATATTTCCTCTGTCATTAATTAGCCAAAATAACATATCTGGAATTTTTGTAGATTATGAAGCACCAACTCTATGAAAATTAACTTATATTACTTTGTGTAGTTACAGTCCAATGTCCTGTTAAGATTTCCATTGATATGTTAAAATTCCAATGTGATCCAATATGACTTCAAAAATCACTACTTATCATTGGTCATTCCTTTAAAACAAAAAACTACTTTTGATTATTAAACTTAAGTCAGGATTTACTCTGATCAGTGAATAATTTCCTGCCTTCACAGAACTTGCATTCTAGCATGGAAGTGAGATTAAATGCAACCATATACTTTAAAAAAATTATGCTAATACAATGGCAAGTGGTGTGAAAAGAACACTGTTCAAGTGGACAAAGAATGACTATGAAGGAGGGTGGTCAAAGCGGCTCCGTTTAAGCAGATGAGGTTTGAACATAGACGTGAATGTGTTGTTTATGCGCCGCTCAGTCGTGTCCTACTGTTTTGAAAACCTGTGGACTGGCGTCCTCCAGGCTGCTCTATCCCTGAGATTTCCCAGGCAAGCTTACTGGAATGGGTTGTCATTCCCTTTTCCAGGGGATCTTCCAGACCTAGGGATCAAACCCATGTCTCCTGCATTGCAGGCAGATTCTTCATCACTGAGCCACCAGGGAAGCCCGAGATGTGAATAGTAGCCAACAATTAGAATATTTTAGTAAAACAAACTCAGGCAGAGGAAAATAGCAAATGGGAAGTCCCTGAGGATGTAATGGGCTTGGTCTGTGAAAGGAACAGGAAAGAGGCCAGTGTGGCTAAAGTGTGGGTGTAAAGGGGAGGATTATAACCAAGGTTAGAGAGCAGGAGAAAGATCTCATAGGAGGTGGTGAGCAATGGGAAGAAGTGTAGGGACTTATTGAAGTAAAATAAAAAAACAGTTGGAGAACTTTAAGTGAAGCTGTGCTGTGATGTGGTTTGTGTTTTAAGAGATAACTTTGGTGACTATACGTACAGAAAAGGGCTCTAGCTGAAAGAAGGATCCCAGGAAGGAGGCTATTCCAGTAGTTGGACAGTGATGAGAGGCCTCAGAATAGGGCAGCAGTGACTTAGGTGGTGAGAAGTCAGGATTCAAATTTTAGGTAACCATGTGGCTTTCTGATAGCATGCGGTACTGAAAATAAGGAGTAAATGTATACACGTATGCTTTTAGAACTGAGAAACTTGATCAATATTAATGATGGGAGAGACTAAAGGGAAAAATGATTTAGGAATGATGGGAGGCAGGTCTGCTATTTTGCCTTTGAGCTTGTAAAATAATCATAACTATTGCCTTGAGTTCAAAGGTTCATAAGACATCATCAGAAAGAAACTCATTTTCCCACAATAACTTGCAGCAAATATCTACCGGTTCAAACACACTCCAAGTTGGTTTTTTTTTTTCCCACTGTTTGTCAGAGGTTTTTAAAACTTTGCTAGTCACTCTCAGACTTAAAAGCAAATTCTCTGAGTACTTCACACACACACACACACAAGCACACTACAGGATAATATTCAAAACACTAAACTTCCTTCAAACTCACAGCTTCTTGTTCCACCATGTCAACCCAGCAGTGAGAGGATGAATGTGTGGCTGCATTCTCTCTCTCCATCATTCACTCCTCTCCACCCTGGAGCAGTTGTGTTTTCTGACATAGTCAAGATTACAGAGAAGCTGGTATAGCCTCCATCAGCTCTTAAACATAATTTTCTCAAGGGCCAGCCAACATCCAGCAAACCTCCTGACCCCTTTGACATCACTTCATGTAAATCATTTATGAGAACACGTTATTAGGCGACTTAAAACTGCTTCTTGGATACTTGTTTTGTCATTATCACATGGTTATTCAGCACCTTGCTTTGCAATGAAGGAGTAGTTGGTGCATATTTTGGGGGGAGTTCAACAAAACCAAAACTGAAAGAGTCTTATTTTAACATCCTGTTTTGCCTTCCCTAACGGCTCAGCAGGTAAAGAACCTGCCTGCAATGCAGGAGAGACAGGAGATGTGGGCTCGATCCCTAAGTCAGGCAGATGCCCTGGAGAAGGAAATGACTACACACTCCAGTATTCTTGCCTGGAGAAGCCCATGGTCAGAGGAGCCTGGCAGGCTACAGTCCACAGGGTGGCTCAGTCATGTCCAACTCTTTGCACGCCTAGTAGGCCCTCAAGTTTGATATATGAACAAACAGAAGAGAGAAGTAAATGTGAGTTTTCTCTTGTTGTAACTATTCTCACACTTTTCCCAGTGCCTTTCTTCATCAAGCCTCACAACACAAACAGCTGTGAAACAAGAGATTAAGTGTCAGGACGCACGAGTGCTATTCTGGTTTCACCATTTCCTAGGAGGACTGTGAATTTGAACAGATTGTTTGACATTTCTGATCCAGTTTCCTTGCTGGTACTCTGGGCCAATAAGCCCTGCCTTCCTCAAAACCTTGTTCAGATCAAACAAGATTAAGTGTGTGAAAGCACTTTATAAATATGAATTATTAATCAAGTATAAGCATGCTAAGTTTTTGGTTTCTTTCGTTCAAACAGAAACTTGGTGTAAAAAGTAGCCTTGCTCTTCTCTTTTCCCGTAAGTATGATTATGTTTCATACTTTCACCTAGACTGGTAGCTGGCAGCTATTTCTTTATGGAATTCTCTAATCATGACCCTCACTATCACTTTCTTATTAGATCATTGAAATGCCACTGACAATCATTCAAACAATTTAAATATTTTAGCAAAGGAATTGTTGTTTTTAATATATTATCATATCTAAATATTTGATCTACCACAAATGAGAAAGGTACCATTCTACCCTCAAAGGGCACAGTAAATGTTCAATTGATTGTTACTATCTTCAAATGTTCAAATTCCATGATTTAATTACCTGATGAGTTTGGTGTATCTTAGAAACTGAATACCTGCAAAATGAAATATATAACTGCACATATCTTAAGAGGTCTAGTTATATAAATTTCCTACTATAAATTTGATGAGCACATTAATTTTAAGTTAATATGCTCAGTTTTGTTCAAGAACCCCCATGAGAGATCTATAAATCCTAGTTTAAAACCACTGGCCAAGAGTTTTCAATTGAGTCTCCCTTTCTAGCTTTAAAATCTGGTTTGTGTATATTTGTTTTTGTGTTTTTTTTTTTTTTAACTTTCTTGTTTCTAGATTTCTTAAGACCATCTAGAGATAGTTTGACCTTTCACTTGACTGTTTTGTCAGGGCAGAATTTTCATATGACCAAAGTTTACACAGTACTTCTAAAGAATCTACCTAAATGTAGTTCTCAACAGTCTCCTTAAATACAAGACCCCAAGATACTACTGAATTAATACATTCAGATTTGTTTACAAAGTTAACATTTTATAAATTTAATATTCATATTTTCTAACTACTTATACATATTATTGGCTTCAAAGCAGATAACACATAAAACCACAACTGATATTCTTATGTAAGATTTTACTTACGGGTATTTTTTTCTCTGACTCAGGGCCTCCACTCTCTCATAATCTCTTAAAGTACCTACTTTTTGTCCACACAGATCATTAAAGAGACTGAATTTATTGATCAAAAGTTCTTTCATTTTCTGTTGTTAATTTTGTTTCTACTTGCTTTGGTAAAATGAAAAATCTTGTTCTACTTTTTAAAGGTATTTTCAAGATTGTATGCTAATAGGAAATAAAAATAGGAATAGTTCATGTTGTCTTTACAAGCAATGATTTAAATGAATGTCAAAGTTATATACCTTTTTGTTGTTTCATTTTTATAGCATAAATACCATTAATTTTCCTAACAATGTAAAATATATTAAAAATAAAATGATTTTTCCTTTGAATAAATTCCTGTCCTCACTCAAGAGGCAACCATACTCAAGATATATTTTTTCAATGATAGAATACTTTGTGATTTTTTTTAACATTATGCATAAGATTCATGACATTGTATATACAGATCACTCTATCCTTTTTACTGATACAGAGACTTCTACGACAAATCCATATAAAAATACATTTTACTACTATCATATATATGGTCATTTAAATGGATACATTTTCTCATTAAATAATTTTGCACTGACCATCCAAAGTATTTGGGGTTACTGTTGCATATTAGTTTAAGAGACATCTTTAAAAGTAGAATTAATTGATCAGAGTAATTAAAATTTAAACATTAGAATATTCAACCAAAAACTTTTCTAAAAACATTTCACCATTTTTTGATTTCCTGCTATATGAAGAATCTTATTTCCCTGAATTCTTCATAATACTGAGAGTATAAGTTTCTTAATCTTTTCTCCCATGTGAAAAATAACTAATTGCTTTTATTATTCTTTTTTTTCATTTATTTTATTAGTTGGAGGCTAATTACTTTACAATATTGAAGTGGGTTTCGTCATACATTGACATGAATCAGCCATGGAGTTACATGTTGCTTTTAATTTGCATTTCTTCCATTGCTAGTGAGATTGAGCATAATTTAAATGTTTCTCAAAATTTTTCTCCATCTTCCTTTATGTCCTTTGCCTTCTTGCCTATATAGTTGTCTTTTTTTAAATTGCTCTTAACAGCTCTTTAAGTATTTTGTTTATTTTTTGTTGTTTTACCCCAATATTTCATTGACTTTTACATTTTAATGATAGGATTTTAAAAATATTTTTGATCATTTATGTTTTTATGCAGGTTTGTTTATTTTGTCTCATAAGCATACATTTGTCAATTTTCTTCTAAATCAAAATATCTTCCTCACTGCAAAAGAAAGAGAAAATTCTTATATTTTCTCTGAATGTTTTAAAGGCTATTTTTAAATAATTTAAAACTATTTAAGAAATGTGTCTGCAAGGAGATCCAACCACTCCATTCTAAAGAAATCAATCCTGAATATTCATTTGAAGAACTTATGCTAAAGCTGAAGCTCCAATACTTTGGCCACCTGATGTGAAGAACTGACTCATTTGAAAAGACCCTGATGCTGGGAAAGATTGAAGGCGGGAGGAGAAGGGGACCACAGAGGATGGGATGGTTGTATGGCATCACCAAATCAATGGATATAGTTTGAGTAAGCTCCGGGAGTTGGTGATGGACAGGGAGGCCTGGTGTGCTGCAGTCCATGGGGTTGCAAAGTCAGACACGACTGAGTGACTGAACTGAACTAAACTGAAGAAATGTGTAGGAAATCTTTGTTCATGACATGAGGTTGTCGATTCATATAGCTGTCAAGTTACTTTAGGCTACTTGTTGAATAATCCATTCATGCAGCTTCCCTGGTGGCTCAGATGGTAAAGAATCTGCCTGCAAAGCAGGAGACCTGGTTTTGATCCCTGGGTGGGGAAAATCCCCCAGAGAAGGACATGGCAACCCACTCCAGTATACTTGCCTGGAGAATCCATGGACAGAGGAACCTGGTGGGCTACAGTCCATGGAGTCACAAAAACTTGGACATGACTGAAGCAGCAGCAGCGGCAGCACTCTCAATTATAAAGTCAAATTTATCAAAAACTAAATTTACCCTATACAAAGAGAAATGAGTTTCCGTACACCTCATTTATCTTTGACCTAATATTTTTAGCTGTATCTAAACTACACATTTTAATTGCTATTTCTGAGAAATATTTTTGACATGTTTGCTATCTGGTGGGATAATATATGCTTCTCTTACAAATCTATACTTTTACATTACTGGGGACTTTCTCCTTCTATCAAATTTAGAATTAGCTTTTAAATTTCTTTTTTTGTTTTTTTCATTAATTTTTATTAGTTGGAGGCTAATTACTTTACAATATTGTAGTGGTTTTTGTCATACACTGACATGAATCAGCCATGGATTTACATGTATTCCCCATCCCGATCCCTCCTCCCACCTCCTTCTCCACCCGATTCCTCTGGGTCTTCCCAGTGCACCAGGCCCGAGCACTTGTCTCATGCATCCAGCCTGGGCTGGTGATCTGTTTCACCCTAGATAATATACATGTTTCGATGCTGTTCTCTCGAAACATCCCACCCTCGCCTTATCCCACAGAGTCCAAAATTTTTAAATTTCTTATAAAATCCTCCATACTTGTATTAATGCAGATGTTGTATATTTCTTATTAGATTTACCTCTAGACATTGCATGGTTTTTATTAAGAATCCTATGCATCACGCAGGCTCAGCAGCTTCAGTTGTGTTTGTCCTGTCAGACTCTGTGTGACCCTGTGGACTGTAGCCTGCCAGTTTCCTCTGTCCATGGGGTTCTCCAGGCAAGAATACTGGAGTGAGTTTCTGTGCTCTCCTCCAGGGGATCTTTCCAACCCAGGGGTCAATCCTGTGGCATCTCCTCCATCTTCTAAATTGCAGGTGAATTCTTTACCACTGAGCCACCTGGGAAGCTCAGGAAGACTATAGTTTTCATTAAATGATATTTTTTTGCTGTTTATCAGTGTTATAATAAAAAGCTATTTGTTTGAAATTTTTTGTATATAACCAAGTTATTGAATCATCTTAATAGTTTAAAAATTTTTTAGAGTTGATTGCCCCAGAAGATAATCATATTGTCTGCAAAGTGATAACAGTGCTGCCCTTTCCAGTATTTTTCATGTTTCGTTAACTTTGGCAAGCGTCTGCTATATGATGTGAAACAGTAACAGCAGTCTTGATTGTATATTTAATAGGAATTATTTTAATACTTTAATCATTTAGCATGTTATCTAATCTATGTGCTACTAGATATTCTTTATTCAGGAAGTAATTTTCTAAAACTTTCTAACTTCCTAAGGCCTTATATTTCATTTCATTGCTGAATTAATAATTATTTTTTAACTGTTAAAATTATCATGTTTTTTCCTTAAATATTTTAATTTAATGTATTTAATTTAATATATTTAATTTAATTGTATTTTATGTTTCCTTACTTGTGCTAAATTCAGTTATATGAATGATACTTGTGAATATTAGAATTATTATTCTAATAATGCAAGCTATACTTACTCTTTCTTACTTACTTTCTTGCTTTTTCTGTAAATCACTGGTTTGCATTTGGTAATACTTTATTTAGAACTTTGCCTTTATATTTAGATGCAGGATTAGAAAGAAACTAATGTATTTTTTTAATGAGAGTTCCACTAAGTGGATAAACATGAAAGTATTTTATTTTTCTATGTTCTAGATATTTACACAGAAATTTTAAATTTCTTGATGTGTTTCTATAAACAATTTCTATAAAGAATATGTAACATTTTCTTTTTCTTTAGGATTTTAAAAAAATTATTCAACTAACCATTAACACATTTATTATAATATTTATTATATTTTATTAAATTATAAATAATAAATTTATTTGTTAAATTTATTATATTTTCTCTAACAGTTTAGATAATATTTTGCAGCATAATCCATATCAGACACTTAAATGTATGCACATAAAATTATATATTGAATATTCTGATAATGTAGACATCTCTACAGTTTTGTCTTCTTACCTTTTATCTCTGCTCTCTTGTTCAAATTGCAAGAACTACGTTAATTTTGTCATCTTAAAAACATGTTTTGTTTTTTAACTTTCCCTGAATTCATTTTATTATTTTTATTAACAATTATATGCTCATTTATTTATTTTATACCTTATTCCTCATACAATATATATTTTGAATAAAAATTTTACTGAGTATACATATGTTTGCATCTCACAATTTTCAAATTATAACATACTCATTTTCTATATTACTTAAGATTTTAATTTTAATATTATACTAAATCTGAGTTTTATAAATGGGTTTCAATTTCTTCAAGTGGACAGTTTTAGATTTTTGCTTTCTAATCCTTAAAAATAATTTTTAAATTGAATCTGTCAAATAATGTGATATATTTTTCTGAAATTTTAAATCTATTGAAATTCTTTTTTCATAATGCACAGTCTGCTTTAGTGACTCTTCCATTTATATTTGATTACAGAATATTAAACATAAAGTTCTCATTTTTCATTCTCTTTCTCTCTGACATATAAACCATCACAAGTTTATCAATTGTGATGTCCAAATTATCAGTATTATTTTTCTTTTAGCCTTTTAATTTTTGTTTATTTATCTTTATTTTAGTTTTTGCTGGGGAATAGCATTTTTTTTAGTAGTAGTTCATTGTTGGTTATCTGTTTTAAACATAGCAGTGTGTACCTGTCAATCCCAAGCTCCCAATCTGGCCTTTTTAATTTGTCCATTGCTGACAGGAATGTGACAAAAGAATGTCACTGAGTTTTTGTCTTTTTAAAATTAACTTTTATCAGATTTTTACTCATATAATTCAAAATGTTATTAGATACCTTAAAGATTCTTATCCTTACATATTCTTATTGAACTACTTTTACCAAAATAAAGAAAATACACACGAAATATTTTTCTTCAGTTTTTACAGTATGTTTAATTGAAGAGCTACTCTTTTTAAAAGTATAATATGTGATACTTTAGTCAGAATAATCATGTCTTTTCTTAATTCTTGAAAATTCTCTGCCACTTTTCTATTGAAAATTGCATCTTTATTTAGCCTACTCTTTTCTTCTGACACTTTTATTAAAATTGTAAAGCAATTATTCTCCAATTAAAAATAAATTAAAAAAAAGAAATTGCAGCAGGTTAAAAAAGAGTCATTTTATACCCCTCTCTTCTCTTAACTAGACCCCTAATTAAGTTGAATTATTGGGTCATATCCTTCATGAACCCCTCTAAAATCTTTTGTCAGCTTTATTGAGTTGTAATTGACAAATAGAATTGAAAGATACTTTAACAAATGCATCAAAACATTTTATTTTATCTCTCATGACTAAAACAATTTTTCACGTATTTCATGTCACATATTTCTGCTCTGTATTTTATGCATTTCCTAAGATTTTTATTCTAGTTCACATGCTTTTTTCTCAACTCTAAGAGGAGTCTATCTAATCAGTGTTTTAAAATAACAATGACCATACTTCTAATTTCTAACATTCCGTTTTGCTCTTTTTCAAACTCACCTGTTCTTTTTTTCATGCTGCTTTTTACCACGATTTTTATTCTCTTTAACATACCTTTAAGGCTTTTAAGGAAAAAAATTAATAATCTTTTTCAATACTCTGTTTCTCCAGGATATATACTAACTTTTGTTGGATTTTCAGAATTTTTCTCATGGTGATAGAATTTATGACACAGTAATTTATTTCTGTAAACTCATCTGCAGCAGAGATTATGAATATCTGTATAGAAAGGAAGTATGCTTTGGTGTTGAAAGAAACATCTGTCTTTCAATAGTCTTAAACTGGTGTTTAGTTTAATATCCCAGCTGGACTGCCTTCCTTCTTTGGGTCAAGTTCATTTTCACCCCACACCCATGCATCACAGTTGTCTAGCTTGAAAACAATATTTCTCCTCATGCAAGGTGGAAGATACAGGCCAGTTTTCTTGGTTACTGAGAACAGTTCTAATCTGCGTCATAGAAAGTGCAGTCCCGGAGGTTTTTGGTCCATGACATTCCCCTTCAGGTCTAAAATTCCCAGAGGCTTCCAATATATCAGTTCTAGCTTGCCACTTTTGCTTTCATTATCGTCCTCAGTTCTTTCATATGAAAGTTGCTTATTGCTGTAAGCTCACAAAGCCATTTCTAAATTACTATATATTCTATCATTTTCCTATGGAGGGGAGCATTCAAGAGACATTTATGAGAGTCAACTAGCTTCTTTATTGCCAAACGTTTCTTACAAAGAGCATCCAGTAATCCTCAGAAATGTCCCATAATAAACCTGGATTATTGTAAGATAAACTCACAAATTTAAAGATTATTAACTAGTTTTCAAAAAATTTAACTTTATCCATGAGAGTTATTACTCTGTATTTTATTATGTACTTGATTTTTATCTGTTAATTATTAACTAACTCACATTGAATCAAAAATCACTGCAAACCTCCCTTCCATTTAATCTAGAAACATGTTTTCTAGTTCTGTGACACATTTGGGTTCACTTTTATTCTGTTTTTTAAGATTCAATTTTTAAAAATTAAAGATAAGTATTACAAATAGAAAAAAAATTGTATTTCCACAAGATTTGAAAAATATAAAAACCAAATGAACTATAACAAGCTTGGCTATAGCTCTCTTATTCAGAAACAGAAAATGCCTTTAGTCCAATTTCAGAGTTTTGAAACCTAATGTGTTCTGCAACTGTGGAATGTTGAAAGCTTACCATTCACAACTGTACTAACAAATTTTAGGATATATCCTTGGCTGTAGCATCTTATGATTAACTAAGTCTGAGGGCAAGAGCAGAATGTCTGTAAGAGAACCAACTCCTCTGCTTGAGACTGGATTCCATAAAGCCTTTACTTTGATTAGAACGATTTATGAGTGAAACTGAGAAAAGTTAGCGACCTCATGGACTGTAGCCTGCTAGGCTCCTCTGTCTATGGGGATTCTCCAGACAAGAAAGAATATCGGGGTGGGTTGCTGTGCCCTCCTCCAAGGGATCTTTCCAACCCAGGAATCAAACCCCTGTCTCTATGTTTCGTGCATTGGCAGGTGGGTGCTTTACACAAACGCCACCTGGGAAACCCAGATGCTATTTAAAGAATGGAAATAAACACATTCAACTTAAATAACCTGTGGTTCTAGTCACTAGAAAAGTCCTGAATGTTGATTTCCTATTTATGAAGTGTATATGTAAAAATGAAGGCAATTGTAAAAACCCCATTCTCCATAATATTTTCTGATTCTCTATATCAAATTACACCTACTTTTTAAGGACTCATTGAGTAACTTTTTTATTACTTTGTTATTGCATTCTCTATAGATTTATGTACATCTGTCTTCCCCTCTAGACGTCCTTGACAATAATGACTATATTTTGTTCACCTTTCCCTCTTTCGTAGCATCTTCCAATTGTATGAACTCAGTAAAAGCTCTTAATTGGATTAAAACACAATCTAATGTGGTTTCATAATGTAGCCTCATATTCTTTGAGGAACTGCAAAAACACTTCAAGCCATTTTCTAGGTTCTTGTGCAATATCCAGAGTTGAAACAAAAATCAGTAAATAATATCTGGCTTTTACCTCCTTGGAAAAATATGTATTTCAAAACAAGAGGAAACATAAAGCTCTTCAAAAAAATAATACATAGAAAATAATCAACATGCTTTGAAAATCCATATGCTCTCCCAGGAATCTATGTCACTATAGAGAGAATACTACATCTTTACCAATATCATCATGCAGGAAATTTACATTTTAATAAACTAAAGAAAACATACAAAAGTGGCCTTTTCTTCACAGATAAAATACTCAAACATATACACATATACTCACATACGCACAAACACACATAACTTCTTTATTCAACTTTAATTATCTTTTTTTGGCCATTGCTTCCCTTGTGGCTCAGCTGGTAAAGAATCTACCTGCAATGCAGGAGACCTGGGTTCAATTCCTGGATTGGGAAGATCCCTTGGAGAAGGGAAAGGCTACCCACTCCAGTATTCTGGCCTGGAGAATTTCATGGACAGTCCATGGGGTCACAAAGAGGTGGACACAACTGAACTTCTTTCACTTGGCCACTGCAGTTCTAAAAGGTAGAGTGACTCTCAGGATCAGGATGATTAAAAAGGAAGTCCTTGGTAATGTTCATCTTGTGGAAAAATACACCAGGTACATGAGGATGTTTTGTTTCATTTAAAGAGTTAGAAATAAACTTTTTACTCTCAGTATTCCAATACTCAATTTGATCCTTTCTAGATGAATGAGTTAAATATTATTAAAAATAAAATATCAGCCATTTATTTAGAAATCATATAAAACCCCAAATAACTAGTTATTTTCTAGTTCCTTAGGATTAGTAGAGTCTTGAGTCTTATTGATTTCCCCAAAGATGTTGGACACCCAAATATGACTCGTTCCAGGTGGCATTTTATACCTCAAATAAACTTTAATATAATTTGGAGATTCAAACTAAAGTTCAATTGAGCACCTAAGGTAATATAAAAATCAGATATATATTTTCACAGAAGTGAAGTAAAGTGAAGTGAAGTCGCTCAGTCATGTCCGACTCTTTGCGACCCCATGGACTGTAGCCCACCAGGCTCCTCAGTCCATGGAATTTTCCAGGCAAGAGTTCTGGAGTGGGTTGCCATTTCCTTCTCCAGGGGATCTTCCCAACCCAATGATCGAACCCGGGTTTCCCGCATTGCAGGCAGACGCGCTACCATCTGAGCCACCAGGGAAGCCCCTTTCACAGAAGAGAGAAGAAATAAAGAATTTTAAAATAATAAAGTTCTTAAAATGTAGTATCAGAAAAAAACTTTAAGTCTAAAAATGTTCTTTCAAAGTTCTAATAAAGCATATGAGACTATTTCATATACTGAACTTCATTTTGAAGTTTACCTCTTAGGAGATAACCAGAAATGGCAATGTTGAAATGACATAATTATTTATTCTAAGATAAATATATATCCCAGCTACATTTCTAACAATAGTATATCTAAATGAAGTAGTATGCCCCAAGCTATCCTGAAATATCAAATGTAGGCATCTTCTAATAGAAACTTCAAATTGAACAGAAGAATGAAGAACCTAATAAATCCAGCATACTTCTTGTTGTTCAGTCGCTCAGTCATGTCCGACTCTTTGCCTCCTGATGGACTGCAGCACACCAGGCTTCCCTGTCCTTCACTATCTTTTAGAGCTTGTTCAAACTCATGTCCATTGAGTCAGTGATGCCATCCAACCATCTCTTCCTCTGTCATCTCCTTCTCCTCTTGGTTTCAATCTTCCCAGAAGAAGGGTCTTTTCTAATGACTTGGCTCTTTGCATTAGGTGGCCAAAGTATTGGAGCTTCAGCATCAGTCCTTCCAATGACTATTCAGGGATGATTTCCTTTAGAATTGACTGATTAGATTTCCTTGAAGCCCAAGGGGCTCTCAAGAGTCTTCAACACCACAGTTCAAAAGCATCAGTTCCTCAGCACTCAGCTTTCTGTATGGTCCAGCTCTCACAGCCATACATGACTACTGGAAAAACCATAGCTTTGACTAGATGGACCTTTGTCAGCGAAATAATGTCTCTGCTTTTTAATATGCTGTCTAGATTTGTCATAACTTTTCTTCTAAGGAGCAAGTGTCTTTTAATTTCATGGTTGCAGTCACCATTTGCAGTGATTTTGGAGCCCAATAATTGCTTATTTCATCCATGTATTTATTAATCCTTTTTCATAGTTTTGTGAATCTAAAATGTCTAGCATGCCATCTTTCCTATGACCTAGATGTTACAGAAAACAACTTGATTAGATTAAATCAGTTTTGACAGAAATGTATCATTCATGCTCAGTTGCTCAGTCATGTCCAACTCTTTGCGACCCCATGGACTGTAGCCCACCAGGCTCCTCTTTCCATGGGATTTCCCAGGCAAGAATACTGGAGTAGGTTGCCATTTCCTTCATAAATAATGTTTAAAACTTTGAATTAGATCACATCAGGAGACATATAATATGTGTGTCCCAACATTAGGTGCCTAACTAGTTAGAGTAATGACAGACTAATCTTTTTAGGTAAAGTTACATCTTTCCTCTTTTAATCCAAAAATAATCTATGTGGTATTATGGTGTTAATTTGACATTATAGGTATGTCCTATTCTCTTTTTAGTGTAAGGGCGTCTCAGGTGGTGCAGTGGTAAAGAATCTGCCTTCCAATGCAGGAGATGCAGGGGATCACAAAGATCGGACACAACTGAGAACACAACACAATTAGTTTGATATTCTTCTATCAAGTAGAACTTCTCATTAGCTAGGTTATTTAATTATCCTGAAATATAATTTTAGCATATATACATTAATTATAATTCATGGGATATTTAAACATCTTTGTCATATTTTTATTTCTATTTCACTGATTTCTACAACATTTTATTGCCTTTTCTAAGTTAATTGTTTTTCATTTTAACTGCCCTATTTGCATATGCTCCTTTTGAATATATACCCTACTTCTGTTATTTTAATAATTAATTAATCTTGGATTTTATCAACTATACTTAAGAAAGTCTAAAGCTATTGTTATAAACCCCATTCCAATCAATTCTAGTGCCATTGAACACTTTAATAGCATCATTCTGCCTCCGAATTTACATGCTATCTTGTCCAATATTTTTATCTGTCTTCTGTTGTTGTAAACCAATAAATTAGAAACTATTATTATTTTATGCAGTTATTATATGTTTAGATTTACAGATTACTTATTTACACCTTTACTCAACATTTCATCTTGAATACCAGATCTTTTTCCTAAAATCCTTTTTTTAATCCTAAAATCCTTTTTATTTACTTAAAATGTCCTTTAGAAATTCCTTAAATCTGTTGTTGTCGGTAAACTCTTAATGTTGGACTTATTTGAACATTTATTTATCTTTTTTGAAAATTAGTTTTGTTAGACATGAAATTCTAAGTTGACAGTGAATTTTTCATAATGATACTCATTCGTTTATTCTACTGGCTACTAACTACTCTTTATTTTAACTTAATTAAATTAATTAATTTATTTTTGGCTGCACTGTGTCTTCATTGCTGCATGTCAGGCTTCTCTAGTTGTGAAAGAGGGGAATACCCTTCATTGAGGTACACATGCTTCTAATTGCAGTGGCTTCTCTGGTTGCAGACCACAGCCTCTAACTGTGTGGGCCTTAGTTGTTGCAGCATGCAGCCTCAGTAGTTGCAACACACAGGCTCTAGAGTGCAGGCTTCATAATTGTGGTGCATGGGCTTAACTTCTCCACAGCAGGTGGGATCTTCCCCAACCAGGGATAAAACCCATGTCAGGCAGGCAGATTCTTAGTCACTGGATCACCAGCAAAGTCCCTACTACTCCTCTTTAAAGCTCTGTTGTTTATTTAAACATAGATAAAAGCTTATCTTTTGTCTCTAAACTGGCTAAAATCTCTTTACATTGACCTTTTGTAGTTTTACTAAATTTTGTCTAGTGTGAATTTTATTTGTTTGTTCTACCTTGTCTCCAATATCTATGGCTTTTTATCTTTCACAAATTCTATGAAATTTTCTGCTATTTTCTCTTCAAATTTGCCTCTTCTTTATTTTCTCTATTCTCTGCTTTTGGTGTTCCAATTTGATATACGTTAGAGCTTCATATCTCTATAAAGTCTTCTATTATCCATCTACATGTTTCTCTGTACTACTTTCTGGGCCACTTCTGCTCTACCTTCCTGATAACTTATTCTCTCTTCAGTTATGTCTAATCTGCTGTTCAATTTATTCACTGACACCTCTTTGCTCAAGGTAATATTCAATTTTCACCATTTCCATTTGGATTTTTTTTTCCAAATTTGTCTTATATGTTTAATCATATCATGTACTTCTATTTGTAATTTTTTAAACATTTCATATATAATTGTTTTATATTCTATAGCTTACATTTCAAATCTGCATTTCATAAGGGTAGTGAAGTCGTTCAGTCATGTCTGACTCTTTGTGACCCCATGGACTATAAACCTGCCACACTCCTCGGCCCATGGGGTTTTCCAGGCAAGAATACTGGAGTGGGTTGTCGTTTCCTTCTCCATTCATGAGGGTAAGGGTTTACTATTGTGTGCTTTTGCTTAGTCTTACTAATGTTGAATTTTTCCTTGGTTGTTTGGTGATTTTTTTCCTCAGTGGCAGTCTTGAGTGTTCACCTTAGAGAAGCTTTCTCATGGAGTGTATTTACATTTTCTACTGCAGAAAACCATAAAGTATCTGGCCCCTCTCAGGTTCACAAGTTAATCTTGAAGTTTCAGGTTTAGGCATGCTCCACTTTGTCTGCAACAATCAGGTAACAGATTGGTACTGGACAGGTCTTCAGGAGAAACTGACATCAACAGAAACTTCTGTTCCTATTGCTTTATTTTCAGTGCATAACTTTCTCTGTGTCTTATTTTATGTGAGGAGTGAGAAGAGGGTCTTAAAATGATTTTTCCATCTATAAGCAACCCAGCAATGCAATGTAAACTAAATTATATGTAGACTCTAGTTATTTTAGTAAGGAACAATTTGTTATAATATCTAGCTACCATATTGCTAGTAATGGTGTGGTGGTTTAGTCAGTAAGTCGTGTCTGACTCTTGCGACCACATGGACTGTAGCCTGCCATAGGATTCTCCATTCATCCAGGCAAGAATACTGGAGTGGGTTGCCATTTCCTTCTCCAGGGGATCTTCCAGACCCAGCAATCAAACCTGGGTTTCTTGCATCACAGGCAGATTCTTAATCCACTGAGCTATGAGGAAGACCCCTAAATTAACAGTTTGGTTAAAAAACAATTGAATATTGCCATCTCAAAATAAGGAATTTTGTTATACATTATTTATTTACCCTAATATATAAAATTCTGTAAATTATACTGCAAAAAGTCAGTTTTCATTACAATCCCAAAGAAAGGCAATGCCAAAGAAGATTTGAACGACCATACAATTGCTCTCATTTCATAAGCTAAGTAAAGTTATGCTCAAAATCCTTCAAGCTAGGCTTCAGCAGTATGCTGAGAATTTCCAGATGTATAAGCTGGATTTAAAAAAGCAGAGGAACCAGAGATCAAATTGCCAAAATTTAATGGACAATAGAGAAAGCAAGAGAATTCCAGGAAAACATCTACTTCTAATTCATTTACTACACAAAAGCCTTTGACTATCCGGATAACAACAAACTGTGTAAAGTTCTTAAAGAGATGTGAATACCAGACCACCTTAACTGTCTCCTGAGAAACCAGTATATGGACCAAGAAGCAACAGTTAGAACCAGACAAGGAACAACTGACTGGTTCAAAACTGTGAAAGGAATATGACAAAACTGTATATTGTCACCCTGCTTATTTAACTTCTATGCAGAATATATCATGTGAAATGCCAGGCTGGATGAATCACAAGCTAGAATCAAGATTGCCAGGAGAAATATTAACAACCTCATATATGCAAGATGATATCTTTCTAATAGAAGAAAGTGAAGAAGAAGTAAAGAGACTCTTGATGAGGGTGAAAGAGGAGAGTGAAAAAGCTGGCTTGACACTCAACATTCAAAAAAACTAAGATCATGGTATCTGGTCTCACCACTTCATGGATAATAGAAAGGGAAAAGGTGGAAACAAAGACAGATTTTATTTTCTTGGAATCCAAAATCACTGTGGGTGGTGACTGCAGCCATGAAACTAAAAGACTCTTGCTTCTTGAAAGAAAAGCGATGACTAACCTAGGCAGCATATTAAAAAGCAGAGCTATCACTTCTCCAACAAAGTACAGTCAAAGCTGTGGTTTCTCTGGCAGTCATGTACAAATATGAGAGTTGGACCATAAAGAAGGCTAAGTGCCAAAGAATTGATGTTTTCAAATTGTGGTGCTGGAGAAGACTCTTGAGAGTCCCTTGGACTACAAGGAAATCAAACCAGTCAATCCAAAAGGAAAGCAACTCTGAATATTCACTGGAAGGACTGATGCTGAAACTGAGCTCCAATACTTTGGCCACCTGATATGAAGAGTCAACTCATAGGAAAAGACCCTGATGCTGGGAAAGATTGAAGGCAAAAGGAGAAGGGGGCAGCAGAGGATGAGATGGTTAAATAACATCACTGACTCAATGGACATGAATTTGAACAAATTCCAGGATATGGTAAAGGACAGGGGAGCCTGTCATGCTGCAGTCCATGGGTGGCAAAGAAGAGGACACGACTTATTGACTGAACAATGACAACAACAAATATTACCCTATTAAAGTTTGTGTGTTCCCTGATATTTTATTAACTTTTTAACACTCTCTTGTCTCCTAGGAAATATCAAATGGAAGAGTTATTTTTGGACAGCATAACAGTTGTGAAAATTTGAAATGCTTAGTAAAGGCAAGTAATCTTCAAGCACCGAAATCTACATAGACTCTTAAAAGTTCACTCCTAATTACTTATTTTTCACTTGCAGCTCAAGCTATGCTCATAAGCTCTACTTTTCAGAAAAATTAAATGCCATTGATTATGGAAATACATGCCATGAGCTCTTTCTATGGAAGCTCCAAAGAACATAAAAGATCAGCGTCTCTCATTGTTCCATCCTTAAATTTGAGATGCAGTGAAGAATTCATTTTGTTTACAGAATACAAT
The DNA here is from genome assembly GCF_019320065.1 of Cervus canadensis. Lineage (NCBI taxonomy): Eukaryota > Metazoa > Chordata > Mammalia > Artiodactyla > Cervidae > Cervus > Cervus canadensis. The sequence goes on from NC_057388.1 coordinate 20,083,650, forward strand.
AAAGGTATTTTTGTTTGGATATTTGGTTATTTTCAGTACTGCCAAGAGAGTAAAGAATTAGTTCTTTGGGCTATGTAAGAAATAGATGACTGTGAAAGGAAGTGTGTCCACACTATCCATAGAATTAATTAATTTTACAGGATAAAAAGAAAAGCAGTGTCAGAGTCTTGGTTTTGTCGTGTTAATAGTCTAGAAATAAAAGTTAAGAATACTTATTTTCTTTTAGTTAATTTTTTGCACAGTGCAATTTCTGAGAGCACAGTCCTCTGACCTTCACTTTTATTTCATTGCTACTAGACATGACTGAAGTATCTGAAACCTTGTGTTCTTGTCAAAGAAGATCTTAAATCATGCATATTAGAACAGATTTATTCAAAGGAAGGGTATTTTTACTCCTTACTAGAGCAATATTCCCAACTCAGTAACTGACGTTCAACAGATGACTAATGAGGTATTATAGCAGAAATTAGCCTCTACGCTATCTTCTGGATTCAATTGTCCCAGTGAGACTGTCTCAATCTGCCTTATCCATTCAACTGGCTCCCTGGAGAAAGCTGGAGACAGGTGCTAGGGATCTTGTCATTAATTCAGGTCAGCAATGTCAGTTAATTAAGTGGAACTTCTTTAATATAGCATCTAAAGAAAAAGATGGCTAAGGGTCCAGGAAGCTAAAAACACGGCTTCTTTCCATTTTTCCAGTCAAATTTCTTTTTACTAATTATATTCCTTACATTTTTAGCGTCATAACTCTTAAAAAATATAAATGTGGCCAATATAATGGGAAAAAAAGAGTTAAGATACCTCTTAATCTACTTATGTGTAGAATATCATTAAAACAGTGCTTTCCAAAATAAACTCCACACATTATCCCTTCCATAGCGTGTGGACTGGTGAATTCTGAAGGAGAAAAAAGTTGTAAGGCAACATAATATCAGACATACTAGTTTATTAAAGATTTCTCGGTTGTTAAAATTTACCAGGTCTAAAATATACCATGTAATCTGTATAATTTTGAATCATTCAAGTGGTTATATTATACAGTACATCACATATATATATATATATATATATACAACATAAATATATATAGAGAGGGGGGGGGGAGAGAGAGAGAGAGAGAGATCTATGCTTATAACCATAGATTATTTGTTTAAATACAATCTTTCTATATTTTTTGAGAATTTTCAACAATAGAATTTTATGGAACTTAAAACTGCATATTATTCTATTTTTGTCCAATACATATATTTTAACCCTTTATTTTATTTTTCTTAAAAAAAAAAAGTGTCCCCTGATTCTTCTTCTTTGAATGCCACATTAAAAGCTGGAGGAATTTCAATATCTACTTTTTCCTTGGTTCTAAGGCACACTTTCCAATATATGTGCTAGTCAAGGCTGAACTATCCAGTTTTCTAATCTGTTTTCAGGTTTTTATCTCTTTGACATCAAAGCAAAAATAATAAAAGAAAAAATTTCCCCTAGCATTTATTGGATACCTTGAGATTCCTTTGAAGACTAATTAAGGGCCTATGCGCAAAATAGAAAGAGCCTTTCTCAAGACACTACTTCCATCTGTTGAAATATGGTGGTGTGTTAGAGTATGAAACCTTACTGCTGTCTTCTAAAACTCTCCTATGATGTGAATGAGACAGTGTGAATGAGGCCTCTGGGGTTGTGCAGTGCACAACCTGCGCATCTGCACATGACGGCTCTGCAGCCAAGTTTGGAAGGTACCATTGGCATATGGACACTACCAAGTCTCAAATGGACAGCTAGTGGGAAGCTGTTCTATAGCACAGGGAGCTCAACTCAGTGCTCTGTGATCACCTAGAGGGACGGAATGTGGATGAGTGGGGAGGGAGGCTCCCGTGCGAGGAGATATACATATATGTAAAGCTGATCTGGGCTTCCCTGGGGGCTCAGGTAGCAGAGGATCTGCCTGCAATGCAGGAGACCCAGGTTCAATCCCCGGGTCAGGAAGATCCCCTGGAGAAGGCAATGGCTACCCACTCCAGTATTCTTGCCTGGAGAATTTCATAGAGAGAGGAACCTGGCAGGCTACAGTCCTTGGGGTCACAAAAAGTCAGACGCGACTGAGCACACATCAGCTGATTCACTTTGTTGTGCAACAGAAACTAACGCAACGTTGTAAAGCGATGATCTTCCAATTAAAATAAATAAATAAATAAAAGCATTTTAAAGGGTGCACAATATTCCCCCAGAGACCATGCGTAAACCTGTAGTCTCCTTAGATATAGAAGTCTAAGGCTCAAAGAAAAAACTACTGATTTTTCAAATTTGTCATTTTCAGCATTTATAATTATCATTAACAACCAGTCTTTTCCTTCTTTGAGCCTGATATTACTGTCCCATTAAAAACACAAGTCTTTTTACCTGTTACCTGATGCTCTGTGATTTTCTTCACAAATGCCCATTCTGTAGAGTCAAGTAAAAGGAGGCTAAAATGTTGTTTATTGCATTTCTTGTTGATCTGCTTTTGTTTTCTACCTGAGGTTCATGCTAATTTACATTCTCATGGTCAATTTACGTATGCAAAACTGCACTTTATGGAAGTTTTTTAAAAGGTACTCAGTTGGCTTGTCAAGATTTTTTATTGTATCATGTGATAAAAATAATTTTGGAATGATTTTGTATACAGCACTCAGTGTGATCAGCTGGAATCTATCTAATCAATTAACATAAATTAAAGACATGTTCACTGTCAATACCTTTAGGTCTTGTGCTGCTGGTCTGGTCTAAATTATAGATACAAAGTTCTGCCAGCAACATATGGTTTAGCTATTTTTTTGAGGGGTGGAGGCATTCTCAGTCACTCAGTCATGTCTGACTCTTTGTGACCCTATGGACTGTAATCACCAGGCTCCTCTGTCCATGGGATTCTCCAGGCAGGAATACTGGAGTGTGCTGTCATGCCCTCCTCCAGGGGATCTTCCCAACCCAGGGATCAAACCTGAGTCTCTAATGTCTCCTGCATTGGCAGCAGATTCTTTACCACTAGCCCCACCTGAAAAGCCCTTTAGAGGGCTAGGAAAAAGAAATTCCCATAGTACTTTGGTAAGTTTTGAGTCGTGTAGACCTAAAATGTTATCATTTGCTGCTCTTCTGATTTGCCTCATGCCTGTGTGTCCACTTTCACCCTATTATATGCAATATTCTTATCTAATGTTTTATTTCCGGTTCTTTCTTTCCTCACATAATTCTGAACTTTTAAAACTAGGTACTCTTATTTTTCTCAGTACCTCCTTAGGGAAGGCATAAATGAATGCTGAATGGATAACTGACAACAGTTCAAGGTGCAACCATAGCTTTAAAGGCAGAGTTCTAGATATTATTTAGGAATCAGAGAAAATGTTCCTAATATCAACTGACCTACCCTGTTCTGTACCTTTAAGTGCTTTTAAGTTGTTTTAGTTTTATCTATAAAGTATTTATACTTTATCTTCATGAGGCCTCTGAGTTGAAATTAGTAAAAAAAAAGTTATTAATATAAATGCTATTTTTGACAAAGAGGAATGCTACAAAGTAATACATTTTGTTTTATCTGGCTCACAAAACCACTTGATGGAATTTTTTGAGAAATTCATGTGGAGTAATATCTGCTGAGTAATTTGAAATAAATCTGGAGATATGCTTTATGATTATGTTAAGAGACATGATTTTAAGTAATTTAAAATTATTCAGTAGTTGAAAACTCAGTAGCATTTACCCAGATGTCATGCTGTCATCTGATCTCGTCTCGAAATTTTGAAAATCAGGTTTTCAAGTTGCAACACAAATAACTGTTTATTTAAAACAGATGATTAAAAATAACTTAGTCCTTCACTTTCTCCTTCCTTATCATTTTTACAGAATCTCTTTGATGATTTACATTTCAGACAGATATTGATTTCTATCCGCTGCCTTTACCCTATAAAGACTACTCTATTTTCAGTCAAATGTCATAGGCATTAGGTCAGCACAAGGATGAGACAAGTAAACCAAAATGACTTACACTTAAGAAACCAAAATGAGAGCATCTTCAAAGCACCCTCTGTTTCCTTAACATATCTTTTGTGGTACAGATAATGAAACTGCAAAATCCAAACTCATGTAAGGCTTATTTGTTTTTACATTTCTAGGAGGTCTACATAATTTAATATGTTTTACTTTCTTTAGTTCCACTAAAATTTTCGCTTGTTCTTAAGTGTCATTGTTGAATGGACTATACTGAGGGCCAATAAAAATAGTCCTTATGTCCTAGCATTCCAGGGGAAAAAAAATTACAGATTGTGAGGAGTAAAAGAAATTTATTCCCAGGGTTTCTTTTTAATAAGTTTTAATGTGATCATGCTATATTATGCATGCTAAGATTCGATGTGTTGATTAAGTGGGAGCCAAGCCATGGGCTCAGCACCCAGGTGTCTTGGTCAAGCAATCTAGTTAGTGCCAGCTCTCTTGCTACTGAAAAGTAGACAGTCTCTTTGAAGGAAAGGAGCCTGCTGATATAATTATATGTGCTTTTGTGGAAAACCTGTATGAGGGTCATAAGGCCCTGCCTTAGGAAGGAGGAAAACATTAGATAAGTAACACTAAGTAAGTTGACTATGAGAAATCTGTAAGAAAAAAGACAGACCTCAGCCTTTTACAGCGAACGCATAGACCTATGAGCTTTTTATTTTATTTTAGTAGGTACTATTTGAATCACGGTGTCAGTGGTAGGCAGAAGAAGGGACCCCAAGAAATATCTACATTCTGAGCCCTAGCACCTCTGGCTGACTGCGCTACCTTACAGGACAAAGGGGAATTAAGGTTAGAGGTGAAATTAAGGTTGTCAATCAACTAGAGAGAGAGTGCTTGTGCTGGGTTACTCAGGTGGGTTCTCTGTAATCACAGGGTCTGTCTAAAGGCACTGGAAAGGCAGAAGAAAGAGACCCACAGAAACAGCTGTAGAAAAGACTCATCCTAAAAGTCTCTCTAGCTTTGAAGACAGAGAAATGGGGTCATGAGCCAGAGAATGCAGGTATCCTCTGCAAAGAGGAAAAAGCAAGAAAACAGATTCTACCCGAGAACCTCCAGAAAGGACGGCAGCTCTGAAAACACACAGATTTAAGCATGCTGAAATTCACTTTAGACTTCTGATCTTCAGAACGATAAGATGATAATTTCATGTTGTTCTAAGATGCTGTTTGTGGCAATTTGTTATAGCAGCAGTAGGAAGCTGATATAATGTCCAATAGCAAAGTATCAGAACAAATGCAGAGTAGGCCAGTCAAGGATAAATGAAATTAAATTATTCTTAATGAAGTGTTCTATTAGTCAATGAATCACCTTTGTCTTTTTCTTTTGTTTGATTAGCTAAATGACTGAGGAGGGTGGGGAGCAAGGGAAAAGGTGCTCTAAGGACTTGCTTATGTGATGCCGATATCTTGATCATACAAATAACTAAGAATCTAACTCTCTAACTCAATCGTCCTTTGCCTCTTGGATACAATGTCTCTAGAGTCAACACTTTCCCTCAGATGTACCAGCATATTTTAAATTTTATTAGTTGATGAATAACAGGTGGGCTAAAAGAGGCTTAAAATGTTACTGATCTGTGTGGATGAGTTTGATGCTACTTTCGAAGTGAAGTAATTGTTTTAGAGAAGGATGATTGGTGAACATTATCTGCAAGAGTTGCTTTGAAAGAAACATGAAAGCTTTCATTGTTTAGGCATGACCATGTATTATATCTTCTGAATTGAATAACTAGGACATATGTATAGTGTGGAATTAGAAAGCTCAAAGAAGTGAAGGGTATTTCTGACTCTCCATGAAGTTTCTTAAACTAACAAAGCAAAATAGAACAGGAAAAAATCCTTCACTTTCAGTGGCTTGCGGACTTAACTGCTGGCTCAGTTGGAGCAGGGGAAAGAAAAAAAAACAAAACAGCAGTAAGAGCAAAAGCGAGAAAGCAGACACATGCAGGCTCCCAAAGGCTTCTGTACTTCCGGTTGCTTTTTCCAGAGTGAAATCTCCCCACTCCCACCCCTCCATGGTTTTTTACTCCCATTATTTTCAAGTCTTTCTTCTGGAGTGAGGCTTTCCCTTTTTACTTCTCTAAAAGTTCAGCACACTGGTGTTTCCATATCCCATTCCCAGCTTTAGTTCTGCTTTTCAGCCCTTAGTACTGTGTTACATGGGCTTCCTCCCTGGCTCAGCGTTAAAGAGTCCGCCTGCAATGCAGGGGAACGGGGTTCGGTCCCTGGGTTGGGAAGATCCCCTGGAGGAGGGTTTGGCAATCCACCCAAGTATTGTTGCTTGGAGAATCACATGGTGATAGGAGCTTGGTGGGCTACAGTCCACAGGATTGCAAAGAGTAGGGCACAACTGAAGCGACTGAGCATGCACAAACTGTGTAACATACAATTTGTCTCTTGTTTATTGTATTTGTGTGTGTGTGTGTGTGTGTCTTGTGTGCTCATTCAACAGGTTCATTACTTACTCTGCTCACTAGGGACAGTACATGGAATTCAAAGATGCATGACACAGCAGACTTTATCCAGCTCCCTGCTTATTTAGACTTTAGGGAAAAACAAACAAACAAACATACATGCTAGGCAAATCACCATGTTCAGCAACAACATAGAAAAGCCCTTTTGACTCTCAGGTTCTTTGCAAATGCCCTGTCCTTCTATTTTCTGTGTGTGCTTGTCACTTAGTCATGTCCAACTTTTTGCCACCCCATAGACTGTACCCTGCCAGGCTCCTCTGTCCTTGGAATTCTCCGGGCAAGAATACTGGAGTGGATTGCCACTCCCTTCTCCAGGGGATCTTCCTGACCCAGGGATCGAACCCCTTCATTGCAGGCAGAGTCTTTACCATCTGAGTTATCAGAGAAGCCCACTATCATTCTCTACTTAGCATGTAAAGGGCCATGAAAGATGATACTGAATGGGTATGAACAACCTCAGCTCAGGAAGCCACTGGCTCAAAGCCATTTTTTTCCTTGCTAACTATGTCCTCTCAGGAATAGGTTGGTTCCCATTCTTTGGGGAAGCTGTATGCATCAATTAGAGATGATTACATAAACCCGATCTTTACGGTAGGGTCCAAATTGGATGTCAGTATATCTTTCCCAAAATGGTGCTAGTGGTAAAGAACCTGGCTGCCAATGCAGGAGATGTAAGAAACACAGGTTTGATCCCTGGGTTGGGAAGATCCCCTAGAGGAAGGTATGGCAACCCTCTCCAGCATTCTTGCCTGGAGAATACCATGGCAGCCTACAGTCCAGAGGGTTACACAGAATCAGATACGACTGAAGTGACATAGCACACACACACACATGAATATGGCATTTAACTTGAACCTTGTATACTTGTAAAGATTCCTTGATTTAATGTTGCAAGGAAGGTTATATCAAAGGTCATGTTCTCAGGATGCAAGAAAGACCAGAACCAGCTTCCCACATGTACTCTCTCATTGGCTGAGGGCTAATAACCCCAAACTAGACAGTGGCAGCCCATCATTATCAGAAATAGAGCAAGGATGTGTGAGATGAGGAGCTTATTAAAGCATATTTAAATAAAAGAATACACAGAAAGACCTATAAGTGACTCCTTGGACCTTTCATTGGACTCTATCCCAATTTACCTAATAAAGGAGAATCATTTTTTATTTGTATTAGTTCCACAGTGAAAGTTTTAAGGAAAAGTTTTTTACCCATTTTTTAAATTTTTGGTTTTTTTTCTCCCTAGAGGAAGTATTTATAATAGAACTTTTGCCCATAGAAATTAAATAATCTTCAGGATTATAAGACTTTCCAAAATTTAATGTATTTATTTCACATATTTTGCTGTATTTGCAGCTATTAGTTGTAATGGATTTTCCCTGCTTTTAGAAATTTTATTCTCAAACGTCATTTTGGGAAGAAAATTCTAAACCTTCTTTACTCTCTTTCTGGGCACACAGGAAGACTTCATTCCCATTCTCTATAGCAGTAAATGTGTTGGCGTGTAACTGAGTTTGGGGTATGTAAGGGGAAATGATGTGTTACACCCAGTAGGACGCAGTTAGTAGCTGTGTGCTCCTTCCACACACTCTTTTCTGCGCATGTGGTTGAAAGTGAAGGATCTGGTGATGACAGGGCTGCAAATGAGGCACCCTGTATTCCTGGACCCTGATTGGAGGAGGGCTGTGCAGGCCTCTCCCTGGTTGTTTAAAGTCACTGTTGTGGGGCTTGCATGTTTTGGCAGCTTGTGTCGGTTAGTCTGGTGAATGGAATAGCAGGATCAGAGAGAAGGTTTAGAGGTTTCAGAGAGAAGAGATTAGTCATTGGATATTCGAAAAGACATTTAAAGGATTGCAGCATTATTAATCACTCTTAGTATAACCATGGCATCACTAAGGGCACCGAAAGAAGTTTTTAAATTCAGTTTTATTAACAAAATAAGCACTTATTGCATGCCTACATATATACCTATAGAATATCTAGATTGTCATTTATGCATTTTTATACAATTTGCATTAGGCTACTAACAAAAATCTAGGTAAGTAAATTATATGAATTATATGTAAGTAAATTATATGAATTAACTCATATAATATTTAAAACCACAGCGGTTCATAGAGAATAGAAACTCAAATCATCATTAATAACTTAGCCAAAATCACAGATAATTGGAGGGCTAGACCTGTGATAGTAACTTGACTCTCTGTAGTTACAAAATCCTCATTTTCCTTAATGAGTTATTCTGTTTCTAGCCACAGAATGCGTACTCACACAATACACACAAAATTCAATATACAATTGAAGTAATTAATTAATTACTACTCTTGTTTATGAATTCTCTGTATCAAGGATCACTATTTCTCATCAAGTATATTATGTTTATACATTGAAACAGCTTTGGGGGGTATTATACCCTGAGAATATATGAATGTTTGGAAATTTTCATGCTGACTATTGCTATTATTTTATCACTATGTACTCATATGGTTGTGGAAAAAACAGCTGATCTTAGTATTTCATGTAGCAGGGAACATGTTTTTGGACCCAGCTGGGAGTTGGGCTAGATTGCATCATTGCATTTTCACTGGGGTTGTGAATTCTTTGATTATGGAGTAAAATGGTGAGCTTGAATAGATGTCAATGATAGCATCATAATAAATTATGTTTTTTTGTAGGGTAGGGTCTACAAACTATGGTCTGTGAGTTGGCCTCCTGTTTTGGAATTAGAATTTCATTGGAACAGACACCGTATTCATGTATATATTGTCTAAACTACTGTTGTGTGACAGCATGAAAGTTGAACACCAGTGACAAACCCCTGGTGACAGAGTCCCTGTGTCTCACAAGCCTCAGACATTTACTCTTTGGCCCTTCAGGAAAATCTGTCAACCTTGCTGTAGATAAAGAAGGATCTCCATCAAGATTTTAGCTGAGTGATGGCAAAATAAGAACCATGTTTCGAAGAGTAGACTTGGGGAGTCATGAGAGCGGTGGAGGGAGACAAGGAACAGAATTTAATATTTTAGTGCGAGAGTCTAGGGGAAAGGTGATGGGAGGTCCAACCTTGGCCTGGGAAAGACAATATAAAAAGGAAAACAGCTTGATAGAATCGGGGCTGGGATGTAGCTGGTCCGATGATGGGCATAGTTTCTCCTGAGTGGTAGTGCCCGTGGCGGGGGAGGTGCTCATAGGAGATGCCTTGCTGATCTCCAGCTGTTCCTTCACCATCACCTTTCAGCTTCCTTTTCTTGGTTGCTTTCTGTTCTGGGCATGCGTGGTCACATGTTCCTTGCTACGCCTCAGGCCTAGCACTGTCGGTAAAGTATCTGCCTGCAATGCAGTAGATCCGGGTTCAAGCCCTGGGTCAGCAAGATCCCGGAGAGAAGGAAATGGCAACCCACTCCAGTATTCTTGCCTGGATAAATGGAGAATCCCCCAGGGACAGAGGAGCATGGCAGGCTACAGTCCATGGGGTCACAAGGGTTGGACACGACTTAGTGACTAAACCACCACTGCCTCTGGGACACTTTTCTTTTCAGTTAGCTCTTCCTCCATAAGACAGCCTTATTCCTCCAAATGTTCCTTTTGGAGCAAGATTTTCCAGCGTGTGTGTGTGTGCGTGTCTCTCTGTGTCTCTTTTTCTCTCTCTTTTTTAGTGTGTCTGTATTCTGTTTCTCTTCTTTGCATTCTCTTGCACTCTGTCTCTTCTAGTCTTTCTCTGGTAGGCCCAGAATTGGAAATAACACTGACATAGGCTAAATTCACTTTGTTTTATATAAGTCTTGTTTTCTAGAAAAATATCCCTTTAGAATAGGCCATTAATACTGCCTTGATCTCGGCCACTTCATCTATGTTTTTCTCTCTATTGGTATATTCTCATCAGCATACAAATAATGCTGTCAACTAATGCAATTTATCCAATCTTAAAGCAGACATGCAGGCAAAAATCTGGTTCCATCTCTCTCTCTCTCTCTGCTGTCCCATTTCCCTGTTCTGTTTTACAACAAAATTCTTCAAAATAGTTGATAAGGCACCCTGATTCTGTTATATTTCCTCTTGAACCCAATTCAGTAAGATTTAGCTTAGGCAGAAAGAGCCCCTCCCAGGGTGCGGTGACCTGCACATCACCCAGCCATGCCGTTGTCCCAGCCTCATGTGATTCAACCCATCAGAAGCAGAGAGGGTGCTTTTTCTCTTTGTTTCTTAAAGCACATTCTTCTTTCTGAAAACTCTGTGGTTCTGCCGTAACCCATTCAGTTATCATTTTGAGTCTTTCCTAATTCCGTACAGCTCCCTGATTCTCAGCATTGGAATGTCACCCAGGTTCTTATTTTTCTTCCTCAGTCCAACTCTACATGACCACAACCAGATTTTGCCTTTACATGCTATGGCTCTGCTAAGGACTTTCACATTTATATGTCTAACCAGAGAGTTGTGCTGAAGTCCATACTCATCAATGAAAGTACTTATTTAAGTCACTTCCTGCATGCAGTTTTGTGCTCTGTCAGTCACCTAGGCTAGTCTTATGTCTCTCAGAATTCCCTTACCGGTATGATTCTGGGTTAGGATTGGCCCCAAGAGAAACTGCGAGATTTGAAAAGTGGAAATGCATCAGTAGCCTTTGCACATGAAAAATCAGTGCATGTTGCTAATCCCACTATAGTTTGTGTGTATAGCTTGGTTCATCTTGTTTGCCTGGAGCAGATGCCAGAGCTCCAGGGTTCCCCTGCTTTCACCAGTCACCATCACCTTTAGATAATCTCCAAGTCCTGGGCCCAGACAGCTGGGCACTGCTCTGGGAAAGAATGCCACCTCTTTTTGCAGGTGACCCACGTTGAAAGTACTGGGAGACAAACTCGGGTTTCAGTATGTTCTCATGGGTTCCTGTGTGCCTGAGGAATTTTAGTTTTTTTCTAGCTCTCCTCTGCCTCGTATCTAGATTTTCTTCCCGACTGCCAGTGCTGAAGACCAATGGAGGCTTCAGACCCACCGCCAGATACAAATTCAGTGTCCTTGAAGATTCCTTATCAGCATCACAGTTTTGTAAGGTCAAAACTTTTATTAAATCCCTATAATAAGCCCCTTGATTGTACATCATGCATAGCAATTTTCCTTCTTTGCTTGAATCCTAAAGAATATACTCTGCTTTATTTTTTCTGGTAAAAGTGAGCACCACTTGACATGATAAATGTTTAATTGTTTATTTTCTGACTATATCCAATAGAAGATAAGCCCCATAGCGGCAGGGGCAGAGATTCTGCTGTCTTTGTGCCAAAATCTATAACGTGTATAACTGTGCCTGGTCCATAGTGGTAATTCATACCTATTTTATAAATAAATGAATGGATAAATAATAATTGTATATTTTGCAAGAAATGTTTTCTTGGTTAATCAGAGTAATAGTATGCCACGAGTAACAATGATCAGGGATAAGTAAAATGCTTGAAATAGGGTTTAGAAGTATTAAAATTATGAAAATAAACCAATCCAAAAGTGAAAGAGGAAAAAGATTTTTTTTTCCTCTACTCACAGGTTAAATAGAGAAGAGTTCAAATCTGTCCATCACTCGGGGCTTCTCATAACAACTGGACAGACTATTTTCTGAATGTGCAACCTACATAGTTTTGTCAACTGCTAAAGACTAATCAACACTGGTTTGTAGTCAGTGACTAAAACTGCTAGAAAGGAAAAGAGTCTGTCAATTATGCAGTTATGTTTCACTTCAGGAATGTTCTATAGGTGCAAACAGAGATTTGGCAAAAGAGTTGAGCAAGAAATAGCACAAGCCATTACAGGCATATAATTTTTTTTTTTTTTCTTTTCTGTAAAACTATGGGTTCTGCCTGAAATTTGTTTTGTGAGATAAATCTTCTCAAAGAGGCAATAGTGTCATTAATTAAACAAAGGAAGACACAAGAGGTGGGATCCTGCTAAGCCAAAGTTGTTAAATGAATCTGAGCTCTCATACAGAAAACTTCCCAGTGGTTATCTAAGCTGTCACCATTTTAGTGCATCTGAGAAAATGTGCTCCAAGATTTGTGTTAGTGTTGGCAAAGAAATGAACTAATTTTAATTTTAAACTCCTAAATCTCACATTGGTCCAGAAACTTTGCAGTTATCTAAGTTTGCTGCCCAGCCGACAATTACATTAAAAATACTAAAGAAAAAGATAGCAACCTATCCTGGTGTAAATAGAAAAGTAAAATTTAGAAAAAAAAATTTTATTTTGACTTTTAAAAATGTTCAAGTCTGTTAAAAGTTCTGATTCCTAGAAAGTCATAAAAGGACTCAGAAGATTTGTTTTCTCTGGTTGCCTAGCTGGCCACAAAACTAGATTACTTCCTGCCACTTCTGCCAAAATAAATATTATTAAAATATTATATTCCCCAGCTGCCAGTCAGAACCAAAGGTACATAAAAAGATGGTGTTTATTTGTACATGTACACCTTTCCCACCACAGAACTCACATTAAATGTTGCAATGCTGAAAACAGTTTTAGTAGTTTTTTAAAACTGGCTTTCTCACATCTTCCTTCTCACTCACAATATGTAAAATATTATTGATTGAAAATGAAAATCCTCAACAATTTATTAGAAATGATTTTTTATGCCCATGGCTAAATATTTAAGTTTTTTTTAATCACTCTGATTAAAAAAAAATTAATTCTGTTGTTAGATTTCAGAAGTGATGAGAAACTTAAACATCTCCATTATCTTAGAGAGGATTGCCTCAAAGAAGAGGATGCATGGTGGAAACAGGAAAAGATCCAACTGACTGTGCTGAAAGAGGGATGTGATTCAAGCAGATTTTAAATAAGGGAGTAAAGATCCCATGCACTGCAATTTGATGCTGGAAAGAAGCCCCAATTCACACATCACTAGCTTCAGTGATTTTTTTTTCTCAATAACTATGTTTTGAAGGCATTTGTTTTAAATTCGAATTGTCAAAGAGTTTTTAAAACTTTTGATGGGGTTGCCTTGTGACCCTAGATGTTACTATTGTTTAAAAAAAAACAAAACCTATCTGTTTTTATTGCTATCTTTTGGATTATGCCAGAGCTTGAATTTGCCAATAGAGGGCAATAGCCAAACTAAGATAGACTGCATCTATCATTTTTGCAACTTCTAATGAGGTAAAAGGACACATAGAATCCTCATCTGCTTTTATGGATATTGCTGTGTAATTGCAGTGTAATTATGGCACACACAGCTTTAGAAAATTATCTTTCAAGAAAACAGCTGGTTCTCTTTAACAAACCAGGATGAAATCTTGTCAGTTTAAAAAAAAAATCCAAAGAAAATTTTCCAAAAATACATGCTGATAATAAGCAAGCAACAAAAAATGAAATAACATAAAAATTTTAAATGGCTAAATCAGAGTTGCTGGTATGAAAAACAAGACAAACGTACAAATCCAAGAAAGTTATAAAGGTAGGAGGTACTTCAGATGTATTGTTTTATTTTACAGTGTAAACAGACTTCTTGGAAAGATTTCAACTTTTTTTTTTCGTTTTTCTTTTATTTGTGTAATTATGTAAATGCATGCATACATCTACTCTAAATATGAGATGCACACACACAAACACAGATCTTGAGGTCTACAAGAATTTTTATAACCAATGCTCCAGAAAAATTTTGAAACAAATAACAATGAGCATCTGATGCTATACATTTGAGGGTATATTAAATGTCTAGATATGCTAACAATCCAATATATGAGTGCCTCCTAAAAATACTCTCTATACAAAATTTAAAAGATACTAAATAGGTCATTAAAGAGAACAATTATCCATAATTCACTTTGATGTATGACTTATTTCAGTTTTATCTTAAAAATCATCTAGAGGGACATAGCGATGATTGGATTTATAAAATATAAAAGTTACAAAGGCAGAAACATAAGTAAAATTAAAATTTTCTCTTTCTCCTCTTGATGAGGTTTTCAGGAGCTCTGTTACATTTAGACTGCCATATGAATGTGAAAAATAAGAATTGGTGCTTTCTTGACTCACAGAGTGGCATATCCTGACAGTATTATAGCTTGATAGGTGAGTATCCCTTATGAATCTTACATTTAGAAATTATTTTAATTGACGGCAAACACTAGCTGAGGATGGATTATTTACAGAACAGGACCCTGTGTGGTTAAAGCTTTAAAAACTGTATTATTAAAACAAATATGGAGATACATACATACATACATATAGTATATGTATATATGATATATATTCATGTGTATATTTATGAAGCATAGAAAGAGAGGAAATAATAATATTTAAGTTTGTGTTTTTTATTGTGCAGAGTAATTTGAATATCTAGCAATAAGACTCATAGTAGGCAGCTCCCAAAATGTAATACCTGGACCATGAGAGTTAGTATCCTATCCCCTAAGCACTTTTTAGTTTCCTGTCTGGCCCCATCTCAGACCTCCTGATACACAAATTCTGAGATTGGGCTTCAGTGATCTGTGTGATGTTCAGTGATTCTGATGCATGTTAAAATTTGAGAACCACTTCCTTTGGTAAATATGTTTTTTTTTCTTTATTATTATAATTAGTAAGAAACCCAGAAAATCTTCTTTCTCTAGATTTGTTTTCAAACAAGTTCTTCACTAAAATATATTTGGCTTAAGTATGGTTAACATGGGGGTTTCCCAGATGGCACTAATAGTAAAGAACCCACCTTTGCAGGAGAGATAAGAGACGCAGGTTCAATTTCTGGGTTGGGAAAATCCCCTGGAGAAGGCATGACGACCCACTCCAGTATCCTTGCCTGGAAAATCCAGTGGACCGAATCCATGGGGTCACAAAGAGTCAGACATGACTAAAGCAACTTAGCACACACTCACACATATTTAACATGCTTTTATCAGGTAGATTGATTGTTGACTGTTATTGACTGAACTTTGCAAAATTTAAGCATGTAATCCCCATGGACACAGGAGCCTGGCGGGCTACAGTCCACGGGGTCGCAAAGAGTGAGACACGACAGAGTGACTAAACACAGCACAACACATTCAATTTCAGGTTATGGTTTTCAACTAATTTCCTGTATCAGTAATAGGATTGTTGTCAAATAAGTCACGAAAGATATTTGAGCAACTCAACAGCTTTTTCGATAGCACAGCCTCATAAGTATTTCCCAACAGCGGGAAACAAAATATGCTTAACCGGCAGCTATGCATCCTCCCCTTGCTTGTGTGTGGTTCATGAGTTCTTCTTAAAAAATATGGTTAGGCCTATCGAGGAGATGTTTCTGTCATTGAATTCAGCCAGGAGAATGTGAAATTTAGATGCACTTGTAGTTTTTCTCAATGATTACCATTGTCTTCCACATAGGTGTAATTTGGCTAATGGCTGGTCTACATTCCTTCTGTAAACTTGCTGAATTCAAGAGTTTGCCTTTCTGTTCTGTTTTGGGGTATGGATGTGTATTTTTTGTTTTGAGAATTTACCATAGTACCTGGTACATGATATGAGCCCAATGCTGGTGTCAAATAAAATAAGTGAATGAAAACCCAATAATAGATATTCAGTTTTACAGCATTAACTCTAATGAGAAGATAACACTTCAGTAAAAAATATAATCTGCACCTATTGTTACAACTCATTTACAACAAAGTTTTCTCAATACTTCTGACTGCATCCACAGTTCAGAAAATTTCATTGCAATTATCAGTGAAATCACTGTAATGTAATCATGATTCTGATTTCCTATAAAGCCACATAAACTTTATAGGAAATCAGAACCATGATGAAACTAACAATTATAGTCGTTTGGCTCCTAAATGCCAACCCCTCAATTTCTAGCCATTGATTTCTAAGTGTCATTTGTGTGTGGTCATAACCTACTCCTCCAGGATGCCATGAGGCACACACTTCAATAGTCCTGTGAGTACTCATGGCCAGTTTGAGTAATTTAGCCTGATTTGAATTTTACTGGAAGTGTTTGTTAAATTTTTTGGAAACTACTGTATTAGAAAATAGGTATACATCAATGGAAGCTTGAGTATGGGACAATCTGAGTAATAAACACGTGTGTATTAATATTTAAAATCATTCCTCCCTACCAATGATGAATGTTTATCCTTGGAAATAGAAATCGCCCTTAAGAGATCAGTTACCTTGGGAGGGACCTTCAGACAGGCATAATATAGACCCTCAATATATACTCAGATTTGTTTGAATTTCCAAGTTAAATTAGATTCCAACTGAAATTCCTAAAATACCAAGACTGCATTTGGAAGCTACAATGTTTCCATCAAAGATGCATCTAGACTTTGATTCTGAGTGTAGCACACCATGAGTTTGGTTAGTCATTATACTTCTTGAATTAAGTCTGTTATCTGATGATAAAGTGATAATCATCACAGCATTCTTGTTTGTTTAATCTTAGAATTTTAAGAAATCATATAATAGTTACTGGTCCTTAAGATTGACATTGATTGCATAAATCTTTTCATACTTGAGTAAGGTGAAGATGCAATCATTAAATACAATTTAATAAACCATAAAACATATATAGATACACACATGACACCAACCTCATGGCAGAAAGCAAAGAAGAACTAGAGTCTCTTGATGAAAATGAAAGAGGAGAGTGAAAAATTTGCTTAAAACACAACATTCAGAAAACTATGATCATGGCATTCAGTCCCATCACTTCATGGCAAATAGATGGGGAAACAATGGAAACACTGGGAGACTTTATATTTTGGGGCTCCAAAATCACTGCAGATAGTGTCTGCAGCCATGAAATTAAATGATGCTTGCTCCTTGGAAGAAAAGCTCTGACCAACCTAGATAGCATATTAAAAAGCAGAGACATTGCTTTGCCATCAAAGGTCATAAAGGTATGAGTTCTCCAGTAGTCATGCATAGATGTGAGAGTTCTACTATAAAGAAAGCTGAGCAGCAAAGAATTGATGCTTTTGAACTGTGGTGTTGGAGAATACTCTTTAGAGTCCCTTGGACAGCAAGGAGATCCAGCCAGTCCATCCTAAAGGAGATCAGTCCTGAATGTTCGTTGGAAGCACTGATGCTGAATCTGAAACTCCAATACTTTGGCGACCTGATTTGAAGAACTGACTCGTTAGAAAAGACCCTGATGCTGGGAAAGATTGAAGGCGAGAGGAGAAGGGGATGACATAGGATGAGGTGGTTGGAATGGCATCACTGACGTGATGGACATGAGTTTGAGTAGGCTCCGGGAGCTGGTAATGGACAGGGAAGGCTGGCATGCTGCAGTCCCTGGGGTCTCAAAGAGCCAGACATGACTGAGCGACTGAACTGAACTGAAAACATATAAACATTAGTGAAATTTAATATGTCATATTACTATTTTTTCACCCTCATCCAACAACACAAGAGAAGACTCTACACATGGACATCACCAGATGGTCAACACTGAAATCAGATTGATTATATTCTTTGCAGCCAAAGATGGAGAAGCTCTATACAGTCAACAAAAACAAGATCGGGAGCTGACTGTGGCTCAGATCATGAACTCCTTATTGCCAAATTCAGACTTCAATTGAAGAAAGTAGGGAAAACCACTAGACCATTCAGGTATGATCAAAATCAAATCCCTTATGACTATACAGTGGGAGTGAGAAATAGATTTAAGGGACTAGATCTGATAAACAGAGTGCCTGATGAACTATGGACGGAGGTTTATGACATTGTACAGGAGACAGGGATCAAGACCATCCCCAAGGAAAAGAAATGCAAAAAGACAAAATGGTTGTCTGAGGAGGCCGTAAAAATAGCTGTGAAAAGAAGAGAAGTGAAAAGCAAAGGAGCAAAGGAGAGGTTTCTCATTTGAATGCAGAGTTCCAAAGAATAGCAAGGAGAGATAAGAAAACCTTCCTCAGTGATCAATGCAAAGAAATAAAGGAAAACAACAGAATGGGAAAGACTAGAGATCTCTTCAAGAAAATTAGAGATACCAAGGGAACACTTCATGCAAAGATGGGTTCAATAAAGGACAGAAATGGTATGGACCTAGCAGAAGCAGAAGATATTAAGAAGAGTTGGCAAGAATACACAGAAGAACTGTACAGAAAAGATCTTCATGACCCAGATAATCATGATGGTGTGATCACTCACTTAGAGCCAGACATCCTGGAATGTGAAGTCAAGTGGGCCTTAAAAAGCATCCCTACGAACAAAGTTAGTGAAGGTGATGGAATTCTCATTGAGCTATTTCATATCCTGAAAGATGATGCTGTGAAAGTGCTGCACTCAATATGCCAGGAAATTTGGAAAACTCAGCAGTGGCCACAGGACTGGAAAAGGTCAGTTTTCATTCCAATCCCAAAGAAAGGCAATGCCAAAGAATGCTCCAACTACCGCACAATTGCACTCATCTCACACGCTAGTAAGGTAATGTTCAAAATTCTCCAAGCCAGCCTGCAGCAATACGTGAACCATGAACTTCTAGATGTTCAAGCGGGTTTTAGAAAAGGCAGAGGAACCAGAGATCAAATTGTCAACATCCGCTGGATCATCGAAACAGCAAGAGAGTTCCAGAAAAACATCTATTTCTGCTTTATTGACTATGCCAAAGCCTTTGACTGTGTGGATCACAATAAACTGTGGAAAATTCGGAAAGAGGTGGAAATACCAGACCACCTGATCTGTCTCTTGAGAAACCTGTATGCAGGTCAGGAAGCAACAGTTAGAACTGGAAATGGAACAGACTGGTTCCAAATAGGAAAAGGAGTACGTCAAGGCTGGATATTGTCACCCTGTTTATTTAACTTTTATGCAGAGTACATCATGAGAAATGCTGGGCTGGAAGAACACAAGCTGGAATCAAGATTGCCAGGAGAAATATCAATAACCTCAGATATGCAGATGACACCACCGTTATAGCAGAAAGTGAAGAGGAACTAAAAAGCCTCTTGATGAAAGTGAAAGAGGAGAGTGAAAAAGTTGGCTTAAAGCTCAACATTCAGAAAACTAAGATCATGGCATCTGGTCCCATCACTTCATGGGAAATAGATGGGTAAACAGTGGAAACAGTGTCAGACTTTATTTTGGGGGGCTCCAAAATCACTGCAGATGGTGATTGCAGCCATGAAATTAAAAGACGCTTACTTCTGCTTACTTCTGGGAAGGAAAGTTATGACCAACCTAGACAACATATTAAAAAGCAGAGATATTATTTTGCCAACAAAGGTCCGTCTAGTCAAGGCTATGGTTCTTCCAGTGGTCATATATGGATGTGAGAGTTGGACTGTGAAGAAAGCTGAGTGCCGAAGAATTGATGGTTTTGAACTGTGGTGTTGGAGAAGACTCTTGAGAGTCCCTTGGACTGCAAGGAGATCAGTCCTGGGTGTTCATTGGAAGGACTGATGCTGAAGCTGAAACTCCAGTACTTTGGCCACCTCATGCGAAGAGTTGACTCATTGGAAAAGACCCTGATGCTGGGAGGGATTGAGGGCAGGAGGAGAAGGGGACAACAGAGGATGAGATGGCTGGATGGTATCACCGACTCGATGGACATGAGTTTGGGTAGACTCCGGCAGTTGGTGATGGACAGGGAGGCCTGGCGTGCTGCGATTCATGGGGTCGCAAAGCATTGGACATGACTGAGCGACTGAACTGAACTGAACTGGATTGATTATAATATTCTGAAATGCAATTGTTCAAATGACAGGATTTTATCAATATTAGATGGGCAAAAGAGCATGTTATCTATTATGACTGGTTGTATAATACTGGAAAGAGTTTATGAGAGATTTCTGAGAAACAGGTAGGCTTTGTAATAACCTTACATATCCTTTCTGAGAATGCAAGTTAACAGAAATATTAAGTAGATAAATATTTAATTCTTGTCTAGGGGATAAGATAAATTAACTAGAATGATAGCCATATGAAAATGCATTTGGAATGATGCATAACAGTAGTTAATATCACATGAGGGAATATAGGCAAATGGTTTAATTGAACCAAAAAAATAAAATTGCATCAAAGTTCACAGTTCTAGAATGTCTAAACCAAAGTCAACTTTTATTGATATTTAAAGCAGTGAAACCACTTATCGATCTGTTTTGTGCGGTAGATGATGCACTCTAGAGTCGCATCTATAATGTGCCATACAAAGAGTTATAAGTACTGTTGGCAATAAATTAAAAGTAATGTTGATGTTCCAAACAAGTTTTGATGGAGAGTTAAATTTTGAAGTGGTTGGCTTTAAGTGGTTTCTGAATATATTTCACTGTGGATTTCATACCAGTAGCAGAGCTTGCACTCTTAAAATCTAGACTTTGGAGGACTGAGGTTTAGCATTTGCCACAGCAACTTTAATCACTATTCTAGCATACTCTATCACCTGTAGAGATTTAGTTTAATCCTAAGACTCTGTTTCCAATTTCCTAAGATTCAGGTCATTTTGTGAAAGAATATACTGTTTGCTTTCTCTACTATTCCTTCTTGAAGGTAGTTCCCTAAAGAAAGAATCTGGGCTTCCCTGGTGGCTCAGCGGTAAAGAATCTACCTGCCAATGCAGGCGATGTGGGTTCGATCCCTGGGCCAGGAATATCCCCTGGAGAAGGAAGTGGCAACCCACTCTGGAATTTTTGCCTGGGAAATCCTGTGGACAGAGAAGCCTGTTGGGTTACAGTCCAAGGAGTCACAAAAGAGTCAGACATAACTTAGTGACTAAACAACAACCACTTTAATTCAGCACTTAATTCAGGTTCTTATCTCCTTTCTCTTCTCCCTTCCATTCTATAACTGGTGTTAGTTTGGTCTAGGAGTTACATAAGTACATTTCATCAAACTCCTGCCTCTGTCGTTTCCACAAGGGTCATCGTCTACAGGCACCCATTCAAAAAGAATCACAAGTCAAGTTCCAATTCCCTTGATCACAAATATAAGCACTTACTGAAGTCTCTTGAACAAGAGGTCAGAAAATTGTTTTGTATAACACAAAGCAAATGTGCTAAAACTAACAAACAAAAAGGAGGGAGAAGTGGAAAAAAAATCCCCTGAAAATACCTGTGTTACCTTTCACCTTTTGTTATGATTTCCCATATTCCTTTGGGCTAAGGTTGGTGCTAAATGTACATTTTCTCGGGTATTCTGTTGTCAGAGCTTCTTGAGTGACTGAGCACGCACACCCAAAATCTCTAGGCTCTTCTACTCTCCTTCCATCTTTTCTCTACTAATCTTTCCTCTGGTTTCATCCTTCCCTCCTATTTACAGTTTATACAATTCACTTGTAATTTAAAGTCCCACTGTCATTTGAGAATGACTTTGGGTTTAGAGAAGACATGTAGTTTGAGGGAAAGCATCATACCAAAATGAAAAGGTTGTGTGACGGAGCACCTGGGGCTATTGCATGTTATTAAGTCAGGATGTTTACAGAATGCCTCTAGGGTTTTCTTACAGAAAATCTCTGTATAAGCCCCTCTCTCTATCATCTCCTCAAGTTCAACTCTGTAGACGGCCTAACTGGTGCCATCTTGAATAATGTTTGGAATGTAGCTCCCTCTCAGTAGCACATTTAAATTCTGACTCTTTTCCTCTGAAGACAGAAAATTAATCTAATGGCTGGGACTTCAGTAGTTGAAGTGGGCCCATTGGAGGTGAAATTAGACTTTTCCAATCACTTCAGGTTAGATTTTTACATGATTTTCTCTCATTCCAACCACAAGCGTTTGCAGTCACTGTCATGCCTACTGAATTCCAAGCACTGCCTGATGTGTTTACATAATTATCACATTGAAACCTGAATTTGTAAAACTGTAGGTATAAAAAACTGTAGGTATAAGAAACCTTAGTACTTTATCTCATACTTTGAGATCTTCATCTGCCAGGAGATCACATTTGCCTACCATTTCTACCTACATTTGTCCTTCTCACCTCCCCGCCCTGTAACTGTCTCAGATTTGATTAGTGCTTTATAAAGTCAGTGATTTGTCTTCTCATTCCAAGTGGCAAAACCATGTGATCTACTAAAAGCTCTTCTGTGGTAATTGATTTATCATTCTTATCATTTAATTCAATGCACACAGCTAAAATTTTGGTTTAATAGCTAAGTGCACTCAAGAGGATTTCCCAGATTAATGCGGGGCTGTGGCAATTTCTTAAAGTTCTGAACTTGTAAAATTGACAAAATATAAGTGCAGTCATTACCTGGTGTGCATTTTCTGATGGAAATGTATTAATGAAAGATGATATATTAGGTCAGCTTTATTACACTTTGTAAATATCTACGAATGACATAAAAACACAAATGAATCAAGAGAAATAACCTCATTCTTAAGGTAGTAAAGAAATTTTTTGATCTTCGAATTATGTGAGGAAGATCCATTGCCAAAAAAATGCCACAAAGAGCAGTCATTTGAGCATAGACAAAGTGTAACTTTCTTATCTAAGTATTTTAGATACAGAGAATTCCTTTCATCTCTCTGTTCCTTGAACTGCATATGGCCATAATCCTGGATAAAAACAATCCTGGTAATTCAAACTTTACAGATTATTTCATATTTTTATGGGACTTTTCTGTTTTCGGATTTGATATTATGGACTGTGACCATTACTACCCATGTTTTTAAAAAAGTTGAACATCTTTCCTCTTCCATTTTACCAGGAGTTAGAAAACCTGTGTCCTAGTTTGATTAAAGCTACCTTTTCAGAGTATGTATTAAATATACTTATTTTAAAACATACTCTAATTAGACCAATTCTTTTGAGACTAGTTTTAACTTTGTTATGATTTTTTGTGTTGTATGTGGGAAAACTTATGCTCTAAGGGACTTTTGGATGGACAATATTATAGTATGATAGCTCTTCTACTGGCTCAAAGAGCAGGGTAATAATGCAGAAATTTATGCTCTCTTAATCTCCTGGTTCTATTTTTGTACTTGTCAGTTAGGTAGCTGTTCTCTTCATTATTAAAATTAGGGTCACAGAAGGAAATCTGTGTATTGAGTGATTTAATAGGTAAAGATACAAAAACGTAGCTTTGAAGCTTTACTCATAATATGTCACTTATGATTGTTAAAAATCAAGCTAGTTAGCTTTTCATCATAGTTAGAGAAATAATTTCTTAAAAAGGAATGTGAACAAAAATGATTCAATAAGTGTTTCTGATTTTAGACAATTTCTTGAAAGTTTAACCTTATTCATCACAAGGTGAACAGTTTTTAAATTTTTTAAAAATCAAAGTATTCCTCCAGATACATTTAAATTGCCAAACAAAGGAAATAACTTTTAAAAAATGCTCTTTAATACCCAGGAATATTGGAAAAATGTAAAATGATTTTTTACTATTTTTTCAGTAGTGAGCAACTGAACTGAACTGAAAATGATTTTCATATGATTATACTTAAATACAAAGAATAAGTTCCTAATTTTGGTTTTGTGTCACTAAAACATGGGTTGAAAAGTTAAGATGAAGATAAGAGAATTTAACACATTTCCTTCATTTTTACAGCAGCATTAATTATGAGATGTAACAATTTAGTAACAGCTGTTTGGAGAAAAAATTGTAATAAATGAACACATTATTGATGTATCTAGATTTCAGGAATGTTAAATTATAGATATACATTATGCATCAGTTCAGTTCAGTCACTAACTCATGTTCTGCTGTTTGCGACCCCATGGACTGCAGCACACCAGGCCTCCCTGTCCATCACCATCTCCCGGAGCTTGCTCAAACTCATCTCCATTGAGTTGGTGATGCCATCCAACCATCTCATCCTCTGTTATCCCCTTCTCCTGCCCTCAATCTTTCCCAGAATCAGGGTCTTTTCCAATGAGTCAGTTCTTCGAATCAGGTAGCCAAAATATTGGAGTTTCAGCTTCAGCATCAGTTCTTCCAATGAATATTCAGGACTTTAGATTGATTGGTTTGATCGTACAGCCCAAGGGACAATCAAGAGGCTTCTCCAACACCACAGTTCTAAAGTATCAATTCTTCAGTGCTCAGCTTTCCTTATGGTCCAGCTCTCATATCCACACATGACTACTGGAAAAATGATAGCTTTGACTATAAAGGACCTTTGTCAGCAAAGTAATGTTTCTGCTTTTTAATATGCTGCCTAGGTTTGTCATAGCTTTTCTTCCAAGGAGCAAGCATCTTTTAATTTCATGGCTGCAGTCACCATCTGCAGTGAATTTGGAGCCCAAGAAAATAGTCTGTTACTGTTTCCATTGTTTCTCCAAATACTTGCCATGAGGTGATGGGACCAGATGCCATGATCTTAGTTTTTTGAATGTTGAGTTTTAAGCCAACTTTTTCACTATGCTCTTTAACTTCATCAAGAGGCTCTTTAGTTCTTCTTTGTTTTCTGCCATAAGGGTGGTATCATCTGCATAGCTGAGATTATTGATATTTCTCCTGGCAATCTTGTTTCCAGCTTGTGCTTCATCCAGCCCAGCATTTTGCATGATGTACTCTGCATGTAAGTGAAATAAGCAGGGTGACAATATACAGTCTTGACGTACTCCTTTCCCAATTTGGAACCAATTTCCCAAATTGCCAACATCTATAGGAACATAGAAAAAGCAAGAGAGTTCCAGAAAAACATCCACTATTGACTACACCAAAGCCTTTGACAGTGTGGATCACAACAAACTGTGGAAAATTCTTCAAGAGATGGGAATACCAGACCACCTTACCTGACTCCCGAGAAATCTGTATGGAGGTCAAGAAGTAACATTATGCCTAGAAATAGACCTATACACATGTGTATGCATTTATGTATGTATATACATGTGTGAATACATGCACACATATGTATATATACAGAGAGATATTTTCTTCTGCAGGAAGAGGAATACAATCAATGGTGTGTAGATGTGTGTGTGTTTATGTCTATGTGTGTGAGACTACCAACACTAAGAAAAGGAGATCCATTTTATAGCATTTTTCCAGTTTCCGTGTTGTTAATGTTTGCACCACAGATAATTTCTAGCTACTGCTACTATTAAACACAAATGGGAAGAGTGAGAGACGTATTTATAGGTATACATGAATGTGTGTACATTAAATCTCCTAGAATCAATTGCTTGTTATTCTAGATTTGTGCCACATTAAGGAAGGAGAAGCACTGCATAGTGTAAGAGTTCTGAATTATTGTCTATAGTTTCAAAAGTAAAGCACATAGAATGGAACTGTTAAGCACACTTGCTCTTTGAAAAAATATCAATTAACATAATGATTCATATTAATTGCACACATTTTTTGTCTAGAAAACTTAGCCTAGTATAACTTATTAATGAAAAACCTCAAATTGTTAGCTTTCTTTTTCACTGTGATCTTTGAATGTTCTTGAAACTCATAGGTAGTCTACTTCTGCACAAATTCAAATAAGGTTGTTTTTTAATTTAATCAGCTTCAGGTGTTTGTCTTGTGGCCATCAATGTTGCCACTGGCCTAACTACATCTTTTAGTTTTTGTGATTCAGAATTATACCTCTTTGTGAGCTTGAAATGTTCAGCAATTGCTACTCTTAGTAGAAGGAAGTGGATGAAATCTGTGGGCTGGTTGTTGGATGACAACAGAGTTGAAGTAATTTTCCTAAGTGAGGCTGACACCTCTGCCAAAATCTTTCCATTCAGAAGCAGAATTTCTCTTGTTTGCCATTGGTTGCTATCACATCTTTTGTGGCTAGTCAACTCAAAAATCCCCCATCTAACTCATAGACTATTTGTACTTTATATCACCATTTTTGGACAGTCTGAAGATTTTGCCTTCTAGATGTACAGTCCTAGCAGAACGTTCAGTTTTTTTCAAAATTTTTGTACAAGTTGAATCTGAAGAAATAAATAAAGACAATTCCCACTTGTAAAAACAAACAAACAAAAAGTTAAATATTAAAATTAGGCATCCATTTATTGAACAATGATATGGTTTCCTCAAAAATTAGAGAAGGTGTGTCAGAGAAACAGAGTTCTTGTCCATGAGTACGATTCCAATGTTTTCTATAAGATAGTAGTAACCTAGCTTCTAAAACTTTAAATCTCCTTGAAAACATTTAAAGCTGAACAAGAGACAAGGCAAACAATCAGAAATCTAACTGCAAAGAATAATTTACAATATGACCCTATCTGTAGAAGCTAATGTCTTCTATTACATGAGAGCCAAACAGAGCAGATTAAGAAAATTAAAAGTTTTCTAAAGAATTACTTGGCCATCTAATCATAAGTCCTTAAAAGAATTATTTTACCATCTGGTATTATTTCTTCAGATGTTATACTAATTTTAATTCAAGTGAAAAACATTAAATTGTACCTGATAAGCTGTATAAAGAAAAATTGTCTTTCAGATGATGAGAGATTCTTAATCAAGTCAAGTTAAAGTGTTTAGCTATCTCAGATTTGGAGCTATGGCTTTATTACCTAAATAATCCATTTGTGGATCTGACTCAGCTACTAGTTTCGATAATATCCTTCATCAGGAAAGTTCTTGGGGTTAATTTTACTTGTGAAAACCTATAACCTCTTTCTTTTAAATTGTTGCATTTCAGGGTTGGTAGTTATACTTTCTTCTGTAGGGAGAGTGACATCATCAGTGGCGTCTGGTGTGTGTGTGTAGCAACCAACTCTGTAAGAAAGGGAAGTCCAGAGTTTTTAGCATTTTTACAGGTTCTGTGGTATAAATACTTGTACTGTGGTTAATTTCAAGTTGCAGCTACTATTGTGCGTAATTAAAAAGAGATGCACACAGTCTGCTCTTGGGAGCTAGTGCTTGCTTGTCTCCAGCACATCACTGGATCTAAAGGATTGTTCTTTAACTATTAAGGAAATGTCAACTTACAAAAAATTGAACTTAAGAACCTAAGAATTTCTGTAAGTTAAAGATTTCCCACTTTTATAATCAAAGTATCATAATACCTCATGCCTTTTTATTTTCATAGCACTTTTTAAAATAACTAAAGTTTATTTTATTTATTGATGATTGTCTTCCAGCAACAATAAACTAAGGAACTCTAAGAAATTAAGGATCAGATCTGTTTGGTAGAAAATTGTGTCCACAGAGACTACAAAAATACCCAGCACAAAATGGGCCTTATATTAACATTGTTAAATAAGTTTCAACCTTTAGCATTGTTAAATAATTGTCCCCAGAAATTACCAAAATACCTAGCATAAAATGGACCTTATATTAACATTGTTAAATAAATGTCAACCTCCTAAAGTTAAGATGCTATATATCATTCCAAGTTAAATTAATTTTCAATTTACAAGACAGTAGGAATTTTACTTTATTTTAAAAGTCTTGGTAACATAGATCTGGGTGGATATATAAATTGTTACTAATTTTTGATTCCCTCTCTTTATGTACATACCCCCTTGTAATGAATAGTTTTATATTGAATAAAAGAAAAATCTTCTTTTATAAGCCATATATACCAATTTGAAAGAATATTATTATATTTTAATAATAATTAAACTCCTACAGAAATCAAGCTCGACAATGTGACCTTGAAACATAGGAATATAAAGGGAAAATAAAGATTGAAAATCATTTCTATTGCCACTTCAACATAAAATTAATTGGGTTTATTTTTAAACCTCACATTTCAATTATAATAACCAGCTATTTATTCCTTTTTATAATTCATTTGAAATATTTATTTAGCATTCACCATGTGCTAATAACTTTTTAGTCTGTTGGTTGCATAGTGAAAAATACAGCATAGCAATCTTAGAGTAAATATATTTTAATGCTAGAGAATGTAAAGGAGAAATGAACACAACAGTGATATGAGCCCTGAGGAAAGTAAATGGATTATAGGGAATCCCATATTTTAATTGAATGGTCAGGGAATTTTTTCTAAAGAGTGATATTCCAGATGACAACCCAGGAATATGAAAGAATGAGAAGGCAAGTGGAGCTGCAACTATCAGTTTGGATTGCCCAAGAAGCAGGATGAACCCACTGTTACTGGAGTAATGTAAGGAGAAAGGGTAATGAAAAACCGACACCAAAGAGCAGGCCTGGTGATTTCATCTAAGCTCCCATGGGCCAAGTGGAGGAGCTTCAGTTTTACTTTAATTTACTATATCTGTGTTGGGAAAACATAGGAGATTCAGGAAAAGAGAAGCGGTCAGATCTGAACTAGAATATTTCAAGATGTTTCTGGCTATAACGGGGATAATAGATTGTAAGGAAACATGTAAAACCTGATATATTACGTAGGATGCTCTTGCAGATGAGAAAGGATAAAGGCATTGTCAGAAATAATCTCAAAAGCAGAGTTACCAAGGACTCACTAATGGATAATTATAAGATTATGTAGAAAAGAGAAGTAAAAAAAGTTCTAAGTTCAGTCTGAACAACGAGAAAAATTATAGTGTTGTTTCCAGAACTGGGAAGACTAGAGATGGAGTGGATTTTTTCACATAGGTATTTATTGTATGAATCTGAAACTCAAGGAGGAACTCAGAACTAAAGATATGTTGGACAGACTCACTGAGATGTGGATGATATTTTCATCCTTGAAGCTAGATGAGATCACTAGTGAGGGAATGTAACTAGAGAAGAGAATAATCCTAAGAACTGAGCTAAGGACCACTCCACCCTTCAGTGACCCAACTTACTGGGAAGATCTAGCAAGAGATGAAGAAATTGAAGCCAATGAGGCTGGAAAAAACTGAGTATGATTTCTCTATAAAACGAGCATAAAAAACATTTCAAAGAGGGAATAATCAACTGAATCAGTTAAACCATGTAAGGGAAGAAAGACAGACTGAGCTTTATAATTTGACTGGAGCAATTTCATTAGAGCTGTAGAGAAGGAAACCTAATTGGGGTTGAACTAAAGGGAAAGTGAAAAAAGTAAGTGGATAGAGCAGTATGTGAAACTCTTCTAAGGAGTTTGGCTCTTCTAAGCCAAGGAGCTTGGCTTATAGGGGGAGGTAGATAAACAGATGGGAGCTAAAGAGGATTCCAACATATGGGTTCAGAAAAGTTTTCTTGTTATTGTTTGGGTTTTAGTAAAAAGATGTATTGAAGCATATTTTGATGGAAATGATCATAGTAGGACAAGAAAAAACAAAGAAAATGTTTAAGTAGTCAAGAGGAAATTTAACACACAGCGGCCAGACCCAGAAGCAGAACACACACATTCATTGTATCAAGAGAAATGGAAACTTGACCTGAAGGTAGAAATAATAAGGTATGTCTCTTCTGGTTGTTACTGTTTTAACTTTGAAATGAAGAGTGAATCTGTGATTTAACAATGGGAAGAATGGGTGTAGAGGTTAGAGGAAGAAAGTAGAAGATAGTCAACTCAGGAATTTGAGAAGTAATGATAGTAGAATTGTAATGGACATTTTGGGACAGCTTAAGATTGTTGTCACGCGTGAAAATGAGACCAGACAGCGTAAGGATGTGTGTGTGTGTGTGTGTGTGTGTGTGTGTGTGTATTTTGCAACTTGAAGTTCCTAGATGAAATAAAAAATATTTAAATATTTAAATACTATAGAGATGAATCTTTCTAAATAGTTAGGATGTGCAAAAGGTGTTCCATTGTGATAAAAGTTTCAATAAAACCAGGATGATAAAACAAATTACACTTAAAATATATAAAGTAAAGCTTAACATCAAAGACCTAAATCTATAAATCACACTAAGGGAATTTCCAACATTTATCTCAGTTAATTTTAAGTATATGCAAAGTCACAAAGGCAATTAGAAATTTGAGAATCATTGAAAATCTGGACCAAATGGAGATACATAGAAAACTATAGTTAACATCTAGAGAAAGCATATTTTTCCTAGTAGACATGGAACATTTACCAAAATTGATCCTATACTAGTTTATTAAAGGAAACATATATGATTTAATTTATATATTAGAATATGCTCTTTGATCCCAGATAAATTAATCCAGAACTCAGTAACAAAAAGAGCATTAGAAAATCACAATTAAACAATACACTGTTAAATAATTTAATTCTAAAAGAATACTCAATATCATTAATCATTGAGAAAATACAAATTGTATTTCCAACGATATATCACCAGACCACATTAAAACTTCTAAGATTAAGGACTGATAATATTTGATGAGTATGTGCTTTACAGCAAGTGAAATTGTCATGCAGAACGGTGTGGGTGTAAATGAGTACAATTGTGATCAACATATCAATTGTTTGGCAGTATCCACTAATGCAAAGCTTTGGACAAGACTGAGTGAGAATGTACACAACCACTAATGAAAAATATATACATAGTTAGTTTTCACCCAACAATTTTATTCCTGTGTATATAAGACTTTGTAAATGCACCAAAAGACGTTTACAAGACTGCATTTTGCAGCACAGCTCATAATGGCCAAAAAATTTAAACAACCCAAAATAATGATATATTCATATGATCATATAATATACATATACAATAAATCTGAACAAACTACAGCTATAGGTACAGCATAAATGAATCTTGCAAACTTAAGTCTGAACAAAATATAACAGACACCAAAGAGTACATATAAGATGATTCCATTTGTGAAAAATCTCAAAAATAGTAAAACTTTGACTGAAGTGATAAAATTCAAGCTACGACTACCATACAAGTGAGATTTTGTTGTTATTGTTGTTCAGTCACTAAATTGTGTCCAACTCTTTGCAACCCCACGGACTGCAGCACACCAGGCTTCCCTGTCCTTCGCTATCTCTTGGAGTTTGCTCATATTCATGTCCACTGAGTTGATGATGTGTGAGATAGGGAAGATAGTTGGGAGACTAAAGGTGTGGGAATAGCATGGGGGAGAGAGAACTTCCAGAGTGCAGAATATTTTCTATTCTCAGATTTAGAGATTGATACATGGCCTAGTTTACTGTATGAAATTTCATCTATGTGACAGTTTTTTTCACACCTATATGTGTGTTTAATTTTTTTTTTTTAAAAAGTAAAGTTGGAGAGAAAAGAATGGCATATATATATATATATATATATATATATATATAGACCTATCATGGATATATACAGCTTGATACAAAATTAGCTTTTCAAATTTATCATGTAAGAAATTCATCTCCCTTCATCCAGTCCTTAACCTATAGTACAAAGGTCATCAACAGCTGTCAAACAACATTGGTATTTTCACTGCCTAAATGACCAGTGTTCCAGAAAAGCCAGGAGGTCAGGATAAAGAGATGGTATAAAGTCTGAGACATCTTGGCTTTGAGGCTAATGATGAGAACCAAAGTTTCAGAAATAGACAGTAGCTCCATTCAGGCAATAATTCACCTGTCCTGTTAGGAGTGACCATGTTGAACTAGACCTTATGTTAAGCCTGTGATTCCCCATCACACCATCTTTCCTTTCATGGCATCTAAGTTTCTTAACTATACTTGACTTTCAGCAAATATTTGTTCATTTGAGTTTTGTATTTAAAAGAAATATCAGTTCTTACTAGAATTTTCAGGTCTACCATGGTTGTTTTTTCAGACAACCAGATGAAGTACAGAAAGTTTAGATGAACAGATACTTTTTCTAAGTGGCAAACAAAATTTTTAATTGCTTGGATGACTTGGTACTTTTGTATTGTAAATGTGCACACATCTGAAGACATTATGTGTATTATTTTACCTGTTTAAAAAAAATAGTGTTATTTCCATACTCTTAAAGAAAATCACTTGTTATTTAAAATCATGTGTTAAGTCTTTTGAAGTCATGTAGTTTCATCCTGGTGATCTCTTGGCTGATATTCAAAGATTATCCTGCATTTGTAGCCTTACCAGCACCAAATGCCCAGTTTCAAACCCATGATTCCCACGGTAGTTGAAGTTGTCTATGCTTGTGTATGTGTGCGAGCCTACTAAGTTGTTTCAATCGTGTCCAACTCTTTGCGACACCATGGACTGTAGCCCGCCAGACTCCTCTGTCCATGGGATTCTCCAGGCAAGAATACTGCAGTCAGCTGCCATGCCCTCCTCCAGGAGATCTTCCTGACCCAGGGATGGAATCTGCATCTCTTATGTCTCCTTCATTGGCAAGCAGGTTCCTTATCACTAGCACCACCTGGGAAATCCTATCTATACTGTGTTAGCCAGCAGTTCCATTTCCCAGGTCATATCTGCTGCATTGAAGGTTTTCCCACTTGCTTCTCTCTTGGCTGTCTCTTTCCACATGTGTCTCTACAATACGTCCCCATCCTTGCAGTTCTAGGTTAAATTCTGCCTGCCTCAGGAGGCTCTCTCTTTCTTGCATCTTCTCTTCAACCTTACTTAATACAATCATAATTGATATACTCCTTCCACACTTTCCTCTAGGAACTTAACTGGTACTTTATATTTTTTTTCATAGCTTCTCTTTTACTGAAGTTACTTATATAAGTTTGCTCAGTCGCTTCAATTGTGTCTGACTCTTGGCAACCCTATGGACCATAATCGACAAGGTTCCTCTGTCCATGGGATATTCCCAGCAAGAATACTGGAGAGGGTTGCCATCCTCTCCTCCAGGGGATCTTCCCTCAAACTCATGTCTCCTGTATTGCAGGCAGATTCTTTACTGCTGAGCCCCCGGAAAGCCCACTTATACAAATGGTTGCCTGCATTTCTAAATTGTGAACTCTTAAGACTTAGGTTAGTTCTCTTTCTATTTCCCCCTGCTCCAGAGTACTTCTAAGGTGTATTTAAGGGTAAAATTTGGCTAAACTTTTTTTGCTTAACTTGATGGAACTTCTTAAAAGTCCCAAGCTTGTATAGCTTTTTCTCAGAAATCTATAATGCCTTATGTCTACATCTGCCCTTAAACATTTCTATTCAATTTTTACCCCATTTCTTTACTTCACAATGTTCACAATTGGCCAGGAGCCCGGTTACTGAGCTATCTTCTTTACCAACATATGGCTATATCTGAATGATGGTGCTGGACTTGAGTGCACTCATTTAAGTCTAATGAGGTCCACAGAGGTGACTGTATGACTCACGACATGAAGTCATTTTTCCAATTAGCATTCTGACAAATGCATTAGAAGGAGAACCCTTTCAATAGATTTCCACAGCTGCTGAAGGGATCAGGTGTCAGAAGATTTTCAGCTTTGTTCTGCTGTTCTGGTCAAATAACTTATTTTTACCCAGACTACCTCTTGATGCAGCTGGCAGTGATCATATGTCATCTGAGTCTGACACCAGTTTAAAAATGGTCCTTATTACTGTACTATGACTACAGACATTTCAAGAAGGATCAGCTACAACTTTTGATTGAGTCATTCACCTTTCTCAAAAAATGAGATTATTTCCATATACTATAATACAGAATATTTTTTCAAGAACTACCCCATGCATGAGATTTAACACTTGGTGTAAAGGACATATTTGCAAGCATAATAAAAGGGAGTCAAAACACATCTGTTATCTTGTAATAACACCTAGTTCCACTTTGGGCTATCACCACCTTTGAATTTAAAGTCAGAACATATGTTCTCATTTGAATAAAAGAAAAAAAGAGATTCCAAATCAATAGCCCTTCTCCAAGCCAATCAAATAGCACAGACTTATAGGAATTCTCTGTGAGTGCAGCCCTGAGGTGCTGCAAAGAAGTGAAAGAAAATACTACTGAGGGAATGGTCTCAATTCTTCAGTGTTTATGCTCAAAAATGTAAGTTAGTACCTTGGGGAAATGTGGATTAAATACTTTAAAAAAGGTACTTTCCTTTTTTATTTATTCTTTTTTATTATTATTATAAAAGGCTTTCTCCAGGCCAGAATACTTTATTCTTTTCTTTATTATAAGAGGAATTCTCCAGGCCAGAATACTGGAGTGGGTAGCCTTTCCCTTCTCCAGGGGATCTTCCCAACCCAGGGATCGAACCCAGGTCTCCCACATTGCAGGCAGATTCTTTACCAGCTGAGCCACAAGGGAAGCCCATAAAAGGTTTAGATGTATATCATTCTAATTTGACATCTGTATACACTACTAAGTGATCTCCACCGCAAGTCTCATTACCATGCATCACCATATAGCTGATCCCTTCACTCATTTTGCTCACCCCCCACCCCTTTCCCCCTCTGGCAACCACTAATTTGTTCTCTGGATCTATGAATTTGTTTTCATTATTTTGTTTGTTCATTTGTTTGAAGTCTTTTTTAGACTTTGCCATATAAGTGAAATAATATGGTATTTTTCTTTTCATAACACCGTCAAATTCCATTCATGTTGTCACAAATGGCAGGATTTCATTTTTTCTGGATGGGTAGCATTTCACTGTGTGTGTGTGTGTGTGTGTGTGTGTACATTTTTATATATCACATCTTCTTTATCCATTTACCCATTGACAAATACTTAGACCGTTTTAATATCTTGGCTACAAATAATGTTGCAGTGAACATAGCAGTGCATGGGTCTTTTGGGTTGTGTTTCTGTGTTCTTTGGATAAATATCTAGAAGTGGAATAGGTGAGGCACATGGTAGTCTTATTCTTAAATTTTTGAGGACTCTCCATAATACTTTCCAAAGTGGCTACACCAGTTTCCAGCCCCACCTATAGTGTAAGAAGTTTCCTTTTTCTCTACATTCTCTCCAACATTTCCTACTTATTGTCTTTTTTTTCTTTTTTATTTTAGTAGTAGCCTTTCTAACAGGTGTGGGGTGAGATCTATTGTGGGTTTGGTTTGCATTTCCCTAATAATTAGTGATCTGTAACATCTTTTCATGTGCCTGTTGTCTAGCTGCATGGATTCTTTGGGACAATATCAATTCAGACTCATTATGAGCTTTTTAATTGGATTGTTTGGTTTTTCTTGAGCAGTGTAAGTGTTTGATGTGTTGGATATTTACCTTCTATCAGATTTTCAAATATTTTCTTCTATAAATTTCTTAATGTAAAATTTCCTAACAATTAAGGAATTCTAGATTTTCTACAGAACTTTGAGTATTATTTCTCAAGAAATTCCAAAAAAATAGTTTTCATAAGCTTGTTTGCATAAATGATAAGCATAAATTCAAAAGAGGGGTAATTAACCACATTTTAGAAATATGTGATCCTCAAAAACAAGCAGAATTCAATTTCCTTGAATCTAAGTCAGTAAGGAAAGTCAATAAGAAAAGGGCTTCTAGTGCCCTTCTACAGAAAAGTGCCCACATTAAATTTAATTCCACCACGGGTCATATCCTATAGGCATTTGTTCTCAGATATTTCAGATTTTTGTTTGTGCTGTCACTAAAGTCACATTTCAGGATATTTGATGATGATCTAGTGGTGATATAGAGTTACCTGAACTATGTTCCCTTTTCTTGGGATTTACAGCAATGCTATAGCCATTTATTGTTCTAATTTTTCAAATACTACAGTATTTATGTGTAGAAAAGGGAAATCAATTTGGTCAGTATATTCTTTATGTCTTAATACATGTTTCCCAGAAACTAAATATGGGATTTAAATTAAAAAATACTGTTCCTATTAAAGACGTTAAAATGCACTTGACCCTTCAATAGCACATGCTGATTTTTGAGCTGCATGGTTCCACTTATAGGCAAATTTTTTCAGTAAGTACATGTTACAGCACTCCAGTCTCTAAGGTTGGTTAAATCGGCAGATGTAGAACTGCAAATACAGAGAGCTGACTGTAAAGTTTTATGCAAATTTTCTACTGTACAGATTGTCAGCCCCCCTAACCTTTGTGTTGTTCAAGGGTCGGTCAGCTATATTCCTATCAATGGCTATCTTGCCTCCCCTAGAATAAAACAATTTAATCAGTTGTTTTTCAGCAACCTGAAAAATTTAAGAATAATTTAATTAATAATTTAAACTGAAAAGTTTAAGAATAATTTAAGGATTATTATTCATCTGGTCCTCTTATAAAGAAGAAAATTAATGATTCCACTGAGAATAGAAAAGAGGAAATATAATAAAATAATATATTATTATATAATCATATATTTATTTATATTTAGGAAATTTCATTAGGGAAAGAAAAGAGCATACTCTGAGTTCTATTTTTCAAGAGTCTTCAGCTCAAGCTTCATTTGAGGAACAAAAGTCACATCTAAGACACATGGTTATTTCTTATCAGCTGGCATCATTGATGAGCCAAAGGTTCTCTTGCCTTTTATGGAATTAAAATTGTACTCAGATACAATGAAGTTCTATACCATTGAGGCTATGCTTAAAAGTGCTGAAACATTTTTTGTTAACAAAATCAGCTACATCAATTGACAAACTATAACCCAGAGACCATATCTAACTCATGCCTGTTATAAATAAAACTTTATTGAAATACAGCCACACCCATTCCTTTAGGTACTATGTATGACTGCTTTCTTGAAGTTGTTGTTGTTCAGTTGGTAAGTCATGTCTGACTCTTAGAGACCCCACAGACCGCAGCATACCAGGCTTCCTTGTCCTTCACCATTTCCTGGAGTTTGCTCAATCACATGTCCATTGAATCAGTGATGTCATCCAACCATCTCATCCTCTGTCATCCCCTTCTCCTGCCTTCAAACTTTTCCAGCTACAGGGTCTTTTCCAATGAGTCAGCTCTTCGCATCACATGGTCAAAATATTGGAGCATCAGCTTTCGAGTTAGTCCTTCCAATGAATATTCAGGATTGATTTCTTTTGCGATTGACTAGTTTGATTTCCTTGCTGTCCAAGGGACTCTCAAGAGTCTTCTCAAGCGCCACAATTTGAAAGCATCAATTCTTCGGCACTCAGCCTACTTTATGGTCCAACTCTCACATCCCTCAATGACTGCTGGAAAAATTATAGCTTTGAATATACACACCTTTGTCAGCCAATTAATATCTCTGCTTTTTAATATGCTGTCTAGGTTTGTCATGGCTTTTCTTCCAAGAGCAAGTGTCTGTTAATTTCATGGTGGCAGTCACTCTCCACAGTGACTTTGGAGACCAAGAAAATAAAGTCTCTCACTGTTTCCATTGTTTACCCACCTATTTGCCATGAAGTGATGGGAACAGATGCCACGATCTTAGATTTTTGAATCTTGAGTTTGAAGCCAGCTTTTTTACTCTCCTCTTCCGCTTTCGAGAAACTCTTTAGTTGCTCTTTGCTTTCTGCCATTCGAGTGGTATCACCTATATATCTGAGATTGTTTCTATTTCTCCTGGTAATCTTGATTCCAGTTTGGGATTAATCCAGCCCAGCATTTTCCATGATCTACTCTGCATACAAGTTAAAAAATCAGGGTGACAATATACAGCCTTGACATACTCCTTTCTCAATTTGGAACCAGTTCATTTTTCCATGTCAGGTTCTAACTGTTGCTTCTTGACCTGCATATAGGTTCCTCAGGAGGTAGGTAAGGTGGTCTGCTATTCTTATTTATTTAAGAATTTTCCACAGTTTGTTGTGATCCACACAAAGACTTTAGCATAGTCAATGAAGCAGAAGTATATATTTTTCTTGAATTCTCTTGCTTTTTCTATGTTCCAATGGATGTTAGCAGTTTGATGTCTGGTTCCTCTGCCTTTTCTAAATCCAGCTTGTACATCTGGAATTTGTCAGTTCATGTACTGGTAAAGCCTGTGCTGTGCTGTTCTTAGTCACTCAGTTGTGTCCAACTCTTTGTGACCCAATGGGCTGTAGCCTGCCAGGCTCCTCTGTCCATGGGATTCTCCAGGAAAGAATACTCGAGTGGGTTGCCATTTCCTCCTCCAGACGATCTTCCCAACTCAGGGATTGAACCCAGGTCTCCCACATTGCAGGCAGATTCTTTACCACCTGAGCTACCAGGGAAGCCCTGTTGAAGCCTAGCCTGAAGGATTTTGAGCAGAAACAGAGGCAGAAATGAGTAATTGCAACAGAGATCAAATAGTCACTCTGGCTCTTTACAGAAAATGTTTGCTAATGCTTGAAATACATCTTTGATTTCTAATTACTATATAGCAAATAGCATTACCTTCTTAAAGCTAATAAGACCCAATTATTAAAGGACTATGTTCACAATATCAAAAAGTTAGCATTCTCCTTGCGTGAAAGAAAGTGAAAGTCACTCAGTCGTGTCTGACTCTTTTCGACCTGGTGGACTATACAGTCCACCTGAATACTCCAGGCCAGAATACTGAAGTGGGTGGCCTTTCCCTTCTCCAGGGGATCTTCCCAACCCAGGGATCAAAGCCAGGTCTCCTGCATTGCAGGCAGATTCTTTACTAACTGAGCTATGCACTCACAAATAGCTAATTTATTCATACCATTTAAGACAAGTTAGAAACTATATCAAAAGGAAAGTTAAAAATAACGAATCTTGCTCAGCACAGTTCTTAAGAGTAAACTTGTAAGTATCTTTCAACACTAAAGATAATAATGGAACATACATTTGGAAATCTTTGAAATATTATGCAGTTTCCTTCCGGTTATTCAATTTTTAGACATATATATGTATATATATATGTATTTCATTCTTTTTATGTAATATTTAATCTTCTATAATGCTAGGTATAAAACACATTTCTGCATCTATGAAAAATATGGTGGTCTAAAAAAGTCATAAATAAATTGAACATCTTCAAAGAAAGCATATCTTAAGTGGTATACACTTGGATGAGGACTTGCTGTCTAGAGAGAGATCACACTGAAGTAATAAGCATCCATGTCTGTCTATTACTCAAAATAGACCTCTACGAAGTCTCTCTTAACTAGTTCTTAAATGAAAAATTTACATAACTTGTTTTCTCCTAAAGACACAGAGAACACAATACAGCTTCAGGCCTCTAAGCCTGAGTCAGTCATCTGATGTCTTCTGTAAACTTACTAGTAAAGCTATGAGTTTCTTTGGTGCCTCAGACAGTAAAGACTCTGCCTGCAATGCAAGAGACCCAAATTCAACCCAGATGGGTCAAGACGATCCCTTGGAGAAGGGAATGGCTACCCATTTCAGTATTCTTGCCTAGAGAATTCCATAGACAGAGGAGCCTGGCAGGCTACCGTCTGTGGTATCACAGAGTCAGACGCAACTGAAGCAACTTAGTGCGCGCACACACACACACACACACACACACTAGTGTCTTTACAGGTTGTTTAAAGCAGGAGCAAGAAGATCTGTGAGAAATTATTTCACTAGACCCCAATCTTTCCAAGAAAAAGAAAGAAATGGAAGATTTCTCCCCAAAGTTTAGTTCTAGAAGTTAGTAAAAGTGTAATTGGATTATCGAAATAGCTAAATGGAGAATTCATTTCAGTCTGTTTAAAACATACATAGGACATCCCTGGTGGTTCAGATGGTAAAGTGTCTGCCCGAAATGAGTCAGACCTGGGTTCGATCCCTGGGTTGGGAAGATCACCTGGAAAAGGAAATGGCAACACACTCCAGTATTCTTGCCTGGAAAATCCCATGGACGGAGGACCCTGGTAGGCTATAGTCCATAGGGTCGCAGAGTCAGACACAACTGAGAGTCTGCACTTTCACTTCACTAAAACATACATACACAGGCACAGATTTAATTAAGCCTAAAAATGAGATCACTGCAGATGGTGACTGCAGCCATGAAATTAAAAGATGCTTACTCCTTGGAAGGAAAGTTATGACCAACCTAGACAGCATATTAAAAAGCAGAGATAGTACTTTGTCAACAAAGGTCCGTCTAGTCAAGGCTGTGGTTTTTCCGGTAGTCATGTATGGATGTGAGAGTTGGACTATAAAG
Organism: Cervus canadensis; assembly: GCF_019320065.1. Lineage (NCBI taxonomy): Eukaryota > Metazoa > Chordata > Mammalia > Artiodactyla > Cervidae > Cervus > Cervus canadensis. Next base: position 20,123,715 of record NC_057388.1, read on the forward strand.
AAAGTTGAGCGCCAAAGAATTGATGCTTTTGAACTGTGGTGTTGGAGAAGACTCTTGAGAGTCCCTTGGACTGCAAGGAGATCCAACCAGTCCATCCTAAATGAGATCAGTCCTGGGTGTTCATTGGAAGGACTGATGTTGAAGCTGAAACTCCAATACTTTGGCTACCTGATGTGAAGAGCTGACTCATTGGGAAAGACCCTGGTGTTGGGAAAGATTGAGGGCAGGAGGAGAAGGGGATGACAGAGGATGAGATGGCTGCATGGCATCACCGACTCAATGGACATGGGTTTGAGTAAGCTCCGGGAGTTGGTGATGGACAGGGAAGCCTGGCGTGCTGCGGTTCATGGGGTCGCAAAGAGTCAGACACGACTAAGCGACTGAACTGAACTGAACTGAAAAATGAGATCTAATTACTGGGGAAGATGAAGCTAATTTAGCTTATATCTTGTTATTGACCCAGAGTGAGAGCACCCACAGACACTGTTCAACCCACCAGCACCTTAAACTTCTAGGAAAGCACCAAAGCTATAAAAAGAAAGAAAGTGAAGTCGCTCAGTCATATCCGACTCTTTGCAACCCTGTGGACTGTAGCCTACCAGGCTCCTCCATCCATGGGATTCTCCAGGCAAGAATACTGGAGTGGGTTTCCATTCCCTTCTCCAGGGGATCTTCCCAACCCAGGGATCAAATCCAGGTCTCCTGCATTGCAGGCAGATGCTTTACCCTCTGAGCTACCAGGGAAGCCCTCTATAAAAAGTATGTTACCTAAATATCTGAGAAAAAGTATGTTACCTAAATATCATGTTTACCATATTAAGTATACATGCTTCCACTCTCCAGGTTAAATGCTTGTTCACCCTTTTCTTCTCAGGGCTTCACCCTGGAGCCTCCTATATCTTTCATCAGACATACTTCCCTCCCTCACTGAAGAAGTAGAATAACCTTTTTGTCCCTTGAAGGCAGAAGGCGTGGGAAGGAAGAGGACATCTGACTTTGTTTTGTACCCATTTTAACTGATGATTCTTTGTTATCTCTAGCTTTCTAATGAATGTACGCTAATTGACATTCACATAGCAAAAATGTACTTCTGTTAAGAAGCAGAATTAAAATTCTTCTATCTTTAATGAAACAGGATAACAAACTATCTAGTTTTGTGTTGCAAGAGTTGTTTCCCTCCATGGGGACTTCTTCAAACTGAATTGACAGTTTGAGAAATAAGAAAAGTTTTACAAGTGCTTCCTAGCTACTCAACACCTCTTTAGTTGAATTGTCACCAGGTATCACTTCATTTGTATCCACCATACTGCCTGAGCCTCTTTTCATTTAGTAGGAATAAAAGTAAAAACTCTCTTAGTGAACAATAACTGCCCCCAGAAAAACCATGAGCTTCCTAAGTGCAAAACACATTAAATCGGATATGGGAAAAGTGGTTTAGTGCTAACAACCATTAAACAGGGTGGTAGTTTAGAAAGACCATGGAAATCCAACTGAATGATTGGAATTCAGAAAATCATACTATGGTTTAATACTATTATTAACTATAATGGAGTAACAAGAAAAATGAAGTTGGTGTTGCAGTCAATAGCATAATGCTCATCTGTAATATCCTGTGTATATTTTTATCAGTACATTGAGAAACTAAAGTAAAGCAAGTATAGGGAAGAACAATGTGACAGAGTGAATGATGAAGGAAAAATTTCAAAAGTCATATGAGGAAACTTTGAAAGGTCAGGGAATATTGAAAAGATCAAGAAAAGATTTAGAGAAGGCAAAAAAAAAAAAATTTAAACACCTAAAAGTATACCATCTGAAAAAGAACTTCAGTGCAGTTCAGTTCAGTCGCTCAGTTGTGTCCGACTCTTTGCAACCCCATGAACCGCAGCATGCCAGGCCTCTCTGTCCATCACCAACTGCCGGAGTCTACCTAAACCCATGTCCATTGAGTTGGTGATGCCATCCAACCATCTCATCCTCTGTCGTCCCCTTTTCCTCCTGCCCTCAATCTTTTCCAACATCAGGGTCTTTTCCAATGAGTCAGCTCTTCGCATCAGGTGGCCAAAGTACTGGAGTTTCAGCTTCAACATCAGTCCTTCCAATGAACACCCGGGACTGATCTTCTTTAGGATGGACTGGTTGGATCTCCTTGTAGTCCAAGAGACTATCAAGAGTCTCCTCCAACACCACAGTTCAAAAGCATCAATTTTCAACGCTCAGCTTTCCTTATAGTCCAATTCTCACATCTGTACATGACTACTAGAAAACCATAGCCTTGACCAGATGGACCTTTGTTGGCAAAGTAATGTCTCTGCTTTTTAATATGCTGTCTAGGTTGGTCATAACTTTCCTTCCAAGGAGTAAGCGTCTTTTAATTTTATGGCTGCAATCACCATCTGCAGTGATTTTGGAGCCCCCCAAAATAAAGTCAGTCATTGTTTCCACTGTTTCCCAATCTATTTCCCATGAAGTGATGGGACCGATGCCATGATCTTCGTTTTCTGAATGTTGAGCTTGAAGCCAACTTTTTTCACTCTTCTCTTTCACTTTCATCAAGAGTCTTTTTAGTTCCTCTTCACTTTCTGCCATTAAGGGTGGTGTCATCTGCATATCTGAGGTTATTGATATTTCTCCCAGCAATCTTGATTCCAGCTTGGGCTTTATCCTGCCCAGCATTTCTCATGATGTACTCTGCGTATAAGTTAAATAAGCAGGGTGACAATATCCAGCCTTGAACGTACTCCTTTTCCTATTTGGAACCAGTCTGTTCCATTTCCAGTTCTAACTGTTGCTTCCTGACCTGCATACAGGTTTCTCAAGAGACAGATCAGGTGGTCTGGTATTCCCATCTCCTTCAGAATTTTCCACAGTTTGTTGTGATCCACATAGTCAAAGGCTTTGGCATAGTCAATAAAGCAGAAATAGATGTTTTTCTGAAACTCTCTTGCTTTTTTGATTATCCAGCGGATGTTGGCAATTTGATCTCTGGTTCCTCTGCCTTTTTTAAAACCAGCTTGAACATCTGGAAGTTCACAGTTCACGTATCGCTGAAGCCTGGCTTTGGGAATTTTGAGCATTGCTTTATTAGCATGTGAGATGAGTGCAACTGTGCGGTAATTTGAGCTTAAACTTGCCCTTTAGGAATCTGCTGCTGCTGCTAAGTCATTTCAGTCGTGTCCGACTCTGTGTGACCCCCTAGACGGCAGCCCACCAGGCTCCCCCATCCTTGGGATTCTCCAGGCAAGAACACTGGAGTGGGTTGCCATTTCCTTCTCCAATGCATGAAAGTGAAAAGTGAAAGTGAAGTCACTCAGTTGTGTCTGACTCTTAGTGACCCCATGGACTGCAGTCTACCAGGCTCCTCCATCCATGGGATTTTCCAGGCGAGAGCACTGGAGTGGGGTTGTCCTCCACTTTAGGAATCTAAGTGAAGGAATAAGAGACATTGCATAAAATTCCAAATGTCACGATTATTGTTCAGTATAAGACAGCACACTTACTCATAATCCCAGATATTCAAAGTAGGAACCCGACGCTTCAGAACCTAGTATGGTGAGCTACTTCTCCCTGAAGATGTCCCAGCAGAAGCTGAGAAGTGGCTTTAAAGCTAAGTTTACTAGAGAGGAAAACCTGAGCAGGGTGGGCGACCTAGATGGACTTTAAGATGATTCAGACTTGCCAATTTATCTTATAAGTAATTTCTCAGTAACGTGCAACAGAAAAGCATGTTCAAAATGAGCAAGAGAAGACTATTGAAACATAAATCTAAAGACTTGCAATGTTCATTTTGTGTATTAATGTGTAGACACATGACAAACTGAGGATAGAAAGTGATTCTGGTGTAAATTTTTTGTATAAACCAGTTCAATTCAATATTATCTAGGGTGAAACAAATCACCAGCCCAGGTTGGATGCATGAGACAAGTGCTCGGACCTGGTGCACTGGGAAGACCCAGAGGGATTGGGTAGAGAGGGAGGTGGGAGGGGGGATCGGGATGGGGAATACATGTAAATCCATGGCTAATTCATGTCAATGTATGACAAAAACCACTACAATATTGTAAAGTAATTAGCCTCCAACTAATAAAAATAAATGAAAAAAAAATAGGCATTGAACATTGCCATGTTTTCAGTTAATTGGATGACAAGGATTTTGTTTCTTTTCATTAACAAATGCACACAGAGGAAAATAACTCTCCCTCCATAGAACATAGTAACTTTTAGATCTCTTTGTTATAAGAATCTTGACATTAAAAGAAAATCTCCCCTGGCTCCAGAAACCTGGAACAATAAATGTGTTTTTTTAGCCACAAAACATTTTACTGTCATATTTCATGCATAAGAAAATGATATCTCCATTAAATATAGCAACAAAAATTAGAAGCAAATAATAAAACAGTTGATTAGAACAACAAACATCTACTGTGTTCTGGAAGATCCTAAGTGAAAGCAAGTGAAGGCTGGGTGCTTTCCTCTGGCTCAGCATGTGGTGTAGACACTTCCTTTTTATCACCTCAGTCCTGTCCACAAAATTGCATTAGACCAGGCAGTAAGACTAGAATTATTTAGTGGTTTCAAGTTTCAAATTCTGGTTGTTTCACGAAATGCTTTTTAGTGAATACCTAAATGCACTTCTTAATCTATAGTTTCTCTGTTTCTTGTTTTCTCTCACCTACCGATTAATATTTAAGTAAGAAACAATGCCATTCTTTTAACTGCCAGGCTTTATTTTTAATTCCCTTAGTTAACTATTAATTTTTAAAAGAATTATCCTTGGATTACTGTTAAAGCAAGATTCTTACAGTCAACTTTCCTATGAAAAGGATGACTTATTGGAGGAAGGGCTGAAATTTACTAGTACATTAGAGCAGGTATGAATTTTGAAGTGGGTTTTACTTATGTCAGGAATACAATACAAATGCAAATATTCCCCTGTGTAAAATAACAGCAAATGAAAGGAAATGAAACATAAATTACTGATTCAACTGATTGCAATCAATGCTGGTAAGGATGTAGAAATAGACGGTTTAGAAATTTTCAAGAAAGTTAAATGACACTAATCCACTCTCTTGAGAAGTTTAATACGTCCTCAATAGATTCACCTACTGATGGACCTTTATTTATATCTTATAATTAATGCCCTATTCAAAATGCACACTTTATTACTTCTAGTAATAAATAAAAAATAAATTGAAATGTTAGGAGAAAAGTTAGTAATTTTTCAAATTTTTCATTTTTATGTCTTCTGCTTTATTTCCACAACCCCTCCCTCACTTACCAAAGGTTGAAGTTGGCTTCTGAAAATTAGTGGAATAGCATGCCTTAAACAAATTTAGTTAATAGACTATTGTGTCCTTTCAAAAATCCTCCTAACTGCACGATATTTCTCACAATTTTGGTATTAATAGGAAAAGATAATACATTTTGGTTTGTATAATTACAATTGATTTGCTTTCACTTTTCAAATATACTTTCAAAGTAGGGCCGTGCTCTGGTGTTACTACTTTATCAGTTCACAGGCATTTTTGCAAAGTGATTTTGATCTTAGTCAGGACTGTTCAAATAAAATGGATTGATAATCAATAAGAGAAAATCCTATATGAATTATTTTGATCTATATATTGGTTTAAGTATTTGTCCTAATAGCACACTCTCAAAGAGCATATCTGAAACCCATGTTTCATTTTATTAAACTGTACATTAGGAAAGTAAGACAGAGTTTGTGATATATTTATGAGGTGCATAACTTTATACTGAGTTGTAAATATAGCTTATGTCTGGCTTCAGAATTCCTTGCTTAATCATATTAGATGCCTTCTTAGTTATACACATATCCCAGATGTTAACACCACATACATGAAAAAATAATGAAAATAAATTTTTGCTATCTCTTTTTGTTTTGTTTTTTATCTAATGAACATTGGTGCATGGGTTTTTGCAAGTGTGGCCAAATCAGACCTGAAGAGTTCTTGGGAGATGATGGGAGAAGACAAAAGAGGACAGGAAAATAAATTTCTTTTCTCCATTGAAATTTGACTGTATGTAGTTAATGGATTTAAGCAATCGACAGTGTAGGATTTATATCAATTCCCCTCTTTCTGGAACCATTCATTAAAATGAACTGTAGCCTTATTATGATTATTTTTTTATGACATGGTTTACTTTTCTTAAGCATATTTCAAATCACATTGTGCTACTGCTTGGATTGCAGTAGCAAGTTGACCTTGCTTTGACCAAATGTAGATCATGGGATGGGCTTCCTAGGTGGATCAGGGGTAAAGAATCTGCCTGCAAGATCCACAGGAGATGCAGGTTCGATCCCTGGGTCAGGAAGATCCCCTGGAGAAGGAAATGGCAACCCATTCCAGTATTCTCGCCTGGAAAATCCCATGGACAGGGGAGTCTAGTGGGCTAAAGTCCATGGAGTCACAAAAAGTCAGACATGACTTAGCAACTAAGCACATAATTATATGAACATTTACCTATATAGCATAGGTATGTGATAGAGAAGAAAATGGCAACCCACTCCAGTATTCTTGCCTAGACAATCCCATCGACAGAGGAGCCTGGAGAGGCTACAGTCCATTGGGTTGCAAAAGAGGTGGACACGACTGAGCGACTCAACAATAGGTATGTGAAGAGCAAATGCATTTTGACAAACTCACAAATATTTATTATTTTCATAAATTTTATCAATATTTTTCAAGGTTAAGTATTGGCTAAAAAACCAAATGATCCTAATCTTCAATAAATCACACTATTATAACAAGTATATACAGATAAAAGAACTGAATTCTTGTATAGCACTGTCCCAAAGTGTAAAATGAAACATGGCCTTGGGAATCATCACTGCATATTTTAGAAAATAAAATCTTTTTTTTTTCTTGAATGTATTTAGGTAGTAAAATCATTCGATTATAATGTGTGAATATGTATATAAAGACTTCAGTGAGAACTTAAGAATCTCTCTGAAATTTCACCTAGAGTGAGATTATAGATAAAATACAAGGCATTTTTATGCTGGGTGTGAAAAAGCTGACTAAAATATTTACGTATTAATATCCCATTGCAAAGATCACTGTTAGCTCATTGGCCTTAAATTATTCACTAGGTTCAATGGTTATTATTTTTGGCTGCTGCAGTCAGACCTTATAAATACATTTCTAAGGTCACACACTCTACTTTTCATCTAAATCTTTCTCCGCCTTTTCTCTTTTAAACATGAACATTAAATAAAATTACCTGACATTCAACCTTCGTGAGTCAAACACTTTTTTAGACCACAAATGAAACTACAAGGATGTATTTTTTTAATATTATTCCAAGGGTGACCCAGAAGTCAGGAAATTGGGGATTTTAGCAGCAACTTTAATAAATATTATTTGTTTAAATGGCAATCACAACAGTAGTCCTTTTGTTTGAGAACAAATTTGTCATATCAAAACATAGCTCCAAATAGAGGTTTTTAGATTACATGGAGATCATGAACTTAAATAGATCCTTTATCTTTCTAGTTAATACCTTTGCACAACAGATATTTTAAAGGCTTCTATCCATGCTTCTAGTTGCCTATTGACCGAGCTTTGGTATATATCTCTCGAATATGGGTCTCCCACATCACTGTGAAGCTGGAAGATCTTTTCATTTTGCCCCGCTCAACTTTTACTCTGCTTTGAATTCAAACACAGTAAAGGATACATTTTCTCACCATAGGGGTGTGAGGACCTGCTGAGCTTATCCTGATTCAGATCAAAGGTCAACATAGAATTTAGAAACACCTGTCCCTTTGACTTAAGAACAAGTGTGGGAGCCTAAGACATGGAACTAAACTCTTGACCTTTGATGGATTTTGGAAAGTCAGTTCACATTTATGTTTCATTCAGGTTACCTGTAATGTTAAGTAACCTCATATTACCACCGGCAAGGGAATTTGGTCAATGAATGGTATTTCATCCTAGGTAATGTGCAGTACACTTTTCAACTCTTGCTGATTTGGGATTTCTCTCTGAATCAAATGCTGTGTCATTTTTCTCTGCTTCTCTATGCCTCTAAATGTTTATGCCTGACTACAATGCACTTTTTCCATGTTCAACCCTCCAGTTTATATTTCATTGTTAATTTATTAAACAAGTATTTATGACTGCTAACTAGGTAATAGGCGTTATGTTAACAATGTTTCCCTTTCCAGGCCCAGAACAAGTCCCTCAACCCCAAGAAATGTTTGCTTCTATGGTTCAATCCCATTTCTATTTTGAATGCAAAATTCTGTTTCACTGCTTCCATCCAGTTCTTACATTGACCTTCTCTCCTCTTATTCCCAACTGCCATGACCACCCTCTGAAACTTCTTCCTTGGCTTATGAATCTTATTTCCATTTCCTCTTTGGTTCACTAAAGAGCCCTAAGACTGGCTACCAAATGAATAAGCTGGATTTTAAGGCATAACTTCAAAAGTGTGAATACTTGGTGGATAAGAAGGACTTATCCTAAAACAGAAATGATAGACATATGCTTTGAAAAGCTGGGGATAGATACCAACATCTAAACAAGTGACAGCGGTAGGATGTCTAGAAGGTGAAGTCCTATTTTAATTGATGTGGATATAAAAGGTTACAACTGGCCATCGGCGCTTGGTTCCCACTAGGGGAAAAGATGTTACTCAATTAAAAAGTAGTATAAGGAAAGACAAGGTTGAATGGAATCTAGAAATCTAAAAATCAGACAAAAAAAGAGAGAGAACACAAAAGTAAATTCAACAATTAATTTTGGAGAACCTACTTTATACTAGGTCCTAAGTTATGTCCTGTAGATACAGAAAAACTAGTCATGGAATGTAACCTTACATGTTAAAATTCTAAGCTAACATGTAGACACATTGAAAAGCATTCAACAGATGGATCAATGTTCTCTAGCAATAGATTTTCATGTATTCATCCACATTTTGGATAAAATATCTCTCAAAAATATCTAACTGCATTTACTTTGATTTTATGATTACCAAACAACCACATAATTATCCCCCAAGATATCATAAATTAGAAAGCAGATACTTTAGACCACAACATAACTATTAGTAGAATTATATATTTTTATAGTTAATAAATTAACATGCTGACTTATGTATCATAAAGTGAAAGTGAAAGTTGCTCAGTCATGTCCGACTCCTTGCGACCCCACAGACTATACAGTCCATGGAATTCTCCAGGCCAGAATAATGGAGCATGTAGCCTTTCTCTTTTCCAGGGCATCTTCCCAACCCAGGGATAGAACCCAGGTCTCCCGCACTGTGGGTGGATTCTTTACCAGTTGAACCACAAGCGAAGCCCAAGAATACTGGAGTGGGTAGCCTACCCCTTCTCCAGTGTATCTTCTGGAATCGAACCAGGATCTCCTGCATTGCAGGCAGATTCTTTACTAGCTGAGCTACCAGGGAAACCCCTATGTACCATAACTTGTTAGTTAGGTGAGACCAGAAATCTGTTCTGCAGAGACAATATTCTATGCAGATCCTGAGGAGAATTAAGCAGCCAGCAGGGCTCACTTTCACTTTCTGCATTTTCTAATTTCACTATCAAATACTCAGATGCCATAGAGACTGAGTTCTCCTTTGATAGGTAACATATCTTGCAGATAAAGAAAACAGACTCTGGTACCAGACCACCTGACTTCTCATTCTTGTTATACCATCTAAATGCTGTATATCCCTAGGAAAATTAGTTGATCTTTTTAATTCTTCCATTACCTCATCTGAGAAGGAGGGTAAACTATTACTTAGGTCTTTGGGCTGTTGATAGGATTAAATGATGTAATATATGAATTATTTTAGAACATTTCTGTTTATAATATTCAGTTATTATTGGATTTATTTCCTGCAAATATGTGTCTTCAAGTCTGTCTCTCTAATTTTCACATAACAAATTTTTATTTATACTTCAATGCCTCAGCTTATATTGTGAGATATATCATATAAAAAAGCATGAATATTATACATAAATAGAGGTGAGGTCCTTGACATCACTCTAGGCAATGATTTTTGACACAGAAAGGAACGGTAAGAAAAGCAAAAATAAACAAGTGGAATTACATTTTTTAAAAAAAGCTCTACTCAATGAAGGAAACTATTAACAAAACAAAAAGGCAATGTATAGAATGGAAGAAGATATTTACAGGTTTACATTTACACTTACCTCTGTCAGGAATCAAAAGGAGGCTGCCAACATAGGAGCATGCTGGTTCTCTTCAAGGACACTGGTTTGTGGGCATCTCACTTTATCTCTTCCTTCTTGCAATTGCATCAAGGCTGACTCTCTCTATTGAAAGAGTAATACAGGCTCTTTTCATCAGCGGCCATGTTTTTCACATCTCAAAACTCTATGTTATAGCTTCGATTCAAGATTTTGTTTAGTTGAGTTATCCTTGGAAATTTCCCTTACTTCTTTCAATCCCAGCAGTTCATATCCAATTTAAAAAGTATGTTTTTTTCCAAAACCATGATACTTTTTGGTTTAAAGTTCTATTCTGAACATTTACTCAAATCCAGTTACTTTTCCTTCAACCGTGTTTAATCTACTTAACACATCCACTGTGTTTCTAACTTCAATTATTGTGTATTTCATCTGTGATTATTATAAATGGATCTTTTAAAACTCTGTCTCATTTTCAATAATGTCTTGTCTTCCCTAATATTTTCAGTGCTTTCTTTTCTTCCCCAAATGTAAAAATAAATTTTACATTTTGTATTTGATGGTGCAATTGTTTATATGCTTTGTGGGTTTGAACATGCAGTTTGAAGAGTTCACTAATTCTCACTTACATGGCTTGAGACCGTACAATTTGTTCACAATTTTTGTGAACTCGTGTTTCTTGGAGTTTTAACTACAGGTAAATTTTGCCTCTTGAAGGTGAGGTGCATTTTTCTATGGAGAATTTATGCTGAGTTCTTTTGGAATGGGCTACTCTCAACCCAGGACTACTGTAAATTAAGGTTTTCACTAGATATTTTGGGGGGCTCATGGATAGAAAGAATTCTAGCCCTGAATAAACTGAGTTGAAACTTGTAGTTAAAATTTGGATGCAGAGGCAGTCTTGAAATTGTAAGCAAGAAAGTTGTAAAGGTTTAGAAAAGAGTGATCGTGTCTTTAACTTTTCTTTCTTCTCCATTTACCTGACTAGTTATATTATTTTTAAATGCAGAAAAATAAACAGTTGAGTGAAATCCTAGTGATTAAGAGTATTAACTAAGAATAAGAACTTTGATCTAGTCTCAACTACATCTTACACTTGTTTAGATTTTAGACAGGTTGTTTAACCTCTTGCCTGTGATTTATTAATTTGCATGACAAGAATAATGAATAGTTACTTCACCCATGGGATTGTGAGGATTAAATAAACTAATATATAAAACACTTGGACAGCAGTTTGCATATGTTGTTGTTGTTTGTTGCTAAATTGTGTCCAACTCTTTTTTGACCCCATGGACTATAGCCTGCCAAGCACCTTTGTCCATGGAATTTCCTCAGGGAAGAATGCTGGAGTGGGTTGCCATTTCCTTAGATCCAAGGGATCTAAGCACTCAGTAACTGTAAGATATATTGTTGTTTTCAAACGTTGTGTCTAGTAGAGGACGTGGTCTATAGTTCATGGTTCATAAATACAGACTGAAAGTGAAAGTCGCTCTTTGTGTACAACTCTTTGTGACGCCATTGACTATAGCCGGTCAGGCTCCTCTGTCCATGGAATTCTCCAGGCCAGAATACTGGAGTGGGTAGCCATTCCCTTTCTCCAGGGGATCTTCCCGACCCAAGGATCAAACCAGGGTCTCCTGCATTGCCGGTAGAGTCTTTACCAGCTGAGCTACCAAGGAAAGCTTAAATACAGATTATCTTCTCTAGCTTTTCTCTAAGCTACTTATCATTTTTGGTCAATGTATCTGAATCTATATTTCTATGCTTTTTTAAAGCAACAATCTTTGATTTTCTATACTTAAATTTACTTTCTCTTTTCATTGAAAACTTTCCTGTAAAACAAAGTTTTCACTTAACCAGACTGAACAAAGTAACTGATCAAATCTATTTCTCATGAGTTCTTCATAGTTACCATTCTTGAAATTTCTAATATTTGTTTATATCAATAGTATAACAATAGTAATAATGTTAAAAATATTATAAATCTGTATAACAGATTTATGTAAGATAAGTGAACATAATTCATGTTAGAATATAAACTTGAATATTTCTCTGAGAATTGCATATGGCTTTGTCCATATTAGCAAAATGATTGGCATTTTTCTCCCTGGTAGACAAGAGAATCATGGAACAAAAATGGACAAAATGGAAGTAATGCATTTGGCAATAATTTAAGATAATTAAATAGAGTTTGCTAACTGGATTTGAGTTTTCTACAATTAGATTATATTAAAATTTATGTAAACAGCTTTGTGGATCTATACATCTAGGACTCAAAGTTTTATGTCAATGGAAAAGGATCATAAGGTGAAAATAGATCAATTATAGGCAAGCTTCCTATTGATAGATTTAGCTATACCTCTTAGATACAATAAAATTGTAATATTTTATTGTAGTGCTTTAATTTTTTTAAATATTAATATATATGAATTTTTCAATACCAGTAAATTAGTTTAGCATTCTTTCTGCAAAACTCTAGCTGAATTTTAGCAACGGTGCAAAATATTGGGTGAATATGATACTTTTCATTAGAAATATTAAAGTGTACAGTGAGCTAACATAAATGCTTCAAGAACATTCTCTATTGCTAACCTCAGCTAATCTCTTCTGAGTCAGCATGGCTAATCTCCCTTAATCATACTAAATTTGGGTCCTTAGGAATACATAAAACTTTATGGTGATGGCTATGAAAAGAAAATTAATATCACCACAGAAATAGTGTCATACAAAATTACACAGCTCCTAGCATGTTTTAGCTCCTCAGTATATACTAAACAAAAACAAAGACAGAGTTTGTTTGTTTTTGAGAAAATGAAAATAAAAATACCTAGCCTATGTTAAATTTCTAATGTAAAACTTGAATAGGTCTTTACTCATTTGCAAAGAATACACCACCAAATCCTTTGAATCTAAGTATCTGTTGAATTGTCAATTAATACAAGAAACTAGAATCTGAAACTCACATTTATATCCTTCAGAAATTCTGAGCAATATTTTTTTCCCTTGACTAAAGATAGAATTTCTACTAAGCACAAATTTATTTTCTAGTTAGATTTGAAAGGTACAATCTTAGGCTGTGAATTGAAAAGCACAACTTGGAGAATTCCGTGACTCAGCTCTAAGACACTTTTTTGCACGGGAGACATGGAGTGTCATTTTAAATGTGTAAGTGGCATGATAAACCTCCCACTCTTCTAAGAATAGAGCTATCACTGGACCCTGTTATCTCACAACCCCAAGGTACGATATGATAATGATACCACTTAGCATCAGTGCCGAAGTAAGGGGGAAGAAAAAGGGAAGAGCTGCAAGCATTTTAACTAGAAAGAAAATCAAATTAAAATATTAATTTACTGATTAATATAACATTAGCTGACCTATTTTCTCCAGCTTGTTAAACAACAAAGACTTGTGAAACTAAATAACTGCCTAAAAGATAAATGTTTTAAGAATTCCCAGGGACATGTTTAGCTCCTTTTTAAACATTATTAAAGATATGCCTTGCATGTATCAGGCAGTTTTATGCTTTCTGTGCTAAAACATCCTGTTTACATTTATTAATGCAGTCTAAAGAATTGGAATTTGCCTCGGAGTCCCCCCTTGTTTCAAAACTAAGGCCAATAGATGTCAGTCAGTTTTCTTGCCCTGAGTGACTCACTGCAGAATTTACAAGAATGCAGATTCTTCCGAGAAAGTGAATCAGGTCACACTTGGAAATTTATTTTCTTAAACTGTTCATAAATTGAGATAATATTGATTTTAGAAATAGACACCAGCAAGCTGCTGTCCACGTGCTCACAGCCCCAGGACCACAGAAATGCAAGCTGGTCTTCAAAGAAGTGTATTGAAAGGAAGGAGGGCTGGCTTTTCTGCTGAGAGACTTGAGTTCTAGGACAATTCTGTTCCTAATAGCATGCACTATTAAATCAGATTTTTCTGTGTAAAGCTCAAGGCTTTTAGGTCTTCAAGGTTTTTCTGAGTCTTTCTTGAATTCCTAGAGTGCTAACAGTCTGATCAACTGAGAAATAAAACTCGCTTAGACTCATTGCATCCTGATGCATTTTCTAAAGAAACCTGAATGATTTTCATAAATTAATCCAAAGAGAAGCTATTAGAGAAATGTAGATGGTGATGAGGGGGTCTAGTCAATGAAGTATAGATGCTAAAATCTTGGTAAGGAGACAAAGTAGGGTGACCCAAGAGAAAGACTTTTGAGACTACTGTAAAGAAAAGGTCTAAATGACCTTTCTAAATGACTTTTCTTAGCTCTTCTGAATATTTTGTTGATTACTCATTAACATAATTTGGGAGATAATACTACATTTTTGCTTAACATTTTTGTTGCACCTATATCCTTTATTGAATTTCCCTGGTGGCTCAGTGGTAAATAATTTGCCTGCCAATGCTGGAGACTCAGGTTAGATTCCTGGGTTCCTGGAGGAGGAAATGGCAACTCACTCCAGTATTCTTGCCTGGGAAATCCCATGGACAGAGGAACATGGCAGGCTACAATCCATTGGGTTACAAAAGAGTCAGACATGACTTAATAACTCAACAACAACAGTGTCCTTTATCAGAAAGAATAATCCAGTTTTAAAAACCAGTTTCTACTGTTAGGGACTCTTCCAAACGTCCTCAAAAGTTAATGAAGGTGAGAAGTCCCTCCCTAAGTTTTAATGACTGCATTAAACCATAAAATCTACAGTAATGTTTCCTCTGTTAATTCATTTGGTCTAAGTTTCATTACTATAACACATGTTTGGAAGACATTTTTCTTTTCCTCAATTTCCATAATAGTTTGTTGCTTTTTGATAAACATCCCATGCAATTTCAGAATCTTTGTTCTTCGGTTTCAGTATAGAGAATATCCCTGGAGTCCCTCTGAGATGTGAGGTTTTGGTTCAACCATCAAGCTATTTTTCAACTGGAACTTTCTTGCTTCTATGCTTATGTCCTTTCTTTCTCTCTCTCTCTTTGTCTCTCACACACACAGACACATGCACACATCTTTTGATAATTAATTAGAATTGGTACCTGTCTTTTCCAACAACAAAAGAGAAGACTCTACACATGGACATTACCAGATGGTCATCCCCAAAATCAGACTGATTATATTCTCTGCAGCCGAAGATGGAGCTCTATACAGTCAGCAAAAACAAGACCAGGAGTTGACTGTGGTTCAGATCATGAAATTCTTATTGCCAAATTCAGACTGAAATTGAAGAAAGTAGGGAAAACCACTATACCATGCAGGTATGATCTAAATCAAATCCCTTACCATTATACGGTGGAAGTGGGAAATAGATTTAAGGGACTAGATCTGATAGACACAGTGCCCAAAGAACTATCGATGGAGGTTCATGACTTTGTACAGGAGACAGGAATCAAGACCATCCCCAAGAAAAAGAAATGCAAAAAAGCAAAATGATTGTCTGAGGAGGCCTTACAAATACTTGTGAAAAGAAGAGAAGGGAAAAACAAAGGAGAAAAGGAAAGATACCCATTTGAATGCAGAGTTCCAAAGAATAGCAAGGAGAGATAAGAAAGCCTTCCTCAGTGATCAACGCAAATAAATAGAGGAAAACAAGAGAATGGGAAAGACCAGAGATCTCTTCAAGAAAATTAGAGATACCAAGGGAACATTTCATGCAATGATGGGCTCAAAAGGACAGAAATGGTATGGACCTAACAGAAGCAGAAGATATTAAGAAGAGGTGGCAAGAATACACAGAAGAACTGTACAAAAAAGATCTTCATGACCCAGATGATCATGATGATGTGATCACTCACCTAGAGCCAGACATCCTGGAATGTGAAGTCAAGTGGTCGTTAGGAAGCATCACTACAAACAAAGCTAGTGGAGGTGATGGAATTCCAGTTGAGCTATTTCAAATCCTAAAAGATGATGCTGTGAAAGTGCTGCACTCAATATGCCAGGAAATTTGGAAAACTCAGCAGTGGCCACAGGACTGGAAAAGGTGAGTTTTAATTCCAATCCCAAAGAAAGGCAATGCCAAAGAATGCTCAAACTACCACACAATTGCACTCATCTCACACACTAGTAAAGTAATGCTCAAAATTTTCCAAGCCAGGCTTCAACAGTACATGAAACATGAAATTCCAGATGTTCAAGCTAGTTTTAGAAAAGGCAGATGAACCAGAGATCATATTGCCAACATCCATTGTATCATCAAAATAGCAAGAGAGTTCTAGAAAAACATCTATTTCTGCTTTATTGACTATGCCAAAACCTTTGATTGTGTGGATCACCACAACTGTGAAGAATTCTTCAAGAGATGGGAATACCAGACCACTTGACCCACCTCTTAAGAAATCGTTATGCAGATCGGGAAGCAACAGTTAGAACTGGACATGGAACAATAGACTGGTTCCAAATAGGAAAAGAAGTACGTCAAGGCTGTATATCGTCACCCTACTTATTTAACTTATATGCAGAGTACATCATGAGAAACGCTGGGCTGAAGGAAGCACCAGCTGGAATCAAGATTTCTGGGAGAAATATCAATAACCTCTGATATGCAGAAGACACCACACTTATGACAGAAAGTGAAGAGGAACTAAAAAACCTCTTCATGAAAGTGAAAGAGGAGAGTGAAAAAGTTGGTTTAAAGCGCAACATTCAGAAAACTAAGATCATGGCATCCGGTCCCATCACTTCATGGCAAATAGATGGAGAAACAGTGGAAATAGTGTCAGACTTTATTTTTGGGGGCTCCAAAATCATTACAAATGGTGACTGCAACCATGAAATTAAAATACATTTTCTCCTTGAAGGAACGTTATGATCAACCTAGACAGCATATTAAAAAGCAGAGACATTACTTTGCCAACAAAGGTCCATCTAGTCAAGGCTATGGTTTTTCCAGTGGTCATGTATGGATGTGAGAGTTGGAAAGAAAGCTGAGTGCCGAAAAATTGATGCTTTTGAACTGTGGTGTTGGAGAAGACTTTTGAGAGACCCTTGGACTGCAAGAAGATCCAACTAGTACATCCTAAAGGAGATCGGTCCTGAGTGTTCATTGGAAGGACTGATGCTGAAGTTGAAACTCCAATACTTTGTCCACCTGACGTGAAGAACTGACTCATTTGAAAAGACCCTAATGCTGGGAAGGATTGAAGGCAGGAGGAGAAGGGGATGACAGAGGATGAGATAGTTGGATGACATCAACGACTCAATGGACATGAATTTGGGTAAACTTCAGGAGTTGGTGATGGACAGGGGGGCCTGGCATGCAGCATTCCATGGCGTCACAAAAAGACACGACTGAGCAACTGAACTGAACTGAATGTACAGTATATGCTCCCTTAAACTATTGTCCAAAAAATATCAACAACTGAAATGGAGGTAGACTGATATGCTCGTGAATGTTTAACAACACTTTCTGTATAGAAAAATAAAGCCCTGGTATTTAATGTTTCCTAGTTTCCCTGGTATAAGAACACTTACCATGGCTGACTTCCAGCTATTGAGGTGACCTCACTGAGTGTGGTCATGACCACACAAGACAAGATGTACATGACTGGCTCTTGTGAACCGGTAGAATTAGACGCCTTTTCTTTCACCTACGTCTCTTCTCAAGGTTGTCCACACAGCTGCTACCCTTAAGAAATACATTGATCTCACCCTTTACTTCCCATCCCCCAATCAGGATCAGGCTTACTTACTACATAATAGCAAGACATAGATTCCCCAAATTCAGTGTCCCTGAGCCTGTGACAGATAGTCACTGTGCATATAGCATTTATCTGGGCCAAATCATGTCACACATCAGGGACCGGAGGAAAAGAGAGGCAAATCTAAAGATGCTGACGCTCATGCTGATTTCTGCACTGTGATAGGAAATCTTTGTCTCTTAGCTAGCTAGAGCTAGCATACATTACACTGTTCAAATCAGCTTACTAACTAGATAAGTTAAGCAAAATCAAATTGTATACCCAACGGATAGCCTATATGATGAAACTGATGTAAATATATACATGATCAATTTTTTATGACTTAGTATTGAACAGGAATTTGTTTCATTGATGAGAACTATTACTATGAAATAATTTTATGAGTACAAAAAATCATTGAGAAATTTCAAATTCTCCTAAACAGGTAAATTTTCTACTTTGAAACATTTATTGACCATATATGTACTGAATTCCACTTTTTTTTTTAAACCTGCATTTTACCTGCCTTATGCCACCATGATGTGTTTTAATAAAAATTTAATATCTTGCAACACTGATGCAGAGAATATTCAATTGGATGTCATAGTTTTAGGCCAAAATAGAAAGCTTTGCAATCAAAAAGTTTAAGTACTTACTCTGTTAATTTGTATGAATATATTTCTACTGGGTTGAGGCCTCCTACCCATAATTTCCAGAACAATATTTACAACACTAATGATTTGCTGGCAATATTCAGTTATTATAGATATAGTCCAGTTATAATAAATTCTGAGTCAAACTTCCTTGACTAAAACATATATTCAATTGCAATAGAAAGGAGGATTAGATTAAATCAGTGCCAGAAAAGTGACCTTACTTCCACTGTACTCTACTCCCATGCTTTATCAGACATGGGGCCCCAGAGTACACCATTTCCCCCTTTTTTTCCTGCCTCTTCCTTTCTTTCAGATTTTCTTCCTCAATGAATTACTATAGATCAGATTTAGGGTTTGAGATTTGGTTATTCTTTGTCTTTTTAATCACTACCTACCCTAGAGTAAATAAATAAATCTTTGTTATATTTTCCATATATATTACAATTCTGAGAATGTTCCTAAAGACATCAAAATAAGTTAGCTTTCCTTTAATAGAGTATTGAATGTCAAGATTATGATAAAATAGTGCAAAATGGTTAATAAGCAATAAAAAGTCCTAACTGCTACTCAATTCAGATTCACAAAAATTATTATTAATCAAGTAATGTTAGTTAATGATACTGTGAAAAGCCTTCATTTATCTCATATTACCAGCTGTAAATATAACTAATTTTCTTAAAATAATACAATTTAAAATGTATTAGTTATAGAATACTAGTATTTTGTCTAGTTTCCTTTATATTGTCCATCATCATGATCAAAAGTAGTCATATCATTTTAAGTGACATTCCACCAAATAAGAAACATAAAGAAATAAAAATAATGGAGCATGAATTAAAGATAAATGTTGATCTATTTTAAACTCCTTGATGAGTTCACGGAAAGTAAATTCTTCATTTTATTTCTTGGCTGACAACATCCTTCTCACCCACACTCAAAACCTACTTGAGTTTCAGCCCAGTGCTATGAAAACATCTTGTGGGATTCTAATAAGGCCATGCCCTGTACCCATTAGAGATAGTGTACAGAGAAATGATGCCAAAAATGTGCCAAATAAAACTTGAATATTTATTTCAGTTGTTCATAATGCATATGAAAAACGCTAGCTCTTAGTGTCCTTTTTATCAGGGTCTTTGTCCTAATATTCACTCTGAGGCTAATTCACTCTCTCTCTGTCTCTCTCTCTTTTTTAAAAACTCTGTCCAGCTCTGTTTGAATCTCACTCCCACATGTCTTAATGGCCTGATGATATCAAGTGCCATCAGAATCCATACACAAGATGGGATCTACCCTGGAGGGATTTTTTTGTACCAGGATTTTAGGAATTAACTCCTCCAGACTAACCCCCTGGAGGAGGGCATGACAACCCACTTGAGTATTCTTGCCTGGAGAATCCCATGGGCAGAGGAGCCTGGCAGGCTATAGTCCATAGGTTGCAGAGAGTTGGACATGACTGAAGTGACTTAGCATGCATGTACACATTTTGGATTTCCAGGTGGTTCAGTGGTTAAATAATCTATCTGCCAATGAAGGAGATGCAGGTTCAGTCCCTGGGTTAAGAAGATACCCTGGTGAAGGAAATGGCCACCCACTCAGGTATTCTTGCCTGGGAAATCACAAGGACAGAGGAGCCTGGTGAGCTACATACAGTCCATGGGGTTACAAAAGAGTCAGACATGATTTAGTGACTAAATAAAACAACATAGCATATGCCAGAAATTAATCTGAGGAAATTATTCTAAGAGAGAAGTCATTCAGAAATCTATCTTTGCATCATTTCAATATCTTCTTAGGCTTTCTCATGCTACCTCTTTTACTTTGCAGAACAATCTGGCAAGTCTGATATTGTTAATCCCATTTGAAATCATAGGTTCATGTTTACATAGTTCAAGAGTGATAGAGTGAGACTTTACTAATCTTCATACTTTTTCCATGTCTTTAAAAATTATATGTTAACAAGATTTTTTAATGGGTTATTAAATTTTATATTTAGACATGGTGAATCATACTACATTGGAGAACAGTATTTAAGGCAAGATACAGTCTGAGAGAAATTCATCATTAAGTGAAATCACCTACATTTTATATTTTTACTTTGCTTTTTATATTGTGTATAACATTTTCCCATTTCTGCTTCACTTTAAAGCTGTTGTTTTATGTGTGTATTCTTAACTAAAATTCCAGATGTATGCTCTAAATTTAATGTATAGTTTATAATGGAACACGGAGAAATCTTATATGTTCATTAAAGTCCTTCTATTTAAGGATCTGATTTGTATATATAGCTTTATGTTGCCCTTCTGGAAAAATGGATGAAAGATGTGACTCCAAGCTCATTTTAGCAGCTACAGAGCTCTGTTCTCTTTTAGCTCTTTATTTTTAAAATAGTCTTCATTTTCAAAAGTAAAAGCTACCTTTGACATGTAGTTTCAGCAAATAGAAGATACACTTTTTATAAGCACTTATTTGAGGTTTATGCTTCTATAGCAAATTTATTTTGCCTTTTCTAAACCAATAATGTAAAGTCAAATAGTAAGAAACTGGAATATCCAGGCAATTTACTGCACATGGGTTTGCAGTAAGTGGTTTCTTACTTCATGGTTTCTCACCAATCTTTAGATCTAAAAATAAAATAAAATACATAAGGATTTTTTGCATTTATAAAGAAATAAAATACTGAAACTGGAGTTGAGGTTAATAGATGTGACAAATTTTCACCATAACTTTCTCACAATACCAAAACAGAAGGGTAAATTTTGCAGATATCAAGATATTTCAAGTAATAATGCACAGAAAAGATCTTATGAGAACCAGGAAATATTCAGACAAATTTTCCTGTCAACAATAGAGTCATTTTTCATCAAGCTTTTTATGAAAATCAAACAGAATCAATTACCTGCTTATCACCAAAAAAGACAGTTTGTGAAAAGAACAATGAGCACAAACTCAAGATTTTCACAGCTTCCTTTTCTCATGCAAATTACCAGCTAGTATGCCCCCTTCATCCTACTGTTTTTTATTGTGAATGCTCCTCTCCCTCCTCTCTCACTTCCTACTCCTCCACTATTCCTCTTTCTTCTCCTCTTATACAATTCTTCTAGCTTTTTGTAAACACAGTTTAGTCACTGAAGTGACTGAACACACACACAACCTAAATTAAAATTTGATTTTAAAAATATGAAAGCTTGATTTAGTTATATCCCTTAGTAACTCTTTTTCATGGGCCAATTTTATATGACTTTTTACAGTTTTATGTTTATATTTTTAGTGAACTAACAAATGCCATTAAGCACAGGGTTAAATGAGTAATAAAATGAGCAATCCATGTAATCACTATTTAGCAAAAGTATAGAGCATTGATGATCACACCAGAAGGCTACTTTAAGCCCACTCCAGTCACTTTCCTTTTTCCTATCCAAAAATGAATACTCAATTTTTAACATTATTAATTTTCCCATTTTTGGAGTATACAAAAAATGAAATCATATAATATTTGTGTTTAGCTCATTTCCCTCAATATTTTATTTCTAGAATTCATCCATTTTTTTGAGTGTAGCTGTATTGCATTTCATTATTGTACAGTATTCTGTTAAATAAATATGTCACTATTTATTTATCTATGCTCTAAATTGGACACTGGTCATTTAGCATTGGGTCTACTGTAATAATGTTTCTATGAATATTCTCATTAATTTTTTCATTGTCTTGCCTACATATTTATCTTGAGTGAAATTGCTTTGGCACTGTCAATCTTGTTGACAAGACAGAATTTCCTGTCATGTGTTTTAAGTATACATTTGTTGGTAAATTGGTGATTCCTGAATTTTTCACAAGTGATTCTTACAAGTGACAGGTCAACAGTAGCACAAATGATTGTCTTGAAGTTTGACTCACATAGCACTTTAAAAGAACTTTAAAGAAAATATTAAAATTGTCCCTCTCCCAGAATCAAGTAAGAGTGTTGAGAACTTGGGGGGAAGGGGGTGGCAGAGGCTAGTACTAATGACTACCTTCCATCAGCCAGGTGGGACTAACATTGATTCTGGAGATTCTGATTCGGGATGTCAGATGGATTAGAAATTCTGTATTTTCTTTTGTAAACAGCTTTATTGAGATATAATCAATATGCAATACATTGCATGTATTTAGTGTACAATTTGACATTTGACACGTGCATACCCATGAAAGTATCACTACAGTCAAGATAAAGAGTATATCCATCACCCACAAAAGTGTCCTTGTGCCCATCTGTAACCCATCTTTTCTAGCTCTTCTGTTAAACCCTCCTCTTGTTCCCTCACCTAACTTTTCCCTGGGGTTCCACTAATATGCATTCTGTCACTAAAGAGATCTGAATTTCCCAGGAATTTATGTATGTAAAATCACACAGCATTTTCTTTTGGCAGACTTTCTTTTAGCACGTTTATTTTAATATGTGCTTATGAATCAAAAGTTCACATAGCCTTTTAACTCCGAGTACTATTTCATTGTATGGCTATAACACAGATTTTATTCATTCATCTGTTAAGTATTTAAAGTTGCTGAGATTATCTTTTTTTGTTGTTTTTTTTATTGATGTGAATCATATTAAATTTTTAACACTAAGCCAAATGTGCATTCCATAATATTTACTTGACCATGATATATTATCCTTCTTACATAATGTTGGATTTGATTTGTTAGAATTTTGTGTAGAATTACTATGTGTATTTTCAGAAGGTTATTTGTCTGTGGTTTTCTTTTCTTATAGCTTTCTTTTTTTTTTTTTCTTTTGGTATCAGAGTAAGCTAGCTTAGCGGGATGAATCAGAAATCATTTCCTTCTCTAGTTTCCTAGAAGATTTTTATACAGATTTAGTACTATTCATTAAATGTTTGGTAGAATTAATCAATTAAGTCATTGAGGTATAGAGTTATCTTTGTGGGAAGATTTTTAACCATAAATTTAATCTCTAATAACTTTAAGGCAACTCAAGCCTTTTATTTTGTCTTGAATAAGCTCTATTCACTTGGGTCTGAATTTCAAGCAATTTGTCATCTAAATAGAATTTATTACTATAAAGTTGTTCATAATATTTTATCTTTTTCATAACTATAGAACCTATTGTGATATAATCTGTCTCATTATTATATTGTTTAAATTTCATCATCTTCTCCATTTTCTTTCTTAGTAGTTAAGTAGAAGTGTATAGATTTTATTCATCTCCCCAAATTTTCAACCTTTGGTTTGACTGTTTCTATTTCATGAACGTTTATTTTTATATTGATTGATTTCTTTGATTTCTTCAGTTTTGATTTGTCCTTTTCTAGTTTTTCACTGATTTGAGACCTTCCTTCTTTTCTAGTATTGGCATTAAATGTATTGTTTTCCTATACATACTGGTCTGGCTACATTTCACATTTTGCTGCATTGTGGCTTCATTTATTTACAAATGCTCATTCCACTTCTTTCTCCCCCCTTTAACCTACAGGCTATTTAAAAATAGTCTCAGTTTCCAACATTTGTGACTTTCCAGATGTCATTCTGTTTCAATTTCTAATTGTACTGTGACTAGAGAAT
This sequence comes from Cervus canadensis, assembly GCF_019320065.1. Classification (NCBI taxonomy): domain Eukaryota; kingdom Metazoa; phylum Chordata; class Mammalia; order Artiodactyla; family Cervidae; genus Cervus; species Cervus canadensis. The sequence goes on from NC_057388.1 coordinate 20,147,784, forward strand.
ATACTTCAGATGACTTGATTATTTGAAATACAAGACTTGTTTTATGGCTTAGAATAGAGTTTATCTTGGTAAATTATCCATGTGCTTGACAGAAGTGGGTGTTCTACTGTTGTTGGGAAGACTGCTCTATAAATATCCTTTGGGTCAAGTTGGCTGATAGTACTGCTGAAAACTAACATATACTTACTGATTTTTTTTTTTTTTGCTTACTTCTTTCTTTTATGACAGAGGGATATTAATTCTCTCACTATAATTATGAATATGTCTGTTTTCCTTGCAGTTCCATCGGTATTTGATGTATTTTGCAGCACTTTTACTAGATGCATAAATGCTTAGGTTTTTTGTTTTTTTTTTTCCTTTTTTCTGAAATTTGCCTTTGTCTAATATTGTAATCATTCTGGCTTTCTTTATATTACTGTTAACTTGGAATTTATATTTCCATCCTTTTACTTAGGGCTCTTTGTGAGTGTGCTCTACTTCTAAATATATACTAACAGTGGTTGGATATTGTTTTTCCATCCAGTATGACAATTTCCAGCTTTTATTTGGAGAATTTAGAACATTGGCATTTAATTTGATTATTGATATGGTTACTGTTAAATCTGTAATTTTGCAATATGTTTCATTTGTTGACTTTTTTTCCTTTTCCCTGGTTTGTTTTGGGTTTATTTTATTTTTTGTGGTTCCTTTTCTCTCTTGCATTTGCTTATTAACTATAGATCTTTGTCATTTTAGTAGTTCTTTTAAGATGACGGGGCATGTCTTTAACTTCTTACAGTCTACTTTCAAGTATATCCAAACCATTTCATTTCTGAAATAAAGCACCTCAAAACTGTATCCTTCCTCTTCTCCCTTCCCAGCCTTTGCACCAATTTGTGACACATTTTACATTTACATAAGTTATAAACCAAATTGTCATTATTTTTGTTTTAAAAGTAAGCTATCTACTAATGAGATTTAAATATTTTAAATATTTTACATTTTCCAACACAACCACCATTTTTGATGCTGTTCGGTCATTTTATTGATACACATATTCATTTTCTTTGTGCTTGAAGGACTTTCTTTGATACTTATTTGGATACATTTCTAATGGTTATGAATAATTTCAGCTTCTGTATGTCTGAAAACAATCTTTGTTTGATTATTATTTTTAAAGAGACTATTGCTAGATGACAAATTGTATGCTTATAAGGTTTTGATGAGTTTGTTTTCAGATCTTTAACAAGTGTTTTTGTGTTTCAATGAGAAGGAGGTATTTTCTGTGTAATGTTTCATGTTTCTCTCGATGGTCTTATGATTTTTCTCTTTAAAGTTTATTACATGAGATTTGCCTATAATTTGCTTCGAAGTACTTCTTTTCATGTTTCTTGTGGTTGGGGTTATATAAGCACATATCCCCACATCACTGCAGTCTAAAGATTCCATAGGTCATGTATTATGTTGCCAAGTTGACAGCCATCATTGTAGATGTCCACAGTTATGTTTGCATTTAGATGGAGTAATTCATAGAGCTAATGAGATTGCGTTTTTATTGAGATTAAATAAAAGAGGATGTATACAGTTATTCCTAACGTATGTTTAATACTCAATACCTATTATTTCCCTTTCATCTCTTTCTGTGCACCCTTGACTTTAAAAAGACACTGTATTGCAATAGAAAAGGCTGTAAACAGAATTGGAACAAACTGAATTCTGGTTATTGGCTTCCTACCTACTAGTATTCACAAACCATTTAAACTTAAGTCTTATTCTTCTATATATTTAAAGAAAGCAGAAAGTTTTATATCTTGTGGGATAGTTGATAAAATTAAGATATTAAAGGTAAAGTCTCTTTTATAAATTGAGAGATGTCTTAAATATATTATTTTCAATCTTTTCCTAGTAGATGCTTTTATTTTTTTCATTCTACTTTACTATGTGTTCCACTTTTTTCAAATGAATCATTTGTATCCTCAAAGTCTTTGAAGCAAGGTCCTTCAAAACAATATTTGGATAGATTTTTTCAAACTTTACTTAAATAAAAAATTTTTGCCAAAGTCTTTTTTAAAAGTTAATGGAAATACTAAAGTGATGTATAATACCACTGAAAGACTCTTGTAACATGTAGATTGTTTTGATTTTTTCTTTTCATTTATTTTTGTTAGTTGGAGGCTAATTACTTTACAATATTGTAGTGGTTTTTGCCATACATTGACATAAAAAATGTGTGTTACAGGACTATTAAACTTATATTTTTTAATTAAGAAAAGTTAATAGAGATACTGACTTTAAAAAAAAAAACCTTCAGACAAAAAAGAAAAACCAAGAAAATTTTGATAATGTTCATATGGCAATTTATAAAAAATAAGCTGGTGCCATCATATTTACTAAGTTGCTCCAGTTGTGTCCATCTCTTTGCAACCCTATGGACTGTAGCCCGCCAGGGTCCTCTGTCCATCTACTAGTATACCAGTTCAGTTCAGTCAGCTCAGTCGTGTCTGAGCTGCCATCATATTTACTAAGTTGCTCCAGTCGTTTCTGACTCTTTGCGACCCCATGAACTGCAGCACACCAGGCCACCCTGTCCATCACCAACTCCCGGAGTCTACCCAAACTCATGTCCATTGAGTCAGTGATGCCATCCAGCCATCTTATCCTCTGTCATCCCCTTCTCCTCCTGCCCTCAATCTTTCCCAGCATCAGGGTCTTTTCAAGCAAGTCAATTCTTTGCATCAGGTGGCCAAAGTATTGGAGTTTCAGCTTCAACATCAGTCCTTCCAATGAACACCCAGGACTGATCTCCTTCAGGATGGACTGGTTGGATCTCCTTGCAGTCCAAAGGACTCTCAAGAGTCTTCTCCAACACCACAGTTCAAAACCATCAATTCTTCTGCACTCAGCTTTCTTCACAGTCCAACACTCACATCTATGCATGACCACTGGAAAAACCATAGCCTTGACTAGATGGACTTTTTTTGACAAAGTAAAGTCTCTGCTTTTTAATATGCTGTCTAGGTTGGTCATAACTTTCCTTCCAAGGAGTAAGTGTCTTTTAATTTCATGGCTGCAATCACCATCTTCAGTGATTTTGGAGCCCAGAAAAATAAAGTATATAAATTATAGATATATTATATTTGCATATTATGCATTATGTATTACATCCTATGTGTTGGGATATTTAGGGTCATTATGCCAATTATACCCAATAATGTTTATACCTGGCAAAGGAATTTTGTGTTTTGTGGTGATCAGGACAGGTATGCTCCAAGAGACTTAATTCTGGCTCTAGAATAGAATCACACAACCACAAAAACACATGCTTATTTGAGGTATAGTCCCACTTGTGTTAAGAACACGTCATAATTAACTGTAGCCAGACAAAACTGCTGGGTAAATACCAGAAGCAAAGCTGCAGGTACAGCACTCCTTTATACCGTCTATCAGAAATGTTAAATGTCATAGTGCATAATTAATCAATGCTAACAGCCCTTGGTACAGATCTGAGGGAATTAACCTATACAGCCAAACTATTTATCACATCACAATATATAAAAATGTACTTTTAATTAACGAATGGACAATCTATTGCTTTCATGGATACAGCTGATCAATCCTTTTTTTATATTCTGTCTATAGTTTGGGTCCTTTTAATGGGTTTTAATGGGTTTTTCTGTACAATTACACAGCCGAGTTTATGCACTTACTTCCTGGAACAGTTTCTATACTTTGTGGCATAATCTCACAGCCTCTTTGGTATTTTTCCACAGCAATATCATCATGAAAATGATCACGCTTCTTGGTATTTTTAAAATGGCATTCATTACTCTTGAGCTGACCTCACTGGCACTAACCTATCTGAAAGTCATAAAATTAGTATAATGCAGTTCCCATCAATATACTAAGTCTATAAAGGCCTGAGTTAATAGTTTACATGTGCAAAGATTTTTTTTAAAGTATAGTGGTGCACTAACTCATGAAAAGTCCAGCAAGCAAATAGAACAGGAAAACAATTTCATACAAATGTTACCAAAGCATCTATGATATTACTTAACTTATTAAGGCAACTACAGAATCCAATTTTCTATTTACATTTGGCATCAAATCAAATTTAGTAAATTTGATGATACTGACTGATTGTCTCTTCCAGATTTACAAATAGGATATGTACTTTCTAGGAGTTTGACTGTAAAATACAAATAGACAATTTTGAAGTCCTTGATAGTTTCAGGACTTCATAACTTGGACAATCACAAATATTCCTATCTGCAAATAAAAATGAGTTAAACAAGAGAACACCTACTGTAAATATTCTTATATTTTTAGTATTCTCTGAAACATGCTTGACTCAGGATTTATACACTTTGGGAAAAAATATTTTAAACATTTCCTTTTATGAATATTGTAAGATTTAGTAAAAGATTGAATAATGAAAAGGCAAGACTCTTTCACCCATAAATAATTATATTATTATAGCCACTTGTTTTCATAAGGAGATTATTTGTTCTCTTGATGCCCTGTCATGTCCTTATGCCTTAATACTCCAATTTTTAAATCCAAATACCGAGGAAGACAGACATCTTACAATGAGCTCCATATTCCAGATTAATGCACCTGAGCAACATTTTTCCTTATTTAATATCCCTTACTCATTTCCTCTCCTGTTATATGGATAGCACAGCTGTTTATCTGCAATTATCTCTGAATCTATTAGTGAAAATATCTAAATTAATCATAAAAAGACAAGTGCATCTCAGAGTGCCTGTGTTATGAATACAGGACCACCTTGTATTATTTCTGCAATTTTCACTGATTCCCTATAGCAGCATTGGTTTCTTAATACAGTAAACCATAAACACGTTTTGAGTAGAAAAACCCATATAGATTTATTAGGATCTACTACTTATCATTTACCCCAACAATTCAGGTACTTTTGGTTTTATCTTCATAATATTTCTAAACAATCAACAAAAAGTTGCATATCTAGGAACTGTGGGCAATATGCATGACCGGCTTAGGTAACATATCCTAAGCTTGATAGATTGAATATGTGGGTCAATGATGAGAAAATGGGTTTTGTTCAATGTAATCAACATTTGATTGTTGCCTCTTTAATATATGTGCCTGTAGGCAATCTGAAGATGAGGGAAGAAAATCAATCATGGAAACTGATAATTAGAGGATGAAATAAAAAGTGTAATACAGCTTATCCTAGAACAGAAGTGTATGAAAGATTGTCACTCATCCATCCATTCAATCAGGGAACATTAGAATTGATAAGGTGAAATTAACACTGCAAAACTTGTATAAATATAGATAGGACATGGCTTTTAAAAATATTAATTTTAGGGAGTTCAAAGTCTATGAGGTGGTGACAGAAATATAAGGCATAAATTGTATATATAAGCATAAGTGATATAATTGTTTGAAAACCAAAGTATTATAGGATCGCCAAGTGAGGAACTTTATTAGTGCTAGGCCATTCTTCATAAACAAGGGACACTAAATCCTGTAGTCCAAGTGATAAGATCTTATGTGAATTAATATTGGAGAAAAAATGTAACTCAAGAATTAACTCCTGGGAAGAAAAATCATACTGGTCTTCCCAGCAAAATAAGCTCTTCAGGTGTGTTTAGTCACATCTCACCAACAAAAATAAAGATTGAGTGAGCTTCAGAGATGAAAACTCTTCTCTAGGCTCAACCCTTGTCTAATGTGAAATGAGAAATGATCATTGTTTGTTGTTTGCAATTCAGGATTTTAATGTTACAGAGAAAGTGGAGGAAATTCAACCATTCATGGTTTTGCACAGAGTATCATAGCTTACTATCTTTGCTTCTCATTTGCAGTTCATAATTGCTTTGTTTCTAAGTATATCTGACTTATAAATGTAATTGTACCTGTGTTGTTAGTGGTCACTAACAGTTTAGAACACATCAATAATGAAATGGTTTAACTCCCACATCAAGGGGCAGTGCCTACAGGGAGCCCCATGTTGAGGATTCTGAGGACATGCTTATAACCAATTAGCAATGAGGAAAAAGAATAGCAGTACAGAGCCCCATAATTAATGGCTCCAGATTAGAATTGAGTGTAGACTCCAGAGTGAAACAACCCTGGATTCTAGTATGGACTCTCACTTGCTAGTTGCATCTCTTTGCTTAAGCTCACTAAACCACAGTTTGCTTTGCTGTAAATGAAACTACAGTACCTACTTCATATATGCTTATGCTAATAATTATATTATTTATAATTCATTTGAAAAGGTCATTTGAAAAGACCCTGATGTTGGGAAAGATTGAAGGCGGGAGGAAAAGGGGACAACAGAGGATGAGATGGTTGGATGGCATCACTGACTCAATGGACATGAGTTTGAATAAACTCCAGGAGTTGGTGATGGACAGGGAGGGCTAGTGTGCTATAGTCCATGGGGTCACAAAGAGTCAGACATGACTGAGTGACTGAACCAAACTGATTAATTATATGACATAATGTAGGTAAACAGTTCCCTCATAGCTCAGTCAATAAAGAATCTGCCTGCAAGACAGAAAACCCAGGTTCAATTCCTGGGTTGGGAAGATGCCCTGGAAAAGGAAATAGCAACCCGCTCCAGTATTCTTGCCTGGAGAATCCCATGCACAAAGGAGCCTGGGAGGCTACAGTCCATAGGATCTCAAGAGTTGAACATGACTTGGCAAATAAACCACTAATGTAGGTAAAGCATTAACCACAGTGCCTACCACATATAACCATATCTGTTAATATTAACTTCCTATGTGATTAAATGAAGTACTATTTGTAAAATGTTAGTATATTATAGAACAAAATGGTTAATGGCCTTAGTATTAACCTAGTATTCAGCAGGAACTTAAAAAAAAAATGCACATTCTTTTTCCAAAGAAACACTTTAACATAAATTCACTCATTCATTCATTCATTCTACTGAAAGTACTTGTATGCTTAGTACATGTTTATTCTACTCTTTATGTGACCAACTTTTGCCCTTGTGGTGCTTCTATTCTTCTTTTTCTTCTATTCTTGTAGACACAGTAGTTCAGTTCAGTTCAGTTCAGTCACTCAGACATGTCTGACCCTTTGCGACCCTATGCACTGCAGCATACCAGGCTGCACTGTCCATCACCAACTCCTGGAGCTTTGCTCAAACTATGTCCATCGAGTCTGTGATGACATCCAGCCATGGCATCCTGCCTTCAGTCTTTCCCAGCATCAGGGTTTTTTTTTCCAGTGAGTCAGTTCTTCGCATCAGGCGGCCAAAGTATTGGAGTTTCAGCTTCAGCATCAGTCCTTCCAATGAATATTCAGGACTGATTTCATTTAGGATTGACTGATTTGATCTCCTTGCAGTCCAAGGGACTCAAGAGACTTCTCCAACACCACAGTTCAAAAGCATCTGTGCTTCACAGTGCTCAGCTTTCTTTATAGTCCAACTCTCACATACATACATAACTACTGGAAAAACCATAGCTTTGACTAGATGGACCTTGGTCGGCAAAGTAATGTCTCTGCTTTTTAATATACTGTCTAGGTTGGTCATAACTTTTCATCCAAGGAGTAAGCATCTTTTAATTTCATGGCTGCAGTAACCATCTACAGTGATTTTGGAGCCCAAGAAAATAAAGTCTGTCACTGTTTCCATTGTTTCTCCATCTCTTTGCCGTGAAGTGATGGGACTGGATGCCATGATCTTAGTTTTTTGAATGTTGAGTTTTAAGCCAGTTTTTCACTCTCCTCTTTTAAATTACTTTATTTACTTTAATTGGAGGCTAATTACTTTACAATATTGTGGTGGGTTTTGCCATACATTCACATGAATCAGCCACGGGTGTACATGTGTTCCCCATCCTGAACCCCGTTCCCACCTCCCTCCCGTCCCATCCCTCAGGGTCATCCCAGTGCACCAGCCCTGAGCACCCTGTCTCGTGCATCGAATCTGGACTGGTGATCTGTTTCACATATGATAATATACATGTTTCAATGCTATTCTCTCAAATCATCCCACCCTTGCCTTCTTCCACAGAGTCCAAAAGTCCGTTCTATACGTCTGTGTCTCTTTTGCTGTCTCGCATACAGGGTCATCGTTACCATCTTTCTAAATTCCATATATATGCGTTAGTATCACTCTCCTCTTTCACTTTCATCAAGAGGCTTTTTAGTTCCTCTTCGCTTTCTGCCATAAAGGTGGTGTTATCTGCATATCTGAGGTTATTGATATTTCTCCCGGCAATCTTAATTCCAGCTTGTGCTTCTTCCAGCCCAGCGTTTCTCATGATGTACTCTGCATATAAGTTAAATAAGCAGGGTGACAGTAGACAGCCTTGACATACTCGTTTCCCAATTTGGAACAGTAGTGCCACCATTTAAACCAATCTGCATATAATCCAATGCCATTCCAGTGCAGAGAAGAGTAAGTAACTGTTACATGTATTACCCTGAGGTTGTTTCTGATCAATCTTGCTTCACCACAGATACTTTCAAAATAGGAATAAGTGTCTTCAACTTTCTGAAATTCACCTGCAAGGCGATCAGTTAGTTGGTTCCTTGCTCAGAGGAACAGGGAAACTTTTAAATTCCCCAGTCCACCAGGGGAACCTAGGGAACCATTTCTGCAGTTGAAGCAACTATCAGAAATTTATTACAAGAGGTGCTGAGGAAGTTCACAACTAGAATCTAAACTAATCCTTCCACATGTATGTGCTCCTCTTTTTGGTATATAATTCTAAAGGCTGCTACATGACGATTTTCTAATGGCTTCAGTACATATTAATCCATGTGAAGAGAGAGATGGGGACTTTATTTTTCTTAGCTGTAAGTGAGCATGATTTAGCTAACCGATAGATGAATAGTGTTCTAGGAAATGGGCTAATGACTTGGAATTTTACTTTAAATTTAGCTTTACACTGAATTCCTAAAGACATCTGAATATACTAGTCTTGACTACATGAAGGGCTGGATGCTTCTAAACCTCACTGTAAATACACATTTTTAAAAACCATGCTCACTTAATGAAAAATACACTAATTTTAAGCTAAACAATTTTAGTCCTAGAAAAATAGCTGTTTTGATGTTCTCTGATTTGAAAAGGACAATTTCAGAAGTAATCACAGATGCTGCTTCCCCATAATGGATTATAACCAAGTATTGATATTGACTCTGTAAACTCTATTTATTAAGGAATACTATTTGAATTCTATCAAGAGAAAAATAATAGATTTCAAAAGTTATTATGCACTGTTTGAAAAAGGATAAATTCAATTACTCAGGAGCAAATAGGGTACAGAGCAGAAAAGATTCATTTGAGTATGTTTCTAATAAAATTACAAATGCTTATGTTATTAACTTCAAAGTGTGGATTAAGACAACTAGATGAACCATGACTTATAAATCAATATCTATTAAAAATAATCACGATCAGATAAGTAAACCAAGTCTGTACTGCTGAAAAGAGGGTTTGCCCTGGTGACAAATCATTGCTACAACCTCTCACGCCATTGGGTGATGTTTACCATATGTCCCATGATTGATAGTCAGATTTAATGAGTTCTTACAAGCAATTAAATAATCAAGAGTTCCTGCTGTTACATGGCATAGCTTGATAGAACAGTGACAAATGAGGGAATATCTACAACCTAATCAAAGGGACATATTTCCTTGGGACCAAAATAATATTATCTACCAGTGCAATCAAAGGACAAAAGAACATAGAAAGGCCACAACAAAACAAGATAAATTATGTCCTCTTTTCATTATTCTGACCACTCAGTTTTCCACTTATTGAACTCTATTAAATTAGAAGGAAAATTGGGATTGTTAAATGTGTCACTTATATATTGTTGGATGGTATGTATGTATATATATATATATAATTGTACATTTATATATATATATATATACACACATCTTAATCTTTCAAAAGAGACCATTAAAAATCAGCATCAGTAAAAATATTATGCTTCAGCTCTCCTAAGAAAAATATATCAAAAATAAAGATCAACAGCAAGCCAGCCTCAGGTGGCTTTCCTTAGGTCTTCAATGTTAAATGTTATTCTACTGGTCCCCCTTGGTGTTCAATCCAGGTAAATGTAATACAATTTTGCTTTTGTCAGTTCATCTGAAGGTGTAAAGTTACAATAAACTGATGCATTGCCTTTGAGGATTCTTCATCTTAGTATTATTTTTCTACAGTAATTTCCTATAAGTTTCAAAGATTTCACTGATATGTATAGTATTTCATCATATAATTGCTTTTAATTCCCATATTTTTAGGAAAGTAGAAGGTTCCTATTTTATTAGATTTAAATGAACTATGAATTTTTAAGTCCATTCATGATTATTAAGTGATCTGTACTTACTAAGTGATCTATACTCCCCATACTTGCTCTTTTAAAATTTAAGTTAAAAAGTTAAATAATAAGCATAATAGCAAATGTTTATCATTAACTCTATGACAGTATGGATTGTTTGCTTATTTATCTAAAGAATCTGTCACATGTGTCACTTTCCACTGATGGCAAATTGAAACACAGCTTTGTAAAGGGTCAAGTAAACTCAGTCTGGCAAGAAGCAGAGTTAGAACTTGAATCCTTGCACCTTCAGGGTAGCTCTGTGATAAAGACAAATGTTCTGGAATCAGATATGCCTGAAGGTGAATCAGGCTTTGTCACTTACTGGTGGTTTGACTTTGGGCAATGTATTTATTAACTCAATTTCTTCAGCCAAAAAAGGAATAATATGAGGTAACTCACAGAACATATGCAGCAAATTACTTTGTCATTAAAAAATATTATTTATTAACTTATTCAAGCATGTTTTGGCTTTTTAATATGGGCCGTGATCTATTCAAGGCAATTCTAGCCCTCAAGAAATTCACAACTTAAATAAGGGACTGTGCAAGTAAACAGCAGAGTAGAATACAGATTGCCTTTCTATATTTTTTGATAAGAGTAGGCACAGAAAAACATGTTCAAAAACATTAAACATAAAAGAAGCACGACTATTCCAGGTTGGTGGTAGGACTGTTAAGATAGGACCTCCTACAAAAGCTGAATATTGAAAAAAAATCTTTAAACATGAGTCAGATAAACAGTGAATTTAATGTTGGTTCATGTAAATGAAATCAAAAAGACCTGAAGCTAAGTCAGAGTATAGTAGATTCAGGGAACTGAAAATGACTTAGTTTGACCTGGTGTGGTACTCAGGGCAACTCCCTAGGAGTAGTGAATGTTTAAACTGAATAAGTAAGTAAAAAGCAAATCATGTAAAGACATGCTAAGATGTTTGCCCTTTATCCTGATGGCAACAGGGAACATTTGAAAAATGTTGAGCAGTAGAGTAAGAAGAAAATTTAAATGGGAGTTATTAATTCCCATTAGAAGTGTGAGCAGTAATCCCAGCTAGAGATAACAGTGACCTACATAAGCCCAGTAGTAATACAGATGGGGACAGCTAGACAGATTCGAGAAATTAAAAACCAACCAACCAACAGAACACTGTCCCCACTACATGAAGTTTGGATGGGGAAGGTGAAGGCTGATGGTACATTAAGAAATTCAGGAGAAATGGTAGAAATCCTGGGGTGGGAGGTAATTTGTTAAACTTGAAAATGGTGAAATGTCTGCAAAACATCCAGGTAGGAACAGAGAGCATGCCATGAGATACATGGGTCCACAGCTCATTAACAAGATCTCAGCATGAGATATATTTTGGAGCATTAAACACATAGTTGGGTTGGGAAGATCCCCTGAAGGAGGAAATGGCAACCACTCCAGTTCTCTTGCCTGGAGAATTCCATGAACAGAGGAACCTGCTGGGCTACAGTACATGGGATCCCAAAGAGCCGGACATACCTAGTGACTAACTTTCACTTTTCAAGCATATAGTTGTCAGTTAAAGGTATGAGTAGATGAAGTAAGAAGAGATTATCAGGTATAGAAATCCAAAAAAATGTTTAAGAGCTTTGTAAAAGTCACCCACATAAAAGGTGCTCACATTAAAGATTGATAAGGAGTCCTCAAGAAATAAGAGCAGAATCAAGAGAGACTGGTTTCCCAGAGATCAGGGCAACAGTGAATTTGAAAAACAGAAACTGTTTGACACCGTCATGAAACAACAGAGGAGCAAGGAGGATACTATTCTACAGTGAGTATTCATATCATCTGTTATAAACCACTTTATGATTCTTTTGGCCTCAAAACAGTTTCTTGGGCATGTGACCATTTTTATCTGTTCCAGCCTGGGCAAACTTGTTTCTTCATGATTTCTGAGCATCTTTTTGTGGGTGCAAATCAAGGAGCTTCCCTAGTAATAGTGAGGCATTGAACGCCAAGTCCTGTGAAGCTCACGTGTACAAAATCAGGAAGTGCAGGGGAACCTAGTGCTCGGTGGGGCTCACCTTTGACCAGTGAAAGAAACGATCTGGTGAATTGATTTTTTCCTCCTCTTTTTGATGAACTGTTGTAAAAAGCAGTCATTTATAAGACCCCCCAGAAAACTGAGTTGTTTGTCCTTGATATCCAAGTTCTGGCCAGGTTAAAAACACATCTGCCTATTGGCTCTTTCTCCTTCTCTTCCACACTCCTTTTTTCTCTTATCCTTGCACCTTAATCCTTCACTTAAAGCTCTGTTTTCTGGGAAAACCAGGCTAAGACATATATATATAGATATATATACATATATATAAATATATATATGTATATATCCCTGTTGTAGTCAGAAAAAAATTATGCTTTAAGTGTAGGTATTTCATGTAATTTAATACCACAAAATGGAAATCATTTCTTTTCTCTCTTCTTCTTAACTTAGTATGTGGAATCCTATGTTCAAAAGCACAAATTAACAGATAGGTTGCCATGAAACAAACAATACAAACTGCATTTAGAAAAACATGATAATTAGCAAATATTAGAGTAAATCAAAACCAAGAAAAAGCATCTCCTTAGCCAAAAGAGAACTAATGTCTGATTTCAAAGAAATTCATAGTAAATATTCAGTTTTTCAATATAATAAAGGGAAAAGATGGAAATGAATTGGGGATCATATGGGAATATTAAGCCTAAGATTTCTTCAAGAATTAAAAATAGATAGCTTAGTCCAATTGATGGGCTATCTAACGCTATACTGAGTGTTCTCAAAATGTTAGCCAGATGAGCAACATCTGCACCATATGAGAACTGGACAGAAAAGAGAATTTCCAGAACCCTCCCCAAAAATGCCAAATAACAAATTCTGCAGTTGAACCCAGGATCTCCTCCGAAGGGATTTGGCTGCATATTAAAGATGGAGAACCTATAAACAAGCAACACCTATTCATTTGGGTAAAATAGTAACTAAAACAATTTAGTTTAAATTGTTTAAACTAAACACCTCCTCCACCTCCTCCATGAAGCATGCCTGATTTCCCAAAATGAAAATGTTATTTCTTGCCTCTGAATTCCCAGAGCCTTTACATATACATCTTCTCTTTGCATACTTAAAACAAAGGCAAATTTGTGGGGATAATTTGATAAAATATTCATGATATGTTTGATTAGTCATTGTGAATCCTAACCCATCAGTTCCCAAAAGGAATTTGGGCAACCAAAGACATCCTTCATAATTAACACCTGGCAAAGAATACAATAATAGGTAAGATCACAGAAGGTTGTTTTTAAAAAAGGCAATCTAATTTCTATAAGGAAAAGTATGCCTAAGTAACACCGGAAAATTATACAATTGGACACATAAAGAGTGAAGAGTAGATGTAACTTACTCTGATGTTTAAAATGCCCTAGACAAGGTTCTACACTAAAGGCTATTGATCAGATCAAGTCAATAAGGGACAGAGGGGATGTTTGGTTATCGGTAAGAAACAGACATTAAATCCATCAACCCTCCATTACTTATATGTTGGTTTTCTTGTTTGTTGGACTTGTATATCAAACTAGCAATTCTGGGCTACTTATTCAACTTTTAATTGATGGATCCCCAAGGAATTAAAGTGCAGGTATCAGCAGTCACTAAACCAAAGGTTTTTAAATCTCTTAAGCAGGGGACCTACCTTTTCTCTGCCATATTATTTTCCTTAAAATGAAAATTTACCAAGAATTGCTCTAAATAAAAATTAAAGCAGAATAGTTTTGGTCTCTGCCTATAATTACCAGCAAGATCTCTTCTCTTTGGGGAATTTCACAGTTAGCATGACAAGAAAACATGCCATGCAGCCACTAACTTTAATTCTGGCAGGCTGTGAGTAGAATTTGAGCAACCTTTCTTTGAATACTTTTATGAGTATATTAAAAATTGAACATTATCATTTTACAAATATCACAGATATCATACTTGCATAATTCAAATAATACTTTGTAAAATAAAGCAAGCCACCACAACATTCTCTAGTTTTGCTGGATAAATTACCATTAATACTGTGTTGTGGTTAAACACACTGTGTAGAGCTGACTTTCAACTTACATATTTTTTTCATGTAATTTATTGAAGTGTTTCACCATATCAGACTTCTTATACTACCAGAAGTAATAGAGAGTAGTTAGCCCTCTGTATCCTTGGTTAATACATCCATGGACTCAGCCAACCAGAAATTGAATTTTGGTTTAATCTGTGATGCAGTTCCCTTCTGTATAGAGGGCTGACTGTATGATCCTATTTTTTATAGAGAACTTGAAAATTCATGAACTTTGATATCTGCTTGGTCTCCTGGAACCAGTGAAAAGAGTCAGTGGTACACTAGTTCATACACTTGTGAATTGCATGCCACCTTAAGTGACCCAGACACTGTCTTAATTTTCCAGAGCACAAAAATACTATTGAGAGACAAGCTATGTGGTTCTTATATAAGTGAATAAGTAATATATAATAGGTCTATATACAAATCCAGTAGTTCTAGATAAAGTATCTCAAATGAAGAAATTAACTGAACTATGAAATATTTGAATATAGAATATGGAAGAATTTTAATAGGAAGAGGGACAAACTATATTATATATTCTTCTAAATACATATTTCATGTATGTTTAGAGAAAAGTAATTAAGGTGTAATAAGAGCAATGCAAAGAGATCAACAGCTGGCAGTAAAATATTATCATCTTTATACAAGATAAATGAAAGGTAAAATACTAAAGTTCAGTAGCATTAAAATCTTTGAATCTCTCTGAATCAATAAGTTCACAAAATTACACACCTCATTAAATTCTATGCAGATTGCAAAGCTAGCTATAATGTAAAAACAGGCAGACAGTCTGTCTCAATATTATTACAGGAAGGGTTGGTTAAATTAATAGCTCCTCATTGATTAAAAAATCTTGCATTTTACATGTTCTTAAGTTGGTTCCCACCATTACCTTTCAATAACAGAATGAGTCTTTGGAGAAATGTGGTTATATTGAACTACTAAAATACAAAGGTAGGCAAAAGAAGATGTTTACAATATCCTATCATTGTTTCCTGTTATAAAATGCTATCTATGTGAAAAGAGGTTTGCTTCCCTATACTCTTAGTGATTTTTTTTTTCATGTTTAAAATTTCCTGCTAAAAATATAATGTCAGTAATGATAACTGAGCACAAAACATTATTGCTCCATCATAATATCCCTAAGAAAGATGTTATTCTGTCCAGGTAACATAGTATCTGACATCGCATGTGACAATGCCACTGGGACCTTGTCCATTAGTAATCACTGTGCATTAGAAAATAATTTCTTACAGATTACAAATCAATCGCATTTTTCATATATTGGGTCAGCTCACTTCCACTTTCGCTCATTTAAAAAAACATGTTAGTTATAAGATTTAATTGCTGCTGCGCTTTGCTCAGTAGCTTCAGTCAGGTCCAGCTCTTTGCAACCCCATGGACTGTAGCCCACCAGGCTCCTCTGTCCATGGATTTTTCCAGGCAGGAATACTGGTATGGATTGCCATGCCCTTCTCCAGGGTATCTTCCCGGCCCAGGGATCAAACCCACATCTCCTATGTCTCCAGCGTTGCAGGCAGATTTTCTACCCACTGAGCCACCTGGGAAGCCCTTAAAAAAAGGCTTTATCACAAATGCTAAATTCTTATTCAAGTTAAATTTTGACTTGAATCTAATTTAATACCAAACTCTTTTGTTAATGTGCATAATTGCTTATTAATTCAGTCTGCTGCTTCCCTTGAAGACTTCAATAGATAATATACCTTGGGTATTGTCAAGGGTATGGGAACACACATATGTATTATGCACAGAAGGTTTCTTCAATCAGAATTTAATTGATGACATTGTTATCAGTACCTTTCATCTCACTATTTAGTCTTTTTCACTGATCCCTTCAGCTAAACATATGGCCATTTCAAAATTCATTTGTTGCCTCTGAAGCAGCATCAACTTATATTTTCATTTGCTAGCCATATATAATTTTAGCATCCTTTAATATGTATCATGTATTATAATACATTGTAATATAACATTCATATATAAGCATGTATTTATATTTGTATATACATATGTTTATGAGCTTCTAGTGGTGGCACTAGTGGTAATTAACCCACCTGCCAATGCCGGAGATGTTAAGAGAGGTGGGTTCAATTCCTGGTTCGAGAAGATCCCCTGGAGGAGGGCACAGCAACCCACTCCAGTATTCTTGGCTCGAGAATCCCATGGACAGAGAAGTCTGGTGGGCTACAGTCCATAGGGTCGCAAAGAGTCAGACATAACTGAGCAACTAACATTTTCACATACATATACTTAAAATCTTAATAAGAGTAATTGAAAACACAAACTGTTAAGTTATGTTTCAAATAAAACTATTCCTTAGTAAGGAAACTTAGTTTTGAAAGATATATATGTATTTATGCATAAAGCTATGCCTTGGTATACTACATTATATCCCACTATAAATTTGAGAGATTTATATGCAGCAAAATCAGTGAATGAAAAATATTTGTGTTTTTGAAGTTAGCTTGCTTATTCTTATATATAATTATGCTATACATTTTTAAATGTATAATTTTAAGCATTTTATAATTTTAGAAATTGTAACTAGATTTTCACAATCTTGACCTGTGCAATGTCAGCACATTTATCCAAAATCAGTTATGAAGATATCCTGTACTGAGTTGCTTCAGTCATGTCCAGCGCTTTGCGACCCTGTGAACTGCAGCCCTCCAGGCTCCTCTGTCCTTGGGATTCTCCACGCAAGAGTACTGGAGAGGGTTGTCATGCCCTCCTCCAGGGGATCTTCCTGACCCAGGGATCGAACCTGCGGTTCTTACATCTCCTGTATTGGCAGGCAGCTTATTTTTTTACCACTAGTGCCATTTCTGGAGAAGGAAATTCTCCAGTACTCTTGCCTGGAGATTCCCAGGGACGGTGGAGCCTGGTGGGCTGCTGTCTGTGGGGTCGCACAGAGTCGGGCACGACTGAAGCGACTTAGCAGCAGCAGCAGCAGCAGTGCCATTTCATTTCTTGACTTTGGAAAAAAATCATCACCCCCTATATTTTTCTTAACTAAAGGGAAAAATATGTTTTATATAACAAGATGACTTATGACACCATTGCTTTACGACATCATCTAATGCGCTGTCATTTTGTTTCATGTTTTGAATATCAATCACTAATTTATATAAGATTTGAGGATCTCTTAGGAATAGTCATATTACAATCCAATAACATTTGGGTTTACTGACAATTATCACTGTTAACTGGAGCATATGTCAATTCCTTAATAACAACTAAAGACCATCAACTTCATGGTGACCATGCCTTTTCGTGTTATAAATAGCTGTATGCATAATAGACATTGTTACAGCAAATAAAAAATAAAAATCTGACAAGGTCACAATGAGTTGAAGATGACTATTGATAATTCCATCATGAAATTCAAGCCTGTTTGTGTTTGCTTACTTGGATACATCTGAACCTAAACTTTAAGATTTTTATCCCAGTGGCATAAGTTATTACTTGATGATATTTGTTACATCTTAGTGTAAATTCAAAAATACTTAAATTTCAGTCGAATCATCAAATAGATTAATTCTGCAGAAAGCATTTATACACTTGATTTACTTAATAAATTTACAATCTGTTAGACATTTTTGCTTGTTGTTTTAAATAGAAATAGAATAAAAAGTGAACCTAATTTAGGAATTACTTTTTTCAACTTCCATCGAGGTCACCACTGTAATCACTACAAATACCTACAAAAAAATAATCTAATGAGCTAAAGAGAGAAAAAATCACCAGTGCCAAATACATATATCTGTGTATAGTGTTTTCTCTTTAAAATTATAAAGGTTATGTTAGAAAGCTTTAGTAAATAGATTTGACAAATTAATTAGTAAAACATACAAAATGAAATTAACTGTCACATTTTGGAACAAATTTGTATTTATTTGTAGTAAATAGTCATTTTTCGTACTCTAGTGTTCAAGAAAACTTGTATGTATTGCAATACAAAATATAATTTATTAATTTGTAATGAAAATGACAAGAAAATAGTAAGTAAGACAAATGCTTGTCAAAGATTCTGCTATATGATTGCTGTGTGTGTGTGTGTGTGTGTGTGTGTGTGTGTGTGTGTGTGAACAGTCATGTCATACTCTTTGCAACCCTATGGACTCGAGCCAACCAGACTCCTGTCCATGGAATTTCTCAGGCAAGAATACTGGAGTTGGTTGCCATTTCCTTCTCCAGGGGATCTTCCTGACCCAGGAATTGAATCTGCATCTCTGATGTCTCATGCATGGGCAGGTGAGTTCTTTACAGCTGAACTGCCTGGGAAGCCCTTTGTTTACCAGACTTCTATTTAATTCTTATAATTCATGTAATTACAGAGCCCTCTACTCTTTGCTTACTCAGAAGATCTGTCTACTATTTGCATACTAAAATAAACTAATACTGTGGTTCACTAATATGATATATAATTCATAAATGGATACTTCTCAGTTAATCTGAGTAGTCTATTTCTACCTGAGTGAGGTAGGCATGCAACTATGATGGCCAGATTCAGTGAATAAAGCATGCTCCTGTCATCTGGTGAGGCAACCCTAATGACTCTACAATGTTCCTTGGTGCATGTGGAGGGAACCCTTGCAATTTTCAGGAAAATGCATTGTTACTTTTTTGCCCTTTCTTATGTTGTGTGTTGGCTGCAATTTCTAATTATTGCCTTTCTTGCTTTTAATTAAAAAAAAAAGTTTATTGAATTATAACAGAAAAAGAGTGAACTGCACATATTTAAAGTATACAATTTGATATGTTTTGATGTATGTATATACACATATAAATATCAAACAGTCAACTCAACAAACATCACTCTCCAAAGAAACCTCCTCCACCCATCAGTAATATCCCCTTCCCTAAACCTCAGTACACAGGAAACAACTGATTTGTTTTTCAGTATAGGTTATCTTATATTTTCTAAAAATATATATTAATGAAATCAAATAGTGCATGCCTATTTTGTCTGGCTCTTTTCTTATTTTTATTTCATGTATCAATAATTGATTTGTTTTTTTAATTGATAGTTTGTCTACACAATAGGCTGCATTATTACTTTTTTTAAAAAATTAGGTATGAGATGTATTGAATTTTATCTTGTTGAGGGCTTCCTAATTTTGCTTTCCTCTAAATACCCTTGAACATTTTTGTGTGGTGGGGTTATTATGCAAGAATACTTTGTTTTGTCTTTTCTTTTTTTATGGGTGGACAAAAACAGCTTTAGCCTACAGTCAATTTTTCCCTATTTTTGATAAATAATCTTGTTGAGTACTCTATGCAGTATCCCCCTAAATTTAAAAAACATTTTGGTTGGTTTGGCTGCTGTAATGAGCAATACATATTGACCCTTCTAATCCTTTTTGATCGCTTTACCTTCTAGTTTAGTGTAGTTTAGTTTAGTTTCCTCTGAGGCATGTATGGATCAGCTTTCAGCTGAGAACTCAGGAAGACTCTCTACATGTCTCCTGAGCATTACCTTTGTACACCTCTCTTCTCCCCAGTATTCTGTCCTATAAACTGTAGTCATATCAGACCATTGGAGTCTGAGGTCTGTCTCCACAGCTCAGGGAAACTCCTAGGATCCTCCTTGATTCTTCCTGCATTTTTTGTGACCTGAAAACTTTCTCAAGCAGTAGTTTGAGAAGTTGTAGGAATCACTATATTTGTTGCACATCTTGTAGGAATCACTGCCCTTTATTGACTGAAGTCTAAAAATTTGGAAACCATTATTACAAATATTTATTCCAATTTTTAGTATTTTGGAGGATTCTTTGGTGGGGAGGTTGTCAGGAAAGAGATGATTGGTTTCTACATGAATATTGGAATGGAAAGCCTGGTGAGAAACTATAGATTAAAATCAAGGACTAGGAGTGCTACAGTAGGGGTTGAGTGGTAGGAAGCTTTGTGTGGTGATTTTCTCACATAGGCAATATTCATATTGGAGTGTGAGGGGCAGAAAAGAAATGAGAAAGTGTTGAGGTACATTTTTGGCGAAAGAAAGGGAAAAATAAAGATAATGGATCAGCAAATTCTCTTAACAAAACAACCAAAATGCCCCCATGATACAATAAAAAAAATCAGTTATCACACCAAGAATTGGCAAAATCATAACTTGAGTAAGAAAAGACAATAAAATATACCAACATTACGATGACACAGATTTTTAATTACCTGACAGATATTTTAACACAGCCTTCATAAAGTAAATGAGCAAATATCCACAAAACAATGGAAAATTTCAGCACAGAAATGCGAAACATAAAGAACTATACAGAAATTATAGAATTGAAAAACACACACACACAAAATGAGAAACTCAGTGGATGACTTAAATAGCAGAATAGAGAGAACACAGGAAAGTATTGGTGAACTTGCAGAAAGAACAATAGAAATTACTCAACATGAATAATTAAGATAAAATAGTATGAGGGAGTCATTCACTTTTTCAATCCTCTTTCCTTTGAATAGTTCCTTTACTGAACTTATTCTTTGAAAAAAAATAAATAAATAAAGATTAGCCCCCTGTAGGCAAATTTTCCTGAAGATCTTGATAAAACAATTTCCTCCCATTTCTATACATCCACAATCACAAACAACACACCAAGCCCTATACCACTCTAATAACTTTAGTCAAAGAAACAAAAGATGTAGCTACTTTTGTGAAAGGAGTGGAAAGTGGGAAAATGATTAAGGAAAAATATATCAAGACCAAACAAAAGGCCACATAGCAATAAGTTAAGTCATGAAAAGAGATATGTGTTTGGGGAGCAAGGTGTAGGTATCACGGAGGGAGCCAAAGAGTGCTAAGAAATAAGAAGTAAGAAAAAAGACCTCAAGTAGAGGATTCAGGCAAATTGTAAAATTAATTATCTTTGTTATTAGTATTCTAAATTGTTGAAGTGTTAGATTTTGGCATCCCTCACTGGCAATGAAATGCCCTCTTTCTCAACACCCACCCAAGAAACATACATTGATAAACCTTGAGCAAAAGAATAGCATAGAAGTAATACCAAACTGGATTCATGACATCTGCTTTCTGGTCAAACATAGACACTAATAGATATATTACTTAACCAAATTTCTTCTTCCCTTTGGGTTGAAACCTCTTTAGGATTTGGACATTTCTTGCATCTTGAAACTTTTATAAATCTATGCATTTACTAGTGTCATCTTTCAGACATCACTTTTGTGATTGGGGGACAGTAATAATTTTAGTATGAGGCTCCATGGTGCCCTTGAAATCACATATGAATTGTGACTGGTCCATTTTCCAGTAATGCTGAGTATAAATTTAGGTTTATATTTAAATTACAAACATAGAATCCATAACACCATATTGTGAAGAAGAAAACATAGAGGGCAAAATTTTAGCTCTAATATTTCCCATTGATGGTAATTAGTCAAAGTCTACCCAGTGTTAGTTGAAGACTTGGAATTCATTTTTCAAAAGAAAGTAGGAGAAATTATTACCATCAATATATGAATAAGAAAGAATGAAAATAATAACTATGATGTGTTAAGCACATATTGTGAGATTTTCCTGCTAACTGCTTTATATGAATTGTCTCATTAAATTTCGAGGGAACTCTATGGGGTATATATTTTCAAGTAATTTATCCATTTTGGGATAGAGAAACTGCAACGTTCAAAAGTTAAATATCTTGCCAAAGAATGTGGTTCTGGGAAAAAGTAAATAAACAGCAGAAGTTCAGGTCAGCTGATTCTATAATCTGTGCTGTTAACAGTATTCCTTTCTTAAGAAAGTGTTCTCCTTAGAATTTTGGCACTGTCACAGTGACTAGAAAGAGAGCCATGGGATGAGATAAAGGATATCATCTCAGCCTTTGTAAAAAAGCAGAGCACCAAACTAGCTTGGAGTCAGAGATACGTTTGCCCAAGAGATGATACATTTGTCAGGATAGTCAGAAGCCCCACCATCACCACTGTTTTCTACCATTTATTCCATTTGAACTCCCATGGCATGGAGCAAAACCATTTTATTGTAAGACTAGAATCACTGCTTTAAATTTAAGAGCCTCCAATATGTCTAACACATTGAATTATCTATCCTTTTTATGAATGGCAGGAGGGCTACTTTTCAGAGAGAAGATTATGATGGACAATGAGGAACAAAGAGTGAACACACACAGAGAGAAGGCTGTATTTCACAGTAGGAGAGCTAGAATGAGAATAGGGGAGAACAGGTGTGCCCAAGATAAACTCTATATGGTTTGCAATTGAGCTCAGGGACAATCCAGTAAAGAACAATTCCATTATAAGGATCAAATTCAAAGGCAAAGGCAGTAAGAACTACATGTATGTTTTTTGGAACGATGATTATAAAGACCTTGGCAATAGAGGTATTGAATAGTTATTCAGACATGAGCAACAAAAGAATAGTCTGTGAGCTTTTAGATATGTAGCCACTTGTAATTTATTTCAAAAGAGCTTGCTAGAGAAAATTGTGATATTCTCTGGCTGGTTTTTGCAGTTATACCAGTCAGTAGGCCAAGAATAAAGAGCCTTTAAGTATTATTTGAAAGTGAAGTGACTATCTAAAAGGATATAGTTGTATGTTAAAGAGACACTAAGCCATTTGGAGTCAACAAAGTTAGCTCTAGGGGCAAGAATAAATGAATATAAATGTGAAACAGTATTCTGGTAGATATAATATTTTCATAGAGTCTTGTGTCAGAGAGTACAGAAAGACCACTGAGGAGATAGTGAGCTGTCAAATTCCTGTGATAAATGTATATTTAAGTAGCATTTAAGTTGCTTGATACTTGAATACATCAAGTGAAAGACAGCATCTTAGGGTCAAAGAAAAGCATTGGAGGCTAATTGCTCAACACAAAGGAGAATGACTAGAGAAAGGAAACAGTCAAAGCAGCAAACTTAATCAAAATAATCTTCAATGTTGTAGAGCGATGAAGACAGAGTTCAGAAAAATGAATGGGTTTGCCCATTCAAGTTAGAAAAATATATAAGAGAAGCAAAGAGGTGAAAGAGGGAGATAAAAGAAATCCATGATTTTGGCATGTGAAAGTGACATATACAATGGGAAAAAAGAAGGAAATAAAACACAATTGATTATTAAAAATTTCCTGGCAGGAAGAATAATAAAATTTTAGAAATTTTAGTAAATATTTTCTTAAGATTAATTTTCAATTCCTAAAGTCACATCTTTATAATCTGTGAAACCTTTGCCTTTGATTCACCATGCAGTGGGGAATGGTGACAAGTGTTATCCATCTTATGTGTACTAAATACTGATGTCATGAAATTTCCCATTACAAAGATAAGGTTCCCTGAGAAAGTAGGTAGGAAAACAATGAATTCTGCATATTCACTTTAGAGATTTAATCTAATAATTATTAATTATAAAGGAATTTTAAAATCTGGTTTAATCTACAGTTTCCCAAAAGTATTTGGACAAAGTTCCCATTTTGAAAATTTGCTGAATCTCAAGAAACACTAGGATGTTTTAATAATGCTAGGTTAGGAAAGTTTATAAAAAATTTTAATTGATCTATTCTTTTTAAGGAACAATTTTTAAAAGTCAAAATGTCATAAGCAGGTAATGAGGAAGAACAGATTTCCTACCATAAACATCTAGAAAACTATAAAAATTTTTCAACATTTCAGACTGCACATAGAGCAACATAATATGTGATTACTAAGAAAAGGCAAAAAAGATGTCTTTTTCATCATGAGATTGGAATGCAAAAATAGGAAGTCAAGAGATACCTGGAGTAATAGGCAAATTTGGCCTTGGAGTACAAAATGAAGTAGGGCAGAGGCTAACAGAGTTTGCCAACAAAACTCTGGTTTTGTTGGTTATACCTCTGGTCATAGCAAACACCCTCTTCCAACAACACAAGCGGAGGCTCTACACATGGACATCACCATATGGTCAATACCAAAATCAGATTCATTATATTCTTTGCAACCACAGATAGAAAAGCTCTATACAGTCAGCAAAAACAAGACAGGGAGCTGACTGTGGCTTGGATCATGAACTCCTTATTGCCAAATTCAGAATTTAAATTGAAGAAAGTAGGGAAAACCACATTAAAGTATGACCTAAATCAAATCCCTTATGATTATCCAGTGGAAGTGACAAATAGATTCAAGTGATTAGATCTAATAGACAAAGTGCCTGAAGAACTATGGGCGGAGGTTTGCGATATTGTACAGGAGGCAGTGATTAAGACCGTCCCCAAGAAAAAGAAATGAAAAAAGGCAAAACGGTTGTCTGAGAAGGCCTTACAAATAGCTGAGAAAAGAAGAGAAGCTAAAGGCAAAGGAGAAAAGGAAAGATATACCCATTTGAATGCAGAGTTCCAAAGAATAGCAAGGAGATGAGAGGGAAACAGGCAGGAAGGCCAGGGGTCTCCAAACGGAGGAAATAGGCTGCAAGTGTCAGAAATTTTTTAATCTCTCTCTTAAGTGGCAGGAGGAAACAAACTAGTGATATATATATACTTTTTCCCTTCTCTATACACATTTAAAAAGAGTTTTCTAGTAAAATACTGTGTTGCCATAATGACACCTGGTTCCACCTGAACTTAACTTGTCTCAAACCTTGAGTTAACTAATGCATTTTTCTTATGGAAATGTTTATCTTAAGCTATGTTAATGTACTATGCATTTACCCCAGACTCTGTCTTCAAGTCGGTTCACTAAAGGCTCAGAACTGACTCGACAAATCAGTATGTTATACTTATACATGGTTCTCTTAATCTCTGTTAATGAAACTACATATTTGTGTGGGAATCTGCCTTTCTTCAAGATTCATGTCAATCATTTTATGGCCTGAGAGGACTCACCTAGTGCCAAAATTATCTCAAAATGCATCTTGTGGGTGAGGGGCCTGGTGCCATTCTCTGAGTTTTGAGACATTTCCTTCTGTTAATTAGCAGACTGCTAATAGTTATATAACATCCAGCTAAAGACTAGCAGGGGGGTATTCTTTCTGCCCCCTTCTAATGTCTATGTCAGAAGCTTTCTCTATCTCCTTTATACTTTAATGAAACTTTATTACACAAAAGCTCTGAGCAATCAAGTCTCCTCTCTGGCCCTGGATTGAATTCTTCTCCTCCGGAGGCCAAGAATCCCAGTGTCTTTTCGTGGTTCAGCAATAACCTTTCAGAGAGATAAGAAAGCCTTCCTCAGTGATCAGGGCAAAGAAATGGAGGGAAACAATAGAATAGGAAAGATTAGGTCTCTTCAAGAAAATTAGAGATACCAAGGGAACATTTCATGCAAAGATAGGCACAATAAAGGACAGAAATTGTATAGACCTTAGAGAAGCAGAAGATATTAAGAAGAGGTGATAACAATGCACAAAACAAAACGGAAAAAGATTTTCATGACACATAACCACGGTGGTATGATCACTCACCTAGAGTCAGACATCCTGGAATGCAAAGTCAAGTGGGCCTTAGGAAGCATCACTATGAACAAAGCTAGTGGAGGTGATGGAATTCCAGTTGAGCTATTTCAAAGCCTAAAATATAATGCTGTTAAAGTGCTGCACTCAAAATGGCAGCAAATTTGGAAAACTCAGCTGTGGCTACATGACTGGAAAAGGTCAGCTTTCATTCCAATCCCAAAGGGCAATGCAAAGAATATTCAAATTACTGCACAATTACACTCATCCCACATGCTAGCAAAATAATGTTCAAAATTCTCCAAGCCAGGCTTCAACAGTACATGAACAGTGAACTTCCAGATGATCAAGCTGGATTTAGAAAAGAGGAACCAGAGATCAAATCACCAACATCCACTGGATAATAGAAAAAGCAAGAGAATTTCAGAAAAACATCTACTTCTGCTTCACTGATTATGCCAAAGCCTTTGACTGTGTAGATCACAACAAACTGTAGAAAATTCTTAAAGAGATGACAATACCAGACCATCTTACCTGCCTCCTGAGAAATCTGTATGCAGGTCAAGATAGGACCATACATGGGACAAAAGACTGGTTCCAAATTGGGAAAGGAGTATGTCAAGGCTGTATATTGTATAACCTATATGCCGAGTACATCAAGGCTGTATATTATATAACTTATATGTAGAATACATGTGAAATGCCAGGCTGAATGAAGCATAAGCTGGAATCAAGATTGCTGGGAGAAGTATCAATAACCTCAGATATGCAGATGACACCACCCTTATGGCAGAAAGTGAAGAGAAACTGAAGAGCCTCTGGATGAAAGTGAAAGAGGAAAACGAAAAACCTGGCTTAAAGCTCAACATTCAAAAACCTAAGATCATGGCATCCAGTCCCATATCTTCATGGCAAATAGATTGGGAAACAATGAAAACAGTGAGGGACTTTATTTGGGGGGGCTCCAAAATCACTGCCAATAGTGACTGCAGCCATGAAATTAAAAGACACTTGCTCTTTGGAAGAAAAGCTATGACCAATATAGACAGCATATTAAAAAGCGGAGACATTACTTTGCTGACAAAGGTCCGTCTAGTCAAAGTTATAGTTTTTCCAGTAGTCATGTATGTGAGAGTTGGACTATAAAGAAAGCTGAGCACTGAAGAACTGATGCTTTTGAATTGTGGTCTTGGAGAAGACTCTTGAGAGTACTGTGGACTGCAAGGAGGTCAAACTAGTCCATCCTAAAGGAAATCAGTCCTGAATAGTCATTGGAAGGACTGTTGCTGAAGCTGAAACTCCAAGACTTTGGCCACCTCATGTGAAGAATTGACTCACTGGAAAGACCCTGGTGATGGGAAAGATTGAAGTCAGAAGGAGAAGGTGATGACAGAGGATGAGATGGTTGGATGTCATCACTGACTCGATGGACCTGAGTTTGAGCAAGTTCCAGGAGTTGTTGATCGATAGGGCAGCCTGGAGTGCTACAGTCCATGGGGTCACAAAGAGTCTAACATGACTGAGTGGCTGAACTGAACTGAAGAAAAGGCAAACAAATGATGAAAGCCATATGCTTACCCTAGCTTTATGCATGGTGACAATTTCTAAACACCTGCTCAAAAATTAGATGCCAGTCAAAAAAGAACATTCTTGGGTATTTCAGGAGACATACTGTAATTTGGGCAGGGTGGGCTAGATTGTGGAACTAGAATTTTAAGAGTGCTATACCAGAGAGAACACAGCTAAACACAGAATTCTAGAAAGCTTTATGGAGTTTCATTTAATTCTGATCACCTGCCACAATGAATATGCATAGGGTAAAATACCATGATGCTAACTGATCAAACAATTAACTTCTGTGGAAAGAGCAATTACAAGTTTAAGACAACTATAATAATTCCCATAATTACTTATGTATAATTTAAGTTTTCATCATCCAGAATCAAGAGACTTAGTTGAAAATGAGGGACAATTATTAGGGATATATATATATATATATATATAGGTTAATATACATATGAATATTCCCAGTGTCTCAGCAGTAATGAATCCTCCGTAATGCAGTCCCAAGGAATATGAAGGTTCCATCCCTGTGTCAAGAGGATTGCCTAGAGGAGGGGATGACAACCCACTTGAGTATCCTTGCTTGGAGAATTCCATGGACAGAGGAGCCTGGTGGGTTACAGTTCATAGGATCTCTGAGTCAGACACAACTGAAACAACTTAGCACACACACACACACACACATATGAATACATCTCTCTCTCTCATCTGTCAGCTGAAAGGACCTAGAAGGAATGATACCCCAGCAGCAAAAAGCACACCTAGTGCTCAGATCTTAATTTCTATTATTATGCTCCAATTTTTTAAAAGATAGGACTTAGTAGAGATATATAATACTAGTCCTGATTCCAGGATTATGGTAGGAAATAAAATAAGCCAGAAAATAAGAAATTGCAAAAAAAAAAAAAAATCAGAACCACAATTATGGGGCTATATCAAAGAGATACAGGAGCCAACTGAAAAAGGCTATGAGTGGTCAAATGTGGACATCTATCAACAAAATATATAAAGTATCCTCTTAATATATATCAAGATATATAAAGTATACTCAAGATATTCTCTTTGCCACCCCATGGACTGTAGCCTGCCAGGCTCCTCCATCCATAGAATTTTCCAGGCAGGAATACTGGAGTGAGTTACCATTTCCTTCTGCAGGGGATCTCCCCAACCCAGGGATTGAACCTGGGTCTCCTGCATTGCAGGCAGACTCTTTACCACTTGAACCACCAGGAAGCTCCAAGATATATAGTTCAGTTCAGTACAGTTCAGTCACTCAGTCATGTCTGACTCTGCGACCCCATGAATCGCAGCACGCCAGGCCTCCCTGTCCATCACCAGCTCAAGAGTTTACCCAAACTCATGTCCATCCAGTCAGTGATGCCATCCACCCATCTCATCCTCTGTCATCCCCTTCTCCTCCTGCCCCCAATCCCTCCCAGCATCAGGATCTTTTCCAATGAGTCAACTCTTCGCATGAGGTGGCCAAAGTAATGGAGTTTCAGCTTCAGCATCAGTCCTTCCAATGAACACCCAGGACTGATCTCTTTTAGGATGGACTGGTTGGATCTCCTTGCAGTCCAAGGGACTCTCAAGAGTCTTCTCCAACACCACAGTTCAAAAGCATCAATTCTTTTGCGCTCAGCTTTCTTTATAGTCCAACTCTCACATCCATACATGACCACTGGAAAAACCATAGCCTTGACTAGACGGACCTCTGTTGGCAAAGTAATGTCTCTGCTTTCTAATATGCTGTCTAGGTTGGTCATAACTTTCCTTCCAAGGAGTAAGCGTCTTTCATGGCTGCAATCACTATCTGCAGTGATTTTGGAGCCCCAAAAAATAAGGTCTGACACTGTTTCCACTGTTTCCCCATCTATTTCCCATGAACTAATATATAAAGTAATATAAAATTAGAGCACAAAATGTGAAATGTCTGTGAGTCTATACTGATATAAATTATTGGATAAATAATAAATGTTGAATTAATATATGGGTGAAGCAAACCTCCTAGCAGAAGAATTTCACCTCATCACCTCAAGGAGGTAAAGCAAAATTCCTCACTGCTTAGTCTGGGCTGCCTATAGTGTTTTTCTTCTAAAGACCCAGTATGGAGAGGCAGGAAAAAAGTAGGTTTACAGTGGAGACGCCTAAAAACATACCTGAAGTGTGGTGATCAGGTTAACATCAACAGAAGTAAGTTATATTGATGCTCTCAACTCTTGCTATGATGTGATAAGGTTGACACTTTATCTCTGGGGACATTCTACCAATAACACATTACCTCTTTCTAATTATGATTTAAAATATTAGAAACATCTGATTTAAAACACATTCTGACAAATGATTCATGCTAATATGTTAAAAACAGGGTAACTAGATTTGTGTTATATGGGAACTCTGTTCTATCATCACAATACTTTTGTAAATCTAAAACTGCTCTAAAAATTTATTTAAATGTATGACAATGTCTTGTTGGGTTCATAAATATGAAGAAATATACCACATGTGTGACAACAGCATTAGGTAAGGAAGAAGGAAAAGGAAGTATGCTATTGTAATGTCCCTACATTAAAAGTAAAGTTGTATATCATTTAAAAAAATAATACAACAGACAAAGGCAAGCATGAAAAGTAAAAAAGACCATATGTTCCCAAAATTAAATAATAATAGCAAGATAATAGATTTAACCCAGGCATATCAATGATTATGTTAAAAGTACATAAAGAATGTAATAAAATATGAAGATTTTCTTTTTGAAAATTTTCATCCAATTTACTGAGATATAATTGACATAACATATAAGTGATTTGATATATATACATTTACAGTGAATTGATTACCACAGTAAGTTTAGTTAACATCCATCACCTCACACAGTTACAAAAAAATTTTTTCTTATGGTGAGAATAACTTTCATAGCAACCTTTAAATATATATTTTAAAACGTATTGTCAGCTATAGTCTGGAGAAGGAAATGGCAACCCACTCCAGTGTCCTTGCCTGGAGAGTCCCAGGGACAGAGGAGCCTGGTGGGCTGCCGTCTATGGGGTCACACAGAGTCGGACACGACTGAAGAGACTTAGCAGCAGCAGCAGCTGTAGTCATCATGGTGTACATTGCAATCTTAAAACCTTATTATCATATTATGTACCTTTGACCCCCTTCACCCAACCCCCCGACATCAGCCCCACTACTTCTGGTGGCCACAAATCTGATCTCTGTTTCTATAACTTTGGTTTGTTTACATTTCACATGTAAATGAAATCATGTCATATTTGTCTTTCTCTGTCTGACTTAGCATAGCATAATGCCCTTCAGGTCCATCCTTGTCCTCTCAAATGTTAGGATTTCCTTATTTTTTATGGCTAACTAATATTTTTGTGTGTGTATGTATGTGTGTGTGACATTTACTTTATTTTGTCATCCAATGATGGACATTTAGGTTGTTTCCATGTCTTGGGTATTGCAAAGAATGCCAGAATGAAAATGAAAGTGCAGATACCTCTCAGGATATATGATTTGGTTTCCTTCATATATATATATATATATATATATATACACAAACACACACACAAGTGGAATTTCTGGATGATATGGTAGCTCCATTTTTAATTTTTTAAGCAAGTTCCATATATATTTCTATATAGGCTGTACCAATTTACATACTGACTAACAATGTACGAGTGTTCCCCTTTCTATACATCCTCACCAGCATTTGTTGTTTCTTATCTTTTTAGTGAAGAGCCATTCTAAAAATTGGGTGGTATCATATTATAGCTTTGATTTGCTTTTCACTGATGATTAGTAATGTTAGACATCTTTACATGTTATCTGTTCCCTATTTGGATGTCTCCTTTGGAAAAACAACTATTCAGTTTCTCTAATGCTTTTTAGGGTTCCCCAGGTGGCACTAGTGGTAAAGAAGCTGCCCGCCAGTGCAGGAGACACAAGAGACATGGGTTTGATCCTTGGGTCGGGTTCAATCCCCAGAGGAGGGCACAACAAACCACTCCAGTATTCTTTTTTTATTATTTATTTATTGAAGGATAATTGCTTTACAGAATTTTGTTTTCTGTGAAACTTCACCATGAATCAGCCATAGGTATCATATATCTCCTCCCTTTTGGCCCTCCCTCCCATCTCCCTCCCCATCCCACCCCTCTAGGTTGATTCAGAGCCTGTTTGAGTTTCCTGAGCCAGACAGCATATTCCTGTTGGCTATTTATTTTACATAGGGCAATATAACTTTCCATGTTACTCTTTCCGTACATCTCACCTTCTCCTCCACTCTCCCCAGGTCCATAAGGCTATTCTCTATGTCTGTTTATCCATTGCTACCCTGTAAATAAATTCTTCAGTACCATTTTTCTACATTCTGTATATATGCATTAGAATATGATATTTATCTTTCTCTTTCTGACCTACTTCACTCTGTATAATAGGTTCTAGGTTCATCCACCTCATTAGAACTGACTCAAATGTGTTCTTTTTCATGGCTGAGTAATATTCCATTGTGTATACATACCATTACTTCTTTATCCATTCATCTGTTGATGGCCATCTAGGTTGCTTCCAAGTTCTAGCTATTGTAAATAGTGCTGCAATGAACAATGGGATGCATGTGTCTTTCAATTTTGGTTTCCTTAGGGTAGATGCCTAGGAGTGGGATTGCTGGGTCATATGGTGGTTTTACTCCTAGTTTTTTAAGGAATATTCAACAATCTTCCATAGTGGCTGTATCAATTTATATTCCCACCAACACTGCAAGAGTGTTCCCTTTTCTCCACACCCTCTCCAGCATTTATTGTTTGTCGACTTTTTGATAATAGTCATTCTTATTGGTGTGTGGTGATATCACATTGTAGCTTTGATTTGCATTTCTCTAATAATAAGCAACGTTGAGCATCTTTTCATTTGTTAGCCATTGTAAGTCTTCTTTGGAGAAATGTCTGTTTAGATCTTTCCCCACTTTTTTATTGGGTGGTTTGTTTTTCTGGTATTGAGTTGTATGAGCTGCTTGTATGTTTTGGAAATTAACCCTTTGTCAGTTGTTTCATTTGCTATTATTTTCTCCCATTCTGGGCATTGTCTTTTCACCTTGCTTATAATTTCCTTTGCTGTGCAAAAATTTTAAGTTTAATCAGGTCCCACTTGTTTACTTTTGTTTTTATTTCCATTACTCTAGGAGGTGGGTCATAGACGGTCTTGCTTTGATTTATGTCATCGAGTGTTCTGCCTATGTTTTCCTCTAAGAGCTTTATAGTTTCTGGTCCTACATTTAGGTCTTTAATGCATTTTGAGTTTATCTTTGTGTATGGTGTTAGGAATTGTTCTAATTTCATCCTTTTACACGTAACTGTCCAGTTTTCCCAGCACCATTTATTGAAGAGGCTGTCTTTGCCCCATTGTATACTCTTGCATCCTTTGTCAAAAATAAGGTACCCATAGGTGCATGGGTTTATTTCTGGGCTTTCTATCTTGTTTCATTGGTCTATATTTCTGTTTTTGTGCCAGTACCATACTGTCTTGATGACTGTAGCTTTGTAGTATAATTGAAAGTCAGGAAGGTTGATTCCTCCAGCTCCATTCTTCTCTCTCAAGACTGTTTTGGTTATTTGGGGTCTTTTGTGTTTCCATATGAATTGTGAAATTTTTTATTCTAGTTCTGTGAAAAATGCCATTGGTCATTTGATAGGGATCACATTGAATCTATAGATTGCACTTGGAAGCATAGTCATTTTCACAATATTGAGTCTTCCTACCCAGGAACATGGAATATCTCTCCATCTGTTTATGCCATCTTTCATTTCTTTCATTAGTGTCATAATTTTATGTGTGCAGTTCTTTTGTCTCCTTAAGTAAGTTTATTCCTAGATATTTAATTCATTTTGTTGCAATGGTAAATGGGGTTGATTCCTTAATTTCTCTTTCTGATTTTTCATTGTTAGTACACAGAAATGCAAACAATTTCTGTGTATTGATTTTGTATTCTACAACTTTGCTAAATTCACTGATTAGCTCTAGTAGTTTTCTGATACTATCTTTAGGGTTTTCTATGTACAGTGTCATGTCATCTGCAAACACTGAGAGCTTTATTTCTTCTTTTCTGATCTGGAATCCTTTTATTCATTTTTCTTCTCTGATTGCTGTAGCTAGGACTTCCAGAATTATTTGAATAATAGTGGTGAAAGTGGACACCCTTGTCTTGTTCCTGATCTTAGAGGGAATGCTTTCAGTTTTTCACCATTGAGAATAATGTTTGCTGTAGGCTTATCATATATGGCCTTAACTCTGTTGAGGTAAATTCCTTCTATGCCCATTTTTTTGAAGAGCTTTAATCATAAATTGATGCTGAATTTTGTCAAAGGCTTTTTCTGCATCTATTGAGATTCCCATATAGTTTTTATCTTT
This sequence comes from Cervus canadensis, assembly GCF_019320065.1. Classification (NCBI taxonomy): domain Eukaryota; kingdom Metazoa; phylum Chordata; class Mammalia; order Artiodactyla; family Cervidae; genus Cervus; species Cervus canadensis. The sequence goes on from NC_057388.1 coordinate 20,181,611, forward strand.
CAATTTGTTAATATGGTATATCACATTGATCGATTTGCATATATTGAAGAATCCTTGCATTCCTGGAATAAACCCAACTTGATCATAGTGTATGAGCTTTTTGATGTGTTGTTGAATTCTGTTTGCTAAAATTTTGTTGAAGATGTTTGCATCTATGTTCATCAGTGATATGGGCCTGTAGTTTTCTATTTTTGTGTTGTCTTTCTCTGGTTTTGGTACCACCAAGGTGATGGTGGCCTTGCTGAATGAATTTGAAGTGTTCCTTCCTCTGAAATTTTTTGAAAGAGTTTTAGAAGGATAGGCATTAGCTCTTCTCTAAATGTTTTATAGGATTCTCCTTGAAGTCATCTGGTCCTGGGCTTATGTTTTTTCACAGAATTTTTTGATTGCAGCTTCAATTTAAGTGCTTGTAATTGGGTTGTTCGTAATTTCTTTCTCTTCCTGGTTCAGTCTTGGAAGATTGAACTTTTCTAAGAGTCTGTCCATTTCTTCCAGGTTATCCATTTTAATGCCATATAGTTGTTCATGATACTCTCTTATCATCCTTTGTATCTCTGAATTGTCTCTCCTTTTTGATTTCTAATTTTGTTGATTTGACTCTTCTCTTTTTTTTCCTGATGAGTCAAGCTAAAGGTTTGTCAATTTTGTTTATCTTCTCAAAGTACCAGCTTTTAGTTTCATTAATCTTTATTGTTGCTTCTTTCATTTCTTTTTCACTTATTTCTGCTCAGATCTTTATGATTTTTTTCCTTCTACTAATTTTGACGTGTTTTTTTTTTTTGTACTTCTTTTTCCAGTTGTTTTAGGTGTAAAGTTAGGTTGTCTATTTAATATTTTTCTTGTTTCTTGAAGTAGGATTGTATTACTATCAACTTCCCCCTTAGAACTGCTTTTGTTACATCCCATAGGTTTTGAGCAGTCGTGTTTTCATTGTCATTGGTTTCTAGAAATTTTTTTATCTCCCTCTTGATTTCTTCAGTAACCTGTTGGTTATTTAGAAATGTATTGTTTAATCTCCATGTGTTTGTGTTTCTTACAATTTTTTTTCCTTGTAATTGATATCTAGTCTCTTAGCGTTGTGGTCAGAGAAAATGCTTGATATAATTTCAGTTTTTCTTAAATTTACTGAGGTTTGATTTGTGACCCAGGATGTGGTCTATCCTGGATAATGTTCCACGTGAACTTGAGAAGAAGGTGTATTCTGCATTGGATGGAATGTCCCAAAGATATCAATGAAGTCCTTCTCATCTAATGCATCATTTAAGACTTGTGTTTCCTTATTAATTTTCTGTTTTGATGATCTGTCCATTGGTGTGAGTGGGGTGTTAAGTCTCCTATTATTATTGTGTTACTGTAAATTTCTCCTTTTATGTCTGTTAGTGTTTGTCTTTTGTATTAAGGTGATCCTACACTGAGTGCATAGATATTTACAATTGTTATGTCTTTTTCTTGGATTGATCTCTTGAACACTATGTCATGTCCTTCCTTATCTTTTGTAATCTTCTTTATCTTAAGGTCTATATTGTCTCATAGGATTGCTACTCTAGCTTTCTTTTGCTTCCCATTTGAATGGAATATATTTTTCTATCCTCTCACTTTCAGTTTATGTGTCTGGAGGTCTCAAGTGGGTTTCTTGTAGACAGCATATATATGGATCTTGTTTTTGTATCCTTTCAGTCAGTCTGTGTCTTTTGGTTGGAGAATTTACTCCATTTACATTTAAAGTAATTATTGATATATATGTTCCTGTTACTGTTTTCTTAATTGTTTGGGGTTGATTTTGTAGATCTTTTTTCTTCTCTTATATTTCTTGACTATATAAGTCTGTCTAACATTTGTTGTAAAACTGCTTTGGTGGTACTGGATTCTCTTAACTTTTGCTTGTCTGAAAACCTTTTCATTTCTCCATCAATTCTGAATGATATCCTTGCTAGGTACAGTAATCTTGGTTGTAGATTTTCCCCTTTCAGTCCTTTAACTATATCCTGCCATTCCCTTCTGGTCCACAGAATTTCTGCTGAAGGATCAACTGTGAAGCATATGGGGTTTCCCTTGTATATTACTTGTTGCTTTTCCCTTGCTACTTTTAATATTCTTTCTTTGTGTTTAGTCTTTGTTAGTTTTATAAGTATGTATCTTGGCATGTTGCTCTTTGGGTTTATCCTCTATGGGACTCTTTGTGCCTCTTGGACTTGATTGACTATTTCCTTTTCCATGTTGGGGAAATTTTCAACTATAAAAATCTCTACAAAAAATTTCTCATACCCTTTCTTTTTCTCTTCTTCTGGGACCCCTATAATTGGAACATTGGTGCATTTGATATTGTCCCAGAGGTCTCTGAGATTATCCTCAGTTCTTTTCATTCTTTTTACTTTATTCTGCTCTTCAAAAGTTATTTTCACCATTTTATCTTCCAGGTCACTGATTCATTTTTCTGCTTCAGATATTCTGCTATTGATTCCTTCTAGAGTATTTTTAATTTCAGTAATTGTGTTGTTTGTCTCTGTATGTTTATTCCTTAATTCCTCTAGCTTTTTGTTAATTGATTCTTGCATTTTCTCCATTTTGCTTTCAAGGTTTTTTATCATCTTTACTATCATTATTCTGAGTTCTTTTTCAGGTAGTTTGCCTATTTCCTCTTCATTTATTTGGATTTCTGTGCTTCTAGTTTGTTCCTTCATTTGTGTAGTATTTCTCTGCCTTTTCATTATTTTTTTTTTTTTAACTTATTTTGCTTGAGGTCTGTTTCCCAGGCTTCAAGGTTGAATTCTTTCTTCCTTTTGATTTCTGCCCTCCTAAGGTTGGCCCAGTGGTTTGTGTAAGCTTCATATAGGGTGAGATTTGTGCAGAGTTTTTTCATTTATTTGTTTGTTTGTTTTTCCTCTGATGGGCAAGGCTGGGTGAGGTGGTAATCCTGTCTGATGATGATTCAGTTTGTATTGTTTTGTTTGTTGTTTAGATGCCAAGGCACAGGGTGCTAATGGTGGCTGGGTGATGGCAGGTCTTGTATTCAAGTGGTTTCCTTTGTGTGAGTTCTCACTATTTGATACTCCCGAGGGTTAGTTCTCTGGTAGTCTAGGGTCTTGGAGTCAGTGCTCCCACTCTAAAGACTCAGGGCTTGATCTCTGGTCACGAACTAAGATTTCACATGTGGTTTGTTATGGCTTTACATGAGAGTAAAACAAAAACCCAAAAGTGAGAAGCCAAAGATGAACCCCAGACAAATGGCAGTTATAAAATCAGTCAAATAATAATTAAAATAATGGAATATACACTTACAGCCATAAGCAAAGTCAAAACAGTCCAAAAAAATTAAGCACAGTAGATTGACCCAGGGAACAAAGGGAATCAAAAATTATATTTACCAGTTAAGAACAAAACTAACTAAAGCACAAACTGGAAAACAAAACTAAAGCAGGGTGCCAAGTGGAAAATAAAGCAATTAAAACAAACCTAACAAATATGTTGAAAGGAAAGTTAAGAAAGAAAAGAAAGAATAGATATGCAATATTCAATAGAGGTAGATGAAGAAGATTTATATACATTAAAGATTAACTGCAAAGGGAAAGAAACAGTAGGAAAGGCAAACAAGGAAATAAGTGTAGAAAAATAATAATAGGTTTTAAAAAATTAAAAATATAAAAAAGAGAAAAGAAAAAGGAAAAAGAAACCAAAAAAGAAAAAAGAAAACCACAAAACTGCAAAAGCCCAATGTAGAGGCAGAGTTTTATAACAACAATAAAAAGTGTGACTGAATATACACATATACATATACACCCATAAGCAAAATAAAAACAGTCCAACAAAAATAAAGTACAATAGGTTGACCCAGAAAACAAACAAAACCAAAAATTATATCTACCAGTTAAGAACAAAGCCAACTAAAGCACAAACTAGAAAACAAAACTAAAGCAAGGTGCCAACTAGGGAATAAAGCAATGAAAATAAAACTAACAAATATGTTGAGAGGAAAGGAAGGAAAGAAAAGAAAGAAAGAATAGATATGCAAAGTTAAATATAGATAGATAAAGATTTATGTACATTAAAAAGCAACTGCAAGCGGAACAGAACAGTAGGAAAAGCAAACAATGGAATAATTATAGAAAAAATAATAATAGGTTTAAAAAACTAAAAGTTAAAATTAAAAAAAGAAAAAAAATAAGGAAGCTCCACAGAACTGCAAAAGCCCCAAAAGAGGCAGAGGTTTACAGCAACAATAAAAAATGTGACTTAGAAGAAAAAAAAAAAGCTCAAAAGCTTAATTAGATTTCATAGTGCTAATAAAATCGACTACAACGGTGGGGGGTGGGGGCGGGGAGAAAAAATATCCAAAAAAATCTACAGAACAAGTAAAAACATAAGAATAATAAATGCTTTTCTTGAGTCACTGCTGTCAGAGTCCTTTCCCTCACTGGGAGTCACAGTCCACCTCACCTCCCTGGGATGCCCTCCAAAACTCCGCCTATCTCTAGACCTGCTATGGGGCCATCTCAGATTCTCATCTGGTCCTCTGTGTGTTCTTGCGTCCGATGTGCACAGCTATCAGAACTAGTGCATTTGCATTTGTGGTAGCTCTCGATGTCCTTTTATATATTCCATAGCCACAGGGTCTGCCTGGTTGATCGTGTGGATTTAATCTGCAGCTTGTAGAGCTGGTGGGAAGGTTCTGGGTCTCCTTCCTCAGCCACACTGCCCCTGGGTTTCAACTGTGGTTTTATGTCCACCTCTGCATGTGGGTCGTCCACTGGGGATTGCTCCTGAGGCTGCCTTGGAGGACCTGGGTTTACCCCTGTGAGGACCAGGTGTGGAGGGGGTGCAGCTGCTTGGGTCATTGGGGCTCTGGCAGCACCAGGTCCTCAGGAGAGTTGGCAGCTCGGGCAGCAGGAAATACAGGGCTCTAGAAGGGTATGACAACCAGTCTTGTCCAACACGCTTCAGTATTCTTGCCTGGAGAACCCCCCTGACAGAGAAGTCTGGCAGACCAGTCTATAGGATTGCAAATAGCTGGACACGACCAAAGCGACCCTGCACGCATAGATGCAAGGCTTTTTGTGTCTGTAGCAGCTCTTCCCCAGTGAGCGTTGACTGTCCAGGTGGTGCAGCTGCTTGGCTTGCAGGGACCTTGTTGGCACCAAGAGTGCCAGGGACATGGACTGCCTCCATCGCAGGAGTTACGGCCCTATCAGAGTCTGTTTGAGCCTCTTGTAGCTGGTGATCAGAAGGCCTCTTTGGCCTGTCTTTCTCCATAGCTTCACCCATTCACTCACTGTCTAATAGAGGGTTCCCTTGTCTGGGGTCCTTCTCTGTTCAGCACATCAGGCACATAGAGGGGCCTCCTCTGGGTGGGGTCCTACTCTGTAGTTCACTGCGGTCAGGTGTTTGATGGGCCAGACTCTCTATTGTTCAGCTGCCAATGCTGGCATGTGGGGAGAGAGAGGTTATGTTGATGCCTCCACCCCCTCCATGTGACCCAGCAGTATTGCCTTGCTTCCATGACTGCCCAGCTTTCTTCCACAGGCATTTCCCACCACAGCCTCCCCCCTCACATCCCCTAGATTCATCTCTCTGCAGTCAACAGCAGCCCTCGCCCTGGGATGGCTCCACAATCCCTAAACTCCAGCTCCTAGCCTCTGTGCCTTCCAGGGGACCTGCATCCCTGTCCGGGGTATGTATGGCTGTGGCAAGGACTGTCTGATTCTCATTCCATTTAGGTTGCCACAGGTCAGCCCTTTCACTCTCAGCCTTAAATGTTTCTCCTCTGACTCAGACATTTAACCAGAAGTGGGTATCGGACCCCTGCTTCAGTTCCTCCACCCGCTGAGGGCAGGTCCAGTCCTACTAACACTCCTGTTTCCCCCTAGTTCCTTCATCCTACTGAGTTTTGTGTGGGTCTATATATTCTTTTCCACTGGTCAGGTCCTCCTGTCTGCTCTCAGCTGGTTTTCTGTATGCACTTGTGCCTAAAGGTGTATTCCTGATGCATCCATGGAGAGAGATGTACTCCATGTCCACCTACTCCTCCACCATTTTGTTCTCTCCCCAACTCCAGTATTCTTGCCTAGAGAATTCCATGGATACACAGAACCTCACAGGCTATAGTCCATAGGGTCGCAAAGAGCTGGACATGACTGAAATGACTTAGCATGCATGTACAAACATTTATAATTGGATTGTGTGGGAGTTTTTATATTGAATTACATGAGTTTGTGTTATATTTTTGGATATTAACCCCTTATATGTGGTTTGCAAATAATTTCTCCTATTTCACAGATTATCTTTCCATTTGGTTGACTTTTTTCTGTAAAGAAGCTTTTTAATTTGAGCTAGTCTACATATTTATTTATTTTTTATTTTGTTGCTTTTGCTTTTAGTGTCACCAAGAATCACTGCTAAGACCTATCTCAAGGAACTTTTCCCCTATATTTTCTTCTAGGAGTTTTATGAAATTAGATCTTCCATGTTAATCTTTAATCCATTTCCAGTTTTTAAATTAGTTTTTTGAGTGGTGTAACATTCAAAACAAGGCTATCCAGTTTTGCCAACACCATTTATTGAAAAGACTATCCCCATTTTATATTCTTTGCTTGTTTGTCATAATTAAATGTCTTATTTTTGGACTCTCGATTCTGCTCCATTTACCTGAGTCTGTTTTTCTGATAATACCTTGCTATTTTGATTGCTAGAGCTTTGTGTTACAATTTGAAATCAGGTAGTCTTCTTTTACTTCAGGATTTCTTGGGCTATTCAAGGTCTTTTTTGGTTCCATACAAATTTTTTAATTACTTGCTCTATTTCTGTGAAAAATGTCACTTGCATCTTGAGAGGGATGACAATGCAGCTCTAGTTTCAGGTAATACGTACATTTTTAAAATGCTGACCTTTATAAACAATAGACTTGGAACTTCTTTCTGTTTCCTTTGTTTTTAATTTCTTTCAACAATATCTTATAATGTTTAGTATATAGACTATTCACTTCCTTCATTAAATTTATTCCTAGATACTTTATTCATTTTGTTGCAGCTGAAAGTGGGATGGTTTTTTAATTTCTCTTTCTGCTTTTGTGTATAAAAATGCAACAGATTTTTGTATTCTGCTTTTTTTACTCTGAAATATTATTGTATTCATTTATTTCTGAGTCATTGAGTAAAATCTTTATAAAATTTTCTATGTATAACATCATGTTTTACGTAAATCATGACAATGCCTAATTGCTCTAGCTAGGACTTTCAATATTATGCTGAATAAGAGTGGTGAGAGTGGGCATCCTTGTCTTGCTTCTGATCTTAGAGGAATAGCTTTCTTTTTTCACTGTTGATAATGATGTTAGCTGTTGGCTTGTCACATATGAACATTATTATATTCCTTCTATATCTATATTATTGGAAGTATTTGTCATAAATGTGTATTGAGTCTTGTCAAATGCTCCTTCTGCATCTTTTGAGATGGTTATATGATTTTTATCTTTCAAGATTTGCAGATGAGGAACCATAGTTGCATCCCTGAATTAATCCCACTTGATCATGGTTTATGGTCCTTATAATGTATTGTTGCTTTTGGCATGCTAAAATTTTGTTGTGGATTTTTGGATCTATATTCATCAGAGATATTGGCCTGTAATTTCCTTTTTTGTGTGTCTTCATTGTCTAGTTTTGGTATCAGGGTAATATTGGCCTTGTAAAATGATTTAGGATGCCCTCATCTTCAATTTTTAGAAAGGACTGAGAAAGGTAGGTACTAAATTTTATTTGGATGTTAGGTAGAATTTATCTGTGAAATTTTCTGATCCTGAGCTTTAGTTTTTGAAGTCTCTGATTACTGCTTTTATCTCCTTAGTAGTGATCAGTCATTCAGATTTTCTGTTTCTTCACAATCCTCTCTTGAAAGATTGTATTATTCAAATAATTTCTCATTTCTTCTAGATTGTCCAATTTGTTGGGGTATAGCTGTTCATACTTTGTAATTTCTCTTTTTTCCTTTCTAATTCTATTTGCTTGAGCCTTCTTTCTCTTTTTTTCTTAGTGAGCCTAGCTAATGTTTTATGTTTTTAAAAAAACATTTCTTAGTTGCATTGGCGTTTTCTGTGCTCTATTTAGTCTCCATTTCATATATTTCCACTTTGAGTTTTATTATTTCTCTCCCTCTACTGACTTTGGGTTTCATTTGTTCTCCTTTTCCTAGTTCTTTTAAATGTAAGATTAGATAGATTATTTGATATTTTTCTTGTTTTTTGAGATAAATCTCTATTGCTATAAATGTTCTTCTTAAAACTATTTTGCTGTATCCCATAGATTTTGGTAAGTCATATTTCATTTTAGTTTTTCTTCAGGTATTTTGAATTTCTTGTTTGATTTCTTTGTTGACCCAACAGTTGTTCACTGACATATCATTTAGTCTTCATATATTTCTAATCCTTTCCAGCTTTCTTCTTGTAGTTGATTTCTATTTTGATTATGACCAGAAAAGATGCTTTATATGATTTCAATTTCCTTAAATTTATTGAGACTTATCTTGTACCTGAGTATATGGTATATCCTTGAAAGTGTTGAAAAGAATGTGAATTCTATATTCGGGTGGAATGTTCTTCCCAGATAGTTCAGTGGTAAAGAATCCACCTGCCAATGCAGGAGATGCAGGAAACACAGATTCAATCCCTGGATCAGGAAGATCCCCTGGAGGTCAGGGCAACCCACTCTGGTATTCTTGCCTGGTGGACTGCAATCCGTGGAGTCACAAACAGTTGGACATGACTGAGTGAGCACACATATATAGTTATTTTTGCTGCTTTTTCCCCCTCTTTAATCTTTTTGTTATAGTTATTTAACAACATATTCTGATATAGGGTTGCAATTTTTTTTTATTCTATTATCATCTTACTTAAAGTTTTATGTGTTTTTGCCTTTTCATTTCAGATAGAAGAATTTATTTTAATATTTCTTGTCAGGGAGGTCTGGGATACCTATTGTCTTTACGTTGTCTTTCCTAATGGAGTTGAAGAGTTCTGATAAATTCAGGTGTTGTTGTTTTAATTAGGTCTCTCTCTTTTATCTGAATCATTTCTAGATTTATATGTTAGAGTTCACTATCTTGGTGAAAATTTGGTCTCCTCTTGCATTTGGCCGTCTCTATTTCCAGTGCTTTCCAGTGCATTCTTCATCTCATTTATTGAGTTCTTCAGCTCCAGATTATTTCTTTTTTGAGAGTTTTAATCTCTTTGAAAAATTATTCCTTCTATTCATTAATTTTATTCCTGAGCACATTGAACTACCTTTCTGAGTTTTCTTGTAGCTCATTGAGCTTCTTCATGATAGCTCTTTTGCATTCTCTATCAGTTAGACCATAATCTTCCGTGACTGTAACTTTGGTTACTGAAGAACTGTCATTTTCTCCTTGTGACACTGTGTTACCCTTGTTTGCCATGGTTCTTGGTGTGTTGTTCCTCTACGGGCTCACTTGAAATAGCATACATATTTCTTATTTAGGTAGAGCTTTTTTGTTGTTGTTGTTCTTTGTTCTGATAACTCAACCTGTTAGTAATTAGAGGCCTTTCTTTTGTTTTGCAGTAGATGATGCTAACTCTCACTGTCCCTGCTTGAATCTCTTTGTGCTTTGCGGTTGCTAGTGTTGCCAGCATCATCGTCAGGTGCACCAAGAAGGCAGGTTCCTTCTAGTGTTGCCTGAATCGTAGGCACCACCACCACCACAGTGGAGGTGGGGTATGGAGTCAGAGTCAGAGACATCTCTGCTGCATCCAGGGTTGTTATGTCTGCAGTTGGGGTAGATAGAGTTGCAGACCTTTCTGCCACTGTTGCCTGGGTTCCTGAGTCTGCAAGCACCATTGTAGTTAAGAGATCACAGTGTGTTCATGTCCTCCCCCGCTGCACTGGTTTATCTTGGGGTACAGGTTCACGTACCATAGCCAGGAGGGCAGGATCATGGGTATCACCTTTGCTGTCCCTCATTTCTGCTGACCTTATGTGTTCCAATGCACCAACCTTTAGATGTACAGGTGTGGATCTCTGCACACCCTGGTGTCTTTGACAGAGGAACTTAAGAAAAGTTATGGCTGTTTTACTAATAGTACCTTGAAAGGGAAAGGGAAAGGAAGCATTTCACACTGCCTTCATGCTGATGTCAGTCTCTTTGTATATTGATTTTTTGGGGGTGCAACTTTACAGAGTTATTGGTTAGATCTAACAGTTTTTTGAAGGAGTTTTGGGATTTTCTATATTGAGCAACTTTACAGAATTTGTTGATTAGATCTAACAGTTTTCTGGTGAAGTCTTTGAGATTTTCTATACATGAAAGTATAGCAGCTATAAATAGAGGAAATTTTACTTCTTCTTTCCAATACTCATGCCTTTTATTTTGCTTTCTCACCTAATTGCTCTGGCTAGGATTTTCAGTACTATCCTGAAGGAGTAGCAAGAGTCGATACTCTTTTAAAACTCCTTTCCTTTGAGGGAAAGCCTTCAACATTTTATCACTGAGGGTATTAGTTGTAGACTAGTCATAGATGGATCTTTTTTATGTTGAGGCACATTCCTATACACCAATTTTTCAGTTTTTTTTTTTTTTAACATGAATGGATGTTAAATTTTGTCAAATACTTTTTCTGTATCTGCTGAAATGGTCCCATGATCTTCGTCTTTCATTTTATTACTATGATGTGTTTATTGATTTGCATATGTTGAACCCGTCTTGTGTCCCAGGAATTATTTTCGTGTACACAATACTATACATAAAAAGCCCTGAAGACTCCACTCAAAAACTCTGAGAAATATTAAATGAATACAGTAAAATTGCAGGGTTAAAAAATCAATATATAAAATTCTGTTGCATTTCTATACACTAACAGCAAACTAGCAGAAAGAGAAATTAAGAAAACCATCCCATTTTCAATTGCAACAAGTTGGATAAAATATCTTGGAATAAATTTAAGGACTGTGATCCATTTAATGTACTGGGGAATTCAGTGTGCTAGTATTTTCTTGAAAGTTTTTGTATCTATATGCATCAAGGATATTGGCTTGTAACTTTCCTGTAGTATCTATCTGATTTTGGTATCAGGGTAAAGTTGGTCTCATAAAACAAGTTTGAGAATGACCCCTCCTCTTTAGTTTTTGAAAGTATTTGAGAAGTATTTGTGTTAATTTTTTAAACATTTGACAGAATTCACCAGTGAAAACTTCCAATCTTGAGCTTTTCTTCATTGGGACGACTCTGATTACTGATTCAATTTCCTACTCATTATGGGTCTTACATTTTTATTTCACCCTGTTTCATCCTTGGGTTGTTGTATATTGCTGGGAATTTGTTTCTTCTAGATTTTCTAGTTCCCTGGCATACAGTTGCCTATAGGAACTTTTTTTTTTTTTTTTTTGATTCTTTGTATTTCTGTGGTTATCTGTTGTAATGTCTCCTTTTTCATTTACAGTGTTTTGAGTCGTCTTTCTTTTCTTGGATAATCTGGCTAAAGGTTTGTCTATTTTATCTGGTCAGAAAATCAAGTCTTAGTTTTATTGATTTTTTTCTATTGTTTTCCTGTTCTCTAATTTGTTTCTGATCTAAACTTTATTATGTTGTTTCTTCTATTAACTTTGGGCTTAGCTTATTTTTCTTTTTCTAGTTACTTTAGGTATAAAGTGAGTTTATTTGAGATCATTCCTCTTTTAATGGAAATATATTTGATTTATAATGTTATATTAGTTTCAGATATACAACATAACAGCTTAATATTTCATAGGTTATACTCAGGTTAAAATTATTGAAAGTATGGTCTCTGTTCCTTGTGCTAAATTGTATCCTTGTATCTTATTTTATATCTAGTAGTTTGCACCTCTTAATTCTCTTAACATATCTTGCCAACTCTCCCCACTGCTCTCCTAACTGGAAGCTACTAGTTTGCTCTCTGTATCTATGAGTTTGTTTCTGTTTTGTTAGTCTACTTGAAAGTGTGAAAGTAAAAATGATAGTTGCTCAGTCGTATCCAGCTCTTTTTGACACTATGGATTATAGCCTGCCAGCCTCCTCTATCCATGGAATTCTCCATGCAAGAATAGTGGAGTGGGAACCATTCCCTTCTCCAGGGGATCTTCACGACCCAGAGGTCAACCCGGGGTCTTCCGCACTGCAGGCAGATTCTTTACTGTCTGAGATTCACCAATGTCTGTTAGGTTAATTTGTTCAACAGTGTTCAAATCTGAAGTTCTTTATTTATTCTCTGTCCTGATAATATATCCACAGTTAAGAGTGGATTAAGTCTTAAACTATTATTGCATTAATGTATATTTTCTCTTTTAGTTTTATTTATATTTGCTTTACATATTTAGTTGCTCCATTGTTGGGTATACTTACAATTGTTCTATTTTCTTGATGGCTTGAGCCCTCTGTCATTGCAGAGTGACCTTTTTTGCCTCTTTTGACCATTTTCATTTTAAAGACAGTTTTGTATGTAAGTGTAACTACTTCTGCTTCCTTCACTTTTCTTAGACTAACCTCCTCCCATCCCTTTACTCACAATCCTGTGTGTCATTCAAGTGAAAGTGGTTATCTTATAGGCAGCATATCACTGGATCACGTGTTCTTTTTTAATCCATTCAGCCATTCTGTGTCTTTTGATTAGAGAATTTAATAAGTTTACATTTAAAGTAATTACTGATACCTAAGAAGTTACTGTTGTCATTTCAGTTGTTTCTGATTATTTTGTAGATTCATTGTTCCTTGATTCTTATATTGCCTTCCTCTGTGATTTGATTACATTTGTAGTTCAGTCTTTGACTTGTTTATTATAATTTTTTGTTTAACTACTGTACAAGCTCACTCTGCTCACTACACAACAGGCCAATTAACCAATATGAGGTGTTGAGGAAAGGAATATGACTTTATTCGGAAAGTCAGCTGACTGAGAAGATGACAGACTAATGTCTCAAAATAACTATCTTGTTGGGGTCTGGATGCCAGGTTGTTTTATAGAACAGAGAGGGGATGGGGTGGGGGAGAGTTGAGGAAGTAAAGTAAAAAAGGCCATTATCTTACAAATATCTCAGTCTCAGGGAGGGAATGTGTTAATCTCTTCATATTTTCAGCCATTCACAGGTGGGCAGGGTCAGATTACCTGATATGAGCTGAACAAAGGAACTTTTATTTTAACAGTCCCCTCATAGCTCAGTTCATAGATAATCTGCCTGCAATGCAGGAGACCCAGGTTCTATTCTTGGGTCAGGAAGATGCTCTGGAGAAGGAATGGCAACCCATTCCAATATTCTTGCCTGAAGAATCCCATGGATAGAGGAGCCTGGGAGGCTACAGTCCATGGGGTTGCAAGAGTCAGACATGACCATTTGAGGAAGATCATTATGTTTAACTATAATAACAAAACCAACAAAAAGCAAAAGATTAAAGTCAAAGACACAGATCCAGTAAGGAGTCAAAATTGGCTCTTCCCTGCAACAGTACTACAGATTTTCCCTTTGTGGTTACCAAAGGCTTATATAAAATATATTATATTTATAGCACCCTATTTTATGTCAATAACATTAAGTTCTATAGCATTTTAAAACTTTACACTTTTATTTGTCTCCCTTCATATTTTAGGTTATTGATGTCACAAATTACATATTTTTATATCATGTATATAATAAAAATTTTTTGCTATTTTTAATCCATTTGTTTTTTTTTATTTTAAACTAGAGGTATAAGTTATACAGCACCATTACAATATTAGAAAATCCATCTTTGACTACATATTTACCATTACTATTTATATCAACCTTCATCTGCTTTTACAATATTAATTACCATCTTTTTATTTCCACTTGAAGAGATCTCTTTAGCATTTCTGGTAAAGCAGGTCTAGTGATGATAAACTCCCTAAGCTTTTGTTTGAGAAAGTCTTTATCTCTTCTTCATTTCTCAAGGACAGTTGTGTCATGTATAGTATTCTTGGTTGACAGTTTTTTCTCTTTCAATATTTTAAATACATCATCATATTGTCTCCTTAACTAAAGTTTCTTTTGGGAAATCAATGAATAACAAAATACTGTTTAAAAAAAAAAAGTACAAAGCAGCAATACGGTTCCTCCATGGTAAAGAATCTGCCTGCAATGTGGGAGACCCGGGTTCAATCCTTGGGTTGGGAAGATCCCTGGAGAAGGGAATGGTAACCTACTCCAGTATTCTTGCCAGGAGAATTCCATGAACAGAGGAGCCTGGCAGGCTACAGCCCATGGAGTCACAAAGAATAGGACATGACTGAGGACTTCCAGTTTCACTTGGCAATGAGAATGATGTTGCACTGAATAATATTCTAGGACAGCTCCATGAGTTGAGAGAACAACATTATCTACTCGAGACAGAAAGTACACATCAGTGGACAGTCTCAACTTTGTGTAATCTTTAGGGTGTTTGGTTTGTCAACATCAGATTATGGATTGGTATAGCCTTGAGATCGAATCAAGTCAATAAGGGACCACAGATCATCATACCAGCGGGAAATGGGGAGACAGGACACAAAATCATTTTCTTATAATATGAGGTCATGTATACCTAATGCTGGAAAAAAAGAAAGTGAGCATATTTAGCCTCTGGAGGCAGAAGAAAGGGGAAATGTCAGCCTCACTTCTCTCCCTACCGTACAAGAAAAATACAGATCTCTGTATTTCTTTTCTTCATTGTAATATGCTAGAAAACAGATTTCTTTTTGATTCTGCTTTTTAAAAAATTAATCTCCATATCCAAACAGTTCCCAGATACTAAACTTTCTGCAAAATGTCCTCTCTATCTTAATTACTATTTGTTCAGGTCTTTATAATCTCTAACCTATATGAATACATTCCTTCACTCATCCACTAATATTTTTTGATCACCTAACTCTTGTTTGGACCCATGGTAGTCATTAAAGGAGCACTATGATGAAAAAGGATAGACACCATCTCTTCCCCATGATGATGTGTTGTGGTTAATAAGGTTAAATGTTTAGGCAATGAGTACAATGGTGATGAAGAACAGTCTTATAGCAGTCCCTGCAAGAGTCATCTATTAGGTTATCAGGATCCTTAGAAGAATTGGTTCTAAATGAAATTCAGAAAGCCACAGTAAATTACAGAGAATGAAAATACCTGAATGTAGAATATTGTGTGAGAAAGAGCAGTGAACTGAAAATTATCTTATAGTATATGTCAAAATAAAATCTTTAAAAAATGAAATACAAAAATAAAATTAATGTCATTTTTTTTCTTCTAGGGTTGTGTGTGTGCATGCAGTACATATCATATATGTGTGTGTGTATATACATCTCCACATACCTATAGATGATCATATATATGAATATATATGACTATATAGTCATCTATGGCTTTAGAAATATGTATATTTAGATGAATACTCACTGAATTTTATATAGCTGAAACATTCCTTTATAGCTAGAAAGGATTTTGGAAGAAAATGAACACAAATTATCCACTTGGAGGGACAATTCGGGACTGTATGGAAAATCAACAAGGTAACTACGGCAAAGTTTTTCCTGTTTGCTGCCGAGTAAGAGGGCAGCGCCATATGTTTCCATGTACACTACCCCAGGAAGGCAGTGCCATATGTTCACACATATGTCACCCATTTTGGCCTTCTGTATAAGCTAGTGTCCCAAGGGGTATGCTGAAAGAGGAAAGAGAAAGCAGCCACACGATGAGGGAGATGTGGTGTGTTTTCTCTGATGACAGATTTTGTTAGACCATCACTTCAGTTGGCAAGCACCCAGAACAGCTGCTTTACCCTGGAGCAAAGGTTTTTGTTATATTACAAAAATCTCTGCAATGAGTGAGACAGTGCAGTGAAGACGATGTGCCCTTTGGGAGTGGACTTTTCCTCCCTAGTGTGACATGTGGAAGAGGCAATAATTACATCTAAGACTTAACACTCACAGAGTTTTGTTTTCACTCTCTCTCCTTAGCCTCTAAGTTTTGTAAAATGGTTGAACATCTATTTGCACATAAATGAAATTCTTCATATTTAGAAGAAGCAGACTAAAAGAATGAGAAATTTAAAGCACTCTGTTGTGGATAGTTTCTTTTATTATGATTAGGTAATTAAATACTTGTGTTGTTTAAGTATCAAAGTTGATGTCTGACTTCTTAGGTATATATGTTAAGGCTGTATGTATGTTACATTTTGCAGAGCTAATCCAGGGGCTCAGTGGTAAAGAATTCACCTGCCGATGCAGGAGACTCGGAAGACAGAAAGACTTGGAAGGTTCGATCCCTGGGTTGGGAAGATCCCCTGGAGGAGGAAATGGCAACCCGCTCCACTATTATTGCCAGGAAAATCTCATGGAGAGAGGAGGCTGGTGGGATAGAGGCCATAGGGTCACAATGAGTCAAAGGCGACTGATCATGCACATTCAGACTATGTTTACCCTACCAGAAAGTGTCAAAAGTGAGGGAAAGGATTTCACAAACTCATAGAAAACAACTCACAATGATTAACAGGCTCTGTAGAGCCTACTGAAAACTTAAATGGTTTTATTTATCTTGAATGCAGACATCAGAAATAGAGAGCTTATTGTAGAGCCAATCTCAAATGCCTTGGTCTCTTAACCATATTTCCTTTATAGAATTTATAGATATATTAATATATCTATATTTAATACTATATTTGGATTTTTCTAAAATTGTCATTCAAATACTTTTATATAATTAATAAAACACTATTTAGTTTTATATTTACCAGTCGATGTACATGGAGAAAATCCTAAAAAAACCATAAATCCAGTTGCTGCCACTGAAGCTAATGAAATGTAATTAGTTAGTATCATTTTTTTCATGCTTTCTTCTACATTCCTACTTGCATCAAAAAGATACAAGGCTAAAGCAGTAATAAAGTTAATAACTGTCTTCAATAATTGAATTCAGGTTTTGTGTCACTAGAGAAAAGTTTGAGTCTCAAAGTAAAATATTTTCCTCTTTGCTATTCTTAGGCAAACTTAATTTGAGATCTACATTTAGAAGACTCTTTCATTATTGGAAATCTCTGAAGTAGCGATATGGATTTTATCAGGGGGAAAAAAAAGATATTATTATCCCTTGTTTTAAACATATAAGATAAAACTCTCAGGAAGGTTTTAAAACTATTTCACATAGCTAGTAAGGAAGCAGTACCAAGCCATAAACCCAGGCCTATTTTACTCCAAAACATTTATTTTCCCACCACATTGTTTTGTGTTATGTAAATAGATCAATGCTCCCTCTTTTGTTTTTTCACATAGACAGAGGGACAAATGTAAGGTGCATCTAAGGAGACTTAGAAGGTCCTGAGATACTGAGCCCAGTTTTCCGTCCACCTTAATAATAAATTTTGTTATTCTTTTCTCCTTCCTGTTTCACTACACAGTTCTTCATGCCTACTCTTAGTGATTACTTCTCAAAGTACCTTCAAGGAAGCTTTAGTTTCTGGCCCTCCTGTCTTACATACTTTCTCTTTCATTTTTCACTCCCTATTTTCTTTCTGGAGCCTCCCAAATTATTTCCTCACAAATCAACTACTTGCACATGAATCTTTGTCTCAGAGTCTTTCTGGGGAAAGCTCAAATTAAGTAAGTATTCTTTTTAAAAACCCCTTTCTTTCATTTTTCTCCTTCTCTTCCAATCCCATTTCTAATTGGCAGACTTTCCCTTCTTAATAGGCACTTAGAGTCCTCATGGGTTCTATCAAAGTCTTAAGAGGATATATTAATCTGATTTACTCTGGAGAGTAAATTACTAGTAAGACATAGGGTCTTATACATCTTTGTGGTGTTGCACTTTGGCATAGAGACCAGATTGTACTCAGTGTTCTAAAATCTGATCATAGAATTTGTTATCTTTAATACTGGAGATAGAAGCTTTTAAAAAGTTGGTGATAAGAGTAGGAATTTGTCTAAAATCATAGCTAACAGTCATCTATCTTCCTTCTTGTAAAACTCTATAAAGTATCTTAAAATAATATATATTTATATGACTTTCCTCAATGTACATATACCTATAGTTTAATTTTTATAGTCAAGAACAATTTATAAACTCAAAATGCTGTGAAAGATATCTTACTTAATCCCCCAAGCCATCTTTTCTCAGCCAACATGGTAATTTTGTTCTGAGTGGTTACAGTTTTCACTAGATAAAGTTAGTCCTTTTGTGATATATGCCCAACTGTCTACTATAACATTAATTTTGAAAAAATACAATAAAAGTACTGCAAAAAGAAAAGCGAGTCACTCAAGTGGACAAAAAACAGACTCCTTGGAACAGTCAATGTGATTAAATAGCAATAAAAAAAGATCATTGCAACTCATATGAAGAAGCTCAGATGGCCAATCTGATGGCGCAGTCTGTATACTGTGTCACAACTCAAAAACTGAGTGGTAAACATGGCATCAATTCTGTTATTGGCAAGAGTTTGAGAACATGGAAGAGCTGTTAGATCACACAGCCTGTGATGTTTCCCCACTGCAGTCTGACTTGCTCAGTTATCTCTGTGCCAGAATAAACAGGAAATCACTCCAGACAAATATCACCAGAGCATCCTGTTCCCAAAATGCCTAGCTGAGTTTAGTAAATAGAAATAATACTTTGATAGGTTCCATGTATTGAAAGTCAAAAGGCTTTGACAATCCCTCAATAATCTCTGTGGTCTCTCAATAAACCAAAGGGAATTCAATTTTCTAAGTTAGAATTTGCTCTTAGAGTTCAAAGAAACATGACACAGATGCTTAGGAAACAAGTTCAAAAGAGGGAAAGAGGAATTTAAATAACTTGAAGATCAACAGGTTCAAATGCTTGAAGTAATTTGCTGTGGCAAAAGTAAGTTTTTATAAAACTAAATCCACACAAGGCAAATTTTAGAACACCTCATGCATCCTTGCTGTGACTCTGACAAATAAAAGAGATTTAAGAGGGCCAATGTTATTTTCTCAATGACTGTTACAGCTTTTATTCTTAAAATCAAGTGTATAAATTGATGTAAAAAAGTTGAATTTATCAACGTTAATTTGAGAATTCCTTATTTTAAAAGAAAACTCCACCTGAAAAAGTTGAAAACTTATGTCCACACAAAAACCTGCACACTGATGTTTGTTCATAATCGCCAAAACTTGGAAGCAGCTAAGATAGTCTTCAGTAGGTGAATAGATAAATGCAAGTGGAAATGTTAGTCGCTCCATCACATCTGACTCTTTGTGACCCCATGGACTGTAGGTCACCAGGCTCCTCTGCCCATGGAATTCTCCAAGCAAGAATACTGGAGTGGGTTGCCATTTCCTTCTCCAGGGGCTCTTCCCAACATATGGATGGTCCCAACCCAGGTCTCCTGCATTGTAGGCAAATTCTTTACCATTAAGCCAATTGGGAAGCCCATAAAGTGGGATATGTACAAACATTGGAATGCTATTCAGCACTAAAAAAAGAAAAAAAAAGAGTTATCAAAAAGCCATAAAAAGACGGAAAAAACATAAATACATAGTACTAAGTGAAATAAGCCATCTAAAAGGGCTCAAATTGTGATTCCAACCACATAATCTGGAAAAGACAAAATGATGGAAATACAGAAAGACAGCTGGTTATCAGAATTGGCAAGAGGTGCATAGGCAGAGCTCAGAGGATTTTGAGGGCAGTGAAAATACTTTGTATGATGTTATAATGGTGGATGTATATCATTGTACATCATCCAAACCCAAAGAATGTATAACACCAAAAGTGTGGGCTTTGATTAAGTGTGATGTGTTGATGTTGGCTAAGTCTTAATGAAAATGTACCCATTTTGTGATTGACTTGGTAATGGAGAGGCTATGCATATGTGGGAGCATGAAGTATATGGGAAATCTCTGTACCTCCTTCTGTTTTGTTGCAATCTTCAGCTTCCTTTAGAAATCTCTTAGAATATTGAAAACTACTTGAATATTCAAAATATGGGTTTGATAAGTTAATTATACCACCGACCACTTAATGCAATGTAAATTTAGGTATTAAAATGATGATGAAGATGTACATTTGCTGGCCTAAAAATATGTTCTCTTAATAGTATAAAGGAAAAATTCAACTGAAAGTGAAAGTTGTTCAGTTGTATCCAACTCTTTGTGACCCCATGGACTGGGGCCCACCAGACTCCTCTGTCCATGGTATTCTCCAGGCCAGAATACTGGAATGGGTAGCTGTTCCCTTTTCCAGGGGATCTTCCCAACCCAGAGATTGAACCCAGGTCTCCCTAATTGCAGGTGGATTATTTACCATTTGAACCACCAGAAAACCCCAAGAATACTGGAGTAGGTAGCCTAACCCTTCTCCAGGGGATCTTCCTGACCCAGGGATGGAACCAGGGTCCCCTGCTTTGCAAGCAGATTCTTTGCCAACTGAGCTAGCAGTGAAGCCCCTACCAAATACATGTAGTACATAATCCCATTTTCCTTAAAAATATGGTGGTGTATGTCTAGGGGAAAAATATATTGTATTTCTACATAGTATGGTTATAGGCTGTTGTCAGATTTTTCAGCATGTACTTCTGTGTTAACTGAATTTTTATAATGGCATATTATTAAAAAGTGTTATGTTCTTCTAGGATGTCTATAATTGGAAGAACAAACCTACTTTGATTTTTAATTTTTAAAATTAGTAGTTCCTGAGAGGAAAAAGAAAATTCCAGTTTTTGAACATTTGAAATCTTTATTTATAAAGTCTCTGTATTTTTTCTAATTCATTTTTTTTTACATATACATGTATCTATTCTTTTAAAAATTCCTTTCCCATTTAGGTTATTATAGAACATTGAGCCAAGTTCCCTGTGCTTTACAGTAGGTGCTTGTTGGTGGTCTATTTTAAATGTAGCAGAGTGTACATGTCATTCTCAAACTCCCAATCTATCTTTTCTCCCCCCTTTCCCCCTTCCCCACCATAACCATAAGTTCATTCTCTGTTTGTGAGTCTGTTTCTGCTTTATGTATCAGTTCATTTGTATCATTTTTTGAGATTCCCCATATAAGTGATATCATATGACACTTGTCTTCTTCTGACTTATTTCACTCAGTATGATAATCTCTAGGTCCATCCATGTTGCTGCAAGTGGCAGTATTTCATTCTTTCTAATGGCTGATTAATATTTCCACTGTATATGTGTACCACATCCTCCCCATCCATTCATCTGTTGACGGACATTTAGGTTGCTTCCATGTCTCGTGTATTGTAAACAGTGCTGCAGTGAATTTTGAGGTGCATGAATCCTTTTGAACCATGGTTTTCTCTGGATTTATACCCCAAAATTGGATTTCTGGATCAAATGTAGTTCTATTTTTAGTTTTTTTCTATTCTCCATAGTGACTGTACCAATATACATTCCTACCAAGGGTGTAGGAAGTTTTCCTTTTCCCCACACACTCTCTAGCATGTATTGCTTGTAGAGTTTTTGGTGATGGTCATTCTGATCACTGTGAGGCGATATTTCATTGTAATGTTGATTTGCATTTCTCTAATAATTAGTGATGCTGAGCATATTTTCATGTGATATTTAGCCATCTGTATGGTATGTCTTCTCTTGAGAAATGTCTATTTAGGTCTCCCAGCCATTTTTGATTGGGTTGTTTGATTTTTTTATGTTGAGCTTCTTGAGCTGCTTGTATACTTTGGAAATGAATCTCTTGTTGATTTGCTGTGTTTTCAAATATTTTCTCCCATTCTGAGAGTTGTCATTTCATATTATTTATGTTTTCCTCCATTATGCAAAAGCTTTTAACTTTAATTAGATTCCATTTGTTTATTTTTGTTTTTCTTTGCTCCAGAGGGTGGCTCAACAAAGATCGTTCTGTGACTTATGTCAAAGAGTATTCTGCCTATGTTTTCCATTAAGAGTTGTATAGTATTCAGGCTTATATTTAGGTATGTAATCCATTTTGAGTTTATTTTTGTTTATGGTGTTAATGTTTTAATTATATTATTTTACATGTAGCTGTCCAGTTTTCACAGCATCACTTATAAAAAAGACTGTATTCTCTCCATTGTATATTCTTTCCTCTGTCATAGATTAGGTGACTACAGATGTGTGGGTTTGTCTCTGGACTTTCTATCCTACTCCACTGAACTATATTCCTGATTTTGTGCCAGTATCATGAGCTTCCCTGGTGGCTCGGTGGTAAAGAATCCACCTGCCAAAACAGGAGATGCAGGAGACACAGGTTCTATCCGGGGTTCAAGAAGATATCCTGGAGAAGGAAATGGCAAGCCAGGCTGGTATTCTTCCCTGGAAAATCTCATGGACAGAGAAGCCTTATGGGGTATAGCACATGGGGTGCCAAAGAGCCACACATGGCCTAGAGATTGAGCATGCTGATCACACCAGTACCATGCTGTTTTGATTACTGTAGCTTTCTAGTACAATCTGACATCAGGGAGCCTGATTCCTCCAGCTCCATCTTTCTTTCTTAAGATTGCTTTAGCTGTTTATGGTCTTTTGCATTTCTATGGCAATTGCAAAATTTTGTGGAAAATGTCACTGGTAATTTGAAAGCAATTGCATTGAATCTGTAGATTGCCTTTGGTAGTGTAGTCATTTTCACAATATTGAGTCTTCCAATCCAAAAACATGGTATATCTTTTTCGTTACTCTAAAGATATAAATCAATTAACCAATACACCCAGTCACTGGGCTACTATGAGAGGCTGTTTTGAGTGCCTGAGTCACTTGTAACTATTTACACTGTCTGAAGAGTGCCTGATCTTTTATCTATCTCAGATAATGTCTTAGAGAACAATGCTGGTAAGTCCATATGGGGTTATATGTCCTCCTCTGGATTCATCAGTTATAGCAAGGGGGAATTTTACCATGAAAGAAACAGGACAGCTAAGAATTGAATACTTTCAAGAGAGGCAGGATGTTTTCAGAGTATAAGTGATAGCAATTCACTTGTTGCCCAGGGCATATAGTAACTCTTTCATTTTTGACCCTGTACTTGTTACAATGGGGGGTAAAGAATAGAATACAGTCTCTGTTTTACAGAAGTTTGTAATCTTATTAGGGAGAGAATAACTTAAATATAATTAGAATATTAATCTAAATAATAGGTTTTTATAAAGAGCTCTAAAAACAAATTGTTACGCAATAATTATCTGGTATTTTGTCATGTGTAACAACCTCATTAGAATATTGAAATAGCAGATCTTACCATTTCTCTTATCAATAGTATTCAGGAAATGTGAAAGATTTTCTAAGTGTAACTTTCTGATTTTAATGGGAATTGCATAAAGACGTAATTAGCTATCTAATGAAATGAAATGGCTCTGATATTTGAAGCTATAAAGTTGAAGACATGTAAGGAGGGATTTAGTTTATGGCCTTCATATAAAATATGCTAAAGGTTGAAGAAGTATGACCACTTATTAATCAATTTCTTAGCCAGTAAAATAAAAATTGAACAATTTACATCCTTTAATGTTTTCCCTGGTTTTGATTTTGTAACCATTAGCCTTGACTACACATGCCATAAAAACCCCTGTATAGTGCTACTTTGCAAATAATTTCAACTCTAATACAGCTTGTGATATCTGCCCTGTCAAAGGAAGAAAGGTGTGTGAAAATGACTTCTAAAATTTCTGTCCTGAAGCTCAGCCATCATCTTACATGATGGAAGTGTCTGCTGTAGTTTATGACTAGACTGATCTAGGATTTCTGCATATAGAACTGATTGTCCCTTACCACAATGAGCTGTACATCAGTATCAATTCACGAACAAAGGCACCACCCTTCTCTCATGGTAGACTAGGAATATCTTGCCAGTTGGGTCTTTCTTTTCCCCTGTTAACTTCATGTGTAGCACAACAACTGCTCAGTATGGGTTCAAGAAATGATTGTTGAATTTTCAATAAAGTGGTGAGTGTACACTCAATGAATGTAAATAATTTCTACTGATGATTTTTTGAAATGCCACCTTTTGTTACACATTGATTCCATATTGGCTTATCTCCTTCTTTAGGATAAAAACATTAAGGAGGTGATATCACATAGTAGACAAAAGAGAATGCTATCATTTGCTTACAGCTGTTTCATAGTAAAATTATAGCTCTGCAGATTAGAAATTAAAATTAAAGAGGACCAAAGAAAACATGGATTACTGGTGTTCAAAGTTGTACAGAAACATGCTAAGAACATGGCTGGGAGAATTGGATTCAAAATATATATTTTACCTTATAATAATCCTTGGAAGCTCTAATATATGCATATATAATATATTATAATATATTCATATATACTAAATTAATTTATGTTGATATATTCAAAATTGCTGAGGTCAGGTACAAGTAAGTAGGCTGTTTCATTGGTTACCTATGGTACCATAATGATACTTTGTATGTTCCAAGATTTTCTTCATAAAGTTGAAACTCTTTTTAAAACCAAGATTTCCCAGGCATAGTAAATAAGAATCATAACTTACCTTCAGCTTGCTAATGTTGAATTGCTCAATTTAAAATTGAATCACAACAAATTCAGTTTGTTCCAGCTTTTTTCCCAGTATCAGTGGCTTGATATTCAGCCAACCAATGAATTGTTTGCTTGTGCCAATTAAATATGAAAATTTGACTGTAATCTTAATAGTAATAAAGTGAAAGTCACTTGGTCATCTGACTCTTTGCAATCCCATGGACTATACATTCCATGGAATTCTCCAGGCCAGAACCCTGGAGTGGATAGCCTTTCCCTTCTCCAGGGGATCTTCCCAATCCAGGGATCTAACCCAGGTCTTCCACATTGCAGGTGGATTCTTTACCAGCTGAGCCACAAGGGAAGCTGAAGAATATTAGAGTGGGGTCCTTCTCCACTCCTGGAGTGGTCCCCTTCTCCAGGGGATCTTCCTGACCCAGGAATTGAACCTGGGTCTCCTGCATCACAGGTGGATTCTTTACCAACTGAGCTATAAGGGAAGGCCTTAATTGTAATAAACCAAAGGTTTTCTGAAGCATAGCTGGTACATAGTCTGCTGACATTTAAAGGATAATATATTGTCACTTTACTGAAGCATCAAGAAATGAACTACTTCACTGAATCATACAAATCATTCTGTTCCCTAAAGAGGGAGCAAACATTTAAGATTAGTAGAGTTGACAAAATAGGCAAATGTATTTTTAAGGACCTGAGATTCTGATAATGACCTAGTGATAATCTAAGGAGATTCTAGTTATGAAATATGTCATATGCAGACTTCTCAGGTGCAATTCGCCACTGGAAACAGGGAACAACAAAGAGAATAGTCTTTTCTTACAACTGCATCTGTTATTAAGTCCTCTGTTTCCATTTATAAATGCTTCAAAATCCCTTACTCAAAACTCTTTGTTCATATTTTAATCCAGGCCATGATGGTCTTTTAGTTTAAATATTTAAATAGACTATCAGCAAAATGAATCTTTGCTGTCAATCTATCAAAGCAATTTTTGTGTCACTGTCAAAAGCCTCAAATAATGTATGATGAGAGTATATATCACACTAGATACCTGCCTCTATTTTAAGGCAAGAGTAGTGACACCAACTGACTTCATTTTAAGCTGCACTTTTACTGCACCTGATAGTGTTGGTGATAAAATCTAATATGACTTAGCAGAGCTTGGGGGAAAGACCCAGACTCTGCCATTAGGCCCTCTGGCTTAGATGCATGACTCCTTCACTTATTAGCCATGTAAATTTGGACACATTTCCTAGGTTCTCAGTCAACTTCTTTAAAGAGATTATATTAAGTACTTTATAGAGTTTCAACAGGTTTAATAAATTAATCTATTTACCTAAAGCATGTAAAATAGTACCAGTCATATAGTGTTACATAACTAAATGTTCAGTAATCTAATTAAGATGTTATTTCTTCCCTAAAGTGTTAATATTTCTTCTTCTTATAATTTCTATAAAATGGCTATAAA
Source organism: Cervus canadensis (assembly GCF_019320065.1). Lineage (NCBI taxonomy): Eukaryota > Metazoa > Chordata > Mammalia > Artiodactyla > Cervidae > Cervus > Cervus canadensis. The sequence continues at coordinate 20,207,518 of NC_057388.1, forward strand.
ATTCATTGGTCAGATGACCTTTACATCAGTTTTTAGTCTTACAACTTGAAGTTTACATAATAAGCATTTCATCTGTTTTTAGACACTTCTGAATTTTGAAAAAAAAAAATGTTTTTGACATAACTAAGGGTTCTGACTAAGCCTTACTGTGGTATAATTTCTTGGACTTTTACTAAATTCAGTCATCATCTGAATTTGAAAATTTATCTGTTACTGAGTAAGAAGCCTCAGAACATAATGGCTAAAACAACATTTTCATACTTCTCATGTTCAGATGTGGGCAGTTTTTCTGCTAGTCTTTTCTGAAATCATTTATGGAACTGTAGTCATCTGACAGCTCAGCTATGGTGAGTGGATACCAGATGACCTCACTCACACATCTGGTGCTATAAGTGGGATTTCTCAGATGGCCAGTAGCTGGCAGGTTTTCTCTTCTCCTTCCCTTTGTCTCTCTCTGTCTCTCCACTTCTGTTTTGCTTACATCCTCCACTTTATTTCCATGTGGACCCTCATCTTCAAAGAGACTGACATCCAAGGCAGTCTCAGTCACTTCTGCAACCTTCTCTCCATTAAAACAAGTCACAAGGTCAGACGTAATTCAAGAGCAGAGGAAATAGGCTGTAACATTTTATAAGAATGGTTAAGTCAAAAAGGGGCATAGTAGAAATTATTATGGATATTTTTTTTAAAAACCTGCCTTTGGAGCACAGATGTTTGCATGTTTTCATCTTTCCTACTTGCAAAATACACTCTCTTCTTTTAACACACTGCCTCTAATCACCTTGTATTCAATTATGACACCAGGATTGAATCAGGTCTGAATGTGGATGAGAATCCACAGGTACAGTTGCTCATGGTGGGTCCTCTTGATCTAGAGACCTGTGGGGTTAAAAGACAAGTGAGCTAACTCTCAAGCACCCAGCATGCAATAAAGAGATAGTACAACCTCAGTAACACTCTATTCAAAAGAGGAAGGAATAAGGAACACATAGTATATTATCATATGTGAAACAGATCACCAGTCCATGTTCGATGCATGAGACAGGGCGCTCAGGGCTGGTGCACTGGGATGACCCTGAGGGATGGGATGGGGAGGGAGGTGGGAGGGGATTTCAGGATGGTGAACAGATGTACACCCATGGCTGATTCATGTCAATGTATGGCAAAACCCACTACAATATTGTAAAGTAATTAACCTCCAATTAAAATAAATTTAAAAAAAAAGAACACATAGTAACCAGAGGTCTATAGCAATTCTGATATACAGAAAGGCACATGTTTTCAGATTTCCATACTTAAAGGCCAAATTTTCTTTCCTCTGACCCAGAAAGCCTTTTCCAGTCACTAGGACACTCCACTTGTAGGCTCTTGTGCCTGCAGATTTCTTTGCCAAGATCTTCATGGCTACCATCTTCCCAATCTTGGTTCAAAAGTCACCTCTCCTTAGAGGTTGATGCTAACAACCCTATTACAGCTTACCTCTCCTTCTCATATTTCCTTCCTGGAATTTATAACATTCTGTGATTATCCTCAATATTGATGCATTTTCTCAAATGCTATATAAATTATAGTATACATTTGCTGTTAGTCGCTCAGTCGTGTCCAACTCTCTGCGACCCCATGGACTGTAGCCTGTCAGGCTCCTCTGTCCTTGAAATTCTCCAGGTAACAAAACTGGAGTGGGTTGCCATTTCCTTCTCCAGGTGATTTACCCAGGGATCAAACCCAGGTCTCCTATATTACAGGCAAATTCTTTATCATCTGAGCCACCAGGGAAGCAGTATATATTTCACTATATATGTATTAAATACTAAATTTAAAAGCTCATAAGAACACATACTCTGTTTATTTCTTATATACTAAATTATTCCCAGAATAATTAACACAGAGCTTGGTACTTGAGAGATGAAGAATAAATATCTAGTAAATGAGTGGATGAGATCTTACAACCACCCTATAAGATTGATGTGTTGCTGCTTTAATGATGAAGAACTAAGTGAGGCTTGCACAAGTTAAATAACTTGCCAAAGGTCACACACATCTGGTCAAGAGCAGAACCCAGCTTCATGCCAGCAACATGTTATCCTGCATTATCATTCTTTATAAATGGATAAGAAGTGCATGTCCTTCTGAAGGTTGACATTGTTTTAGAATCTTCTCTTCTTGCATCACTTCACCATTTCATGTAGCATCAGGTCATATTATATCAGACAGCTCAAGAAGAATGTCAGTGACTTTCACCTTGTTCTCTCTTGCTGTTTATAACCTTCTACAGACACTGTGTATTATTTAATAAGTGAGCAAATAGGAACTGGCAGATGAACCCACCCTACAGTGAATAAAAAGACAGTGAGCACATGTTGTCTGCCTAATTTCCAATGTATTGGAGTCGTCTCTGTCCTCCTCTCAGAAAGAGTGTATCTTTCTTTCTTCATTCTCTTTATACTTAAAGTTCACCCATCTCACATTTCAATTCTGATTTCTAACTCTACAATGTGTGAGGAATTTCAAATGTGAAAACCAATTTTTTTATATTAGTCTTTCCTTAGAGATGCATCACCGTTTAAAAAAGAAACCAGAACCAGAAACACCATTGGTACAACTGCAAAAAGGTTTTAGGAACAAAAATCCTATCTTTTAAGGATTAGCTAAAGTTTCAAGAGCAAATAGTCTCACCTGAACACACACAAGACACACACATTACTATGGATGCAAATATATTCAAATCTATTGTCATCATTATTAAGTATAAGTGAGCACCTACCATGATCTTAGCACTGTTTTTGGTAATTCTTATTGTTTGCTTGGGCTTCCCAGGTGGCTCGGTGGCTAAAGAATCTGCTTGCTAATGCAGTAAACGCAGGAGATGCAGGTTCAATCCCTGGGTCAAGAAGATCCCCTGGAAGAGGAAATGGTAGCCCACTCCAGTATTCTTGCCTGGAAAAATCCCATGGATAGAGGCGATGGGCGTGCTACGGTCCATGGGGTCACAAACAGTCCAACACGACTGAGTGACTCAGCAAATTGTTTACTTAACTTTGCTACAAATCTGTCAGATAGTTATTTGCAGTTATATTTTAGAGGTGAGGACCATGTGTCTCAAGGGCTAATAAATGTTGGCAAATTTCAGTATTTTCTAAAGTTCATCATACCATCCTTGGAACTTACTTTCATCCTATTACATGAAAACTAGTGAGATAATAATAATTTAAGGCAATAAAGGAAAATCAGAGTACTAGTGTATACCAGCTCTAGTTGATGAAGATCAAAGCTTTGTTATTTGCAATATATTTTACTTTTTCCTCTTCTTTTCCCAAAGAGGGGAGTGACAAAGTCCACTCTTCTAAAGGCATTTTTAGGGTAATTACTCATTAGATAAATAAATGATTTAATTAATGCCTGCTGTAAATGACAATATCTAATTTTTACTAGGTCCACTAAACACTTCACATATAAATTACCAAAACTTACAGAATATTTTTTCCCATTCAATCCAAGTAAGCGTTTCCACCATTTATGCAAACAGTGCAGCACCAGTTAGGATAATTTTAGCATCAGTTACAGACTCATGAGCTTAAATTTATTTTTTAAAATATTTGTACACTTTATTTAAAAACAAATAATATTCATAGAGCCACCAAAATGGATATCTTAATTAGCTTATCCATACCCCGGAATTACAAAAGAAACATATTGCACTGATTGCCTTTTTAAATGAAGGGAAATTCTCTATCACATACTGGAAGGTCCAAAGGTTAGTCTGGTGATGGAATCATAAGTATTGTATAATCAGTTACTTAAAATGTTGTTAAGGGTTTCGCAGGTGGCTCAAATTGTAAAGTGTCTGCCCGCAATGTGGGAGACCCGGGTTCGATCCCTGGGTTGGGAAGATCCCCTAGGGAAGGAAATGGCAACCCACTCCAGTACTCTTGCCTGGAAAATTCTATGGACGAAGGAGCCTGGTAGGCTACAGTCCATGGGGCTGCAAAGAGTCGGACATGACTGAGCAACTTCACTTACACTTAAAATGTTGTTAAAAACAGCCAGCAAATTACTTTGCTTTGACCTGCACTGAAATATTCTAATGTAGTTTGAATAGTTTCTATGCACTGTGACCGTATGTGTAGGAAGGATATATATTTTTAGTAGTAGCATTGAGTATTTGTATCATGTTGGGTAATATGCATAAACTTTCTGCCTATTAATTTCCTCATTGAAAAATACTAATGGTACATACCTTATAGGTCATTGTGAGTAATTAATAAGACAATCCATGAAGATCATTTACCACAGAGCCTGGCAAGTGGTAAACAGTATACAAATGTGAGATATTATTATAATTTCTTCCAATTTGATTTTTTAAAGCAACTCTATTGAGGTATATTTTACTCAAATAACATTGAACCACTTCAAGTGTATTGATTTTAGTAAGTTTACTGAGTGGGTGCCACCAGCACCATAATCCATTCATTTTTAATACTCTTATCTGAAAACTTGTGATTCACATCAAAAATCTATAAAATGGAAAAACAGGGTGGTTGCCAATATTAAAAGAAGTTTAGTATAGAATATATATATATATCTGTGTGTGTATATAGTTAGCTCAATATAAAATATACAAAAATATTACCTAGAACTTAGAAGAGTTATGCAAAGTTTAGTTTTTGTGGTATCCAAACTGACTTTGTGAAATAAGTAATAGTTTATTCAGTGATTTAAGAATTTCTCTGTTCTGTGAAATTATAAACATGATTTTCAGTAAGATATATTCAAAACCCTGTGTGTGTGTGTGTGTGTGTGTGTGTGTGGCAACAGCCGCCAGCATTTCTTTCCAAAATGAATTAATGTATTTCACACAGGAGAAGCCAGAGTTTAGGGTTGTCTCCCTTGCAGAGGATTCTGAATATGTATGTTACTGCATCCTGCTCCCCACTCTTCACTTATTATTACATAAATAATTTTGAGAAGTGGGCATGGAAAAAACAGGAAATTTAGGTGTTAAGTTTACCATACATATGTAGGATATATGTAGTCATTTCTTATATATTTTATTAATATCATTCTAGACACTGTTTTATACAAAATGTGTATAATAATTATTTGGAAAATGAAACAAATGAGGCTGGAAAAGTATCTATTCAGAACCCAAAATTTATAATAAAAACTAAAAAATACTGCTGTTTACATAGTTTTCTAAGGTTAATAATTCTCACTATTTTATGAGACTGTATATTTTTTATACTATTACTATTGCTTTATTGAAATAAGAATATTGAAAAGAGAACATTCAGTGCCTTTTTTCCAATAAACAACACATAATATGTTCTAAAAAATATTAACTATAATAGTAAAATAAATAATCTCACCCACCACCCCCACCTCCATCATATATACCCCATTAGAGTTTGATTTTACTGCCTGTTTAAATTTTCTTTGCATTTTTCTTTGCTCTGTTTTAAGTTTCTTCTGCTGCTATGGTCAAAGTCACTAGTTATATTTAAGATTGTCTTGCTCAGGGAGGGATTGTAATGATAACTTTGAGTATGTTAAGTAAATGCCAATTACATATTAAGGACTAAATTCTGGCCTTGAATTTAAACAAAGAATTTATATTTTAATTAAATCTGAACATTTGACACATTTATTACAAAGAATCTTTAATGTTGAGATTCACATACACATATAATGACAAAACTATCTATAGGAATGAAACATTTTGCTAAATATGATTTAAACTGGGCATTAGGTATCACTAAAACAATAGTCCATGACTATTTTTCTATTTTATTTTTTTTTAATTTTTCTATTTTATTTTTCTATTTTACATTGAGCCTCTCAATACTAAAATTCAAAGGTTAACGGAACAGACTTACAGAGGCCTAAATATGAAATGTCAAGATTTTTAAAATATTTTTCCCTTTCCTTCATGTCCTGAGATTCCTTTAGAAAGGGTGAGAGATTAATTCTATAGACAGGATTAATATATACAGAAAAGGATAGAAGATTTTACCAAAAGAAGTTGGCCTTGTCATTGGAAATGCTGCAAGCCATTTGGGGATTAGGAGGGAACAAAAATAAAAACAAATATTATGAAACTCTAGCAAATAAGGTTTAAATATCTACTTGTTGATAATAATCTTACAGCAGGATATTTATATAAGATGATAGAGTTTTAGTTTTCAGACACAAAACTTTCAAATAGAAAGAGAGATTCTCTTTTCACAAAGCTTAGACTTCAAGAAGAGAGTGAGGCTGAATAGAAGTGAAAACTTGTGTTCACACACACACAAAAACCATACATTAATGCTCATAGTCACACTATTCATAATATTAATATTCAAGAGCTATGGGAAAATGTTTATGAAATGATGACTGGATCATCAAATATGGTATATCTATAAATGGAATATTCTTCAGCCCTAAAAAGAAATGAAGTACTGATGCATGCTACAACATGGATGAACCTTGAAAACGTGCTGCGTGGAAGAATCCAGTCACAAAAGACTGCATGTCATATTATTCCATTTATATGAAACTTCAAGTTGGGAAATCTATAGAAACATAAAGTAAATTAGCAGTTGCTTAGGACTAGTGGATGAGTTAGAAGATAATGGGCAATAGCTAAAGGATGTAGGGTTTCTTTTTAAGGTAATGAAAATACCCTGCATTGGCTGTGGTAACAATTACATGCATCTTTTTCCTTCCAAAAAAATCATTGAATTGTATACTTAAACAAGTTAATTGCACAGTATGTGAACTATATCCCAACAAAGCTTTTACAAATAAAAAGAGATTAGAAAAACAGAAAGTACCAAACAACAGTCTAATCTAAGATGTTTTATAAGAATATCCCAGGACAATAAATGTAGCTCTAGAGATATTATATGTGTGTATATTGTTGTTTATGCTTTCCAGAAGTCTAATATTTTGAATTAGTTTAATATTGAGTTTGCATGTGATAGTCTTCTATTTTTAGACTAGAATCCATTGAAAAATGACTTTAGATATTGAATTGCACAGAAATAGCCTAAAATGCTTCACATACATAAATATTTGTCAACATGTGCTTCTTTCTATGTGATAAATTATCAGAATTTAATACTCTGATCAGTTACACCACACCAGGCTATTTAAAGCTTGAGGCCCAGCAGGGATTTTTTTTTAATTTAGTATAATTTTAAACATTACAAAAATAGCTCTCTTCCAGCTCCCCTGCTGTGTCTTAGATTGTTGCCAAGGTTTTTTGTAATATGTTATCATTAGAGTAACATCGTTCTATGAATATCGCATCCTTGATTCTAATGTCACCCAAAATAGCAGTGTGATATAAAAGGATACAGAGGGAAGAAACTGAAATAATTGCACTTTTCTTTATTTTCTAATCATTACAACTTCCATATCATCATGCCTTCACATTTTTCTGCATACCTTCTAAATGTGGACGTCTCCAAGGGGTTTTAGGAATTGTTTTTTAAAGCTCAAAAGACGACTTCTTAGAAAAGTAAGCTCAGTTGGGTATCTGATGTGTCAATCAAGAAAAAAAATGCCATTGAACTTGGTTAAATACTTAAAAACCTACTAAGTCTCAAATACTTGCAAATTGCTCATTTCAATAGCCCATTCCACAAAGCAATGTCTTCACTATACAAGTTTTACTGATATAAACAAAGAATGTTTGGATATAGCCTGAGTCTTAACATGAATTCCAAAGAGAATGGGATTAACATAGTTTTCTGTCATTTTTTCAAATCTGAAATTGTAATGCTATATGTATTATGAAAGAAATGTAGTTCACATGTGACTATTTGTCAAGCATATTTCATTCATCAAAACTATATTTTAAAAGACCTACTTGAGACTCTAATTCAATAACTTTTGAAATTGACTTTGCAAATTGTTTTTTAATAAGCTATTAAAATATTACTCTTGAAAAAGAGAAAATCATTATTCTGAGCCCAGTGTAACAAAGGCTCAAGTTCAACTTGAAATATTAAACCCAAAATGTTCAATAAATCCTACATTTAATAAAACCAATTTGAGCTTTCACTCTAATATTCTGGCTCTTTGAAACATCCCCAAACATATGAGGCCATGAAAACTGCCAACTTTTATATGACAAGATTAGTGTTTCATGGTGACTATAAGCTGACTTTTAACCCCTGGCTAATAACCTACATTTTCTAGGGGATGATTTTGATCACTGTCTCCTCTACAATATTACAAACCTCCGTCCATAGTTCTTCAGGCACTCTGTCTTATCAGATCTAATCCTTTGAATCATTTGTCACTTCCACTGTATAATTGTAAGGGATTTGATTTAGGCCATACCTGAATGTGGTTTGCCCTACTTTCTTCAAGTCCGAATTTGACAATAAGGAGTTCATGATCTGTGCCACAGGCAGCTCCCAGTCTTGTTTTTGCTGACTGTATAGAGCTTCTTCATCTTCAGCTGCAAAGAATATAATCAATCTGATTTCGGTGTTGACCATCTGGTGATGTCAATGTGTAGAGTCTTCTCTTATGTTGTTGGAAGAGGGTGTTTGCTATGACCAGTGTGTTCTCTTGGCAAAACTCTGATAGCCTCTGCCCTTTTTCATTCTGTACTCCAAGGCCAAACTTGCCTATTACTCCAGGTATCTCTTGACTTCCTAGTTTTGCATTCCAGTCCCCTATGATGAAAAGGACATCTTTGTTTGGTGTTAGTTCTAGAAGGTCTTGTAGGTCTTAATAGAACTATTCAACTTTGGCTTCTTTAGCATTAGAGGTTGGGGCCTAGATTTAGATTACTGTGATACTGAATGGTTTGCCTTGTAAATGAAAGGTGATTATTCTGTCATTTTGAGATTGCACCCAAGTACTGCATTTTGGACACTTTTGTTAACTATGAGGGCTACTCCATTTCTTCTAAGGGATTCTTGTCCACAGTAGTAGATATAATGGTATTTGAATTAAATTAGCCCATTCTAGTCCATTTTAGTTCACTGATTCCTAAAATGTCAATGTTCACTCTTGCCATCTCCTGTTTGACCACTTCCAATTTACCTTGACTCATGGACCTAACATTCCAGGTTCCTATGCAATATTGTTCTTTACAGCATTGGACTTTACTTTCACCACCAGACACATCTACAACTGGGTTTTTTCCTCTTTGACTCAGTCTCTTCATTCCTTATGGGGCTATTTCTCTGCTCTTCTCCAGGAGAATATTAGACACCCATTGACCTGGGGATTTCATCTTTCAGTGTTATATCATTTTGCCTTTCATACTGCTTATGGGCTTCTCAAGGCAAGAATGCTGAACTGGCTTGCCATTCCCTTCTCCAGCAGTCCATGTTTTGTCAGAGCTCTCCACCATGACCCTTGAATAGATTCAAAGGATTAGATCTGATAGACAGAGTGCCTAAAGAACTATGGATGGAGGTTCCTAACATTGTACAGGAAGCAGTGATCAAAACCATCGCAAAGAAGAAGAAATGAAAAAAGGCAAAATGGTTGTCTGAGAAGGCCTTACAAACAGCTGAGATAAGAAAAGAAGTGAAAAGCAAAGGAGAAAAGGAAAGATATATCCATTTGAATGTAGAGTTCCAAAGAATAGCAAGAAGAGGTAAGAAAGTCTTCCTAAGTGATCAGTGCAAAGAAATAGAGGAAAACAACAGAATGGAAAAGACTAGAGATCTCTTCAAGAAAATCAGAGATACCAAGGGAACATTTCATGCAAAGATGGACACAGTAATAGACAGAAGCAGTATGGACCTAACAGAAGCAGAAGATATTAAGAAGAGGTGGCAAGAATACACAGAAGAACTATACAAAAAAGATCTTAAAGACTTGGATAACCATGATGTTATGATCACTCATACCATCTATAGAGCCAGACATCCTGCAATGCGAAGCCAAGTGGGCCTTAGAAAGCATCCCTATGAATAAAGCTCATGGAGGTGATGCAATTATAGCTGAGCTATTTGAAATCCTAAAAGATGATGCTGTTTAAGTGCTGCACTCAATATGTCAACAAATTTGGAAAACTCAGCTGTGGCCACAGGACTGGAAAAGTTCAGTTTTCATTCCAATCCCAAAGAATATTCAAATTACCACACAGTTGCACTTATTTCACATGCTAGCAAAGTAATTCTCAAAATCCTCCTAGCTAGCCTTCAACAGTACATGAACTGAGAACTTCCAGATGTTCAAGCTGGATTTACAAAAGGCAGAGGAACCAGAGATCAAAATGACAGCATCTGTTGGATCATAGAAAAAGCAAGAGAATTCCAGAAAAACATCTACTGTTGCTTCATTGACTACACTAAGGCCTCTGACTGTGTGGATCATAACTGTGGAAAATTGTTAAAGAGATGAGAATACCAGACCACCTTACCTTCCTCCCGTGAAATCTGTATGCAGGTCAAGAAGCAACAGTTAGAACTGGACATGGAATAATAGGCTGGTTCTAGATTGAGAAAGGAGAATGTGAAGGCTGTATGTTGTCACCCTGTTTATTTAACTTACATGCAGAGTACATATGAGAAATACCGAGCTGGGTGAAACACAAGGGAGAATCAAGCTTGCAGCGAGAAATAACAATAACCTCAGATATGCTGATGATACCACCCTTACGGCATAAAACGAAGAGGAACTAAAGAACTTGATGAAGTTGAGGGAGGAGAGTGAAAAAGCTGGATTTAAACTCAACATTCAAAAAACTAAGATTATGTTATCCGGTCCCATTACTTCATGGCAAACAGATGGGGAAACAATAGAATCAGTGACAGACTTCATTTTCTTGGGCTCCAAAATCACTGCAGATGGTGACTACAGCCATGAAATTAAAAGACGCTTGCTCCTTGGAAGGAAATCTATGACAAACCTATACAGGTTTTAAAAAGCTGAGACATTACTTTGCCAGCAAAGGTCCATATATAGTCAAAGCTATGATTTTTCAGGAGTCATGTATGGATGTGAGAGCTGGACCATAAAGAAGGGTGAGTGCTGAAGAATTGATGCTTTTGAACTGTGGTGTTGGAGAAGACTCTTGAGAGTCCCTTGGACTGCAAGGAGATTAAATCAGTCAATCCTAAACGAAATCAATCCTGAATATTCATTGGAAGGACTGATGCTGAAGCTGAAGTGCCAATAATTGGCCACCTGTTGCGAAGAGCTGACTCATTAGAAAAGATCCCGATGCTGTAAAGATTGAAGGTGAGAGGAGAAGGGGACGACAGAGGATGAGATTGTTGGATGGCATCACTGACTCAATGGACATGAGTTTGAGCAAGCTCCATGAAATGGTGAAGGACAGGGAATCCTGTTGTGCTGCAGTCCAAAGGGTCGCAAAGAGTCAAACATGACTGAGTGACTAAACGACAACCAATAACCTACTGATTATGTTCACTTTATTAGGCAGCCTCATAGGACAAAAATATTTTCCTCAAGATCTCATGGAGTTCATAATAACTCTTTCTGTGGGAGCCCCTAACAATATATTAGCAGAGGCCATCCCAAACCTGCAGTCAGAAAATTCTTACATGACACCATCTTTCACTCACAACATGAGACTGAATCCCAGAAGCAACTTTTTGCTTCTTTGAAATCCCATCACCACCATCCTTATACACTTCATGAAGAATGGTAATTTTTAAAGGACAGGAAATGAAGGCACAGTAGACAGGGGGAAATTAGGGGAGAGAAGGGAGAGTGTTGAAAATAATTTTGAGATTTAAAAAACACTTCAACTGTAGGTATAAGAATAATCTAGAGCTAACTGTGAGTTGTAGATATATTACATAGTGTGGATGTTTTGAGATTGATAACAGCTTACTTATAAATAGTAAGGAAGGATGTTTCTTGGTTATAGATATAACTGTCATCTCTGAAAGATCTAATCTAGCTCGTAAAAGCAGCAAACCTTGTTTCCTACATTTGCTTGTACCACACTCCCACTTTCTCACCCAGCTGACATTTTCACACACATCTCTAAGGATCTTAATTCCCATGGCATTGCAGTAGATTTTTTTCACTTCTATTTTCCCCTTACTTTTATGCTCTTATTGTTTTTACAACTCTTCTACCATTTACTCACTTTAGCTACCTGGACCTCTCATCTCTGAAAGTTTCTTAGTTTCTCTGCATATCTGCACTGCAGGGAACCCACAGTGCAGACAGAAGCACCTTGGTGATCCCATTGCATGTGCAAGAATGAATTTAATTTCTAAAATTCCATGACTTTTCTATATTAGTATCTCCAGACTCAACCTCATTTCCAGTACTACCTTCAGCTTCTAATTTGAAGTATAGAAGTGAATGTCCAAAGTAAAGAGAAAGAATAATGCTATTAGGTTTATGTTTCTTTATGCTTTTTGTGAAGAGTGACACTTGAGAAAAGTATTTTGTACTTAAGGAAACTTTAACTCTCACAATTATTGTTGTGAGATGTGGAGGTACAAAATGTGACTTAAAGAAACTAAAAATGCATTTTGGATATGATTGTTCTTGTCTTCATGATATATGCAGCTAGTGTCTTAGCTCAGGTTCTCCTCAAAAAATTGAGCCTGAGACAAAATTCACATGCTGATATTTTATTGGGAAGTAATAATCTCTGTGAAACAAAGATAAAAATAGCAGTGAGATAAACCAAAAGCAAAACAAAGTCTTTGGAAAGTGTGGTCCACTCCATGAGTGGGGTGCTCCATCACAATTTTCTCATGTCTACGGTGAGGTGGTATGGAAAGGCTATTTCTTACAATGTCCTGTTAGGAATGGGAGTTGGAAATATTTATTCCAGGAACATTTCCACACTGGTCTTTCATTGATCAAAATCATCACAGGGCTGTTAACTCCCCCAAAATTCTCCAGTGTGTTACCTGGCCCCCTTTGGGCTATGGAGGCAACATCCCCTGAAAGCAGAGATGCCATTTTCTTTTTATTTTCCATTTTTAATTAAAGTATAGTTGATTTACAGTATTGTGTCAGTCTTTGCTGTACATCAAAGTGGCTGAGTTTTATACATTCCCTTCTTTAATATTCTTTTCCACTGTGGTTTACCCTAGGAGATTGGATATAGTCAGTTCCCTGTGTTACACAGTAGGGCCTTATTGTTTATCCATCTAAATGTAATAGTTTGCATCTACCAACCCCAAATTCCCAGTTCATCCTTCTTTCTCTCCCTCTCCCCCTTGGCAACCACGAGTCTGATCTCTATGTCTGTGAGTTTGTTTTGTTTCATAGATAGGTTTATTTGTGCCATATTTAACATTCCACATACAAGTGATATCATATGATATTTGTCTTTCTCTGTCTGACAACTTAGTTTGATAATCTCTAGTTGCATCCTTGCTGCTGCAAATGGCATTGTTTCATTCCTTTTGACAGCTAAGTAGTATTACATTGTATATATGTGCCATATCTTCTTTATCCATTCATCCGTGGAAGTACATTTAGGTTATTTCCATGCCTTGGCTATTGTGAACAGTGCTCCTATGAACAGAGGGGTGTATGTGTCTTTTTGAATTATAGTTTTGTCTGCATATATGCCCAGGAGTGGGATTGCTGGATCATATAGTAATCTTATTTTTAGTTTTCTGAGGAACCTCCACACTGTTTTCCATAGCGGCTGTACCAACTTACATTTCTATCAACTGTATAGGAGGGTTTCCTTTTCGCCACACTCTCTCCAGCATTTGTGTTTGTAGACTTTTTACTGATGGCTATTCTGGCTGGTATGAGGTGAGGTGTCATTTTCCTTACCATGAGTCATAAAGATGCAGCGTAAACCAGCATGTTGCCATGAGTCAATAACGTTACTAGCCTCCATGAAGCCTGAAGTTTGATGCAACAGAAAAGCATTGAGGCTGGAGGCAAGGTGCTATGAGGTCATGATCTAGGCGCCTGCTTCAGCAGGTCCAACAGATGTACCAGGTAGAAAACTGCAATATATGCTCTCCATGAAGACAGAGATGTCTCTGCATGAACTTCTCTAACAAAGCTGATGCTGGCTTATCCCAGGTGACCTTCCTAGAAGGCCATAAGCAGAATTACCAGAAAAACATGACCATAACAAATCTAGAAATTGTTTGGGGAAAGATTTTAGAAATAAAATATGAGCAAAAATATTTTTAGAAGTTATGTTCCCTTTCCTTGTTTTTTTCATGGTCTAAAATGCCTGAAATAGGTCCTCACAAATTCCTAGATCCAACTCCACTGTGAAAGAAAATGCTTCTTTGGTAATACTCAAAAGTCCTAGGATTAGCTATGATCCAGGCTTAATCTAGCCTTGACCTTGCCTCTAGCCTTGATCTCTTGGGGCTGGGACAGTGTCGTCAGGTCCACTGGCAGAGGCCTTGGCCACATGCCAGGGAGAGGCATGCTCATCAGAAACGCATGGGTTAAGACTGGTACATCGTATATTTCAAGTGTTTTACATAAAGTAATGATTAAGAACATAGCAGTTCAGGAAATGCTCTCCTAGTTAAAACAAATTACAATTTATTTCAGAGATTGAGCGGAAATACCATGAGAGCAGTGCACAAACAAGAAGGCCTCAGCCAGCCCAACCTCCCCTACCCTGCAAGCCTCACATTTAATTTGTAGTGTCATTGCATTCATTTTTCTACAAAAGTATTATGTTTGCCCTATCAAAATGAAAAAGAAGTTGAAGAACATAAGCAATTATAAATCAAAAAGGAAAAAGTTCTATTCAACCTAGTGTTCTGCCTGAGTATATGTGTTTGGCCTCAAATATGCTGACTAATGTTTATTGACATCATGCTCTTGGGCCTTCTGATAATTTGTTAATCAAGTATTTATTTTAAAAAAAGAATTCCTAATTTAAAATGTATGAATTTTAATAAAAATATATAAATAATATATAAGATAAACTTTTCCCAATTCATATTTCGTCCATTTACTATATTTACCTTTTCCTAATAAAAACCTTAAAATATTTTTGAACAAAGCAAGATTAAACAAACAGCCTAGATAATGCTTAACTTTCTGATATGATTCCTTACTCCTTTTAAGGTTTTTCCCGTTCTGAACATTTGTAAGTGTGCCTGCAAAGTTAGAATTTCACCCTAAGATATTCTATTTTAAGGCAATATAACTAGGAATAGATTGCATCTAAATACAGAGAACAGTTCTATTATATTATCTTTAGCTTAGCTTTAAAACAATCATATTAGAATTAAGAATCAATTAATTTACCTGAAAATAATATCATATGTCAGCTAAAGTTTTTCCTATGTAATTATCACATTATAATCAGTCAAATGAGTATTAATCATTTTAGTATTATCTCCCACAGTAATGCTTAAATGTAAACCTGTGTTTAAACTTATTACCCTTGTTAAAAGATGGGTCTCTGTATATCTCAGTCAGCACAGGAGCCCTGGAGTGGACCCACAGATTATCTTATTGGAAATTAGTCATTTGACATATAGACAAGCTGCACTCATCTCTAACAGAACTAGAGCTAGAAGCCCATTCTTATGATCCAAGGCTATTCCAGTGAACTATGCATGCTGAGTTGCTTCAGCTGTGCCCAACTCTTTGCGACACTGTGGACTACAGAGCCCACCAGGCTCCTCTGTCCCTGGGGTTTTCCAGGCAAGAATACTGGACTAGGTTGCCATTTCCTACTCCAAGGGATCTTCCCGACCCAGGGATTGAACTCACATCTCTTAGCTCTCCTGCATTGGCAGGCAGATTCTTTACCACTAGCGCCACCTGGGAATCCACCCCCCAATAAACCATGTTTCCTTCTATTTTTACATTCTATCCAAATATAAACAAGTATAAAACATATAGAGTTTGTTCATCTCTATCCTTTTTATTGCAATGTAATTAACTTACAATGTCATGTTAGTTTCAGTTGTACAACAAAGTGATTCAATTATATATGTAATGAAAAAGATTATTTTCCATTACAGATTATTACAAGATATTGAGTATAGTTACCTGTGCTATGCATTAGGTCCTTGTTGTTTACCTGTTTTATATATAGTAGTGTGTATATATAGTGTATATAGTAATATCTATAGTAGTAGAGTTTGAGATATGTTAATCCCAAACTCCTAATTTATCTCTCCTCTTCTCTCCCCATGATCCCCTTTGGTAACCATAAATTTGTTTTCTATGTCTGTGAGTTTATTTCTGTGTTGTAAATAAGTTCATTGGTATTGTTTTTTTTCTTAGATTCCCCGTATAAGCAGTATCATATGATATTTGTCATTCTCTGACTTATTTCACTTAATATGATAAATTCTAGATCCATCCACTTTGCTGTAAACGGCACTGTTTCACTCTTTCAATTAGGCTAGTTATTTAAAAACAAAAGTAAGTATCTACTTGATTGACATATAATCAAATATAACTCAGAGTTTTTTAGGCCTCTCTAGACCAGGCATCCTAAATAGATCATGCTTCAAAGTGTATAACAGAAGAATTTCACTTGCTCTAAAATCTCAAATATTATTTGGGTTCCCTGAGGTGTCACATATAGCCTCTTCACAGCATAAAGACCACTGGGCTAGATGGCCACCTCCCCAGCACACACACAGACATACACTAAGTTCTCCCTCACCTTGCGTTACTCTCAGTAGCCTTAGAACTTCTGCTTGAATCAATGTTGAAAGTTCCTTCTTATGTTTACATTAATATTCTTACCTGAAGTATATAGCATACTACACTGATACCTTTCTTAGATGAATTTACCCAAGAACAAAAATTTTAAAGTATCTTCTATTGAGTACAGACATACAGAAAATCACACATATTATAAGTACTTATCTCAGTGAATTTTCACCAGGCAAACACATCTGAAAACACAGAAGCTGTATCAAGAAATGTAAAATTACCAGCATCCAAAAAGACTCCTCATGTCCTCTCCCATGTATCACCTCCTCAGAAATGATAGTATTATAGTACCTTGACTTTTAACATCATTAGTCTATTTTTTTTTTTTTTTATTAGTTGGAGGCTAATTACTTCACAACATTTCAGTGGGTTTTGTCATACATTGATATGAATCAGCCATAGATTTACACTTATTCCCCATCCCGATCCCCCCTCCCATCTCCCTCTCCACCCGATTCCTCTGGGTCTTCCCAGTGCACCAGGCCCGAGCACTTGTCTCATGCATCCCACCTGGGCTGGTGATCTGTTTCACCATAGATAGTATACATGCTGTTCTTTTGAAACATCCCACCCTCACCTTCTCCCACAGAGTTCAAAAGTCTGTTCTGTATTTCTGTGTCTCTTTTTCTGTTTTGCATATAGGGTTATCGTTACCATCTTTCTAAATTCCATATATATGTGTTAGTATGCTGTAATGTTCTTTATCTTTCTGGCTTACTTCACTCTGTATAAGGGGCTCCAGTTTCATCCATCTCATTAGGACTAGTTCAAATGAATTCTTTTTGACGGCTGAGTAAAATTCCATGGTGTATATGTACCACAGCTTCCTTATCCATTCATCTGCTGATGGGCATCTAGGTTGCTTCCATGTTCTGGCTATTATAAACAGTGCTGCGATG
Source organism: Cervus canadensis (assembly GCF_019320065.1). NCBI lineage: Eukaryota > Metazoa > Chordata > Mammalia > Artiodactyla > Cervidae > Cervus > Cervus canadensis. Next base: position 20,225,043 of record NC_057388.1, read on the forward strand.
AACATTGGGGTGCACGTGTCTCTTTCAGATCTGGTTTCCTCAGTGTGTATGCCCAGAAGTGGGATTGCTGGGTCATATGGCAGTTCTATTTCCAGTTTTTTAAGGAATCTCCACACTGTTCTCCATAGTGGCTGTACTAGTTTGCATTCCCACCAACAGTGTAAGAGGGTTCCCTTTTCTCCACACCCTCTCCAGCATTTATTGCTTGTAGACTTTTGGATAGCAGCCATCCTGACTGGCGTGTAATGGTACCTCATTGTGGTTTTGATTTGCATTTCTCTAATAATGAGTGATGTTGAGCATCTTTTCATGTGTTTGTTAGCCATCTGTATGTCTTCTTTGGAGAAATGTCTGTTTAGTTCTTTGGCCCATTTTTTGAATGGGTCATTTATTTTTCTGGAATTGAGCTTCAGGAGTTGCTTGTATATTTTTGAGATTAATCCTTTGTCTGTTTCTTCATTTGCTATTATTTTCTCCCAATCTGAGGGCTGTCTTTTCACCTTACTTATAGTTTCCTTTGTAGTGCAAAAGCTTTTAAGTTTCATTAGATCCCATTGTTTAGTTTTGCTTTTATTTCCAATATTCTGGGAGGTGGGTCATAGAGGATCTTGCTGTGATTTATGTCAGAGAGTGTTTTGCCTATGTTCTCCTCTAGGAGTTTTATAGTTTCTGGTCTTACATTTAGATCTTTAATCCATTTTGAGTTTATTTTTGTGTATGGTGTTAGAAAGTGTTCTAGTTTC